>NC_081408.1:310637117-311837117 GCF_030272615.1 Cryptomeria japonica
AGATTACGAGGTTCTTCTTTAAAGTGTGGCCACTTTTCCTCTATGTCCATAAATGCTGAACCATCCATAGGCATTTGAATAATTTCATCTCGACTTCTATTGCGTGTATGGTAATCCATTAATTGCGCCAAGCTAGTGCACTTGAATAATCATTGTATACATGGAATAATGGGAATATAATGAAGAACCTTGAGAGGCACCTTTTTTTTTATTTGATTTGTTATATATCTACTAATATGACATTTAGGACATTTAGTTTGAAATTCATGTTGTTTGTGATATATAATATGATCATTGGGACAAGCATCTATTGCTTGATACTCCATTTCAATATCTTTCATAATGGTAGATAATTCTCCGTATGAGAGAGGTAGAATATTTGATGGTGGTAACAAAAACTCACCTATCAATCTACAACAAAAAAATATAATTGGTTAATATAAAGAATATTAATGGTACATGATTCACCATTTATTAATTATAATGACATATATGACACACCTTAACATACATGAGATTGTTATGTTGTATAAACAATTCATAACCTTCAAGTTCACCAACAACAATACATCAGATAGAAGTGTTTTCTGGGAGCCCTCGTAAAGGGCTTCATATGACTTATCAAGTAGAGGTAAATCATGAACAACATCAAGGTCATATTCATCATCATGATCAGCTACACTAGTACTAAATGTTCCATGGATCAATGTATTTGTACCATCATCTTCAATTGTGTTTTGTGGCTTATGATCATCATCTTCCATGGGATCATTATCTTCAGCTTCGATATTCACACCTCCATGTTCCTCCACTTTGAAAACCATATTCTTTGGGTTGTGTTGATCCATATCATGTGCTCTGGGATGCTCGACCAATATAAAACTTATCAACATAAATAAACCATGATCATGATCTCATCATCAAGTAATTTCTTATGTATATAAATTGTTAAAACGATATAATGAATAGCTTACCAATGGATGATAATCATGTCCCCCTTCAATGTGACCTTGCAACCTACAATGTTTCTTAGCTATTTTGATTAGAAAGCTTCTAGTCTTTAATCCCTTACAAATTTTGTAGGGACAATAACATTTTCCATCACCTTTTCTTTTCAAGTTAGACCACAATCTAGCAATTGTCTCCTTATTTTATTGTCCATTGATATTGTTTGACATGGTCTTTCTTCACAGGAAAAAAATTTGGGCTATAGAACTAGTTATATAGAAGTTATACCAAATTAAATCACTTGAACATAGAAATAATGCAAATCGAACCAAAACCATTTAACTCTTATTTTTCATCTCAAAACATATCTAATGGCTTTGTGGTGATTTAGAGTAGGTGATATGCTAATGGCTTTGTGGTATGCAATCCTTGTATCATATCTTAAGTTGACTAATGTGTAATTAGGGTAATCCATGAGTGTCTAATGTAAATTCATTGTCAATGTTTTGAATTCATCAAGAGTACGATGATAGTCATCTTTATAGGATCCTCTCAATACTATCGAAATCAGTGACAAGTAAGACAAAATTCTCAGTCACACCTTGGGTGCAAGCAAATGATATTACATATACTCTTGGGATGAACACCATTAAGATTAATAGACCCAAGTTAGTCTGAAAGGAAAGTAACTATCCACTCCCATGCTCATGCATACTTACATGACTAATGTTTCCCTTGTGTATCCTAAACATTGGAGAGACCTTATTTGACTTGCCTAATCAATGTGGTTGTTGTCCTAATATGAAATACTAAGTTCTACCCTTGTCTCTACATCAAACTTCTCACATCATGTTTCTTAAACAAAACACACTATTCCCAATCTTCCTCAATACCCTCAATGAAGGGGCATGTATAATGGTTTCAACATACAAAGTCAATGATCATACACTCCATTCTTCTAGACACCCTTGGATACATTACTTGGCTTCTAGGCTTGGGAAAACTAATATGAATTGAGCCAACACCATGAGGATAGGGTCAAGCATCATGGCAACTGTTCATAATTTGTAAAGATGGGGTTCACACCTAAATGTTGTCTCTCAACAATGCCACACTTCCAAAATTGTCATTCTCAGTGTTGAAATGTGATAGCTAGATCGGATTATGTTGATTAAATTTTAATGTTGCCTAAGTGGCAATTAAAATTTAATGTATAATATAATAACGGCAATATCAACCAAGGCTTATTGCAGGAAAATAGAATATATTCTGAACTGGGATAAAAAAATCCAGCTAATTATCTAGCTAATGTTGGTGTCTCAATAGAATCATACACTCAGAAAATCTCAACTTTTGACTGGTAGAATGAGCTAATACAGATTTTAAAGTACGATTTGGCTGAATCGGTCTCCAAAGTCAAGTCAAGGATCGGATAAGAAGCAGGAAGGTACCTGGGCCATCATGGAAACATTCGAATGGTAATTATATTGCCCAAGCTGTAGACATAACCAACATGGATCTTGATCTCTCTTATGATTGCACATCGAATGTCAGTGAATGTGCATTGAGCATGGGAGCTTCGTTTTAGCTAGAGGTAGGTCATAACTTAGTGGAAGGGAAAACTGGAGACCTCTATTTTTTCATGTGCTCTAGCAGATCCGTAGCTGGCTAGTTAGATAAAGTATGTATGACCAGCGACTTGACAAGTTCTCAGGATAGTAAAGATATGTTGTTCGGATGAAGCTTGATTGGAAGTCAGGCCTATTCTACTCTCTATACTTCTCTAGAAAGTCTGAAACTTTATATAAGGAATGGTTTAGATTGTAGTCTTAGCCTGGAAGTATCAATCTCAACCGATGGTGCATCATTTTGGTCTTAGTTGCCTATGTAGAGAGGAATCGATCCAGGCCCAGTGCAACCGGCTATTTCAAGCAAACGATGTGGTCTAGAATGTTGTATGGCGGGTGGCTAATGGTACATTGGGTGGTAATTGACATTGGTGTGATGGGTTTGTTTATGAGGTTGTCATTTTTCCTATGGTTGAAGTGACCATATGGAGGATCGATGACTTTGTTCACTTGTCTAATGGACAAGACCTGGAAAATGCCATTCTAGAGTTGGATTCTGATTGTTGGGTAAGCACCCTTGGCATCTATTTTAACCACACCAACTACATCTCCTTTGAATTGGAGGAATCAGATAGTAAAGACGAGGAAATTGCCCAAAAAAGGGTAGTACAAGAGAGGAGGAAGAACTTCATCCATGAGGCATGGGAGGTGTTTAGGGTAGGGGCCAGGAATGGGAATCTAGATCCCTTCCAGAGACTACTCAATTCTGATGATAACTATCTCTTAGCATCTGCTGCTGTCAAACTAATGGAGATTAAAGAGAACATGGCTATCATACCCAACACATTGGGAATTAGTTTTTCTCTTTAACAACAATTTCTTGTTTTGCATATGTCACTTGAAACCACACTTCTATGACCCTATTACAGACAATATGAATAATTTTGTAAAATTAGCAGTAGCACTATTTTAGGTACTTACCCACTATGTTATAAAACATCTTCTTATCGTAAATAAAAAAAGTCCCAGGTGACACTATGTTAGAAATGACTCACCATTGTAGGTACATGGAGAACCTTTGATGGTCATTTTGCAGCTCACCTTGAGTCTACATGAGCTATAGAAGCTTATAATAAGTATGGATGATTGTCCAATTGCCAAATGACATTTCCAATGGGGCCCACTACTTATTTTGGTTACTTTGAAGCATCAACACAAATTGGTTCATCATCGGAGCATCAACATAAATCGGTTGATCATCCTTGATCTTTGTTTTCCTCAAGCCACTTAGATCAACAACTTGAAGGAATTTGAGGAGTTAGTAAGTAGCTAGTTCTTAAATATAATTGAATCTCATCTTTAATTTAAATATCCAATATCTGACTGCATTTTATGGTACATTAATATAATCTAGGTATTTTTTGAGGTTCTAGTTAAATATTTAAGTCCAAACTTTAAATAGCCAAAATATTTTCATAAGATTTTGTGGTTATGTTTTCCAGTTTATCAGTCAAAGATGCTTTGGTGTTTATGTTTTTTATTTTGGGGGTCAGTTTATAGACTTCTGAACAAACCAAGAAATACCAAAGGCTACTAGAGAGGGAGTAGATATTGTACAATTTACTTGGTCTTGCACAAAATTCAACACATGTGGGCTACCCCGAAAGGTGTGTCTTATTTTGCATAGTTGGATCATGCCTCTCTGATGAAGGATGCATTGTTCTTGTGAGTAGACTCAAACCATTTCAGGCAAAATAAAAATAACATAAAAGATGCTCTAGAGGTTTCAAACCGATTTTCATCGCCTATAATGATGAATGCTCACAAATAAACTAGAGAAAAAATTTCCTGTTGCACATTTTATTTTCCTTCATTAGTCCAACTAATGTTAACAATGAAGGGAGTAGGAAGCTTCCCATCTAGAGTCATTTAGGCGATGAATGTAGCAGTCAAAAGGCATCAAATGTGTTAAAAGTTTATTGTAGTAGTAAAACATCATTTAACAAGTGGATGATCAAAATATTACAAATGCTCTTATTAGATATATATGTGAATTGTGGAAGCTTAGACATGGCATGAGATGGTAGTTGTTTCATAGAATGTCTCAGCAAGTAGGCAATCTCTCTAAGAACAAAGAGAATACTATTATGAGATTTTGCAATTTAAGTATTTGAATTTCAATATCATCTAAAGACAAAGTTTTAATTTGGAATTAATGTAAATGTTTACTCTATATCCATGTGGCTATTGTGGAACTAAAGTAATGCATTTAAATTTTTAGTTTAGAAAAGAAAGAAGGATGAAGAAGCCTAACAATAATCGTGACTATGATTTTGTCCAATGAATAATGGTGAATAGAAGATCATATTTTAGTGTCCATTGAATAATGGTGAATTGTGGAGCTACTCAAGGAAGGACTTAATTCCCAAAAATATTCATTGGCATGATAGTGATATTCCTATAATGACATGGTATAATTGGATTAATAAACCTATCACATCTCTACTGCTAATCTTGTTTTGGCAATAGGCACATGCTAGTAAAATGTATAAGAAGTGGTACCATTTATTTTTAAGTTCATTTTAATATTTAAACTCATTAATAAGTTAAAATGTTTGTATTTACAAGAAGGTGGGAAGCTAAAAGATATAATTTTGTAATTAATTTTCAAGAATTACTTACCAGAAGTTGAAATAGCTCATTGCTAATTTCTTAATAGGTAATAAGATAATGATGGAGGGGTCTAGATTTATAATCCTTCTTATGCTTTCACATATGAGTTATAACCGATTAGAAGGAGGGCATTTTAATTTAGTTTTGGAGGGAGAGATATAACTATATTTTCTTTGCCTTTAAATTCTCTGAATTTGTCAAGGAAATGAAGGAGATTTTAGGAATCTTTGTGTTCATTTGTATTTACTTTTGATTTTCATTTTCCTTTTTCATTTGCAATCCTTTATTGATGTTTTCACCTGTTATGTTAGATTTTGTGTGTTGTTT
This sequence comes from Cryptomeria japonica, assembly GCF_030272615.1. NCBI lineage: Eukaryota > Viridiplantae > Streptophyta > Pinopsida > Cupressales > Cupressaceae > Cryptomeria > Cryptomeria japonica. The sequence continues at coordinate 310,642,634 of NC_081408.1, forward strand.
AAATGATTTATGAGTCTTAAATTGTTCATATCATCTAAAAGGAATTGTTTCTTATGATCTTTGTGTCATTTGTCTTTATTTTCCTTTGATTCGAAATTCACAATTGCATCTATGTCATGGCTAAGTATAGGTGTTAGTTTTTCCTTTTCTACTTTCTAGTAAAAAACATACCCCTTAAAAAGTTAAATTACATCAAACAAGGGAATTGTACCTCTAAAATTTAGAGGAAAATCACTTATTTAATAGTGATTTCTCCAACTATTAGTGATATTTGCCTTTATTGGTTGGGTAATTCAATTCATTTGAATTATTATTTTAAAAAGACAAATTTGTTTACTAATAATAGGGAATGGTTTAATGAATATAGACAATGCAAGAATTATCAATCTTTCAATAGTTACTGTTGTACATGCAACAAGTTTGGTCATAAGGCAGCTATCTGCATATCCAATACGAGAAGTGGAAATGATCCACAAGACATTACATGTTATAACTGTAACAAATAGAAAAATATTAGTAAGTTTTGCAGAGGAAATAATACCAAGTCTTTTCTTTCATGAAAGAAGGTCGATCTAACTCAAATAAAGAAGATGGAAAAGATATAGGTTCAAGAATTAGAAGAAAAGAAAGATGATGAAGTGAAGGATGGATATTCACCTCAAGATGGTACATATGGCTTTTCTAGAAACTAAATAGAAAGGGGTATCAATTTAGGGGAAGTTATGTTTGTAGATTTTTAGAACCCTTGAGAAGCAAAGATGTTGAAATCTTCAACATATTGGTATAACATACTGTGGACATGATGAATTGATAGTACTAAGTCAATTAGCTTAATTTCCAAAGAAAATGATCTTCTTGTAGAGGATTGTATTTAACATGATTCATTGATTGAGCCCATGTAACAACTTTGTGAAGTCATTTGTGCCTTCAAAATTGAAAACCATAGCAGTTATGATCTACATATGATAACTATTTATTTCTTGTAAGAGCAGAAAATCATAATGGAAAATGCTACAAAATGCCTACATAGGAACTGAAATAATCACCATTTATCAAAACACACTAAACTCTTATGAAAGTTGCCTTTGACACTTTGGAGAAGAAAAAGGTTGACCTACCTGAGACACCAAATGATCCAACTGAATGTAAGATTGTATTATCGTTGCTACTTGATTTCTATACAGAAAAGACCTTCTGAGAATCCTCGAGCTCCCTTTCTTTCAAAAGTGGATTTGCCAATCAATAGCACACACTACTATTGACAATTGCAGTGATAACTCAAAAGGAGTGCATGAACTATTAGAAATTTGGGTTTAATAGATTAGGGAAAAATATATAGTCTGCAATCTTTAATCTATTTGTGACACTATTGATGAAACCAAATCAGATGCCCTTGATGGAAAATAAAACCTTACCTGAGGAGCATGCAGTTGTGGAGAGATCGCTTCGTGGGGGGGAAGGAGGCAACAAAAGATTCAACTTTGGCTGACGACGCTCCTGGCAAATGCTTGGTTTTTTTAAAAATGATCCTGCGTTATGTTTTTTTTTTCTTTAAAGTTCCTGAGCTTGTTGGAATTCTGATGAATTCAGGCACTTCAAAGAAATAAAATAAAATTTGATCACAATATGCCTGGTTCATCAGAAACTTTCATTAGAATTTGAGGCCAAATGTATTAGTGTCATAATTCTGACGAACACGGGGTAATTTTTCAAAAAAAAATTAATCTGACAAAACAAAACAAATCCCATAGCTCATCGAAAAACCGCTCCAAATGTATTAATGAACCCACGTTCTTATCTATATTAGATTAAAATGAATATTAAATTTATTTTCATATATGTGAGATTTTGCCAAGATCAAGGGCACAATGAAAAGTATAAAAATAGAGAGAAAAGAATGACAAGAACAAACTGTATTCTCATCAATATGAAAATGATCAACTGGATTCACCAATACAATGAATATAGGCCTTCTTATATAGGCAAGGCCATATGGATGTATGAGCACACAATCAGTGGGTCATTCAGTAGGTAGGAGAAACAACAACAAAACAACTGAATGTGGAGTGTAACAACAAAACAAGACCACAAAAGGTGGAATTTCTCCAACAAGCTCTATCCCTATGTGCACACTTCCCTAACTGTCTCAAATCCAAACTACGAAGAAATGTATTATCCTAAGTTAACTTAAGTAAAGTGTAATAATATCCATAATGAATATTTATTAACACCAACACCCCCCCTTAAGTGTAACTTAGGGGAATGAAGACTTAAGTCAACAATGCAAGATGGGTCCCGGCTACTAGGCCATGATAGGTACCCATGTACAATATGCAAATGCAAGCAAAACTATGCAATGAAATCTCTCACAAACGGAGAAAAGGAGAAAACCCAATGGGAAAAAACTCCCCCCCAAAAGAGAGATGAAAGTACAAAAGACTCTCAAAGAAGAAGGACAAAACCTCAAAGAGGAAAAAGCCCCCCCATAAGAGAGGAAGGAGAAGTCAACTGACCCCCCTAATGACACATCCCGCACCCCAAAGAGATCTCGCAACTGTTGGAACTTACTCTCAGTGAAAGGTTTGGTGAATATGTCTACAACCTACTCCATTGTAGGACAATATTGAAAATCAATGACCTGCTCCTGAATCAACTATCGGATATAGTGCATATGGATCTTGATGTGTTTGGTCTACTGATGCTGGACTTGGTTCTTTGAGATAGCAATAGCACTCTGATTGTCGCAATATAGAACTGTCGGTCGTGGAGTGGTGAACCCAATCTTTGTGAGAATCTACTGAAGCCAAATGGTCTCAGTCACTGCATTAATAATGCCTCAATACTCAGCGTCAGTTGAAGAAAGAGCAATAGCATGTTGCTTCTTGCTCTGCCAACAAATGGGGCCTGAACCAAGGTGAAAACTGTAACCGGAAGTAGACTTATGATCATCAAGATCACCAACCCAATCGAAGTCTATGTAACCAACCAGGTCAAGTCTTTTGCCTATTGCATAGTGAATCCCATAGTGATGTGTACCCTGGATGTAATGAAGGATGTGTTTGGATGCTTTCCAATGAAGCTCATGTGGTTCTTGCATGAAGCGGGAAACCATGCCAACTACAAATGAAATATCAGGGCATGTATGGGTCAAGTAGATGAGACTACCCACAAGCTGACAATACAAAGTGGCATCAACTGGTGGAGAAGAACACTGAGCCTCAAGCTTGTCTCCTAAAAGAAAAGGAGTCAGTGCAAGCTTACAATCAACCGTATGAAAGTGTGCAAGTAGATCAAGAGCATACTTGGGCTGCGATAGTGTAATCTAGAAAGGTGACTGTGAAATCTCTATCCCGAGAAAGTAGTGCAAAAGACCCAAGTCAGTCATAGCAAATCTGTCATGCAAAGCAGATTTGACCCTGCTAATGATGGATGCGGTACTCCTTGTGATGATCAAATCATCAACATAGAGCACAAGGATCAAGTGAGAGTCATCGTGTTGCAAAATATAGAGATTCAGATTGGAATGACACCAGGTGAACCCTGCTAAGAGAAGAAAGGAATCCATCTTGGCATACCAAGCCCTGGGGGCCTGCTTAAGGCCATAGAGAGATTTCCTTAGTCTGCAAACCAAGGAAGTATCCTAGATGAAACCCTGTGGCTGCTCCATATAAATATCCTCATCAAGATCACCATGAAGAAAAGAACTCTTCACATCCATCTAATGTACAACCCAACCATGAGCTGCAGCAATAGCAAGTGTCAAGCGAATGGAGTTCATCTTGGCTACGGGTGCAAAGGTTTCAGTATAGTCAACACCTACTACCTGGGAGAAACCTTTCGTAACAAGTCGAGCCTTGTACTTATCCACACTACCATCCACAGCATACTTGGTCTGATAGATCCACTTACATCGAACCATCTTTCTCCCCTTAGGGAGATGGACTAAATCCCATGTGTTGTTCCTCATCAAGGAACTATACTCTTCCTCCATAGCTTGGTCCCACTCATGAACCCCTGATGCTTCCCAAAATTTTTGTGGATCGGAAGCAGTAGCAATGAATGCATGTGGAAGATCCTGATGTTGTGATCGAGTTCTCCATGTATCTGAAGGATCCCCAACAAGAGAACCGTGGAATCAAGTGTCTGTCGAGCCCAATGAGGTCTAGGTGGAGGTGGAGAATGAGGCTCCTCAACTACAAGTGGACCCTGTGGAGGTGTAACCCTGTGAGTCGGAGTTGAAGAAGTCTCATCATCTGAATCACTAGCATCACTATCCATAATAGAGTAAGGTGGAGGAGGTAGAGAGGCTAAGCTACGAGAGATTTCCTCAAAGTGAACACTCCTCTCAATGAACACCTCATGTGTCTCAGGATCCATCAATCTATATGCCTTAACACCCTTAGGATATCCAACAAATATGCAAGTTCAACTCTGTGGTTCCAATGCCTTCCATTTCTGCAGAGGTATGCGAGCCCATGCTGGACACCCAAAGACTCTGAAATGTCTCACAATTGGTTTCCTACCAACCCAAGCTTCAAAAGGAGTAATACCTTGCAAAGCTTTGTGAGGAACCCAATTTTGGATGTGTGTGGCACAATTGATTGCCTCGGCCCAAAAAGCGGGATCAAGAGAACGTGCATGAATCATACAGCTAGCCATTTCTTTGAGAGTTCTATTCTTATGTTCTGTAACTCTGTTCTGCTATGGAGTGTATACTATAGAATGCTGAAGATCAATCCCCTCAAATGTACAAAAATCCTCAAGTCTCTTGTTCACATATTCCCTTCCATTATCTGTACGAAGAATCTTCACCACTTTCCCAGATTGCTTCTCCACATGAATCTTGAAGTCCTGAAATCTATCAAATACTTCACTCTTATGAGTAAGAAAGTAGACCCAAGTGAAGCGGGAGTAGTCATCAATGAAGGTGAGGACATAGCAGGCCTTACTAAATGAAGATGCTGGAAATGGACCTGCTACATCGCTGTGAACATGTTGAAGAACTTCCAAAGCTTTCCAAGATTTCCCCTTATCAAACTTTTCCTCGGGATGCTTTCCCATGGAACAACCTGAACATACACCCTCTGAAAAGCTGATTCAAGGTAGACCTATGACCATGTCTTTACTGTTGAGCTACTGAAGATAGTGGTAGTTGAGGTGACCAAACCGCTCGTGCCATAGCTTACTTTCTGAATTTGAATGAGTAAGCAAGGCCCTAGAAGGTGAACTTGGCACAAAGTGGGAGAATGAATAAAGCCTTGAGTTGTCATTGACTTGTCCCACTGCTACCAAGGCATCATCATCAAGTTCCTTTACCACAACTGAATCTGGTGTAAACTCAACCTTTTTCCCATTCCCATAGTGAGTGATTTGGTAGATAGAGAGAAGGTTGGTAGACAAGTTAGGAACATAGAGAACATTCTCAAATGTTCCATCATCCATGTCAACTGAACCTTTCCCTTCAACCTCTACTTGTGTATCATCACCTATGTAAATATGAGGTGCCTTAGATGGCTCCAATGAAGAAAATTGCTCCTTTGTAGAACCCATGTGATATGAGGCACTTGAGTCAAGTATCCACTGCTCTGAAGAACTTGTTGTAGCCACAAATACTTTCCCTTTTCCCTTAGACTGTGAGGAAGAGGAAGGCGATGAATCCTTCTTTGTGTAGGCAAATGGCAAGTTGATGTTGTTTTTCTTAAGAAGATTAGTTAACTCATCAACTTGCTTTGTGTGGCATCGATGCTCATCATGACCATACTTCTTGCAATATGCACAAGTTGGCTTATCCTTCTTAGGTGGTGTCCCCTTCTTGGAAGAGGATGAAAAATCGCCTTGTGATGGAGAGGATGATTGTCCTTTTTCTTGTTGTGGCTTAGACTTGGAATGCTTCTTCTTCTTGTTGGAATCTTTTCCTTGACTTCCTTGATTCCCTTGATTAGGTACCAAAGCCCGGGACTTTGAAAACTTGAGAAGCCCCATGTTCAACAACTTAGATTGTTCCAATATCAACATTTCTGTGAAAGCATCAAATGAAGGCATAACATAGGAACTCCCCACTGCCAAACGATAAGTTTGGAAGCTAGACACAAATGCTGCATATTCTGGTGCAAGTTTGTCCAACAAGTTGAATATCAACTGAGCATCCTTTTTGTCAATTCCATAATCCTTAAGCTTTGCTCTTAGCTCATTTGCTTTGGTGACATAATCTTGGATTGTATCAAAACTCTTGGGATCCAAGTTGGTGAGCTCATTGTCAATCTTATAACCTCTGATTTCATCAACTTGACCATACAATTTCTAAAACATATCCCAAGCACCACTTTTCAATATGAAAGATGAGGTCATCTGATACATACTTGCACAAAGTTCCAAGAGCCATGCAATTCTTAGTGAGCCATTTTAGCTGAGCATTAGGATCAACATTAGGATCAGGTGGTGCTACTATTGTTCCATCTATGTAATGCGTGAGACCTTTTTCCATTAATTTGTTCCATACTTTAATTTTCCATGATGCATAATTATGTGGAGTTAAAGGTGGGAATTTATGAGAACTCATTGAAACAAAAATGAAAGAGAACAAGGAAAGAGAGGCACAATCATACAAGACACCCCCCCAAAAGTGATGATTTGGCACTTTATACTTAGTGTATGTACAATGGGCCACTTGCAAAAAATGGCAAAGTGGAATTCTGATTTCAATTTTACAACTGCCTCAATAAGGCCAAAAGAGACTCAAACTGATAATGCAAGACATCTAAACTAAGATCCAAGCAATTTACAAGTACTAAATAGGCCAAATAAGACCAATATTTGAGAGTACAATTTCTATTTAAAATCTCTGAAATCTGATCATAGATTATGAAAGTAGATGAAAAATCATGCACTTTCAAAAAAAATAGCACCTGAAAAGGAGGTCGTATGAACTCAAATGAGGCCTTTGAAGTTGCAGAATTGAGGATTGGACAAGTATAGCTGAAAGAATCTAAATATTCCGAAAAACCTATGCACCAAAACTAGAAAATAACTACACCACTGCGAAGAGCACAAAAAATTAGCCCAAATAATAAAAAATTGCACCAAAAAGGAGCAAAATTGAGCAAGTTATGGGCCTCCAAAGTTGACCCAAAAATCCAAACTGCTTAACGGAGAGGGGTCTAAAAATTTCCAAAGAAAATGCTGATTGGGTGCCGCTGACTAGGCAGAAGGTACGGATCCCAAAAATAATTTTCAAATTTTATTTATTTATTTATTTATTTATTTTTTAAATTTTCAAACTCGAAAATAATTTTCAGAAAAAAAATAATTTTTTTTTTTTTTTGAAAAAAATCCGAAAATTCCATACCGTACCGCCCAAATTGGGCAAAAAATTTCCTCCACACCCAAAAATCGATTTTCACCAAAATAGGTCAAATTTATACTCGATTTTTATTGAAATGGCCTCCTGAATGCAATGGTGAGGTCGAAAATGCTCCGAGATGCCTCCAAAAAGCGCAGTTCCTCAAATCTGAAAATAAAAGTCTTCCACGATGTCTCTAAAAACCAATCAATGAAGCCCCAATGGCTCTGATACCATGTGAGATTTTGCCAAGATCAAGGGCACCATGAAAAGTATAAAAATAGAGACAAAAGAATGATAAGAACAAACTGTATTCTCATCAATATGAAAATGATCAACTTGATTCACCAATACAATGAATATAGGCCTTCTTATATAGGCAAGGCCATATGGATGTACGAGCACACAATCATGACATGTGGCTCAATGAGATACAAAGGGTAGGTAAGAAATACTAGGGGTAGGTAGGAGAAATAATATAATATTCCACAAGAGGTGGATGACCCATCGAATGTGGAGTGTAACAACAAAACAAGACCACAAAAGGTGGAATTTATCCTACAAGCTCTATCCCTATGTGCACACTTCCCTAAGTGTCTCAAATCCAAACCACAAAGAAATGCATTATCCTAAGTTAACCTAAGTAAAGTGTAATAATATCCATAATGAATATTTATTTACACTAACAATATAATCATTGCAATTATTAAAGTTATCTTTGAATTTATATAAATTTTATAGTTATACTCTAAGAGATTAAATAGATAAAAGTTGTAAAACATATTTAACTTTCAAAATGGTAAGAAAGTGCAACTATACTAACCATAGGCAATGGTATTTTGTAGTGACTAAATTCACATCATTGAAGTATAAATAAAATTGCTATTTTTTTTTATCTTTATAAATTTATAAAGGATAATTTTGAAATCTCTCATGTGTCTATATTAGATTTAATAATTGTGCATCTGGCTATTTGATAGGTTGTTCATACAAAGACATAGCAAATTTCTTCTACTTTTGAGTGCGTAGATGTTGATATTATGAGGATACAACTTTTGTTTTCAGAAATTGAGAAAGGACATGCATATGTTTCACCTTATGATACAGCTTGGGTAGCAATGGTCCCCTCTTTCGAAAACTCTCTATTACCACAATTCCCACAATGTCTTTCATGGATAATGGACAATCAACTCTCGAATGGATCTTGGGGATTATCAAACTTGCCATATAATAAAGACCATCTTTCTCACACCTCGGCATGCATTATGGCATAAAAAATGTGAACATGGGTAAGAATATTTCTTCAAAATAGTTGGCTATAAATCATTTTCAATTATTGAGGGTATTAAAGTGTTCATTTTTAAAATATATATACATGAGTATATATATATTTGTGTCAATATATGTACATAAATATACATATATATAAATATACACACATACATATATATGTATATATACACATACATGTGTGCACACTTCCATCTCCATCTCTCTATTACATATTTTCTTATATATTTTTCCTTCATTATCATCACATTTGATAGCTTTATTTTTAACATTGATAATAAATGTAATATGCTTTATTATTATAATTCACAAGACAAACATATTCATTATTTCTAATATTAAAAGAATCGTAATCATCTATTCTCATTCAATTAGAATCAACATTATGTTAAATATATATTCTCATGAGCATGAATATCCTCTAACTATATCACATTTTTGTCAATAAAATTTTGAGTTTTATGTTTTATGCTTCAGTGTGTTATTTCTACATATTGGTCTACAAGTACAAATATATACAATCTCTCCTATAAGATTTTGGGTCATCTTTTATTCTTCAACAGGTTTGAAGTTTATAAAAGAAAATATCGGAAAAAAAACCAATGAGGATTGGTATAATCCCACTGGATTTGATCTGATCTTCGCTGCAATGTTAGAAGATGCAAGAGACTTGTGCTTAGACCTCCCTTATAATTTGCCTCCTATAGAACTAATGCTCACCAAGCGAGAACAAATCCTTAAAAGGTAATTTTTGCAGCCAGGTTATTTATTCAAAGGTAATTTTTACAATTAGGTTATTTATTCAATACTTTTGAATCCCAGTACTTATTTTTATTTATTCTTATAGTTTGATTCTTGCTTTCTTTTTTGCAGTATAGGAATAGATCATGTCAATGAGTATAAACCATCTATGGTTTTCATCATTGAGGGTATTCGGAACATTGTTGACTGGGATAAAGTGTTAAGACATGAGAGCACGGATGGCTCACTCTTCCATTCTCCCTCTGCAACTGCTTGTGCTCTGATGCATACTAAAAAATCTATTTGCCTTATGTATTTGAATTCAAAGCTAGAAAATTTGGAGAGTGGAGGTTGGTCCTTAAAAGTTTATGTATATGCTTTGATGACATTTTATCATGTTCATACACATCGAACATGCATTATTTTGTTGGTGCAGTGCCTAGTGTTTATCCCATAAAGTTGATTACTGGTCTTTCAATGGTGGATATGTTGGAGAGGTTAGGTATAGCAAGACATTTCAAATGTGAGACAAAACAAGTTCTAGATAATGTCTATAGGTAAGTGATAAATCCTTTGCTTATGATTGGATAATGTAGTTTCTATCCTTGGTTTCCATTTTTTCTGAAATCAATATTTTCAATGGGCAGATGCTGCAAAGAGAATGAAATAATTCAGGGAATATCATCAACATCTGACATACTTAACAGATCTATCAGTTTCAGGATTCTAAGATCCAATGGATATGATGTGTCTCCAGGTTTTTTGAACAAACCAAACAATGTTTTAAGTTAAACTTTCCATTGATTGTCTCTCATATTTTTCTCTGTTAAGCATGAGTACGAGTTCTGATGGATATGCAATTTTGGGTATGGTAGTTTCTAACTCATAAGAATAATGTACTACTAGAGTCTAGATTTGGGGACATTTCATGTGATGCATAATTCAATAAATTTTTGTTTCTTACTAATGAAACCAACAATTCTGTAGATCTCTTTCTCAATTATTTAGAAAATGGCGACTTCCTACAATCTCTAGAAAATAGTGGCCAATATGTGATAACAATGCTGAATTTGTACAAAGCATCTCAGTTGATGTTCCAAGGTGAAAGAGTTTTGGAAGAAGCAAAATCCCTCTCCCAAAACTATATTGAGAATATCAAAATGGATGAACAAAAAACAGTCCTCAGTGAATAGAACATTTAAGATACATCAAAAACTATGGTTTTGATGATATTCGGATAGGAAAGGCCTCTTACAGGTAATCTTTCATGGATCTACATGATCCATTTCATTTATTTTGGTTTAAAGTATATATCACCTACTTCAATAGTGTTAAAAATTGACCCTTGGAATTCGATTGCAGGATCCCTTGTTTAGGCAATGATTGTATTCTAAGTTTAGCCAAAAAGGACTACAATATTTGCCTAGCAGTGCAAAAGGACTTGCAGGAGTTATAAAAGTAAGTACAAAGCTTTTGGAAACAATTGGAATAACACGACTGCCACCACTGAGTTAGATTTACACTGAGAGGTTGATAAAGGTATTTGTTTTTGTCTACCATAATAGATGGAGTGTAGACTCTAAATTTGGTAGCTTACACTTTGCTCGAAACACTGTTGTAGACTCCTATTTTTCTGCTGCCTCAACACTTTTTAGCCCCAAAATGTCTACTGCACGCATCGTATGGACAAAGATTGGAGTTCTTCTTGTGTTAATGGATGACTTTAATGATGTGGTAAGCTCAGAATCCATTGAAGAGCTTCAGTGCTTTGTTGATGCTATTAAGAGTTAACTGTATGATAAATTATATATAGCTATCATATCCATTCCACCCTAAAAACCCTAAATCTGTATATGTAGAGATGAATTGTCTATATTACTTGTTCTTGATATAGCTTTTGGATTAGATTGTGTGAGTTTGTTTGCATCAACGTTTCAGATCACATTCTGTGATCCATCATCAGAATGAAAGATCTGCAACTTTCTACTTTTCTACTTCATGAGCTTCCTATCATCCAGATGATGGATCACAAGTGTAATCCGAATCGTTGATGCAAACAAATTCACATAATCTAATCCAAATGCTATATAAAGAACTATTATGGATTGTGAAAAACTAATATCTTTATATTACTTGTTTCAAATGTCTCGCAGATGGGACCCAACAGTGATTTGTAATCATTCAGACAATTTTTTTCTCTGCAATTTATAACACTGTGAATGATATTGCTCAAGATGCCTGGGTCTTTCAAGGCAGGGATGTGAGCACCCATTTAAGGGAAATGGTGTGTATATTTTTCATGAATAGGAATTACTTGATGGTTCATTTATATTGTGCAGTATGAGAACAAAATTTCTTTCAACAAGCTTTGAAAAAAACATCATTAGAATAACCCATTAGTGTTTTTTTGTGCTTACTCTTATAGTGGTACAAGCTAGCAATCTCAATGATGGAGGAGGCTGAATGGGTTAAACACGGATATATACCAACATTGGAGGAATACATCGAAATTGGAAAAATTACAATCGGACTGGAACCAATTGTTTTTAGAGCACTCTATTTTGTAGAGCCTGAGATTTCAGAGCTAACCATCAACCATCATGAGTACAACAGTCTAATGGATCTCGTCAGTACGTATTTGTGGGCGTCTTTTGAATGACATTCAGACCTACAAGGTAATAGGCTGGATTTAAACAATATATTTTAAATTTTGATATATTTAGACAGTTCATTTCAAAGTATATGATTTTTCAGTAATTTAAAATATACTTCTAGTTGAAACATCTCAACCAACTCATGTCTTTGCAATACTTCGATTTTTATTAAATGCTGAGATGAGAAAGTAAATTATTCATATGTTTTTCAGAGGGAGACCAAGCAAGGAAAGATCAACTCCGTGTCACTGTTCATGAAAGAATATCCAGGGACATCTGTTGAGAATGCTACTGAGTGGATGAGACAAACAGTAAATGAAAGCACACAAAAACTACTGAGGAACTTATTGCAGCCTAGCGTTCTACCTCGCGAGAGCAAGCAGTTATATTGGAATCTAGCCAAAATTGTCCACCTATACTACCGCAACAGTGATGAAATCACATCTCCCACTGCAATGCTTAAACATATAAGGGTAATTATTTTTTATCCTGTATCATAAATTCTAAAAGAGAGTGTTTGAGATAGTACCACCTGGTGCTATTAATAAAGAGAATCCTTGTCAATGGATTAAGGAAATATCTAAAATATTTATTTTTATTCAATAAAAATAAGAGTACAAAGAATAACAGTTATTATAGTAGTTAAAAAGAAAAAAATATCGGTAGAATATTTTGAATTTGTTTCTATGTAAAAATAATTAGAATATGTATCATTTTTAATTGAAAGTAATTATGTATTGTCTTGCCTCATCAATTTTTGGTTAAAAATAGTTTGGTGTCGTTTAAGTTTCTATTTGTTGAATTTGAATTAGCTCTTTATTCATTTAATTAAGCTATCTATTCAAATATAAAATAATGTATCGATCCAAAACATTAGGTTATAATTAATTGTATACTTTTAATTGTAGAGTGAGAAGTAATGAATTTTTTAATTTTATTTATTTGAGGTTTCAATTTCAATTGTATTTCTTTAATTTTGGATTATGGTAAATGCTTCTAATTAAAGTTATGAATTAGAGTGGGCAAACCCTAAAAGTGAAAATAGCAATCAATGATAATAAAAATTAGTAAGAAACAATGGGAGACAAAACACAATAATAAACCACAACACCCCACCCAAGAGAAGAACAAACCTTATAGCAAAATTCCACAAAAGAATAGAACCACCTCTAAAAGAAGTTTGAATGCAAAATGCATTAGAAAGCTTTCTTTTGATCCAGCAACATAATACTTATCCAAATCAAAGCCATTCTTGTTGAGGATTACAATCTTAATTTTTTGAATAATTAGTTTCATTATCAAAAATATCCAGTAGAGATTTTAATGTTATTTCTAAAATACTACATATAAAACCAAGAGTTATAATATCTATTAGACATATATTAGGTCTAAATCAAATTCATATTTGCAACCTAATTAACACATAATTCAATTTTGTTTAAATTCTATAGATAACTTTCCCTTGCAAACTATTTTCCTCTAGTACTGACATAGATTTATTGCGATGCTTCATTGATAAGTCCTCTCATAAACCATATCTATTTGTACTTAGTTATAATGGTTTAAGCTACAAATATATCATATCAATTAGTAGTCATTATAATAATAATAGTATTTTTGTGGTTTGTTAAATCTCATGCCATTTTTTCAACTATTGCCATTTTTGTGGGTGTGATGTTTTTGGAAGCCCCTTTTGATTGCTAAGATATAACTCTTCCCTTGTGTTGAAGGCTTTCATTAATTCATTTTCATCTTTAGAGGATCATAGCTTGGTCCTAGATCAACTTTGGGCTTGGGGACCTCTTATTTAACCACTCTTTGTGTGTCCGATGTGGGTGAGGCTATCAAATATCCCCTTCTATTTTGAGGCCATCAAGAATTCTACAGGTCATTTTTTAAGGTTAGTGATCGACTACTTTGTATATTGGAATTTCTACCTCCACTCACATTTTGGTGGATCTCGACATCTCCTTACCTATTCATGAAGAAGTAGTTCTAATCTCCTCGCCTCTTCATGAAGAAGTGGTTCTAATGATTGGAAATAGGCCTTGGATGCATTTGTTAGATTATGAGGTATCCCCTGACATTGATGCTTCACTACTTGTCATTTGGTTACAGATTGCTCTCTTTCATGTTAGAAAGGTACTACTGCATATGGAAAATTATTTCCTAGACTGCATTAAAATATATGTGTTGTATACTTGTCACGTAATTGAGTTTACCTACTCTCACCTAACCTTGAATCTCATTAGGTGTCATCTTGGGCTCTCATATCCTCTCGCCTTTGCTTTATAAACAAGGCTAATGTACATTATTAAGCATTCAAATACATTCATCGTTTGATGAAATTGTCATATTCTCTTACTGTTAAGATGAATTTGCTATTTGCGGTTTTGGGTGGAGTCAATAATCCAACATGGTATCGAGCCTGCTCGTAGCATCTCCTTCCAATCTTGAGAATTTTCATTAATAGGTTTTGAGGTTAAATTTAAGGAAGTTTTGGTTTGCAATTGACGCATTTCCTTACATCGAATTAATTACACATCTTGGTTTCTTCCTTGTGATTTTACGATTTCAGTTACCGGCATTTAAACTTTTTTTTTTCCTGTTTTTCCTTATTTGTAGCTGTGAATTTTTTATTGACATGATCAATAGCCTGTGGTTCGGTTGTTGGAGCCATGAATATTTTAGGTTGTTGGAGCCATGATACAATATTTGCTTGGATCCTCACATTTGGTATTTTCGTGGTTGGGTGATATCATATAATTGTGGCTCGAGGAGTCTTTGAATGGCACTTTTGACTTGTTCATTGAGCATGGCAGAGGGATGGTGGATCAGCCTAGACTCTTCATTGGAGGCGATATCATATCAGTTCGGCTCATAAGCTCCTTTGGCTGGCCTGCGAACCTTGGGTGGCATGCTGTTCATTTGTGTTGGTTGACTTCATGTAGTTTGGCTGGTGATCAAAGCTTGACAGTGTTATTGGGTCACTGGAATGGAGATTTCATCAGTCTATAACTCCAGACTTGTGCATCCTATGTTCGGTGAAGTGCTTTCAATTCTTGATCCATGTGCAGCATATATTTTTTGGCCATCACATATCATTATTGATGACCCAGCACTTCATTTCTTTCGCAATGTTGATAAATCTGTTTGATTTTTGTATCTCGATTGGGAGTCGATTTATTGTGACAGATTGCTTGGTGCATTAATTCTTATGTGATCGACACATCTCTACAAACTCTTTGACTGATATTTTTTCCTTTGAACCAAGATCGACATTGAAAATTTTGTATTGAAGCTGGGGTGGCATATTGCTTTTTCCTACAGTTCATGGCAAGCTTCAAGTATCAGATTGGCTAGGGATTGAACTTTAGTCTTTAAAAATTATTTACTTTGTGCATTGCAAGTTCGTTGGTGGAGCTCGCATTATTTACTTTGTGCATTGCAAGTTCGTTGGTGGAGCTCGCATATCCTGAGTATTGTTTTATTGGATTGTACGGGTGGATTCATCAAGGTTTTTTTGGAGCGTTTGATCGTGGTTTTTGGTGCATTCACGGGCACATAAGAGGAGCGCGTGGGCCCAATTTGGAAGGTTATTATTTAGAATATTAATTCCACATGGGGGCCAAAAAGTTCTTTTGGCTATTAAAATAGCCTGTCTTGACCACTTAAATGGTGAGCTAAGGCTCACATGCCCTGGGCAAGGAAAGATTGAAAGGGGATCAAAATTTGATCATATGGCTGATGTCATATGGCTGGTGTATAGTGGTGATTGTGGTGGTATGGAGTGACTTTATTGTTGGCATAATTCATCATCTAGGCTTATTTTTTATACTGAAATCATTTTTTTGTTAATATCTCATTTGCATGACTTTGACTTTGCATGTCCAAATTATGACAAAAATAAAGAATATGTCAATTAGGTCAAGGAAAGATTGAAAGGGGACCAAAAGTTGATCATATGGCTGACCTCATGTTGATGTTAGTGAATATGCCAAAATATTCCCTTGTTGGAAAAGATATGTCTCCTAAAAAAAATTGTCAAAAAATATAATGGTGTGTGGGAGAAAAAGTGACACTAAGCAAACATGCCCTAATCTCACTTTCAACCACACACTTGTGGAATACGAAAGAGTCTAGAGGTATCACACAATTGGCTACTTCTTCTTGTGGAAGAGAGAGCCACGGGCTACCTATTAGGATTTCTATTCCTTTGTTGTAATTGAAAGATAAAATGATGCAAGTTCAATCCCTAACCCCAAAATGCAAGTATGAACTAATAACAAGATTACAGAATTGAACTTAAATGATGGAAAGCTGTAAACACAAGGATAAGACAAGAATGAAAATGCGTACCCGGAGTTAAAATCTGACTGAAAATGTTCGGGACGGGGGCGCGGGCGCCACTGTCCTGATTCTGCCCCTAAAACTGCTCCGGAAATTGCTGTTTTGCACTCTGGAAAAGCTGTCAAAAATGCTGAAAATGCTGTCTGTCAGGAGGACCAGGGCGCCCAGCGCCCCTGTCCTGGCAGGACCTGGGCGCCCCACGCCCCTGTCCTGGTCTTTTGCTCCGAAACTTGGTGTGTTGTTTGGTCTCCGTCTGCTTCTTCCGGATCTGTAACTTGCGGCGTCGTCCGAGTCCCGAAACCTGCACTTATATCTGAAAAAGGTGTTTGGGCGGCTATATAGGGTTTTGCCTTAGTCAAACCCCCACTTCGGTGATTTCCACCTCCATGAATAGCCAAGTTGTATTGTAAAATGTATTGTGTGTGCAGACCTAGTGTGTGTGCAAGGTCCTAAAATGCAAGAAAGCAAACTAGAGCAACCTAGAAAGTAAACCCTAATTGCTTGTAAATGATAATGTAAATGCTCTAAATCAAGATGCCAAGTGATCTAAAACATGAATAAAGGATATTTGAAGCTTATGCAAAGACATGAAAACAACATGAAATCATACCCAACCTTCAAGGGAGGAGTACAAGCCAATCTTCAGTCGGTAATCTCCTATTGTTCTTCAATGTCTTCCAAGCCGTAAATGGATGAATGAAATTGATAAATGCTTGATAGAAAGATGTTGGATGTTGTTGAAGTCTTCAAAGGTCTGCTCTTTCACTGCATAGAAGGTCCTTGAAACCAAAAATCAGATCCTTTCCAATGAAGAAAGAGAGCTCTTATATATGAAACCCTAGGTCTTAATTCCAACTTTTGGCCGACCTAGAGATTGAATCTCCCACCAATTTCTTGGGGTTAAGCTTTATTTTATGATTGGATCGCGCTCCTAAAATTTCGGGAAAAATGTCCAGGACCATGTTGCACTCCGGGCGCCATGGTCCCGACAACTTTTCACCAAATTTTTAGGACTGTCGGATATGATGATTTTAGAGAGAATCCCGAAGTTACAGGTAATTTTGAGATGTTTTGACCCCCGAAATCAAGCCCCCAAGTTCAAAATAGGACCTAATTAGGGTTTTTGATTAAATGATGTATTGGAAGAATAAAATGAAAGGGGCACACTTTAATGAAAAGGGCCCAATTTTATGATATAGGAGATGATAAAATAGAACCTTAGACCTAATTAATTTAATTAATTAAGTGCTAAAGGGGAAATGTAATGAAAAATGTAAAATGCGCCAAGGCGGGTGCTAAACTAGGTGTGAAATTGTACCACCCTAGCAAGTGCGTACAATTTATGATGCTACAAATGGCCACTGAAAAATTGTTAAGGTAGAATATTCCCCTATAATCTCTAAGATTCCATGCACTATGAAAGGTATGCCACTTGACATCAGTGTAGGTATTACCTATACATGCATAGATATGGACAGTGAACAATGCAAACAAATTTAATTTTCGAAATCATTTAAAAAAATTTAAAAAATTTGGAATTTTTTTTGCAGAGTACAATTTTGAAGCCTGCACAAGATTTATATAAGTCATATGGTCATAAGGATTTCCATCTGACTACATGAATTTTTGTGCAACTAATGTTTCAGCCCCAAATTCAACTTTTTAGAATTCGACAATTTAACAATCGATCTTAGGGTTTTTGGCCACTCTAGGTGTGATGGTGAGGTTGATCTCACTCCAAAGTGCCTAGATTTTTTGTTGACCCCAAATTCATTTGACATGTCCTCCACAAAATTGACCCAAAAATTCAACTACTCAGATTTTGCTGAAACAACAATTGATCTATAGGTTTTGGGATGCTATGAACATGATGGAGACCTTTGTTTGAGCTCAAAGTGCTTGAAAATTCTCTCAATGTTGAACCACTTAAGAATATGGACAAAAAATAAACATATCTTCTCTGATATCATGTAGAGTTTGATGATTTGACATCATAAGCAAATAATCATCTCCAACCACACCACCTATCACAATATTGAGATCAAGTAAGAATGATATACTCAACAACATGAGAATTTTGTATTGATTGCACAAAAATATTGTATTACAATGAATGAATGAATTATTATAAAAGGATAAATGAAACCCTAGATGCAAACCCTAGATATAGGATAAACTAAATATTTGACTTCATATTGGAACAAATTTTTTGTTGATATCTCATTTGCACAATTTTGATAGTGTATGCCAAGTTATGTCAAAAAAAAACATATGCCAATTAGGTGAAGGAAGGATTGAAAAGGGACAAAAAGTTGACTATATGGTTGATGTCATGTTGATGTTAGTGAATGTGCCAAAATATTCCCTTGTTGGAAAATATTTGCCTCCTTGAAAAAAAATGCCGAAAAAAATAATGGCCACCAAAAAATTGTTAAGGTAGAATATTCCCCTATAATCTCTAAGATTCGATGCACTAAGAAATGTACGCCACTTGACATCAGCATAGGTACTATCGATACATGCATATATATGGACAGTGAATGTTGCATACAAATTTAATTTATGAAAAACATTTAAAAAAATTATGCAAAAAGGAAAATTAAATAAATTTTGAATTTTTTTTGCTGAGTACAATTTTGAATCCTGCACAAGATTTATATAGGTCATATGGTCATAAGGATTTCCATTTGATTGCATGAATTTTTGTGCAACTAATTTTTTTGCCCCAAATTCAGCTTTTTAGAATTTGACAATTTAACAGTTGATCTTATTGTTTTTTGCCACTCTAGGTGTGATGGTGAGGTTGATCTTGCTCCAAAGCACCTAGATTTTTTGTTGACCCCAGGATTTTCCTTGATTTGACATGTCCTCCATAAAATTGACCCAAAAATTCAACTGCTTAGATTTTGATGAAACAACAATTGATCTGTAGGTTTTGGGATGGTGTGAACATGATGGAGACCTTTGTTTGAGCTCAAAGTGCATGGAAATTCTCTCAAGGTTGGACCACTTAACAATATGGACAAAAACTTAACATATCTTCTCTGATATCATGTAGAGTTTGATGATTTAACATCACAAGAGAAGAATCATCTCCAAGCACACCACCTATCACAATATTGAGATCAAGTAAGAATGATATACTCAACAACATGAGAATTTTTTATTGGTTGCACAAAAATATTGTATTACAATGAATGAATGAATTATTATAAAACGATAAATGAAACCCTGGATGCAAACCCTAGATATAGGATAGACTAAATATTTGACTTCATATTGGAACAAACTTTTTGTTTATATCTCATTTGCACAATTTTGATCGTGAATGCCAAGTTATGGCAAAAAAACAAACATATGCCAATTAGGTCAAGGAAGGATTGGAAAGGGACCAAAAGTTGACTATATGGTTGATGCCATGCTGATGTTAGTGAATATGCTAGAATATTCCCTTGTTGGAAAAGATCTGTCTCCTTGAGAAAAATTTGCCAAAAAAATAATGGGCATCGAAAGTTCTTGGGGGCACAACATTTCGTTATGCTCTCTATGATTTCATTCCCTACGAAAGGTATGCCACCTAAAATCAACCTAGGTATTGCCTACACATGTAGATGCAGGCATAGATATGGATAATGAATGTTGAACAAAAAATTAATCTGTTAAAATAATTAAAAATTCACACAAAACAAAATTAAATAATTATGTTTTTAAATTTTGATTATAGATTTTTTTGTAGAGTACTATTTTGAAGCCTACATAGGATTTATACAGGCCATTTGGTCACAAGGATTTCCATCTAGCTACATGAATTTTCATGCAACTATTTTTTTTGCCCCAGAGTCAATTTTTTAGAATTGGACAATTTAACAATCGATCTTAGGGTTTTTGGCCATTTTGGGTGTGATGGTGAGGTCGATCTCACTCCAAAGTGCCTAGAGTTTTTTTTACCCCCAAATTTTTCTTTGATTTGACATTTCCTTAACAAAATTGAACCACAAATTCAACTACTTAGATTTTGATGAAAAAAAAGTTGATCTATAGATTTTGGGATGCTATGAACATAATGACAACCTTTGTTTAGGCTCAAAGGGCATGGAAACTCTCTTGAGGTTGGAACCCTTAAGAATATCATGGACAAGAACCTAATAGATCTTCTTTGATACCATGTAGAATTTGATGATTTAACATCACAAGCCAAGAATCATCTCCAAGAACACCACCTATCACATTATTGAGATCAAGTAAGAATGATATGCTCAACATCAAGAGAATTTTGTATTGATTGCATAAAAATATTATGTTACAATGAATGAATTCTTGTAAAAGGATAAATTAAACCTTGCATGCAAACCCTAAAGCTAGATTAAATTAGCTAGTTCCAAGTATCACAATAATAATGAATGAGACAACTTAAGCTATTATTAGCATAATTTAATAAAAATAAAAAGTACCTAAATTTAACTTAAGTGAATAAATTAAATAAAGGACCTAATAAATTAAATAATTAGATATAATCTCCTCATTACTCCTTGAACATAGACCAAACATCAACAAATGTTCCTAGATTTTGTGTAGGTGAAAACCCTTGGACTAAGGTTCTTAGCACTTGTGTTCAACATTTATTAGCTGAATTTTGGAGACACAAACCTACAAAAAAACCTCATGATTGTGAATCTAGAACTTTTTGTTTGCATAAACATCCTCAGACTATGGCACCCAACACACCATTTTAGTATTTTTAGCTGCAAGTTCCTTTCTATATCTTCTTTTGAGATTTGAGCTAATATGTTAATTTTTTGTTATGTAATTCCCTGACATTACTAAAGTTATCATTTTCCTAGCTTGAACACACACTTCACAATCTCAAATCCGTTACAACAAAAAGGAACATTAATCCAAAGTGTTTGGCTCTCCTATTCAGACTAAAATTACATCTTATTTATGTTCACAATAATATGTCATGGAAATTTGAGATTTAGTTTGCATCCATAGTCTAGGATCTCATTTCCATACTAATTAGGATTATACAAGATCAAGAGTTGTGTCTTAATCCGATGACATGAAATAATTAAAATGATAAATATTAAAGAACCTAGAACAAAAGAAACGAGAGATGCAATGTATTACCCCTTTCTCGATCAGACTTTTAGACTCATGTTTGACTTTTGTTCACTCTTTCAGTGCGAAACATTATTGTGATATTTTGCTTAGACATTATGCAATATGGTGTTACGCTTTAATTTGACTATAGTATATATTTCATTCAGTATTTCCTTATGGATGTTAAATGTGATTTTTATTGGATTACTGTCATGGACTGACACATTTACTTTATACATGAAATGCGTTATATTCATGTTTTGTGTTTGTACGTGTATGGGGTGTGAGGGGATGATTTTACTTCATTCAATCTGATGAGATAGGGAACACCACGATTCTCTTTCATCGACGTGTGTCTCGTCTCTTTTATATATATGTCTATATTCACGTGTGGTTCTTTGATGCAGGACATTGCAAGTACACATACCAGGTAGATACGGGGTATTGACTCCACTTAGTTTCACAGGTCTGAGCATACCTTATTTTTCTGATGGGAGTGGAGGAGATAGTTGTTAGACCCTAAATTGACCCACTGTTACACTCATGTGAGTGTTGTCAGTCGGTCATTATTTCTTGTTTGACTGGTATGCGAGTCTTGGCCCCTTTGGCATTTTCATTTTGCGAGTCGTTTGGTGGTTATTTCTCATTTTGCGTGCCTCCTGCTAGTTAGAAAATTTAATCTGAATGAATTGTATTATTTTATATTGGTGTATTTAAATTAAATTAATATGCCTTTGTTATTTCATGTTGGTGTATTTAATTAAATTAACATGCCTTTGTTATTAATAATTTAGTTAAATAATTGAGTTATTAAATTTAAATGACTTAAGTGCATGTTATATTTTGAGAAAAATTGTATATATTTGATAAAGGAATAAAGTTAGAAATTATGCTTTTTGAATTTTTAATTTGTATCTTGAAGTTATTTTCATTTATGGAAAAAGAAATGAGGAAAAAAAAAAATATCTCCTTTGACCTTTTTGAAGGAGATTAGATTTTACCTTGATGGGGAAAATTTACTATTGTTTGAATAAAACTTTTAACCTAAAAGTTTAGGTTAAAATATTTTCATATATTGCCTAAGAGTTCATGGGAAGAGGAGAATGAAAAAATTTGGAAGCCAACTTTTGAGAACAAAATTGGAAATTGGATTTTTTTGGTTGAGGATTTGGTGCAGGTTGAAGCTCATCTCCAACTTTCTTCCAAGAGTGCATTTAAGGTTGGGTAGATTTTCTTCTTTCCTTTTTGTTA
Source organism: Cryptomeria japonica (assembly GCF_030272615.1). NCBI lineage: Eukaryota > Viridiplantae > Streptophyta > Pinopsida > Cupressales > Cupressaceae > Cryptomeria > Cryptomeria japonica. The sequence continues at coordinate 310,665,359 of NC_081408.1, forward strand.
CAAAGAATTTGAAAAGTTTTAAAATTTTCCCGTGTGTGTGTTTGGGAATTGATGGAATTCTTTTGGAAATTTTAAATTTAGTTTGAGTTGTGGGGGTAGAGTGTTTTGTGTTTGAATTTATCTCTTCCCAACTTAATTTGTTGATTTTGAAGAAATTGGTTTTTAGAACCAGATAAATTAGTTTTCTGTGTGTGCTTTCAAGTTGTATTGTTTGTGATTAAATCTTTTCATTTCTAGTTTGGAAATAATAGATTTGTTTTCGTTTGTTTGGAGATTTTCAAATTGTTCAAAAACAAAAGGTTATGCTAGCAATTTTTTTACAAATTGGCCTCCCTATGTGTGTTCTTGATTTTTTTCATTTATGCAAGAACAGTGGAATTTTGGATAAAATCCTCTCTATTTTGGTTAAATTTGTTATGGATTTTTCTCAATATCATTTGATTTGGGTCTTATTGGTATCTATTTGTAAACGGAAATTTTTATTAAGAATTAAAAAAATAAAATAAAATTTATTTCCTATGTTTTTACAGAGTGCATTCTCGGTGCAGTAAATTTTACCAATAAAATTTTATGAAAAATAAAAATAAAAATAAAATATATTATGGACCCACATTGTAGGGGACCCACCTTCCCCCACCACGTGGGATGGTAGACGCTACTACCTTTGGTAGTAACGCTACCATTGGTAGCTTTTGCTACCACATGGTAGTAGTGCTACCATTGGTAGCATCACTACCACTTACAACTAGTAGTCGTGTTATAAAACAAACCGCCTACTAACTTTTAGTTCACTGGGGTTTTGGGTAGGGTTTGAAAAAGAATAAAACGTCTCGCCCAATTTTTTGGTATTCGGATTTTTTATAATAATATATATATAGATATATAATATTTTAAATGTAACTTTCTTTTATCATTGTTGTTTGTAAATTAGTTTTATCTGTTATTTGAGCTATTTTTAGATAAGATATATATATATATATATATATATATATATATATATATATATATATATATATATATATATATATATATATATATATATATATATATATATATATATATATATATATATATATATATATATAATGTGATGTGTATATAGTTATATATTCATCAAATATTTATATTATTATATATATATTTAATGTGATTTTTTAATATTATTAGAAATCACATTATTTGGGAAAAATTAAATTAAATGATTCTTTTGTGGAAAATGTATTATTTAATATGGTATGTTTTATACATTAAGCTATTATGATATTTGATTGTTGAAAATTGAAAGGGGGAAAATTGGTTATTTGTGATTAATTAATTTCTAGCCTTATTAGATTAATGACGACTTGAATTTCTTTTAATTAGTGTGGTTGTGTTTTATTAAATTTTAAATGTTGAATTGCAAGTATATATGATGTTATTATTTTCAAAATATTGTTTGAGTATGATCTTAGTGAATTTATATTTCTTAGCAAAGGGCTTATTTTGTTGCAAATCTTGGTAATGTTTAGTCATCTTGTTGTAGTGTTCATTTTACCTCTTGGTCATGTGTTGTCCTTATAACCGTGTCATTTGAAACCATATTGTGTTTATTCCTTATGGTTAACCTAGGGTTAGTAAGACTATGTTTTCGTCACCTGTATTTTGTAGTGGTTTTATGTCTTTCTATTTCACCATAGGGTTCTCGTAAAGAGACCGTGTTTGTATAGTGTCCTATGGGAGAGTGGCTTTCGAGTGGGGGCCGCATCCAAAGTGGTTGGCTGGATAACCCCTTGAAAGTGAGATAATAAGTGATAACCTAATAATTGATTAGGAGGTGGGTAGTTCTTAACATTAAATAAGATATTGTACCCTCTACATGGTTGAGTGCTCATATAGACTCAAGATCTAGTGGGAAGGCCTGGAATGGAAAACTGACCACTTTGTCTTCACAAAGGGTTGGTAGGGTCCACATGATTCTTAGATGGAACCGGGGGTTCGGAAGAGGTTACCAGGATAACTCAGGTTGGGGGCCGAGACCTATAGGGGCCTACCTAGGGTAGCCATCATAAGCTATGCGATGACACTCTATCTTTAGGGTCACTAGTGTAGGGTGATGTTGAGTTCACTTGGAGTATTATGGAGTCACACTTGTATTGTCGACCATGTTTTTCTTGTGCTTTCTTGAGGGTCTTCTATTATCTCATAGCACGGTGGGGTGATTCCATTTTGGGATCACATGGTTGGGTGGTAGTGCCACTTTCCATCAGATGCTTATGTTTGTGCCTTCATGCGAGGATTGGCTTCACATATATTTTCATGTTTCCTAATTCTTGTATCATCTTATGTTGGAGATTTATGTATTTGAGACCTATGTGGTCATTTGTATTAGTGGATTATGTAACCTTGATATTTGGTAAAGATGTAACTTTATATTTACTATTGTAATTCTATTTAATCAATTATCTTTATGCTTTATTCAAATGCTTTCTTGAAGAGTAATTTATATTGTAATACTTTTAATCTTCCAATGATGTAATCTATTGTATGAATATGGTTTATTTTGTTCAATAAGTAATTGATTGATTATTGGATTAATCTTAATAATGGACTTTAACCTTTCAAATAATTTTCCATTAGTAACCCTTTAGGAATTCTTTGTGTTAGACTTTCGCTTGTGTAATAGATGTGCAATGTAGTAATTAAAGCACTTCTTATGGTTTAACTTTTTAAAAAAAAATTATTTCACCCCTAGTTAGTTAGTTTGTGTGGTTTTCCTTTGGGGTTCTTTGTGTTGCATTACATGCAAAGCGTCAAGTTCCTGCCATAAGCATGGATAGTTTAGAATTGATAAAAGTAGAGATGAAGATAGAGGGGGAGAAGAACAAAGAGAAATAGATAGCGAGATAGAGAGAGGTAGAGAGAGATATTAAATAATAAAGAGATATAGGTAAGGAGATAGACAAATAGAGAGGAATATGTAGAGGGGGAGATAAAGGTATAGAGAGATAGAGAGATAGAGATAAAGAGATAGATAAGAATATAGGGATAGGGAGAGATGGAGAGGAAGATATATATATAGCTATAGAGGGAGAGGGAGATGGAGAAATAGAGGTATGTGTGGCATTATGGTAGAATGATACAAAGAGAGGGATATAGGAAGATAGAGAGAGGGGGGAGATAGAAAGAGAGATAGAGAGAAGAGGGGAAGAGGAGAGAAGTTAGTGTTTTTCAAATTTTAATTTAAATTATTGAAATTGAATTGAATTTCTTTTCTAATTTTTTAAAATGAATATCATAAAAATTAAATGAAAATAATCTTGTGGTTGATAAGATTTAATTATAATTATTGAAAATGAGTATTTTTCTTGTGTTTGCTTGAGGTTATTTTGCTATCTCCTAGCATGGTGGGGTTATTCCATTTTGGGATCACATGGTTGGGTGGTAGTGCCACTTCCCATCAGATGTTTATGTTTGTGCCTTCATGCGAGGATTGGCTTCATAGATATTTCCATTTTTCATTATTCTTGTATCATCTTATGTTGGAGGTTTATGTATTTGAGACCTACGTGGTCATTTGTATTAGTGGATTATGTAACCTTGATATTTGGTAAAGATGTAATTTTATATGTATTATTGGAAGCCATGTAATAGATGAATAATGTGCCCCCACGGGTTACAATAGTTGGTCCTAAGTCTCGGGTTTGCTCCCTAGGGTCTTGGGTTTGACTCTCTCTCCTAGAATTATTCTACCATGGACACCGGGGGGCGGTGTTGATGGCACCATGGCTGCAGGGATTAGTCTCGCCCCTAGCTCGCCCCTTGCCTGAACTAGGGTAAGGTCGAAGCACTAGGCTGGGGCCACGGGGATACCTTGACGACAACAAAAATAAAAATAAAGATAATAAAATAGATGAATAATGTAATCTTGTTATTGGATATTTATTTTATCAGTTATCCTTATGCTTTGTGCAAATGATTTGTTGAAGAGTAATATATGTTGTAATACTTTTAATCGTCCAATCATATAATCTATTGTATGAAGATGGTTTATTTTGTTCAATAAGTAATTGATGGATTATTGGATTAATCTTAATAATGGAATTTAACCTTTTGAATAATTCTTCGTCGGTAACCCTTTAGGAATTCTTTGTGTTAGACTTCCCCTTGTGTAATAGACGTTCAATTTAGTAATTAAAGCACTTCTTATGGTTTAACTTTAAAAAAAATATATATTTCACGCCTAGTTTTTTAGTTTGTGTGGTTTTCCTTTGGGGTTCCTAGCGGGGAATTACATTTGGTATCAGAACTCATGTTTCAACACTGGGTACTCTGGTTTTAAATTGAACCCATTCAAGTTGACCTTTTGTTTAGGTCTTAGTATTTGTGTTTCCCTTGTCAATATCCTTGTTATAGATCTAAACCTTTTTCTCTTGTGTAGTGATAGGATCATGGCTAGCAACGCCAAAGCTGGTGGTCGTGTTGGTGGCCGCAATAGAGGCAGAGGTGGGGGATGTGGTCAAGGTTTAGGCCATCATAGTCCTTCACCACCACCCACTCATGTGAGTGTGGATCAGGATCAGTCTATTCATTAGAATGAGTAGAATGTAGTAGAGAAGGTTCCTAAAAGGGAAGAGTTGAGGTAGATGTTTTAGGAGGTGTTAGCCAGACTAGGCCCTAGACCTGAGGCCAAACAATCTATCCATGCTCAGGTGGGAGAGTCACATCACTACAATCTTGAGGAGAGGGAGAGAGAGAGGTCTCTATGGATCAGGACTTAGTCACCTTGGGGCACATGAGAGATTTGATGAGATCCCATTCTCCTTCCTTTGGCGGTTTGGGTAGTGGTCTTGAAGACCCGGTTGATTAGTTTAGATCGGTGTTTTACCATGCATTCGTATGGCAGTAACACCAAGGCCAAATGCACCATCATGCGTCTTGAGAGTTTTGCTTCTATCTAGTGAAGGTTGGAGGAAGAGAGGATTGGTTTGAACATTAACATCATGTCTTGGGATATTTTCCAGGAGAAATTTAGGGCATTCTTTCTCTCACCTCAATTGAGACAGTCTTGGGTAGATGTGTTTTATGCATTACACTAGTTTGGCATGTCTATGGATCAGTTTGAGCATAGGTTTTATGAGCTCAAACAATATGCTGGTATTGGGAATGACAAGGTAATTCTAGTTAACCACTTCTTGAGGGGTCTAAATGACCGCATCAGTGGAGGAGTGAGAGTGTTTGAGACTATTTTAGTAGAGGTAGTTGTGATGAAAGCCAGGCTGGTAGAGAAGAATCTTGGTCGTGCTCACGATAGTCAGTCTGGAGTGCAGATTAGGAGTGTTCCTTATAGTGGTTCCAGAGTTAGAGGGAATTAGTCCCAAACTGTTGCACCTTTTAGGAGTCCTTAGGCACCCGCTAAGGGTGGGCAGCAACAACAAAGTTTTCAGCCAAAGCTGAAGCAGTTTCAGAGCCAACAGGGTGGAAACTCTCAGCCTAAGAAGAATAGGAATTGGCAAAGGAGTAGGTAGGGCTTTCTAGGGCAGTCCTCTTAGGGTGCATCTCAGGCCCCTAGCAGGGGAAGTTTCTAGCAATCCAGTGGGTCGTCTGGAGGTAGAGGACCTGGTAGGGGAGCTTGCTTCTCCTATGGTCAGTTTGGCCACATAGCCGCTTAGTTCCCTCAACATTCTCATCAGACGGGTAGTCAAAGGCTAGCAACATCAGAGCCAACAGTGAGGGATGTAGGTAGATCCCATAGAGTTTTTGTGATGGTTGATGACTTTCAGGCCAAGCACCAAGGCACAATGATCGAGACTGCAGGTGTGTTGGGTGGTATTCCTATCTCTGTACTTTTTGACTCTGTTGCTTTATATTCTTTCATTTCTTCCTCCATTGTGGAGTGGTGTGAGCTCATTTCTACTAAGCAGGTAGATAGGTGGCAAGTAGAGTTGGCTACCAGTTTGCATGTGACCGTAGATTCCTTCATTCCTGATTGTGAATTGGACCTAGGACCCTTTGTCACTTCAGCTAACCTTCGAGTCATTCCTTTGGGGTCTTATGGAGTTGTGTTGGGGATGGATTGGTTAGCATCTCACAATGCTCATGTAGACTTTTATTAGAAGATAGTGGAGTGTTTAGATGATCATGCCAAGAAAGTAGGGATCGTTGGAGTTCAAAGATTGATATCCTTACGTATGATTTCCGCTATGAAGCTTAATTGGTGTATGCATCTAGGGTGTCAGATTTTTCCAGTTTCTCTTGAGGATGTAGATGAAGAAGAGAGTCAAGAAATCACTCCTAATGGTCACCCTATTCTTCGAGAGTATGCCGATATGTTTCCTATGGATATTCCCGATATGCCTCTGAAGCGGGACATAAACTTTCGCATTGACTTGGTTCCTAGTGCGGAACCTATTTCGAGAGCTCCATATCAGATGACTACTCAAGAGTTGAGTGAGTTGAAGTTGCAAATAGAGGAATTGATGGCCAAGGGGTTCATTTGTCCTAGCGTTTCTCCTTGGGGTGCATCTATTATGTTCTTTGAGAATAAGGATGATTCTCTTTGGTTATGCATTGATTACCGACAGTTGAATAAGGTAACCATCATGAATCGATATCCATTTCCACAAATAGATGATCTTTTTGACCAGGTAAAGGTAGCCAAGGTGCTCTCTAAGATTTATTTGAAGTCTGGATATCATCAGTTGCAGATTCATGATGCAGATATTCGTAGAATGGTTTTTCGTACCCGTTATGGTCACTATGAGTTCATAGTGATGTCATTTGGGTTGACAAACGCGCCCTCAGTTTTCATGAGCCTCATGAATGGGGTTTTCCACACCTACCTTTAATGTTTTTTCCTTGTGTTCTTGGATGAGATTTTGATTTATTCTAGATCTATGGAAGAGCATGAGAGCCACTTGCGATAGGTATTACAGTACTTGAGGGAGAATCAAATTTATGCCAACTTGCCGAAGTGTGATTTCTTCCAATTAGAGGTGAACTATCTTGGTCATGTAGTTTCAAGAGAAGGTGTATCCATGGATCCTTCTAAGATCCAAGCCATTGTAGATTGGCTAACGCTAATCAATGTTTCTAAGGTTCAGAGTTTTATGGGTTTGGCCACATATTACCGTCGCTTTGTTAATATTTTTTCCCAGATAGGTCACCCAATCACTTCTCTTTAGAGAAAAGGGAAGAAGTTTGTTTGCTCAGAGCAATGTGAGTTAGCTTTTCGTACCTTGAAGGAACTCCTTGTTAGTGCTCCAATTTTGGCAGTTCCAGATCCATCCAGAGATTTTATGGTTTGCACAGATACATCTTTAGAAGTTATAGGAGAATTTCTTATGTAGGATGGTCGTGTGGTAGCCTAAGTGTCGCAAAATCAAGGACTATGAGCTGAATTATCTAGTTCATGAATTGGAGTTGGGAGTTGTAGTGCATGTGTTGGTTAGGTGGTGACATTTTCTATTGGGGTGTCATTTGAGCTGCACAGTGATCACCATAGTTTGTAGTATATTTTCACACAGTCGAACTTGAATGCTCGACAGTGAAGATGGATGGAATTCCTCTATGAGTATGATTTTGAAGTTTGATATATTTAGGGGAAAGAGAATGTAGTGGCAGATGCTTTGAGTCATAGGCAACATGAGGTTGCAACATTGTCCCTTGGGGTGGACTTGAGAGAGAGAATTCTAGGGACTCTTCCTCAAGACACTTGGTATCAGGATGTTAGAGCCATGAAGGAGTCCAGAAGACCACTAGAGGGTAGATATTCTTGATATAACCTTGAGGTAGATGGTCTTCTTTGACATCTTGGACGGATCTATGTACCTCCTTTGGAGGGTCTTCATATTTTGATCATGACTGAGGCCCATCGTGCACCTTATTCAGCACACCCTGGTGTCAAGAAGATGCATGTAGATCTTTTAAAGATATATCATTGGACTGGTATGAAACGTGATATTGCTGATTTTGTGTCGAAGTGTTTAGAATGTCAGCAAGTGAAGGCGGAGCATCAGCACTCTATAGGGCTTTGACAACCTAATTTGGTACCAAATTGGAAATGGGTTATCATTTCCATGGATTTCATAGTGGGGTTGCCTATTTCTTTGCATGGTCATGATGCCATCATGGTCATTGTTGATAGATTGACCAAAGTTTCTCATTTTGTTCCTATTCGATCTTCTTATACAACAGCAGTGATGGCACGAGTTTTCTTGGAAGATGTGGTGAGGTTGCATGGTATTCCTAGGTGGATCATTTCTGATAGGGATCTTATCTTTACTTCAACATTGTGGACCTCACTTCAGCATGCTTTGGGGACCCAGTTGAACTTCAGTTTAGCTTATTGCCCAGAGACTAATGATAAGACTAAGCATGTGAATCATGTCTTTGAGTTGGGATCGGTTAGAGGATAGGGTGCGTTTAGGACCGAATATGATTTGAAAGATAGAGCAGTAGGTTGAGAAGATTCGTGGGCATTTGGTAGCTACTTAGGATAGGTAGAAGAAGTATATTGACGCTCATTGAGTGGATCGTCAGTTTTTAGCAGGCGATCGTTTGTTCTTGAGAGTGCGTTTGTGGAAGAGTGATCCGTTATGGAAAGGGTTCTAAGTTGGCACCTCATTTTGTTGGCCCTTTTGAGATCCTTGAGAGGATAGGACCTCTTGCTTACCATCTTGCCTTGCCACTGAGCCTATCCCACATCCACGATGTTTTTCATGTTTCTATTCTTAGACCTTATCATCCTGATGTGACCCATGTTCTTGATTGGAATGTTTTGCAGGTCAAGGATGACCATCTTTCCATGGAGCTCGTGCACATTCTTCAGTGTCAGGATTTGACTGTCAGGGGTCATACCATCGACCATGTAAGGGTCCTATGGGACCCAATGATGAGACCTCGACGACATGGGAGGATGTAGCGAAGATGAGAGAGATTTATTCTTAGCTATTTTAGGCTTCCATGAGTAAGCCTAGTTTTGAGGGGGAGAATGTAGTACCCCTTTCTTGATCAAACTTTTAGACTCATGTTTGACTTATGTTGTCTTTTTCAGTGCGAAACATTATTGTGTTATTTTGCTTAGACATTATATAGTATGGTGTTATGTTTTAATTTGATTGCAGTATATGTTTCATGTAGTATTTCCTTATTGATGTTAAATATGATTTTTATTGAATTACTATCATGGACTGACACATTTAATTTATACATGCAATGCATTATATTCATGTTTCATGTCTGTACGTGTATGGGGTGCGAGGGGATGATTTTCCTTCACTCACTCCAGTGAGATAGGGAACATCATGATTCTCCTTCATTGGTGTGTGTGTCGTATATTTTATATATATGTCTATGTGCACATGTGGTTCTTTGATGCAGGACATTGCAAATACAAGTACTAGGTAGTTATGGGGTATCAACTCCACCTAGTTTCATAGGTCTGAGCATAACTTATTTGTCTAATGGGAGTGGAGGAGATAGATGTTAAACCCTAAATTGACTCATAGTTACACTCATGTGAGTGTTGTCAGTTGGTCGTCATTTCCCGTTTGACTAGTATGCGAGTCTTGGCCCCTTGGCATTTTCATTTTATGAGTCATCAGGTGGTTATTTCTCATTTTGTGTGCCTCTGGCTAGTTACAAAAGTTAATCTGAATGAATTATATTATTTCATATTGGTGTATTTAAATTAAATTAATATTATTTTGTTATTTCATGTTGGTGTATTTAATTAGATTATTATGCCTTTTTTATTAATGATTTAGTTAAATAATTGAGTTATTAAATTTAAATGACATAAGTGCATGTTATATTTTAAGAAAAGTAATTGTATTTATTTGAGAAAGGAATAAAGTTATAAATTATGCTTTTTTAATTTTTAATTTGTAAGTTGAAGTTATTTTCATTTATGGAAAAAGAAATGAGGAAAAAGAAAATATCTCCTTTGATCTTTTTGAAGGAGATAAGATTTTAATTTTATTGGGAAAATTTTCTATTGGTTGAACAAAACTTTTAACCTAAAAGTTTAGGTTAAAATATTTTCAAATATTGCCTAAGAGTTCACGGGGAGAGGAGAATGAAAAATTTTGGAAGCCAAGTTTTGAGAACAAAATTGGAAATTGGAATTTTTTGGTTGAGGATATGGTGTAGTTGAAGCTCATCTCCAACTTTCTTCTAGGATTGCATTTAAGGTTGGGTAGATTTTGTTCTTTCCATTTTGTTGCAAAGAATTCGAAAAGTTTTAAAATATTCCTGTGTGTGTTTGGGAATTGATGGAATTATTTTGGAAATTTTAAATTTAGTTTGAGTTGCGGGAATAGAGTGTTTTGTGCTTGAATTTATCTCTTCCCAACTTAATTTGTTAATTTTGAAGAAATTGGTTTTTAGAACAAGAAGAATTAGTTTTTTGTGTGTTCTTTCAAGTTGTATCAAATGTGATTAAATCTCTTCTTTTCTAGTTTGGAAATAATAGATTTGTTTTTGTTTGTTTGGTGAATTTCTAATTTTTCAAAAACAAAAGGTTATGCTGGCAAAATTTTTACAAATTGGCCTCCCTATGTGTTTTTGATTTTTTTCATTTGTGCAAGAACAATGGAAATTTGGATTAAATCCTCTCTATTTTGGTTAAATTTGTTATGGATTTTGCCCAATATCATTTGATTTGGGTCTTATTGGTATCTATTTGTAAATGGAAATTCCTATTAAGAATTTGAAAAAAAATTAAATTGTTTCCTCTATTTTTATAGAGTTCATTTTCGATGCAGTAAATTTTAGCATAAAATTTTATTAAAAAAATATATTATGGACCCACATTGCAAGGGACTCACCTTCCCCCACCATGTGGGATGGTAGATGCTACTGCCTTTGGTAGCAATGCTACCATTGGTAGCTTTTGCTACCACATGGTAGCAGCGCTACCATTTGTAGCGTCACTACCACTTACAACCAACAGTCGTTGATTAAAACAAACAGCATAATAACTTTTAGTTCACTGGGGTTTTCAGAAGCGTTTGAAAAAGAATAAAACATCTCGCCTATATTTTTGGTATTCATATTTTTTATATTTTAATAATATATATATATATATATATAATTTTAAATGTAAATTTTATTTTATCATTATTGTTTGTAAATTAGTTTTATCTGTTATTTGAGCTATATTTAGATAATATATATATACATAATATGATAAGTACATAGCTATATCTTTGTCCAAGGGGTTGGGCTTAGTTCGTTAAAGCATTGAGTTCTCAATGTGGAGACCCAAGTTCAACTCCCATGAGGGACACCTGTTGGTGCCCAAAACCACAAATTGGAAAACCCAACGACTTGCCAAATCCTCAAGCAGTCCAATTAGCCTTGGCCAACAAACATGAATAGTCAAAGACTAAATCCCTCTCAACTTTAGGCTACACTAAACCTAGGCGGGTGTACCTCACACTCTCAAGCACAAAAGAGATTATTTAAAGTGGATTTAAGCCTTTTAGCAAATTACAAACTGACAAATTGTTCTCTGCAATTATGCTTTATTATATGCTTTAAATAAATGCCCTCAAAAAGAAATGATTGTGAATGTATATTGAGAATGAGATTTCTTTCAGGACCTAAAAGACATATGCATAGATCCATTCATATAGGATTTGGAAGAATGTTTTTCTATCAAAGATCTTGAATGCATAGAGATCAAAACCTTAAAAAATCAATAATAGACTAGTGCCTCTATCCAAGGATATATATGACACTTTGTGGACAGAATATCTTATCAATTCAAGAGACAATTTCTCATCAACTATGAAGGTTTAGTATGTGTTACACAAAAAATAAGAATTCAATATTCCACTTAATACAACAACATGTGATTCACATCATAGTAAATCTATACACAAATTTATCAAGAGGAAAAAGATAATCATCAACACAAAAGTGTTCACAATATTTAGAAAAGAAACAACAAACCTTGTATATTAACCTTCGGGAAATGATTGCATACATAAGCTGCACATGCAGATACTTCATTACAAATTGCTTGGACAAAATGGTACTTCTTCTTCCTATAGACTTCCCTAGTACAAATGACTTTCAGTCCTTAAAACAACATGATGTTCTATAAAAATCTCTCATTCCTCTATAAAATTGACTCCCTTTAAATATATAAATCAATAGGCACATATGAAAGGACACACTATTTCATACACAGGAGGGAGTTAAAAACAGTTGCCTTCCCAAAAGACACACCCTTTGGTTTACAAAGATAATTACAAGAAAACCATAAAATATTCATACTAAATGTATCTCTTATCCTCCACCTTGATACAATTCCTTGCCAAATAGTCATCATCTTCTCAATATCTTCTGGACATTAGAAAAACCAATCAAATCCCTTTTATTTGACCATTAACTATATCTTACCTTTGATTAGGTAACAATCCTTTATGTAAAATACTTGTTTTAGGATAATTCACTTCAATCAAAGTATTATATACTTGTAATAATTTGCCCTAATTAATAGTTCTCATTAAATAACATGAGGTAAAAGATTTTATATAGCAAATAAAAGTACATACTTCCCTATGTAAAAATGATATCCGTGGAAAAACTTCTAATACCTTTTCACCTTTTAGGGCAATCTAAAATAGGGTGGAAATATTTTATCACATGGACACCCTTGCAAATACAAATCAAACCATCAAGTACATGATATGAATAATATACCCTAATAAAAATATTCAATTTATACACATAAAGCAAAAAGTATGCATATGAAAGGATTGCATTACAACATTAATATTCATCTCTAATAAATGCAATTTCATCACTTTGTTTGTGGTAAAAGTACATTGTCTCAAAGTAACAATAATTAGACTTTGACGCTTAAAAAACATTATAATTATTTACCCTAATGTAAAAAGTGTTCAATTCAATAATTAGGGTAAACATATTTATAGAAAAAAAGTCATTTATTCAATAATTATCTATAATTCATTACTTTTACTATATGTCAAAAGGCATTTATAAATAAATCGTAATTACTTCCTTTGACCAAGATATTGCCTTATCAAAAAAAATACAATATAGAAAATGACATAATGATTTTCCCCTTTTGGTAAAAATGAATCCTTTAGTAATCAATAATATTCACATTATGCTTTCTGAAAAATAAAAAATATTTACCCTAATATAAATGGTTCAATGAATTTTAAAGGGTAAAATATATAATAAAATGATTTAATTATTTTATAATACAACACCCTGATAAAATACCATGCACACAAATTAAAATATCCTGCACACAAATTAAACCAATCGAATTCATTGGTAAATCAGATATCACTCTTGATTAGGGTTTTCTTTTGTAAGATTAATAATCCCCTTTTTTTATATAAATACTTTTTAAAGATAATCCATTTGTATCTAAGAATTTTAAACCTTTGAAAGAATATTACTTATAAAAGAAGACGTTCATCCTTTGGCTTCAATATTCAAAAATAATAAATTTCACCTTAATGTATATATATTAATTTTAATGAATTAGGCAAAAAAGAGATCATTCAAATGAAAATAATACAAGATGACATGCTAAATATTCACTCAAGTTACGTATGTCAAATGCATTTTTTCTTTTTTGACAAAATGAATGCCTTAGTACTATCTGAAGAGTAATAAATAATATTAAAATATTATTTACATCAAAATATAATAGATAGAGTTACTTTCCAGAGTGTCTTTACAAATGATAAAGCTATATCCCAAATCATAATATCAGAACGTTATATGAAATTTAGGTAAGAAATACTTCATGTTTTTGTGTTGTCATAATTCCCTTGATAGAATATACTTCTTTATACTCTCTAGAAGGCAATAACATTGAAACATTATCATGACTATATCTTATGTTATAAATAAATTTTCCTAAAATTACTTTTGCAAATAATAAACCTTATATCTAAAATAGAATATCAAAACATTATGATTGGATAAGGAATACTCCCTCGGAAAATCTATTTACTTTTGCCTATAACAGCTTCCATTTGATTTCCATCGGTGTAGCTTTCCAATGTCGGGGTAGCACATTTTTAGTTATGCGGATGCCCGATGGGAAAAATAATTTTCTACTCCTTACCATCGGGACAACATATTTTTAGTTGTTTCGATCTCCCGATGGGAAGAAAAGTAAATGAAACATTAATGCTATGTCATCGGTATAACATTTCTCCATCGGGATAGGTAATTTTCTATTACCCTGATTCACGATGACCTGTTTAGGGTTAGGGTGACGGATTGATTTCTTCATCCTCGTCAACTTTGTAGACCTTTTTAACTCGAGGAAATGAATATATCAGCCCCAATACGACGTCCCTCTTCTTATTATCCTTATATTTTTGGAGCAATTCTTTACACATATCTCCCGGCTATGAAATTATTTCATGACAATGTTTCTACTATCGAATTCTGAAGACGTAACAGTTGGAATATGGCCAGTTGATGCTCATTATCACAACAACAATTGATGGGCTTCTCTCATCTTGCTTTCCTTGATGATTCATGTCTGCTCCAAAATACCCAACATGATTGTTCCTAAAGCATGGTAACTAAGTGAAGAGGCTTTGATTGAGTGGTGCATGCTTGCCATGGTGACCTTGGCAATATTTGAAAATCATTGTCCTTGAAGCAAATTCACAGTGAAAGATGTTCGCTTTTCCTTATACAACTTCACAATTTCGCCCTTTTTGCTTATATCCAACCTCAAAAGCATCAAAATTTTCCTCTGCATATCTTTGGTGCACTCCAAACCAGCCCAAATTTTGATGCCCATGTGTTTGTTGTATTATATCCAATCATTCGCAATATATCGTAGAATTTTGTCAAGTTTTCACCATTGTCGTTGGTATTAATAGATGGATATGAGGAATCCATTGTAGTGTGAACAATATAGGCTCTTCGCAATTGTTCAAATAGAGTTGTTTATCAATACGTAATAGCTCCTATTGAAAACATGATGAGAGTTCGCTCCAATACTTGTAAAGCTAGGCATATATGACATGGTCTCGAGAACAAGGCCAGATGATGTCTTTTGCATTAGCAGCTGATCCAAAGCCAAATCCTACAACAATAGATCCATCCATATCCCTAATTAGCATCAATAGATAAACTCAGTATTTCCTTTTGCTAACTGCTTCAAACAATGCAAAAAACTAAAAAAATTAATTTTTCCTACCGCTCATTCTGGTGTAATTTCATTGCCGACTAACGAGGCATCCGATTGCCATGAACCTTGGCCAAAAGTTATGATAATTTAAATAAAACATGGGTTTTATTTTAAGTTTCAATTAACTCACCAAATTTTGGTACTTGCTTTATAAACTGGCCTGTCAGAGCTAGTCGTAAACAACATAAAATTTTAAATTAATATATCAAAGAAGTCCGATATTTCTAAATTTGAAAATGGAAACATTTGGGATCAAAATATTAGGAGGGTTGCCTTCCGATTTTAAAAATTTGATACTTTTTTATGATGCATTTTTAAGCCAGGATGAGTCAAAAACAATTAAAAAGCATGCCACAACTTCTCTTATTTTCATTAGATTGAACAAGAGAATAGCCTCATATACCACCAAATTTTTTGCCAACCAGCTTCCTAGGATTATTTGAGAGCGCTAATATTTTAATCACCAAAGCTGACAACTTTCATTTTTGTACATTTCACTCTAAAAACTTAGAAAAGATTTTTAGGCATACATCCTCTATTACACTCATCACTGTGTTTGTATTTCTCATTAATCTGAGAATCATCATTTGTTTTGTCCACAAGAAAACTATCCTCACTAATTTTTTCCTCTAATATATTATCTCCCTAGGAATCATATTTTACTTCATCAAACACACCCTAAATGTGCCCTAATCCATTAGTTTTCTTTATTTGAAAAGAATTTAAACCATTTTTCTAAACATACCTTTCATATTCCTTTTCTAATAGATAAGAAATCTCTTTTGTACTAAGAAATGTTTCCTCTTTATTATTTATATTTTCTTCTACGCATATGGATTCTTCGATATTTAAATCCATATTTTCTTCTCTATTTGAAAATGGATCATCACTATATTCTTCCTCTAACATGCTTTCATATATAATTTCAAGTAGAAGCCTTACCTGGGGATCACGATAAATTCCCAACTCTTGCATTTTTCTGACAATGAGGGCTTGATGTTTGAAGGCATTTTTGTATATATACTAAACATCCTCACACATAATTGTGTTGCAGATTCATCTTCCTGTTTCTCTATGTAAAGAAATGTATCCAGAGGAGAAATGCAAGATTTTTCCTCCATAGTGTAAATCTAGTTTCCATCAAGCTCATAGCAGATGTCATCCTCTTCCTCACCTACATCATGAAACATATGAAAAAATCATTGCTCAAAATCCCTCCATGATGAAAGGCATTGTGTGGGTAATGAATCGTACTCCTCTCTTGCTCTATCTTTCAATGTTCTGGCAAATAACATCATTACATGTCCATCATCAATGTCATGGTTTTCTATAAATAAATAGAATATTTTTAAATGCCACTCTGTTGATTCATTATGTTCACCATAAAATTTTGGTATAACTTGTGTAAAATGTAAAAATATATCATCAATCTCACATGAAAATCTTCTAAGGTCTAATGGCCTATTTTCCACTAGAAATAATAGTTTACTCAACCAATTTTGAGACATTTTGTAATAGATTTCCTATTATTATCAAAGGGAAGAATTCTAATTTCACTCCAACTTTCCTCCCTTAGTAGAGTCACCAACTGAAAAAATTGTTAATATAGAGTCACCACATGCTAAGACAAAAATGTTACCAACTTAACTGATCTTTTGGGATACTCCCTCTAGTAGAGTCTGAAACAAACTACCAAAGATTCTGAAAAACTTCTTCTGAACAACTCCCCAAGAGAGTCACCAATCTCTTGGTGCCCACAACCATAGATTGGAAAACACAAAGACTTGTCAAATCCTCAAGCAGTCCAATCAGACTTGGCCAATGAACAAGGATAGCCAAAGACTAAATCCCTCTGCACTTTAGGCTCCACTAAACTTAGGTTGGTGTACCTCACACTCTCAAGCACAAAAGAGATTATTTAAAGTGGATTTAAGCCTTTTAGCAAATAACAAACTAGCAAATTCTTTTTTGCAATTATCCTTTATTATTTGCTTTAAATAAATGCCCTCGAAAAGAAATGATTGTGAATGTGTATTGAGAATGAGATTTCTTTCAAGACCTAAAAGACAAATGCATAGATCAGTTCATATAGGATTTGGAAGAATGTTTTTTTGTCAAGGACCTTGAATGCATACAGATCAAAACCTTAAAAAATCAATAACAAACCAGTGCCTCTATCTAGAGATATATATGACACTTTGTGGACAGAATATCTTATCAACTCAAGAGACAATTTCTCATCAACTATGAAGGTTCAGTATGTGTTACACAAACAATAAGAACTCAATCCTTCACTTAATGCAACAACATGTGATTCACATCATAGCAAATCTATACATAGATTTATCAAGAGGACAAAGATAATCATCAACACAAAAGTGTGCATAATATTTAGAAAAGAGACAAAGAACCTTTTATATTAACCTTCACGAAATGATTGCATACATAAGTTGCACTTAGAGATACTTCATTACAAATTGCTTGCAGAAAATGGCACTTCTTCTTCCTACAGACTTCTCTAGTACAAATGACTTTCAGTCCTTACAACAGAATGATGTTCTATAAAAATCTCTTATTCCTCTATAAAACTGACTCCCTTTAAATATATAAATCAATGGGCACATATGAAAGGACACACCATTTCATACACAGGAGGGAGTTAAAAATAGTTGCATTCCCAAAAGACACAACCTTTGGTTAACAAATATAATTATAAGAAAACCCTAAAATATTCATACTAATGATGCTTTAATAATGTATTTCTTATCCTCCGCCTTGATACAATTCCTCAGTAAATAGTCATCATC
Source organism: Cryptomeria japonica (assembly GCF_030272615.1). Lineage (NCBI taxonomy): Eukaryota > Viridiplantae > Streptophyta > Pinopsida > Cupressales > Cupressaceae > Cryptomeria > Cryptomeria japonica. Next base: position 310,683,350 of record NC_081408.1, read on the forward strand.
TTCTCAATATCTTTTGCACATTAGAAAAAACAATCAAATCCCTTTGATTTGACCATTAACTATATCTTACCTTTGATTATGTAATAATCCTTTATGTAAAATACTTGTTTTAGGATAATTCACTTCAATCAAAGTAATTTATACTTGTAATAATTTGCCCTAATTAATAGTTCTCATTAAATAACATAAGGTAAAAGATTTTATATAGTAAATAAAAACATATACTTCCCTCTATAAAAATGATATCCGTGGAAAAACTTCTAATACCTTTTCACCTTTTAGGGCAATCTAAAATAGGTTGGAAATATTTTATCACATGGACACCCTTGCAAATACAAATCAAACCATTAAGTACATGATATGAATAATATACCCTAATAAAAATATTCAATTTATACACATAAAGCAAAAAATATGCATATGAAAGGATTGCATTACAACATTAATATTCATCTCTAATAAATTCAATTTAATCACTTTGTTTGTGGTAAAAGTATATTTTCTCAAAGTAACAATAATTACACTTTGATGCTTATGTGTAGGGGAAAAAGCGAGACTAGGTTAACATGCCCTAATCCTACCTTTTGACACACATTACGGAATACGAAAGAGCCTAGAGATATCGCACAATTGGCTACTTCTTTTTGTGAAAGAGAGAGCCACGGGATATCTATTAGGATTTATATTCCTTTGTTGAAATTGGAAGATCAAATGATGCAAGTTCAATCCCTAACCCCAAAGTGCAAGTATGAACTAATAACAAGATTGCAGTATTGAACTTAAACAATGGAAAGCTGTAAATACAAGGATGAAATAAGAATGCCAGTGCATACCCGGAGTTAAAATCTGACTGAAAATGTTTGGGATAGGGGCGCGGGCGCCACTGTCCTGATTCTGCCCCTAAAACTGCTCCGGAAACTGCTGTTTTTGCACTTTGGAAAAAGCTGTCAAAAATGCTGAAAATGCTGTCGGACCAGGGCGCCCAGCACCCCTGTCCCAGGGACCAGGGTGCCCAGTAGGGACCAGGGCGCCCAGAAGGGACCAGGGCGCCCAGCGCCCCTGTCCTGGCAGGACCAGGGCGCCCCACGCCCCTGTCCTGGTCTTTTTCTCTGAAATTTGGTGGGAAGGTCGGTCTCAGTCTGCTTCTCCCGGATTTGCAACCTGCGGCGTCGTTCGAGTCCCGAAACCTGCACTTATATCTGAAAAGGTGTTTGGGTGGCTATATAGGGTTTTGCCTTAGTCAAACCCCCGCTTCGGTGATTTCCACCTCCACGAATAGCCAAGTTGTATTGTAAAATGTATTGTGTGTGTAGACCTAGTGTGTGTGTAAGGTCCTTAAATGCAAGAAAGCAAACTAGAGCAACCTAGAAAGTAAACCCTAATTGCTTGTAAATGATAATGTAAATGCTCTAAATCAAGATACAAAGTGATCTAAAGCATGAATAAAGGATATATTGAAGCTTATGCAAAGACATGAAAACAACATGAAATCATACCCAACCCTCAAGGGAGGATTACAAGCCAATCTTTAGTTGGTAATTTCCTATTGTTCTTCAATGTCTTCCAAGCCCTAAGTGGATGAATGAATTTGATAAGTGCTTGATAGAGGAATGTTGAATGTTGTTGAAGTCTTCAAAGATCTGCTCTTTCGCTGCATAGAAGGTCCTTGAAAGCCAAAAATCGGATCCTTTCAAATGAAGAAAGAGAGCTCTTATGTATGAAACCCTAGGTCTTAATTTCGACTTTTGGCCGACCTAGAGATTGAATATCCCACCAATTTCTTGGGGTTAAGCTTTATTTTATAATTGGATCGTGCTCCCAAAATTTCGGGAAAAATGTCCGGGACCATGTTGCACGGGCGCCATGGTCCCAACAACTTTTCACCAAATTTTCAGGGCCGTCAGATATGATGATTTTAGAGAGAATCCCGAAGTTACAGGTGATTTCGAGATGTTTTGACCCCCGAAATCAAGCCCCCAAGTTCGAAATAGGACCTAATCAGAGTTTTTGATTAAATGATGTATTGGAAGAATAAAATGAAAGGGGCACACTTTAATGAAAGGGCCCAACTTTATGATATGGGAGATGATAAAATAGGACCTTAGACCTAATTAATTTAATTAATTAAGTGCTAAAGGGGAAATGCAATGCAAAATGCAAAATGCGCCAAGGCGGGTGCTAAACTAGGTGTGAAATTGTACCACCCTAGCAAGTGCGTACAATTTACGATGCTACAGCTTAAAAAACATTATAATTATTTACCCTAATGTAAAAAGTGTTCGATTCAATAATTAGGGTAAACATATTTATAGAAAAAAATCATTTATTTGATAAGTATCTATAATTCATTACTTTTACTATATGTCAAAACGCATTTATAAATAAATTGTAATTAATTCCTTTGACCAAGATATTGCCTTATCATACAATATAGAAAATGAAATAATGATTTTCCCCTTTTGGTAAAAAGTATCCTTTAGTAATCAATAATATTCACATTATGCTTTCTGAAAAATAAAAAATATTTACCCTAATATAAATGATTCAATGAATTTTAAAGGGTAAAATATATAATAAAATGATTTAATTATTTTATAATATAACACCCTGATAAAATATCCTGCACACAAATTAAACCAATCAAATTCATTGGTAAATCAGATATCACTCTTGATTAGGTTTTTCTTTTGTAAGATTAATAATTCCCTTTTTTTATATAAATACTTTTTAAAGATAATCCATTTGTATCTAAGCATTTTAAACCTTTCAAAAAATATTACTTATAAAATAAGATGCTCATCCTTTGGCTTCAATATTCAAAAATAATAAATTTTACCCTAATGTATATATATTAATTTTAATGAATTAGGGAGAAAAAGGATCATTCAAATGAAAAGATCATTCAAATGAAAATAATACAAGATGACATGCTAAATATTTAAAGGTTACTCAAGTTACTTATGTCAAATGCAGTTTTTCTTTTTTGAGAAAATGAATGCTTTAGTACTATCTGGAAAGTAATAAATAATATTAAAATATTATTTACATCAAAATATAATAGATGGACTTACTTTGTAGAATGCCTTTACAAATGATAAAGCTATATCCCAAATCATAATATCATAACGTTATATTAAATTTAGGTAAGAAATACTTCCTATTATCGTGTTGTCATAATTCCCTTCTTGACATAATATACTTCTTTCTACTCTCTAGAAAGCAATAACATTGAAACATTATCATGACTATATCATATGTTATAAATAAATCTTCCTCAAAATACTTTTGCAAATAATACACATTCTATCCAAAATAGAATATCAAAATATTATGATTGGATAAGGAATACTCCCTCGAAAAATCTATTTACTTTTGCATGCAACATCCTCCACTTGATTTCCGTCAGTGTAGTTTTCCAATGTCGGGGTAGCACATTTTTAGTTATGCCAATGCCCGATGGGAAAAATAATTTTCTATTCCCTACCATCGGGATAACATATTTTTAGTTGTTCTGATCTCTCGATGAGAAGAAAAGTAAATGAAATGTTAATGCTATGTCATCGGCATAACATTTCTCCATTGGGATAGGTAATTTTCTATTACCTCAATGCCCGATGACTCATTTAGGGTTAGGGTGACGGATTGATTTCTCCATCCTTGTCAACTTTTTAGATCTCTTTAACTAGAGGAAATGAATATATCAGCCCCAATAAGACGTCCCTCTTCTTATTATCCTTATATTTCTGCAACAATTCTTTACACATGTCTCCCGGCTATGAAATTATTTCGTGAAAATGTTTCTACTATTGAATTCTGAAGATGTAACAGTTGGAATATGGCTAGTTGATGCTCATTATCACAACAATAATTGACGGGCTTCTTTCATCTCGCTTGCCTAGATGATTCACGTCTGCTCCAAAATACCCAAAATGACTGTTCCCAAAGCGTGGTAATTGAGTGAAGAGGCTTTGATTGAGTGTTGCATGCTTGCCATGGTGACCTTGGTAGTATTTGAAAATCACTGTCCTTGAAGCAAATTCGCTGTGAAAGATGATCGCTTTTCCTTAAACAACTTCACAATTTCGCCGTTTTTTCTTATATCCAACCTCAAAAGCATCAAAATTTGCCTCTGCATATCTTTTATGCACCCTAAACCAGCCCACATTTTGATTCGCATGCCTCTATTGTATTAGATCCAATCATTTGTAATATATCATACAATTCTGTTAGGTTTTCACCATTGTCGTTGGTATTAACAGATGGATATGAGAAATCCATTGCAACGTGAACAATATAGGCTCTTCACAATTGTTCAAATAGAGTTGTTTATCAATACGTAATAGGTCCTATTGAAAAGATGATGAGAGTTCGCTGCAATACTTTTAAAGCTAGGCATATGTGACATGGTCTCGAGAACAAGGCCAGAGACGTCTTTTGCATTAGCGGTCGATCTAAAACCAAATCCTGCAACAATAGATCTGTCTATAGCCCTAATTAGGTTCAATAGATAAACTCAGTATTTCCTTTTGCAAACTGCTTCAAACTATGCAAAATAATAAAAAAATTAATTTTTCCTATGGCTCATTCTGGTGTAATTTCATTGCCGACTAACTAGGCATACGCTTACCATGAAACTTGGCCAAAATTTATGATAATTTAAATAAAACAAGGGTTTTATTTCAATTTCAATTAACTCTCCATATTCTGGTACTTGCTCTGTAAATTGGCTTGTCGGAGCTACTCGTAAACAACATAAAATTTTAAATTAATATATCAAATGAACTCCGATCTTTCCAAAATTGAAAATGGAAACATTTGGCATCAAACTATTATGTTGGTTGCCTTCCGATTTTGAAAATTTGAAACTTTTTTATGATGCATTTTTACGCCAAGATCAGTCAAAAAACAATTAAAAAGCATGCCACAACTTCTCTGATTTTTATTAGATTGCATAGGAGAATAGTCTCATATACCAACAAACTTTTCACCAACCGATTTCCCATAATCATTCATGAGCACTAATATTTTAATCACCAAAGCTAACAACTTTCATTTTTGTAATTTTCACACATTTCATACAAGAGTTAAGAAAGACAAATTGAATAATGTTCAAACGTAAGAACTTCGTTAAAACTTTATCTCACAATTGAAAAGATTGAGTAAACTGCATCTAGATCATTGTTAGAAAACTTATTAAATGATATCGTGAAAACTCAAAACTTGAAACGAAAGCTCCTGGATATACACAAAATGCATAGAAATAATAAGCTTGACAAGATAATGTTTATATGAGAAGAAATTGTGATTCAAAAAGGCCTACCTGGAATACTTTCGCATTTGCAACTACATACATACCTAAAACTCGACACATCGAACCTGGTATCTGAGAGTTGGAAATGAAAGAACCCTAATTGATTATAGGCATTGCACATGATTGAGTCTGGAAATCTTTTTCTAGGCATCAAAACTGGAACTCTAAAATTTGAAAATTTTAAGGTTCCAACAGTGGCTCTTTTTGGGGACGTATGCTCCTTGTGAGCATAGTGAGATCCCATTTATCTCTAGAAAAGGAGACCATTAGACAACACCCCTTCTATAGGTTCTCCTCTGAGTCTTGAGTATCCCTAGGCTCCCACAAATTCACATTTTCTCTTCCCTCTGTCAAATACCTGATTCTGTTCCTGTAATAATATGTACCTATGAGACCAGGGATAACTTTAAGAAACCCGCCTTGGGCAACTGTGTAAAATCCTGGTGAATCAAACATTATTTTCAAGGGGAAATTTTTCATATCGATGGCAAAAAAATTTTGTAAAATGGGGAAAAATTATTTTGTATTGGCAATTTTTTTTCTAGGGTACAAAAATTCCATAAATTTATGGCGAATAATAGCTTGTTCTATGAGGAAAATATTTATTGTGGGATGAGAATAAATTTTTTTAAAAGGAACAAATATATAATTGTATGAGCAAAAAATTTTACTCCAAAGGAAAAATTAGTTAAATGTATTGGCGATTTTTGTCCACCGCTTGAAAATTATTTAATTGTATTGGCGATTTTTTTCCACTGCTTGAAAATTATTTAATTTGTTTTGGCGAATATTTTGTTATTGATGGTAAAATATATAATTCATTGGTGATTTCATGAATTGATTGCCATTAATATACAAGGCAGTGGAGGCACATCACATCACATAATACATTGAGTCCTAACTCTACACGATGTATCAATAAGCGCAACCTCTTTGACACGTGAAAGGTGACACATACCTAAAATCTATCAATGATTTTAAACCATTTGATGATCGTAGATAAATGGCTGAAGTTTTATTTCAGCCCAATTTTCTAAAGAGAACATAGCTCACCAGAGAGTGCCTGGAATGGAATAAGATTCAACAGACACGTATCAAATGTCATGAATCACGATGGATGATTTCGTTCATTTAATATATATCTATTTACTTATGGCGATCCACTCTGTCCCCATGACTTCCAATGTGATACTTGCCAATTTGGTACTGGTTCATAGTTGTTTCCATTTTTCACACAATAGTGCATTTATGGGAAAGATTTGCAGAGATACGAAAGATTCAAAAAAAAATTATAGCAGTTAATATGGTTAAAGAAGTAATTATTACAATCAAGAGCTTCAACAATTTATATACGATCTCTGCTTCTTTCATCTTCAATTAGTCTTTCCTATTTGGTAGATAAATCATCAGAGCTCATGGTATTTTAGGTTTATAGGCTCAGGTTGTTTAGTTTGTTAATCTGTTTTCTCAAGATGGACACTCCCATCCACTTGAGAAGCATTTCTGCAGAGGACCAAAGGGCCTTTCTAGGCTTCGTTAGAGACCCAACCCTCCAATCAGTCTGCAATGAGGTTGGGTCATTCACCAATGAGGTTGTGTAGATGGTGCTGGGCAGAGAGTTTCTACGAAATGAAAATAGGTACCGTTTTAACACGAACATTACATCCTGCTTCTTAGCATCTCTTTTGGACCTGGGAGGAGACAAGGTGGATATGCTAATGCTGTTGAGGAAGGTTTTTAAGGAAGACTTCCTTGGAGATGACATTACTCTTGTTGTCCTTGCAGAAGTAGGGGTGGGGATCCCTTGGGCGAGTGAATTATCCAAGCTTCTCCTCCCTGACCAAACAGTGCCAGTGGCCAGGCAACCATTTCTCCTAAACCTGAATGGGGAGTAGTTAATGTGTCAGAGGAAATGGGTGTGGATTGGCAGGGACTTCCTCTGGAAATGGTTCCTCCTGGACGACTTTCCAAACTACATGTGGATTGAAGAATTCTCTCAACTTATGCTCTTTGAAGAATTCTACATGGAAGGAGGGTCAGATTCTTGGGGAAAAATTGTAAACAATTCCACTACCTATGCCCTAGCCCCACCTCCTTTAGTTTTTTTTCCCTATGTCCTTGAACCCTAACAGGCTCAGTGCTAGTGGCTCACTCATTTTGGCTTTTAATTTTTTGGGAGACTCGAGTCTCAGACGAAAAAATTGTAAATTTCAAAAGCATAAATACTAATGATAATTTTTCAAATTCCAGTTTGTTTCAGTTTGCCTCTTACTATCTTATGTATATAAAAATGCTTTCTATAATTCTATTTCATTTTTATTAATTAATCTCTTTCAAATGCTTTTTGTATATGAGCTACGTTATTTCAATTATTTGTTAAACAATGGAAATAAATTTAATACTATGATCTTTTTTATGTAATGCTATAAAAAAAAAATATTTAGTTCATTCCATTAATTATTTGTACATTGATTATGGTTGATTATAATTTTATAAATATATACTATATAGTCATTCAAAATACAAAATTTCAAAAGTTTAAAGATACAAAAGTTTATCGGTAAAGGTATTTTCATTCTATTAATTCAAAAGTTTCAAGATACAAAATTTGTAGTCATTCATGCATAAACATAGACAAAGAGAAAACCATACTGCCCATAACTTATAACAAGCAGATAAAAAAACTAGTTCATTGCCAATAGGCCGCTTCAGCTTTAATTTTTGGAATGCAGTTTAAGCACCCGAAACCGGGGTCACCCTCCAAGCTTGCCAGTAGCTATATGGCCCTTCCTTCTTCAGCCCTATCTCTCAATTCCCTACAAACCTCCATCCTTGCCACCACATGCAAAGCCTTCAAGACTTCATCCACCCTGGTTAATTTCACAAAGAGTTTCATCGCTTCCCACCCCACTCGGGCACGTTCACACCACTGGTATTTGATTTCATCCTCTAGGCCATGAATAAAAGGAAGTAATTCATCCTAGTCGTCCCCTTCCTTAATTTGAATTCTAACTCCCGGAACCACCCACTCCAAGATTGAATCTAGGTTAATCAAAAAATCCCCATCAATCAATTTGACCAATGTGAGTTTTACCTTTTCCACCTGCGGTTCGAATTCACAAGTCCATGCTAGAATTAGAGAGTAAACCTCCATGTTAGTTAGATATCGGTGACTGATATGTGCCACCTCCTCTGCAAGAATCAATCGAGCTACCGCCCACAACTTCTCCTCCTTAAACCTGAATAGTCCTTGCATTCGTTTATCAGATACTTTTCTCAAAAATGGCACCAACTTCTTGTTTGTTCGAAGTGTGTATTTGGCCTCCATGGTCACCTGCAATTTCAAAAGTACTTCTTGCAAAAAATGTCTTATAGAAGGTACAATTCTACAAACTATAGATTTGTTTTGCTTCAAAGAAAAACTGGTACACAGATCAAAAGGTAATAAATTCTGCCTCCGTCTTATAGGCCGGGTAATGAATGTGCACAATAAGGAATTAATGCCATGAGATCAAGAAAAAGATTTCTTGCCATCCTCCCCTTCCTCTGTTCATGTGACCTGCCACAGACAACTCCTTCTGCAACAATTAATCACCACCTTGGCATTTGTACTTTCCAAATTTGCTCACCTTAACAAGTTGAGAACTGCACATTTTTTAAATTAATACATTGAATTTATGTTGAACTTTTATATATATATTTTAAACTATTTTTTTAAATTATATATCGTAAACATATTTTCAAAGAATTTTGTTAAACTTTAAACTAATATTTTAGATTTAATATTGAATGTTTTCTTTTTTATATTAAACTTTTAGAAAATAATGAAAAGATCATTTTATAATTGTTGCAGTATGTTCTACCTCTATCTCTCCTAGAAAGTCATATATGATCTTGGAAAATACATGAGGTAAGTAGTGATGTTTGTTCAATTTCTTGTATAGATACTATATTTGCGATTTGTTTTACTTGTTATGTAATACATTGTATATTATTTTGTAAAGTCTCATTTATATATTTTTGCGTCTTGAATATCTTGTAGGTGGTTGTCATATAAAGAAATCTATAAAGAAGATATTAAATATTGGAAGAGAAAAATTCCTCATCTAATGTGTGAAATGCAAAAGTGTCTACCTTCAACTTTTTCCAATACACAAGAACACTACCTCATACACCAAGTTGAGGAGATTGAATTGTGTCGACTTGTACACACTAGATCAATGTGGATGGTTGAGAGGTACTTGAAATTTTTGAAGGCTTTCTATCGACAAAGAGCACATCCTGAGGGTTCTATGGTGGAGGGATATATGGTATACCAAACTATGGTGTACATTACTGAATATCTTCTTAAGTTTGCAGCAAAGATCCACGTAGATCACATTTGGGATACCAACCGCATTAACAAATTCAAAGGGGAGTACTTGATGGGGAAAGGTAGATTGAGAAAAGTGAGAGGTAATTATAAGATGTTATTGTAGTTAACTAATTCTTAATCTTTAAAATAAATCGGTTGTAAATCATCTATTTATTTTTTGTACAGTTGGTCCATAGTGTGATGCACTACATTTGTATATTGCAAACAATCTTGAGTGGATGACGGTATGGATTGAATGATGTCAACATTCTAGTCCCACATTAACATGGGAAAGTGTGTCTTCATTGGTTAAAGAAGCTCATCGTAATGGAGATTTCAATGTTACGCAAAGGGAAATTGATTTAGCATATGGCTTAAGAGATAAATAGGTATGTATAAATTTATTAATCACTCATATATTTATCAACTCATGATGTAATAATTTTTACATGTTTGGCATATTGCAAGTCAAGCACCACAATGCTATGTGCTTCAATGGTCATAAATTTTGCATCAAAAAGTTGGATGAAACGAAGAAAACTTGTGATTCTGGGATAACTATAGTCTTTGAGGTGACCAATATTTCATCTAGAAATGACATACATCCTCAAGAGTCTCAAAATCAATACTATGGAATTTTGGATGATATAATTGAGTGTGACTTTAATTCCTTCAAATTATTTATGTTCATCGTCAAATGGTACAAGCTAGGACTGAATAAAAATGATCCTGATAGAACTGTTATTAAACATGATAATGGATTTATAATGGTTAATACAAGGTCATTTGAGCCAGTTGGGGATGAGCCCTATGTTCTTCCAAGCCAATGTGAGAAGGTATTTTACTCAGAGGTTCCACATAAATCAGGTTGGTAATTTTTTATTAGACATCATCTCAGAGGAAGGCCAATAAAGTATAATGTGATGGAAGAAGAAGATACCAAAGAAGAAGAAGATGATGTAGATGATGATCATGATCGATAGTTAGTCGATGATGTTCCTGACAGAAATGTTCATGAAGAAGAAGAAGTTGATGATGTTGATGATGTTGTTGTTGATGATGATAATGATGATGATGATGATGATGATGATGGTCATGGTCATGGTGATGGTCATGGTGATGATGGTGATGATGATGACGATGGTGATGATGGCGATGATGGTGATGATGATGATGATGATGATGATGATGATGATGATGATGATGATGATGATGATGATGATGATGATGATGATGATGATGATGATGATGATGAGTTGGATGAAGAAGAATATCAATGACATTAATGAAATATATGAGGTATGTGATTAGTATATAATCTATTTAATATTGATTTCTTGATAGAAATTTATTTGACTTATATGGTTACATAATTAATTCTTTATGTGGACTGTTTATTAGCTATGTGATGGATGATGATTTATGATATATTTGATGGATTATCTTTTTATGATGATACATATGTGATGCTTATGATGGTCAATTATATATATGATGATACATATGTGATGCTTATGATGCTTATGATACATATGTATTTATTGTTCATCAAATTACAAATGTAATTCTTATGATGCTCAATTGTTGGTGTTGATTTCATGTATATATTTTGTGTGATGATGCCACCCTTGATAGAAACATGTAATTGACTACAGACATCATCAACCCTTTACTTGAGGTTCTCCACAGTCTACATAAAGTAAAGGTAAAGAATAAAAAAATATACAATGATTATGATGACTCCATATTGTTCATGTTGTGTATTATGTAATTTTTAGCATACGTATCATGTAATTTTTAGCTAATAGAAGATAATTGATTTAAATATGCAGAAATATAAACCCCTTTGATGAAGATCTTGCACAGTCTCATGGATCAATAGGTATAAGTCAATACACCCTATGGAAAAAGTTTATTTTTAAAAAAATACTAGGAAAACAAGCTTCCTCAGTTTTTCAAACCTCAACATTAGCAGCAAATCTAATACAATTATCAACACTTGAGGCCCCAGTTGGACTTATTCAAATTTTAATCTCAACATCAACTTTAGGGCCAACTTCTTCATCAACATTATCCTCATTTGTAAAATATCTCTCTCTTTACCAACTAACTCTCTCATTTGATGGAGTGTAGGTATCACCAAATAGGTATTTGTCAAATGTGTCTTGCTTGAGTGAGGGAAATCCAAGAATAGAAGACGAAAGTGAGACATGTACTAGATCTAAAATAGGGAGATCAACTAGAGGTCAAAAGATTAGAAGAAAATTCAATAAACGCATGGAATTTTTCCTTTCTCAAGGGGGTCATGTTGTTACGATGATGAGACCAAAGGCAACATCAAGGTTCCCCTGAGGTACAAACATCTATAGAAACAATCGGTACCCAAGGAACTTCCTTCAATAAACACCAATTTTTGTGTTAACGAGAGGATATATTGCATAACACCTTTGTCATTACATGGTTTGGGCCTATTTTCCATGGACAACATAAAGGTATTTTCCAACAAATTTATTGAATCGATGGAGTTTGTTGGACCTTGTTACAATTAGAAAAATTAGATGTAGATTGTTTGATATTAAAAAAGTATACGTAGGTATGCACTGTCAGCAATTTATATACAATAGAAAGATAATGATCAAAGTAAATGAGTAGTTGTATACATTGATGGAAGGCCAAAAGTAACATGGAATATTGTAGGATTTATAAATAGTACACGAGATGGGTCAACTAATAAGCAACCCAACTAAATATTTGAGGCGCATGAGGGAAATTGCATATTCATATGTGCAATAAAATCAATAAGTGCAGAGGAAGAGTTGATAATCGATTACAATTTGAATTATATAGATACAAAAAAAGTTACTATCGTGGGGGTGGTACATACTATATACCATTTAAACCAACCTCCAATTAATGACTCCAATATACCATTTTATTATTAGTTTTTTTGCTAAGTCTATTGGTTTCATTTCGTTAGTATTTTTATATTTTTTCTTTGTCACAGAGCAACATGGATCCGTCACATAGCATAGATGGGGATGTAGATCCTAACACTTTGACTGAGTAGGTAAGCCTCATTGTAACTGTACAAATTAGATAGAAGCAAACTATTACATTATTATGTTCTTTTCTTGAGTGTTTTGGAGTAATTTTGATAGTGTTAACAATATTCTTGTCATAGATGGATGTTCGGGGAAAGGGAAAGCGGCATGCAGTACCTCAACACCTCTATAGGGATGTGGACTCAACATTATTATGCGATGATGACATCGCATTTACCCCAAACCCTATAGAAATGATGAAAAAGACTATTAGAAAAATTAATAGAGAAATTCTTGCTTTGGCATCTATGAGCCCTAAGACTGATGAAATAAAAGAGAGGGTGCAACAATTGATGTGAATATCATATAACTTGGAAGTAAGAAGTAATGAAAGCTTTAATTATAACAAAAGTTCAATAATGGTTTATATTTTATTCACTTTTGTGTCATTAACTAAAATATGTATGTGTTGTTTTTACAAGATTTTATGCATCCTCATCAACCTGGTGGCCATGATCAGGGTATTGCAGGTAGTTTAGGTGATGACCATGTTCTATACATTAAAACTACTCCTTCTTTGGACTTGTGAACTTGCTTTTCTAATACTAGACTTATTGATCATATATTTATTATGTAATTGATGCAGAGGGATCTAGTTGATGCTCTTCATGAATGATCATTCATACCTTAGGGAAACAAACCCCCAACACATCCTTTTTCTAGATCCTTGACTTGGATCAACCTCTCATTTCATCACTTATAATATTTGAGAGCTTCATATTGTGATTTGTTCTTCACTGTCAACTCACCTCTCACTATATGATACTCTCTCCTTTTAAGCTTGTCACATTTTACTTGAGCTCAACTTCCAACAAGACAAGTTATGTGCTCAAGCAACTCCATGTTAGCCTTAACATTGTGAAAATACCAGGCATTTCAACCGTCATACCTTAACATATACCTACCCCTATCCTCCAAGAGTGTTCTTTCACTATCCTTATCTCATTAATGTCTGCTCCAACTACCCAAGAACTCATAATCTACACTTACTCATAGAATCCTTACAAATTCCAAAATTGAAAAATAAGGAACGCAAACTACCATTCATGGTGACTATCATGATCAAACAAGTAGATTGAAACTTTCTTGGCTTATCAATGTCCATCATACTAGGGAAGGTTATTTAGAGTTGTTCCAACCTAATTTAATCAACACAGTCTTATTTCAACCCATTGGACATCACTCAACAAAACAATATGGTTTGTTGTCCCAAAACAGGGAAAACTTTGTCTCAGACTGCTAGGGCACTAGTTTTCTTGACATTTGTACAACCATTCAACATAGGAAAAATTCAACATTTAAGATACTTGAGTTGACAATAGGAATCCAAAATTTCAGAATTTTTTAATGACTACATCATTGGATATTAACAAACCCTTGTGACTGACCCAGAGCTGAGGGTTTTGGATAGTTTAGAGAAAAAAAAATCAAACTCTCCTCATTCTTAACGACTATTTCTCTAACTTGGCACAAAACAAAGTTAATTCATTACACTTCACCCTACAATCCTTGATTAGACATTTTTAATCTATTTGCTTGATGAGAAGAAACTTGAAACAGTGCATGAAATGTGACTGTCATGGAAATTTGCAATTAACAAGTTCAAAAACACAAAATTTTATTTATTTTATCAAGCCATAATATATTAAAGTGTTCTTCAAGGTGTCTCCTTCCTTCTTCCTTTACACTACCCTCTTGTCACAAATTTACCTACCTTTTTCCTCCTTCATAGTGTTCTATTATTAAGATTAGCATCGAACACTTAATAAAGGTTCATCTTTTCTTACAATTCTTAATAAAGGTTCATCCTTGTTTACAATTCTTGCAGTTTTCATATATTTAATGCTTTATATATTTAATGTATTATTCTTCAGGTGTTGTCAATATTCCTGTGCAAACGCCGCCTTATCTGAGGTTAGCCCCACCTGTATTGCCAACTGCAATATCAACAACACGCAACATGCAGACATTGTCTACTACACGTCATGTTGACCCACCCATTGTTTGTAGATCCCTCTTTTTCTCTCTCTTTCATTATGTGTTTATTTCCCTTAAAGCATTCTTTCTTGGGGTTATTTCATAGTGGATTCATTTTTTGCAACAAGAGATGCACATGAGGATATGCCAGAGGCGACTGCTACTGATAACATACCATCATTTCTTGGATCTTCCCATATTGCTAGTACGGGAACATTGCAGGCCACATTGGTGGTGAGCGACGAAGAATTTATTCCCTTAAAGATACAGAAGGTTCGAAGTACTTTAAAATTATTATTATATATAGTCTAATTGTAATTTACTTACTGATCACTTGTTTTGGACTAATGATCCCATGATTTTTTTGCAGGAAATGATATTTTTAATAAAAATCTTAATGACATTGCATTGCAGATATTTGGGCCCAACATATGTAAGAGGTGGAACATCATATGTGACTTAACCCTAATCCACTATTTTGATTTCATATCATTGCTAGAATAGTTTTCCTTTGATCCTTTTGTTGAACTATACCAAGGGTAGCTTTAGTTTTTTCTTAATCTAACAGGTTTGTTTTTTCTTTAAAGGTGGAATGACCAAGAAAAAAAGTTAAAAGATGAACTAACAAACTATATGGCTGGGTTGTTTGGAAATGACACATTCAACAAAACCAAGGTCCTTGGAAAAGATGGCACATATCTAGAGTATGGGAGGGACCAATACAAGACACATTTAGAAAAGAACGTAAAGTATGAGTGTCCTTCCATGATTCTAGAGAGGGAGTGGAAGGACTTGTTTTTGGATGTGAAGGAGATAATTCAAGGAAAAAATGAAATACACAACCAGACACCAAAAAAAGGTATGTGATACTATTAAGAATAAAATTATGTACTAATTACCCTTTATATTTATATAATCTAACATATTTAAAACTTTTCATAGAGTGTGTGACACGTCAAAGGCAACCAAGGCAAGACAAGAAAAGCACGGGCAACGCAAACTCAGCTTTGGTGGTTATATGAAACTTGCCACATGAATTGTAAGAATCAGTAAATGAAATATCGCATCAAAATATTCATAAATTGCAAACAATTTTTTTTTATTAAACAATACAAGAAAAAATGTAGGGCTCTGAATTTAATAGAGCACCCATAGAAGATGACAAGAGAATTTCCTACCAGCAAGGCTATATAGTGGTGGTTGAATGGCTATGAGAATTGAGTGGGCAAACATGAGATTCTGATGCATCCATCACAAAGGTAAATAAGCTAAATAAAAATGATTTCAAATTGAATACTTTACCAGTAATCTATTTGATGTTAAGTTCCAACATAAAGTGACTATATTCTTTTTAAATAAGCAAGCAATGATAAAAATGTGCATGACATTGGAATGTAGCCTGTTAATCGTGGAACACAACCTAGACATGAAGGTCCAGATGTGCATTCCAATAGTGGAGGTATTCATTTGCTATTCAATTTTTTTATATAATTATTAATACAATTAAAAATATTAATTAAATTGTAATTAGTGTAGTAATTAATGTAACCTTTTTTGTTAATATTTTAGAGCATGTTGTCAGTGGTGACCAAGTGGAGCATGATCGAAGTATACCACATCAGGAATGTGATGTTCCCCAATCAGATAAAGAGGACCACTATTATTCTTTTAAACAAATTTAATTGCAATTGGTGTATTGCTTAATGTAACCTTTCGTATTTCAACTCTAGAGGATCTAGAGGGTGCTCAGCATGTTGAGGTTGAGTTTAGACAAAATGATGTGGAAGATGCTGTCATCCCATCAGGTAAAGAGCACCATGGTTATGTTCTTTAAATTAATGAAATACTTGTCACAATAATAACAAATATTTTGAATTTAACCCATTTCTTTGTTATTGCAGACGATCCCCCTTTGGTTCAGTGTCCTTGTCATCTGTATAGGACTAGGCATACATCAAGATCACGAGCAGAGGGTAGAACAACTAAAGATGGGTGAAATGATGAAGAAAACGATGCTACACTTAGTTTTTACATAGCTTAAATTTTTTTTAAAAAAAATGATTGTAATCTACCTTATTTGATAATAACTGATTTTTATGTGTTAATGAATGTAATTATGTGCTATTGACTATTCATGAATGATATGGGTTAATGAATATTGATGAATTTTGTGTGTTAATAAATGTTAATGAATTTTAATGAATGTTATGTGTTAATGAATGTTATGTGATAATGAATGAATTCTATATTTTAATAATAGATGAAAGAATGAACGAATGTTAGATGTTAATAGAGAATTTAGAGTGATGTTAGGGGGGGAGGCGCCAAATGATCTTCCACCTTCACATGGTTGGCACTGTTAATTAGAGAATATTAAACTATTCTTGAAACAAAGCGAAGCTCAATAAGATGACACACTTTTCAATATTTCATTATGTTGCATAGTTAATCTTATTGAATAATGTATATTGAGTCTTAATTGCAGGGTCCAACAGAGCCAACACGAACAAAAACACCACAAGTTGTTGGCTATAATGAACTCCCATATTGTCTTGTATTTATACTAACACTATGAGTTGCTTCTAGTGTTGATATGCATGGCACGACTGTAAAAGTTGTGAATATGCCTCATCCTTGTAATTTTTTTTATTAGTTTACATTTTCTTTAGCATATTTTAATTTTCCTTATCATTTTAAGTCTTACCACTTTTATATGGAATTTATTGTTCTAGTTTTTTACTATCTACCAGACATTATTAATACAAGGACTTGCATTGCATCCATTTTTTCAATTAGGTATTATAAAGGGTAGGTCATATTTGTAAATGTCTCTTTGAGTTCATCCAAATTTAATAACTGTTACATCACATCTTGTTATTGTTGCAACAGGGATTATGGCCAATGTTCCCTCTTTTGCACTCCAAATTGTAGCGGTCAATGTGCATGACCAAGTTTCCTTTGACATCTAGATGATAGTATTAACTTTTAAGTAATTAGAGGCTTATGAGGCATATTTGGCCAGTATTTATTTTTGTGGGATATGATGGTTGTGTTTTAAGTCATCTTAAGATGATCTCAATGAGTAATCATTTCACTAATGATATTTTTCCATTTTTCTTCATGAATGTTGGAAGTTTTTACATGTTAAGAGACCCATTGAGCACATAGGAACCTTTCAACATTTGTTAATAGGGGGAGGAACAAATCTTTCTAATGCTAAAGAGGATACAGTGAAATGCACAATGACCCATTTGTAGGTCTCAACCTCCAAGAGACATAATTAAGATGATTGAGTCATCTATGTGCATGATAGACAACCTCAATATATTAGAAGCCTGAATTAGCATATAATTAGATGAGTGCACATCAAAAAGTTGCTACCTCCTAGAGGTAGGAATAAAATGCATCAAAGTAGCCTTGTAAATTCATTACTTTGTTAATATAATAATTGATCTCCCTAACAAAACATTGTTATGCATAGTGATTATGATAGCCAAAAGTTTTCATAGATGATCATCTAGGTCAACTTTTGATCTAAAAGAAACTTATCACAAAAGGGGTCATGAACTATCCTTATTCACAGTTAAACCTCACTCTAGTTGAGATATCAAAGCTTTCAATTACAAGAAAGATATAGAAATAGTAATGTAGATATAAACTTGAAGAGAATGACTACTGGCAATAGAAGTCATACAAAGTTAGAGACCAAGAGTTGTCAGTCAAACCAAAAGCCCTAGATCAATAGATGATACAACTTGAGTGGTCAAATAACTCTCCATGAGTGTAGATAGTTATAAAATCACAGTGATGAAGGTTTTTCAGTGGTGAGATAATCAAAACAATATAAGAAAGCACTTAGATAAGAGATCATTTTAAAAAGATGACAAGGATGCCATCATATTCATTGTATGTGACAATAAGGACATTCACTATTGCAAACACAATTGTGAGTAAGAATTTTTGTATCAAATCAATATAAATACTATTCTATGCTTATTGCAGAAGCCATACACCTGAACCAATATTCATAGTGATAAAGGAGCCTTTCAACATTAGCAACATATAGGATATAGACTATCAAAGTTTCAAACAGTGGTAGGCATGCATTCAAGGTAGCTCAAATAGACAAGATTTGATAGAGCACAAGCCATGATAGAAACCTAGAGACAAATCCCTGTATTGAGCATAGTTAAGAAGGATAGTGCCCTAACAAGTTCTAATGATTTTCTTGAATTGATCAAAATATTGTTGCATTATTAGCCATAGGCTACATTTTGTGTGTGGTTTTGACCTAAAACCTGTCTTATGTTGTAAAACATTTAACAGGTTGAGGTGAAATTGACAACTTTCAGTAGTCATTATATGATTTTTTGTATTATTTAAAAAAAAATTAAATAATTGTCAGAATTTCGATGCCCTCTATATTTGCACCAATGACTATATCGTCAGGCATATAGCATCCTCGTTGGTACATAGTTCCTAGTTGGTGTTAGACGACATCGGAATTTTGATGGAAATCAATGAAAATATTCGACAAGGATGTTGTATGCCTGACGACATTCTCTCGGCAGATGAGCAATCGAGGTAACACATGCCGATAAAATCCATCGGCAGGATTGACACTAGCAACGAAGGGAACATTTGGTCTTGCCGGTAGCCTTTGGTAAGACATACATCGATGGAGACCTAAAACCTCTATCACTCTATGTCTTACTAATAGCCTCATTGGCTATTGGCAAGACCAAATGTTCCCTTCGCTACTACTATAAGTCCTATTGATGGATTTCATTGGCATGTACTACCCTGATGGCACCCAAGACATCAGGTTTCTATCGGTGTATGTCTTGCTGATAGCCATTGAGATCTGATGTCTCAGGTGTCATTGGGGTAGTACATGTCGATGAAATCCATCGACAGTACTTACACTAGTGGCGAAGGGAACATTTGGTCTTGTTGATAGCCAATGAGGCTATCGGTAATACATACACCAATAGAGACCAGATGGTTTCCTTCGGAATTCCAACATTGGCGAGCACCGTCGGAGTATCTGACAACAAGTTTTTAAAGGCTGCCTTTGTCAGTAGTTCGACAAAAAATAGTCAGAATTCTGATGAGTAACTGTCAAAATTGAGTCCCAAATGTACTAGTGATGAAACATTTCCTACCATAAATTGATAAAGATAAGACTAACCAAAACAAAATCCAATAGCCATATTGATCTATGTCATTGTTTTGATTTATTCAATGATTGATAAGAATGTCTGGTTTCAAAGAGTGAGTACCCCGTATAAGACCGATCTATCTAGTTTCGAGTGTACCTATCCTAGTATAAGACATATTGATGTTGATATATTTTGAGTGATGAATTGATTAACAAGACATGTGATTAGTTTGCTTGCAGACTTTGGTAGTTTTCCTGTTGTTGATTTGATGGGTGGGCCATCCACTCATGCTTTGATTTTTAATTTTCTTCTTTTGATTTTTTTAATTTTTTGTGACATTTTTTATTTTTAGATATTTTTGAATTAGAAGAAAGATGTATTTGATTGCCCTAATGTATAGAACGACAAGGAATGGATGAATAGATGATTGAACCATTGAGGTGGAAATGGATAGGAGAAAGATGAAAGTAGCTTATGAGGAGACACGTCAAGAGCTTCTTAAAATCATGTTTTTGTCCTTAGTTTTGATCAAGATCAAGGGTAGAAAAGGGGATATGGGTTGGGGATAGGATATGGATAGGAGAAACTAGATCATAAATAGTGATAGACGATGGAAGAAATGAATAGTTAGGATAGATGGTATAGATTAGCATGAAGAAAGACTGTAGATAGCACTAGATGAATTTAGATAGGGTAATGGATACTAGAGGAAGGATAATGGGAGATGTGGTATGAAGAATAGAGTGGATGAAACTTTGACCCCAAGTATAGAGTTCTCCATTTGTAAAGAGATGATATGTAAGCTTGTCACGGTATTTAGCACCACCTGAATAAGTGTTCCTAGACTTTTCAAGATAGAGACCCAACCCACACTTAAAACCTCCAAAATATTCAACCAAAAGGGAAGAAGAATCCCAAACTAGATCAAGGTACTTAGTCTTTGATTACCCATGTGTGTGCAATTGGGTTCATTATGGCTCATATGGTCATTGCAATCCTCAAAATCTAATGTGGCTAGCTACATGAGTTACCCTGACTTCCAAAGCATCCTGGATAGAGACTTGCTGCCAACAAGTGGCCATAGCTCCAACGAGGTTATCATTGTAATATCACAAATATAGCTCCATTATCAACGAGACGTCCATATCCCCAATGGAGTTACTCGCATATTCCCATAGCCAAGCATTTTGATATTTCATTTTTTTTTTTTAATTTGGATATTTCTTTCCTAATCATTCTTTCGATCTTTTGATATTGTCTTTTTTTTTTCTTATTTTGATTGCATTGGCTTGTAAGTAATGAAACTTACATGGGTCTGATAATTACAGTGGTACTGAAGCAAGATTTTAGATTTTTCACTAGCCATGTCTTCGACTAAGAGATCACAATGATTTAGAGAAATTGATTAGGTGTATGAGATACAGTAATAAAAAAATATCAGTACCAAGATATGATAAGTGGTTCTTTTTTGGATTGAGTGTGTATCTCAACCAAAAGATAATATTAAATAGGAACAACCTCGGATTTTTAAGTGTATCATGAATAGATATCTAGGAAATGGATTGAGCATGAGATTTGATCATGGGCAAGCATGTGACAAAATGACACAAATTCCTATTTCACAGATGATGAATTTATGCAAAAGATTGAATGAAAGGGATGGAATGATGGAAAAGAGGTGTTGGATAATAGATAGAATGTTTGAAGATTTATGCGAGGATAGATGGAAATGTATTCAAAATGAGTGATGGTACACAACTCGAGAAGTGATGAAGAGATGGAGGAAAATTGAATTTTAGGACATAAGAACCCAAAATAGATAAAGGAAATGATGGAATAAAAGTTTTGAAAATATGTTTAGATAGATGTTTGAAAGAAGTTCAAAGATGTGTGCCTTTGTTGATCTCTTTTATGGATCATTTGAGGCAATGGAATGGTGGATGAAGGGAAGTAAGGACCCAAGATGGATGGAAGGGATGGAGAGTTTGACTTTGGAATGAAAGGACCTAAAATGGATTTGGAGGATGAAGAGTTTGACTTTGAAATGAAAGGACCTAAAATGGATATGGAGGATGAAGCGTTTGACTTTGGAATGAAAGGATCTAAAATGGATTTGGAGGATGAAAGGATTCCTTGATATTGATCTTGACTTGGAGTAGGATCATTTAAGTTTGTGTTTTTCTCTTGATTTTGAATTAGATTAGTGAAGGAGATGGAAGGGATATCATGCTCTTGCTTAGGAGGTGGATGTTGAATGGGACTCTGCTCTTGAGATAAAAGGGGATCATCGTGGGTGGAATACCAAAATATTAGGGGATCATCCTAAGATTCTTGATAGGTAGGATCTTGATAAAAAATGGGATTAGATTGGAGATCCATGATATCTTGATCTTGATTTAGGCTAGGACTAATTTCCTTTGAATAAGCTTTCTGTTTTTCAAGCGACAAGGGATGGTCACATGAGTGGTCAAAGTTTTAGTTTGGATAGGTTGATGTTGTTGACTTGATGGATACTTCATTTCGAATACCCAAGCTCACTATGTCTAATAGACGGTTTGTTCGATAGGCCCCTATAATAAAGTACATGAAATTATATGGATAAAGTCTCTCGATATGAACACTTGATTTGACTAACTTGAATACCTAACTAGGTATTATTGTCGTTGAGATAGCTGGATGATAAACTCTTGATCACTTGGTTTGATACTCCCCTAATTTTGTTGGATGAAAATCTTTCCTAAAGATAATTTGAAAAGTTGATAACCACCTCAAAAGATGCTTTGTACAATTTGGAAACTTCTGCACTTATGATTTCTCCTTGTTTGAACTGATTATTTATTTATTTATTTATTATTTGTTGATTGATACTTAGCAACATGTTTAATCATTTGTGACAAGAATACATAGCACACATGAAGACAATGGTCATCCTAATGCTAAATATTTAGTGTATGCTATTTTGAGGATGTGTTCAAATCACTGATGTTTTCACTGGTTTGGATACAAATAAAACACACCAAGTAGACTCTTTATTCAAGGGTCATTGACAATATCATAGCCCACTAGTCTCGATACTCCATCAGCTCAAACAACCTTGTCACCCCCTAGAGGGTGGCCATTTTTTTTGCCTTTTTTCAAAAATTAACCCAAATAGAATTGCTCCTCAATTGAGTATTTATCTTGGGAGATATATGGTGAGTAACCTTGAGGGTGGATTCTTCCCCACCCTTGCACTATGATATTGCCAATGTATGGCAACTGACTCGGCTCAAAGCTTCTACTTCTATGGTTCCTAGTAAGGATTCCATTCGGAATGAAAAATGATAAACTTAATTAAGAGGCTTTCCAACCTTTAGAACAAAGGATTTTCACATCACAAGGATACTAGGGGAAGGCTATCAAATACACACTTCCATTGGAGGGGATTTTTGTCAGCGTCCACATTTGATTATAGTGGGTTGGTAAACATGGCGATAAAGTCGCTACTCATTTGGGTCGTACCCTTCTCACTAGCCCCCTAAAGGATTTAATTGCTTGAAAGTAAATAAAGCATAAAAGAGTGGGTTTGGCTTTTTGGTCACCCAATTAAGGGGAGAGCATATACCCACCACTTTCAAGACAGGAGTATAAGTGTTCGTTTTAACCTTCCATAGTAATGTGATCTATCCTCTTGTGTGGGGAAAAAGTGAGACTAGGTTAACATGCCCTAATCCTACCTCTTGACACACATTATGGAATACGAAAGAGCCTAGAGATATCGCACAATTGGCTACTTCTTTTGGTGAAAGAGAGAGCCATGGGATATCTATTAGGATTTCTATTCCCTTGTTGAAATTGTAAGATTAAGTAATGCAAGTTCAAACCCTAATCCCAAAATGCAAGTATGAACCAATAACAAGATTGCAGAATTGAGATTAAACAATGAACAGCTGTAAATGTAAGGATAAAATAAGAATGCAGATATGTACCCGGAGTCAAAATCGGACTGAAAATGTTCGGGATCGGGGCGCGGGCGCCACTATCCTAGAAACTACACCGGAAACCACTGTTCTGCACTCTGAAACACTGTCTGGAAACTGTCTGCAAACTGTCTGTCCGGAGGACCAGGGCACCTAGCGCCTCTGTCCTAGGGACCAGGGCGCCCAGCGCCCCTGTCCTAGCAGGACCAGGGTGCCCAGCGCCCCTGTCCCGGTCTCCTACTCTGCAATTTCACACAGTGTGCTGTTCCAACTTTCTCTCTCCGGATCTGTATCCCGTGGCGTCGTCCGTATCCCGAAACCTGCAATAATATCTGAAAAGGGGGAGGGGCGGCTATATAGGGTTTTACCTTAGTCAAACCCCCGCTTCGGTGATTTCCACCTCCACGAATAGCCAATTTGTTTTGTAAAATGTATTGTGTGTGCAGACCTAGTGTGTGTGCAAGGTCCAAAAATGCAAGAAAGCAAACTAGAGCAACCTAGAAAGTAAACCCTAATTGCTTGTAAATGATAATGCAAATGCTCTAAATCAAGATGCAATGTGATCTAAAGCATGAATAAATGATGTATCAAAGCTTATGCAAAGACATGAAAACAATACGAAATCATACCCAACCCTCAAGGGAGGAGTACAAGCCAATCTTCAGTCGGTAATCTCCTATTGTTCTTCAATGTCTTCCAAGCCCTAAGTGGATGAATGAGTTTGATAGATGCTTGATAGAATGATGTTGAATGTTGTTGAAGTCCTCAAAGATCTGCTCTTTTGCTGCATATGAAGTTCCTGGAAACAAAAATCCCATCCCTTCAAATGAGGAAAGAGAGCTTTTATGTATGAAACCCTAGATCGTAAATTCATATTTTGGCCGACCTAGAGATTGAATATCCCGCCAATTTCTTGGGGTTAAGCTTTATTTTATGATTGGATCGTGCTCCTAAAATTTCGGGAAAAATGTCCGGGACCATGTGCACCGGGCACCACGGTCCCGACAACTTTTCACCAAATTTTCAGGGCCATCGGATATGATGATTTTAGAGAGAATCCCGAAGTTACAGGTGATTTCAAGATGTTTTGACCCCAAAACCAAGCCCCCAAGTTCGAAATAGGACTTAATTAGGGTTTTTGATTAAGTGATGTATTGAAGGAATAAAATGCGAAGGGCGTGCTTTAGTGAAAGGGCCTAGCTTTGTGATGTAGAGAATGATGAAATGGGACCTTAGACCTAATTAATTTGATTAATTAAGTGCTTAAGGAGAAATGCAATGCAGAATGCAAAATGCACTAAGGCGGGTGCTAAACTAGGTGTGAAATTGTACCACCCTAGCGAGTGCGTACAATTTATGACGCTACATTTAGCCCCCACTTTAGCGGTCATATGAGTACTACGTGCATATGCAAGCTAAAGTATAGAAAAGTAAACATCATTTGAAAAAAGGATATATCCATAAGTTGTCGGACGAAGCCCCCAGCGGTATCTGCAGTACACAGTTAGGAACCGCACCCTACAAAACAAACGTTAGATCACAAAATCACCTAATGCTTACTAGGGAAAGTGATGAAATCTATGAGTAGCTATATGCCCCCCCTGTTTCGACTTGCTTATTAGGGAGGTGAAATAGGGTAGCATGTTTACTTGCGACAAATTGTGTAAGAGAGTGTTGATGAGGGGTGTTCGCTAAATAGGCTTCATCAGAGTACTTTTTGGAACATCCTGAGAGTAGGAGAAGGAAAATACGATTCCAACGCAACAAACGGCTCGAAAATCACATCTCCCAAACTCAAGTTATGATAAAATGAATGATAGAGGGAAATTAGGGTTTCAAAAAGTAAGAATAAACAAACAAGAGTATATACTTCGAAAGTGACACTTGTATTCGTCACTTTGTTGATTTCAGAATACTATTCAGTGCAGCGGAGCCCAAATAGCCATCATCATGCCTTCACGATGACCGGAGCATCCTACGAGGATCGAGATCCTACGCCAGGCCGTGATCGACGATGAGCCACTGGACGAGGTCAGTTGACTGAACATTTGACTTTTGATTTTTTGCATGTTTGAATTTTCCGTGATCGTATGCGGGCCTCGAAGGCTCACCGGGGCCCACCTAGGGCGCCATGGTCCCTGAGGGGCGCCCTGGTCCCCCCAGGGCGCCATGGTCCCTGACAGGGGCGCCATGGTCCCCTCAGGGAGCCATGGTCCCTGACAGGGCACCATGGTCCCTGACAGGGCGCCATGGTCCCCATCAGGGTGCCATGGTCCCCAATCAGGGCCTGGCGAGAGGTTACAAGGCTAGCATACAATATACAACAGTTTGCATTTGCGATTTCGATGATCGAGTACTGATTATCGTCATGTTTTCGTTTGCAAGGTCTCTTGTACATGAGAGAGCACACAGCGGGACATATTCTTTGCACTTTGCGAGATCAGATTCCATGGCTGACTCAGTCAGAGAGAGACACTCTATCTATTGTAGGATTGTGGTACGTGATTCTGATGTCGGCCATTCGATTTCATCCTGCGTGCTGATGGCCTTGATGGAGCGATGGGATCTTGACACATGTACTTTTCACCTTCCAGTAGGAGAGCTGACGGTCACACTCGAGGATGTGTACCGTATACTTCATCTTCTTGTCAGAGGAGTGACAGTTACATACACGACCGATCGGTCAGCGGAGGATCATTAGAGAGAGCAGGTGTATTACATAGGGAGAGTCATGCCGAGCGAGATGAGAGGTCGCATCATGGTCAACTGGCTCTTACATCCTACAGGGGAGGTACCACTTCTGAGACGCCTTATGATAGCCATCATAGCACTAGCCATCTACCCTAATGGGCGAGGGACACACATGCATGGGGGCCTCACATGGTGTATCAGAGCGATGGAGAGACACAGGAGAGTTTATGCATGGGGTCGGAGTATGCTTGCACATCTCTATCACGACCTTGAGGAGTATGTATTTGGACAGGGTTGTAGTTTGATGACATGCACACTTCTACAGGTGTGGATTTTAGAGCATTTCACATGCACCAAGCCCATCGGCTTTCCACTGAGTACAGCGAGCAAGTGACCTAGGGTGTTCGCTTATCCACTTACCAGAGAGTGGAGATTTGGCGATTTATTATATTGGAGAGTGATTGTTGACAGACTGACAGCCGAGATGATAGTGTGGAGACCTTACCTATTGATGCACAGATGGGATGGTATGGAGAGATAGTTAGCATGTCTACAGAGGAACCACCTACTGTGAGGACGATATGCACACATCATAGTCCCTTTCTACTTTGACCGAGTATGGAGGCAGTTCGGACTAGAGCAGTGTGTTCCAGCCGATGTGCCCATCTATACTCGACACTCACGGGTCCTTCCTAGACCTGGAGCAGTAGCGAGACCGATGGTAGATGATATTGAGATGACAGACTTAGAGGGATCTGATAAGGATGTAGTCACCGACTATTCTGCAGAGCCTGGAGCACAGCGTAGATATGTTTCATGGTTCATGAGATCATATCCAGGTCCTATCTTTCCATCAGATCATCCGACAGGCTATCCAAGCCCATGGAGACATGGAGACCGAGATGAGGACGAGAGATCCAGGTCAGAGGAGCCAGAGGAGGGAGAGGGTCATGAGGAGGCGGGAGATCCTGATCCACCTACAGGCGATCAGCCCAGTGACGAGGAGGAGGAGGAGGATGCAGGTGATGAGGACAAGGATGAGGAGGATAGAGATGATGAGGAGGAGTCGGATGCCGCTCCCCACCATTCAGGAGACGATACCATAGCTCTGGATCCACCTCTTATTCCCCAACAGGGGGAACAAGAGGTGATACGGAGACCTGTCACCAGTACCGTCTAGCCTACACCCATCATGGATAGAGTATGCGAGCGAGGGGAGCCTAGCAGTGTCCAAGCATAGATGGTACCATATCATGATCCCTACTAGCGCGAGGGAGATCCAGGTATAGTAGGTTTATATTGATTGATTAATGTTTTGATGATATAGAATGGTACTAACAAAAAATCTATTCTACTGCCACAACTAATGTGCAGGAATGGCGTTCCTTGATTTAGCAGGCAATGACAGACATTTCCATGATAGCACAGATCCCCAGTTCCTCATAGATTGCCTATAGGCCTCAGGGGAACGTGGGTCGGCATGAGGATTTGTTTTTCCCATTCCGAGTACAGGTAGATATATGGAGGGAGAGAGAGAGAGTCCTATCAAAGGACCTCCAGCAGGCACGACAGAGAGAGAGAGTCCATTCAGAGGACCTCCAGCAGGCGTGGCGAGATCTAGCAGCGGCTCAGACCAAGGCTACCACCTATCATGCGATCCTTATGGATAGGGATCGTAGGAGTTCCTCTTGGAGTCACTCATGATCTGTATCACGCTACACACCCATTGGTCCACCTTCACGGCCAGACCAGGAGGGAGCATCCAGTCGACACTCTCCAGCCACTAGCCCTAGGGATAGGAGATTATTTTATGATGTAAAAGAGAGGTCACATTTTGGATATACAGTGACCTGTTTTTGTATACGATCCACATATATATATGTATATATACATGCTTCTCTTTGTCTCAAATGTGTTATCTTTAATGCCTAAAACAATGTATATTTTGTTTTGATTAAATCTAATTCATTTGGTAAATGTACATGTATGTTCAGAATTTAATTTCCATGTGATTGATTTCTCAATGCTCCATGATTAAATTGATACATGTGTGACTTAATTAAAATGTTTAATCAAGTACTACATTGATGATAAGGAAGAAATATGCATTAAGTCTAAGAATCATATAACTAATATGATTTAATTTTGAACTTAAACACAACATGATACGATCCTACTTAATACATAAAGACATTGTATAATATGCTAGCATAATGAGAAATGTAAACCTTTTACAATTTACATTAATGAATTCAAGACAAACTATAAAGTAAGGAGACACGCTTGTCAGGAACGAAGCAATATAGATTAAACAACATAACATTTAATTCTATTTTGCTTTAATTGAGAGATACTAACATATTATCCAATGTTGAAGAATTGAAAAGGAAGATAGATGAAGAATGAAGAATTAAGCATAATATCTACGCAAGTGCATAGCATTAATAGGTTCTTTAAGAGGCGTACCTTCTACATCCGCTATTTTGTAAGCACCTGATCCATAATCTTCAATAACGATATATGGTCCAAGCCAATTAGGACTAAATTTTCCCTTTTCAGCAGGCAAGGCATTCACATTGCACTAATTCTCATAAAGGACTAAGTCACCTACTGAGAAGGAACGTTGAATAACCTTGTCATTATAGCCTCGTTGTAGAGTTTTGTGATACGCTTGAATATGCTCAAGAGCGTTTATGCACTGTTCATCAAGCATCTCAAGCTGTTGAAGTCGTTGTTCCCTATAAGAGTCATCATCTACTATACCTTTGAGAGAAACCCTAAGTGATGGAATTTCTAACTCTAAGGGCATAATAGCATCAGCACCATAAACAAGATTATAAGGAGTAGTTCCCGTAGCAATTCGTACACTCGTTCGGTAAGCCCAAAGAGCATAGATTAGCTGGTTACTCCAATCCTTACCATGCTTATTTATGGTTTTACAAAGAATTTGTTCAATTATCTTATTGGATGATTCGGGTTGGCCATTTGATTGAGGATAATATGGTGTAGAAAATCGATGTTTGATATGATACTTCTCGAGGAATTTCTTCACATCCTTGTTTTTAAACGATGTCCCATTATCTGAGATAATAGTGGAAGGTATCCCAAATCAAGAAATGATGTTTTCTAGAAGAAATTGACAAATCACTTCAGCAATAGTAGAGCGAAGAGGAATAGCTTCTACCCACTTCGTAAAGTAATCTGTTGCAGTTATAATGAAGGTGTGTCCTTGAGATGAAGGAGGAGAAATTTTTCCAATAAGATCCAAACCCCATGCAGAGAAAGGCCAAGAAGCTACTTGAGAACGAAGTTCTTGGGCAAGAGCATGAATTAGATTATTGTGTTGTTGACATTGATGACATTTTTTAACAAATGAAAAGGAATCCTTCTGCATAGTTTTCCAATAGTATCCCATACGAAGCAACCTATGAACCAGGGATTTGCGCCCAAAATGCCCCCCACAGGCACCTGAATGTGCCTCTTCAAGAGCAATGGGGATTTCCGACTTGTTAAGACAACGAAGGAGAAGACCATCATAACCCCTTCGATAAAGGACATTAGAAAGGATGATATATCTAGCAGACAGCTTGCAGATTCTAGCCCTAGTGTTCCTATTAGCGGAATCAGGAAAGGTACCATCGGTCAAATATCTTACGATATGCGAGAACCATTCATCTGAGTCTACAAAGTCACAACATGTTATCAAGCTAGAATCATCTTCAATAGCCGGAGAAATAAGATTGTGAATAATGAAATTAAGATCGACCATAGGGTCCTCTAAAGATACTAGAGAAGCCACACATGCCATTGCATCTGTATGTC
Organism: Cryptomeria japonica; assembly: GCF_030272615.1. Lineage (NCBI taxonomy): Eukaryota > Viridiplantae > Streptophyta > Pinopsida > Cupressales > Cupressaceae > Cryptomeria > Cryptomeria japonica. The sequence goes on from NC_081408.1 coordinate 310,713,727, forward strand.
GATTATCTTTTCGAGGAACGGGTTCCATGGTATAAGAATCGAAATTTTGTAATAAAGAGATAGCAAGATCTTTATATTGTGATAATTTTTCTTGTTTTGCTTGATATATTCCTGTTACTTGTCTTATAATCAATTGTGAATCTCCATAGATATGTATGTGTTTTATGTTCAGAGCCAAGGCTGCTTTTATTCCCGCTATAAGAGCCTCATACTCAGCAATGTTATTGGTACACAGGAAATTTAGACGATATGATAAAGGAATGGACTTCTTTGTAGGAGAAATCATAACAACACCTGCCACCGATCCCGTACGACACTTAGAGCCATCAAAGTATAACTCCCAGGTTTCATCTTTCTCTATAGAAAGAATGAAGTCATCCGGAAAAGACTCAGGGTTAGGGAAGGAGAAAGGTGAAGGGGCCTCAACTAAGTGATCAGTCAATGCTTGTCCTTTAATTGCTCTTTGGGAAACAAATTTAAGGTCAAATTCGGTTAACATCATAACCCACTTAGCTAGACGTCTTGATAAATCAGTTTTAGAGAAAAGATGCTTCAAAGGATCAAACTTAACCATGACATGGACTTCTGAATTTAAAAGATAATGTCTCAATTTCTGAGTCGCAAATACCAAGGCCAAGCATTGTCTTTCTATCGCAGAATATCGGGTCTCATAGTCGAGTAAGGTACGACTTATGTAATAAACCGGACATTCCTTACCATCTTTATCATGTTGTGCTAACAATGCTGCGAGAGCATGAGAAGAAGCAGCTGTATACAGAAGGAAGGGTTTAGAAGGTTCGGCAGGTTGAAGAATAGGAGGACTAGCCAAATACACTTTTAAATCTTCAAATGCTTGCTGACAGTCTTTATTCCATTGAAAAGTGATATCCTTTTTAAGAAGTTGAGTAAAAGGAAAGGTACGATCCGCAAGTTGAGACACGAACCTACGAATAGCTTGAATCTTTCCTTGTAAGCTTTTAAGTTGAGACACATTTCGAGGAGGTGGCATGTTAACAATAGCATCTATTTTCTTAGTGTCCACCTCAATCCCACGATGCGAAACTATGAATCCTAATAGTTTTCCACTATCCACACCAAAAACACATTTTCGGGGATTCAAGCGCATGTGATATTTACGAATTCTTTCAAAAATTTGACAAAGGATTTTAACATGATCCATGCGAAGAAAGGATTTAGCTAAGATATCATCAACATAATCCTCTAAAATCTTATGCATATAATCATGAAAGATAAGGGTCATTGCTCGTTGATAAGTTGCACCGGCATTTTTAAGTCCAAAAGGCATCATTATCCAACAAAACGTACCCCAAGGAGTGGTGAAAGCAGTTTTGAATTGATCTTGAGGGTTAATAAAAATTTGATTGTAACCTGAAAAACCATCCATGAAGGATAACAAGGCATGTCCTGCCGTAGAATCAACTATCATGTCAATGTTTGGAAGAGGGAAATCATCTTTTAAAGAAGCCTTATTTAGATCTCGAAAGTCAGTACACATTCTTATTTTGTTATCTAGTTTAGCCACAGCGACAATATTTGAAATCCATGGGGAATAGTCAATAGGGCGGATAAATCGAGCCTCCAATAATTTTTCAATCTCAGCCTTAACAAGCAGAGCCACCTTAGGATTCATTTTTTGAATCTTTTGTTTCACGGGCTTAGCGTTAGGAACTAAGACAATATTATGAGTAACGATCTTAGGATCTATACCAGGCATGTCAGAATATGCCCAAGCAAAGATCTCAGGGAATTCATGCAATAGTTCTTCATATTGTTTTTGTTCCTCTTCATCCAAACATTTCCCAATTTTAATGACTTTCTCTTTATTGCAAGGATCCATCTTAACATCAGTGGTGTCACTTATGAGAAGATTACTTTGTTGAGGAGTATCCTTTAACTGAGGGAATTCTTTCACAATCTCATCATTATCAATCTCTTTTCCAAAATAGGCTTGGGTGTTCAAACAATAAGGGAGTCCCCTATTGTGATGATAATGAGGAAGAGTATCATAGGCTCCCAAGAACTCAGCTAAAGCATCGTCAGTAGGGAAGATATCCAAAGCACAATCACCCGAAGAATCCTCATCAATATACTCAGGGTGTTGTATTGATAAAGATGTAGAGATAGCATTAACACTAATGCATGGTCTTTTAGAAGCTTTAGTACGTCTGCAGGGATTATAGCCAAGTCCAAAGGCATGATGTTGAAAATTAGTCTCTAGAGGAACTCTTATCCCTTGTTCATTAGCACCACAACCTTTTCCATGATACCCATGCTTAGCGAAAATGCGAAAACCACGACCATAATGATCAGCCATTTTAGGAAGGGAAGGTGGTTTTTCATAAGACAAAGAATCAAACTCTTCATAATTATTGATGTGAGGAGAAGAAGTTTGAGAAGTGGCCACAAAATTATTACTCATAGATTCAGGTAAGGTTGATTGATTTTCAACTTTGTGATTTTCAGCTTCTTCCTTCTTTTCCACTTTAAGCTCTCTAGAAGGAACCTTATATTCACCTACAAAGGTAGGGTTAAAATCAAGAGATCCCCAATCATCTTCTGCGAGGACCTTCTCAGGATCAAAATCCTTTTTATGTGTAATCTCAAGTCGAGAGGGATCTTCTTTAGGAGTTCTAGACTCATCCAAAGGATTTTGACCATCGAAAAGCGAAGACTCATCGATAGGTTTCTTGTTTAAAGAGTCATCACTAGACGAGGATGGCTTAGAAGAATCTCCTTTGGAATTAGATGTTTGTAGACAAGCTTGAAAATTAGTATCACCCATCAAAGTGTATGTCTTATTGTTATAAATGAATTTAACTTGTCTATGTAACGTAGAGGGGACAGCTCGCATGCTGTGAATCCAAGGCCTCCCTAATAACAAGTTATATGTTAAATTTCCCGGCATAACATGAATAGGAGTAGGCAAAGTAACAGGTCCCACTGTGAGAGGTAAGGTGATGATACCTAATGAAGTCTTAGCCACATTGTCAAAGCCACAAATGGGACGAGAGTCAGGCTCCATAAGAGACGTATCCACATTCATCTTATGCAATAAATTAATGCTACATACATTAAGGCTAGAGCCATTATCTACTAGTGTTCGTCTTATAGCAGTGTCTTTCATGATAACCACAATCATCAAGGGATCATATTGTTGTTGAATTTCACTAGTAGGCAACTCATCTTGAGAAAACACAATTTGAGCTTTAGGATTCATCACAGAGTTAACAAAAGATGCTATATTACTAGATGTATTCGGTGGACGAACATTCAAATCTTTCAAGGCATCTTGTAACATTCCATGATAAGTGGAAGAAGTTTGAATCAAATCCCAAAGGGATATCTTAGCAGGGGTAGCTTTAAGTTGTTCTATGAGATCATATTCCTTACCCATAACTTGCGAAATACAGGGAGCTTGAGGAAGAATTGGTTGAGGTTTAGGAAGGGAAACTGGAATAACAGGAGGAGGATTAGGTTGCCTATTATTTCTGGTATGATAAGTATGGGCAACCGCATGATAACTCTCTCTAGTTATTTGTTTAGCATAATTGTAAGGACTTATAGGTTTTCTTCCTTGTATAGTGATGATTGGTTTATTCGGGGTACGAAAGGAATCGTGATCATACCTTCCTTGAATAGTAAGGAGAGGTGATTTAGGAATTTGAAAGGTAGGAGAAGGATAAGCACCTTGGACTTCAAAAAGAGGCTTGTTATGTTCATTCAAATTTATCATGTTAACCAATTTAGAGGTCTTATTTTTGTTTATAGGTTTCGACAAAGCCACAAAGTCATCAAGAGCATCATCCAACAAAGCATGATCATATCGGTTAAAAGGTTTGTCTTTTGATTCAAAAGGAGACATCTCCTCATAGAGGGGATTATTGAAAACAACCATGTTACTAGATTCAGGGGAAGAGTGGATAGGAATGTATCCTTGAGAGGAATCATTCGACTTATCTTTCCAATCACACCTAAATGGCATAGTAACAAGGTTTATGAGTTTTTGGTAAAATGAAGGTTTAGCATCCTTAGGGTTTAAAAACTCATCTAAATCTTCATCTAATTCATCTTGGCTATACTCATAATAATCATCAAAAGCATGAACATTTTGCAAATAAAAATCTGACATTTTGAAAAGATTGCATAAAATTTAAACACACAATGCAAAGAAACACACTCTTTTTTTTTTTCTTTTTCTCTTTTAATGAAAATGAAATGAAAACACACTAAATCTAGATCTAGATCTAATAAATGCAATGCAAGAGGAAGCAATGATAGATTCACGTCGGGTTCACCAAAATGTGTGGGGGAAAAGCGAGACTAGGTTAACATGCCCTAATCCTACCTCTTGACACACATTACAGAATACGAAAGAGCCTAGAGATATCGCACAATTGGCTACTTCTTTTGGTGAAAGAGAGAGCCATGGGATATCTATTAGGATTTCTATTCCCTTGTTGAAATTGTAAGATTAAGTAATGCAAGTTCAAACCCTAATCCCAAAATGCAAGTATGAACCAATAACAAGATTGCAGAATTGAGATTAAACAATGAACAGCTGTAAGTGTAAGGATAAAATAAGAATGCAGATATGTACCCGGAGTCAAAATCGGACTGAAAATGTTCGGGACGGTGGCGCGGGCGCCACTGTCCTGAAAACTGCACCGAAAACCACTGCTCTGCACTCTGAAACACTGTCTTGAAACTGTCTGCAAACTATCTGTCCGGAGGGCCAGGGCCCCCAGCGCCTCTGTCCCAGGGACCAGGGCGCCCAGCGCCCCTGTCCTGGCAGGACCAGGGCGCCCAACGCCCCTGTCTCGGTCTCCTACTCTGCAATTTCACACAGAGTGTTGTTCCAACTTTCTCTCTCCATATCTGTATCCCGCGGCGTCGTCTGAATCCCGAAACCTGCAATAATATCTGAAAAGGGGGAGGGGCGGCTATATAGGGTTTTGCCTTAGTCAAACCCCCGCTTCGGTGATTTCCACCTCCACGAATAGCCAAGTTGTTTTGTAAAATGTATTGTGTGTGCAGACCTAGTGTGTGTGCAAGGTCCAAAAATGCAAGAAAGCAAACTAGAGCAACCTAGAAAGTAAACCCTAATTGCTTGTAAATGATAATGCAAATGCTCTAAATCAAGATGCAATGTGATCTAAAGCATGAATAAATGATGTATCAAAGCTTATGCAAAGACATGAAAACAATATGAAATCATACCCAACCCTCAAGGGAGGAGTACAAGCCAATCTTCAGTCGGTAATCTCCTATTGTTCTTCAATGTCTTCCAAGCCCTAAGTGGATGAATGAGTTTGATAGATGCTTGATAGAATGATGTTGAATGTTGTTGAAGTCCTCAAAGATCTACTCTTTCGCTGCATATGAAGTTCCTGGAAACAAAAATCCCATCCCTTCAAATGAGGAAAGAGAGCTTTTATGTATGAAACCCTAGATCATAAATTCGTATTTTGGCCGACCTAGAGATTGAATATCCCGCCAATTTCTTGGGGTTAAGCTTTATTTTATGACTGGATCGCGCTCCTAAAATTTTGGGAAAAATGTCCGGGACCATGTGCACCGGGTGCCACGGTCCCTACAACTTTTCACCAAATTTTCAGGGCCGTCGGATATGATGATTTTAGAGAGAATCCTGAAGTTACAGGTGATTTTGAGATGTTTTGACCCCGAAACCAAGCCCCCAAGTTTGAAATAGGACTTAATTAGGGTTTTTGATTAAGTGATGTATTGAAGGAATAAAATGCGAAGGGCGTGCTTTAGTGAAAGGGCCCATCTTTGTGATGTAGAGAATGATGAAATGGGACCTTAGACCTAATTAATTTGATTAATTAAGTGTTTAAGGAGAAATGCAATGCAGAATGCAAAATGCACTAAGGCGGGTGCTAAACTAGGTGTGAAATTGTACCACCCTAGCGAGTGCATGCAATTTACGACGCTACACCTCTATTTGGAGATGTTGCTCCAATAAGCATGGTGTTTATTTTAGCCCCCCATAGCAAATAATTTTCTAAACTAGGAATTGGAAATCTTGGTCAACAAAATGAAAATCGTTGCAAAAAGTAACTTGCTTTGTAAGAATGAACAAGTTGATTGTTTTTTCTAACTTGCAAAAAATTAGATTGATTGTTCTTTTTACCTTTGCAAGAAAATGAAAGATTGTTGTTCTGTTTAGAACCCAAAATTTGAGGTCTGAATCCCAACTTTGCAAGAAAGTAAATGTTTGATTTGTTGTTCTTTTTACCTTGCAAATGTAATTATTTTTAGAGCCCAAAAATAAGTGAGATACTTTTTAGAACACCAAATTGAAAAATGATGTTCTTTTTACCCAAAAGGAAATATGAGTTCTTTTTAACCAACTTTGAAAAAGCTAGAAAAGAAATCAATAAATCCTAATGCAACTCCTCTAAATCTGTAAGAACCTGTTAGAAACATGCAATGAAAAAGAAGCTAGTGAAAATACAAAACCTTAGGTGGGCTTCCACAAGCATAATTTCAAATCTTAGTACAAATTTTTCACTCCTGATCCTGAAATGCCCTGAAATTTGACTACGTTTGAAATTTGGAGGATCTTCCAAAAACTAGATTTTGCATTATAACTCCTAGAGGTCCGAAACCCCTCTCAAACATCCTGACAATATATATGGAATATAACTTAAAGTATAAGTTCTCTTTTCTCTTTCTTATACTTAAATGTTATATTTTATATATATTGTCCTTCCACAAACCTTATTTAAAGATTTGATTACCAATTTTGCACTCGATTTCAAATGTGCCAGAACAGAGAACATATTCACTGAAGAGTCTAGGCTGATCCACCATCCCTCTGCCATGCTCAATAAAGAAGTCAAAAGTGCCATTCAAAGACTCCTCAAGCCACAATTATATGATATCACCCAACCTCGAAAATACCAAATGTGAGCATCCAAGCAAATATTGTATCAGCTCGATAAGGAATAAATTGCCTAACAACCAAAAAAATTCATGGCTCCAACAACCGAACCACAAGCTATTGATCATGTCAATAAGAAATTCATAGCTACGAATAAGAAAAACAGAAAAAAAATAATGGTAACTAAAATCGTAAAATCAAAAGGAAGAAACCAAGATTTGTAATTAATTCGATGTAAGGAAATGCGTCAATTGCAAACCAAAACTTCCTTAAATTTAACCTCAAAACCTATTAATGAAAATTCTCAAGAATGGAAGGAGATGCTACAAGCAGGCTCGATACCATGTTGGATTATTGACTCTACCCAAACCACAAATAGAAAATTCATCTTCACAGTAAGAGAATATGATAGTTTCATCAAATGATGAATGTATTTGAGACGCTTAACAATGTATATTAGCCTTGCTTATAAAGAAAAGGCCAGAGGATATGAGAGCTCAAGATGGCATCTAATGAGATGCAAGGTTAGGTGAGAGTAGGTAAACTAAATCACATGACAATTATACAACACAAATATTTTAATGCAGCCTAGGAAATAATCTTTCATAGGCAGTAGTACTTGTCTAAGATGAAAGAGAGCAATATGTAACCAAATGACCAGTAGTGAAGCATCAATGCCATATGAAGGGGAGACCTCATAATCTAACAAAAGCATCCAAGGCCTATTTCCAACCATTAGAACCACCTCTTCATGAAGAGGCGAGGAGATTAGAACTGCCTCTTTATGAAGAGGCAAGGAGATGTCGAGATCCACCAAAATGTGAGTGGAGGTAGAAATCCCATACACAAAGTAGTAGATCACTAACCTTAAAAAATAACTCCTAGAATTCTTGGTGGCCTCAAAATAGAAAGGGAATATTTGATAGCCTCACCCACATCAGGCACACAAAGAGTGGTTCAATAAGAGGGTTAAAGATCTCTCCCCAAGCCCAAAGTTGATCTAGGACCAAGTTATGATCCTCTAAAGATGAAAAATAATTAATGAAAGCCTTCAACACAAGGGAAGAGTTATATCTTACCAATCAAAAGGGGCTTCCAAACATATCACACCCACAAAAAATGGCAATAGTTGAAAAAAAGGCATGAGCTTTAACTAACCACAGAAACACTATTATTATTATAATGACTACTAATTGATATGATATATTTGTAGCTTAAACCATTAGAAATAAGTACAGATAGATATGGTTTATGAGAGGACTTATCAATGAAGCATCACAATAAATCTATGTCACTACTAGAGGAAAATAGTTTGTAAGGGAAAGTTATTTATAGAATTTAAACAAAATTGAATTATGTGTTAATTAGGTTGCAAATATGACTTTGACTTAGACCTAATATATGTCTAATAGATATTATAACTCTTGGTTTTATATGTAGGATTTTAGAAATAACATTAAAATCCCTACTGGATATTTTTGATAATGAAACTAATTATTCAAAAAATTAAGATTGTAATTCTCAACAAGAATTTGATTTGGATAAGTATTATGTTGTTGGATCAAAAGAAAGCTTTCTAATGCATTTTGGATTCAAACCACTTTAAGAAGTGGTTCTATTCTTTTGTGGAATTTTGCCATAAGGTTTGTTCTTCTCTTGGGTGGGGTGTTGTGGTTTATTATTGTGTTTTGTCTCCCATTGTTCCTTACTAATTTTTATTATCATTGATTGCTATTTTCACTTTTAGGGTTTGCCCACTCTAATTCATAACTTTAATTAGAAGCATTTACCATAATCCAAAATTAAAGAAATACAATTGAAATTGAAACCTCAAAAAAATAAAATTAAAAAATTCATTACTTCTCACTCTACAATTAAAAGTATACAATTAATTATAACCTAATGTTTTGGATCATACATTATTTTATATTTGAATGGATAGCTTAATTAAATGAATAAAGAGCTAATTCAAATTCAACAAATAGAAACTTAAACGACACCAAACTATTTTTAACCAAAAATTGATGAGGCAAGACAATACATAATTACTTTGAATTAAAAATGATACATATTCTAATTATTTTTACACAGAAACAAATTCAAAATATTCTACCAATATTTTTTTCTTTTTAACTACTATAATAACTGTACTCTTATTTTTATTGAATAAAAAGAAATATTTTAGATATTTCCTTAATCCATTGACAAGGATTCTCTTTATTAATAGCACCAGGTGGTACTATCTCAAACACTCTCTTTTAGAATTTATGATACAGGATCATTAATAATTGCCCTTACATGTTTAAGCATTGCAGTGGGAGACGTGATTTCATCACTGTTGAGGTAGTATAGGTGGACAATTTTGGCTAGATTCCAATATAACTGCTTGCTCTCGCGAGGTAGAACGCTAGGCTGCAATAAGTTCCTCAGTAGTTTTTGTGTGCTTTCATTTACTGTTTGTCTCATCCACTCAGTAGCATTCTCAACAGATGTCCCTGGATATTCTTTCATGAACAGTGACACGCAGTTTATCTTTCCTTGCTTGGTCTCCCTCTGAAAAACATATGAATAATTTACTTTCTCATCTCATCATTTCATAAAAATTGAAGTATTGCAAAGACATGATTTGGTTGAGATGTTTCAACTAAAAGTATATTATAAGTTTTAATCTGTTTAGATAGTTCGTCTTAAATTACAATAATAAATTGTTTTTTAATTGAAAAATCATATACTTTGATATCAAAATTTTAAATATATTGTTTAAATCCAACCTATTACCTCGTAGGTCAGAATGTCATTCAAAAGACGCCCGCAAATACTGACGAGATCCATTAGACTGTTGTACTCATGATGGTTGATGGTTAGCTCTGAAATCTCAGGCTCTACAAAATAGAGTGCTGTAAAAACAATTGGTTCCAGTCCGATAGTAATTTTTCCAGTTTTGATGTATTCCTCCAATGTTGGTATATATCCGTGTTTGACCCATTCAGCCTCCTCCATCATTGAGATTGCTAGCTTGTACCACTATAAGATTAAGCACAAAAAAGCATTAATGGGTTATTCTAACGATTTTGTTTTATAAAGCTTGTTGAAAGAAATTTTGTTCCCATACCGTCAAGTAATTCATATTCATGAAAAATATATGTAAGGAAGCAAAGGTGTGCGGAAACGCTTCCTACACTAATCTTGAGAGGACGGTTATGCAACTTTCAACTTAAATATTACTAAGATATCAAGAAATGCACAATAAAGCATAAACAAAATAGTAGTGAACACATAACACAGTGATTACCGAGGGGAAACCCTTCTGGGAGAAAAACCCCACCCTCCAAAACTCGCACAATGTATTATCAAATCAAGCTGATTACAATACACTTGCAATGCAAGTTCTTACAAGAGCACATCACCACAACTCGAACTCAGAGAGACTCCTTCTAGCATCCAGTCTTGCAAAAAACTCAATTATCAAACTCCTCCCCAAGCCCTCCTTTTATAGTGATTTTACAACCTAGAAACCACTTGTGGTTTTACAAAACCATGGGCTTAACCACCATGCCACATGGTGCCCATTTTTGACATTTACATTTCCAAAATGGAAAAACAACCAGGTTAAAATAGTAATCCCGTCCATAATTTTGTCCCCTAGCTTAGACCCTCTTAAAAGTCACAGAATGAGTCATTAAGGCTCTAAAAATGGCCCACCTATATTCTACTATAGACAAGACTCATTTTTAACAACTCACTAACCATTTTCCAATGCATAAACATGTGGAAAACTACCTCAAACAAATTCTGGAATTTTCCAGAAAAAGATTGAAAGGTTGAGACACATGTTTCTCAACAATATACACACCATTTCCCTTAAATGGGTGCTCAGATCCCTACCTTGAAAGGCCCAGGCATCCTGAGCAATATCATTGACAGTGTTATAAATTGCAGAGAACAAAATTTTCACATTGTCCGAATGATTACAAATCACTGTTGGATCCCACCTGCGAGACATTTGAAACAAGTAATATAAAGATATTAGTTTTTCACAATTCATAATAGTTCTTGATATGGCTTCTAGATTAGTTTATGTGAATTTGTTTGCATCAACGGTTCAAATCACACTCTGTGATCCATCATCAGGATGAATGAAAGCTCATGAAATAGTAAAGTAAAAAGTTGGGTTTCTATCATCCTGATGATGGATCACCGAATGTGATCTGAAACGTTGATGCAAACAAACTCACACAATCTAATCCAGAAACTATATCAAGAACAAGTAATATAGGCAATTCCTCTCTACATATACAGAATTAGGGTTTTTAGGGTGGAATGTATATGATAGCTATATAACTTATGATACAATTACCTCTTAACAGCATCAACAAAGTACTGAAGCTCTTCAATGGAGTCTGAACTGGCCACGTGATAAAAATCATCCATTAACACAGTAAGAGCTGCAATCTTAGTCCATACGATGCGTGCAGTAGACATTTCAGGGCTAAAAAGTGTTGAGGCAGCAGAAAAATAGGAGTCTACAACAGTGTTTCGAGCAAAGTGTAGGCTACCAAGTTTAGAGTCTACACTCCATCTGTTATGGTAGACAAAAACAGAAACCCTTATCAACCTCTCAGTGTAAATCTAACTCAGTGGTGGCACTCGTGTTATTCCAATTGTTTCCATAAGCTTTGTACTTACTTTTCTAACTGCTGCAAGTCCTCCTTTTGCACTGCTAGGCAAATATTGTAGTCATTCTTGGCTAAACTTAGAAAACAATCATTACCTAAACAAGGGATTCTGCAATCGAATTCCAAGGGTCAATTTTTAACACTATTGAAGTAGGTGATATATATACTTTAAACCAAAATAAATGAAATGGACCATGTAGATCTATGAAAGGTTACCGGTAAGAGGTCTTTCCTATCCGAATATCATCAAAACCATAGTTTTTGATGTATCTTAAATGTTCTATTCTCTCCAAACTAACCTACCAAGAGACAGCGAGCGCATACTTAACCTGCGAGGAATGGATTACCTACAAAGCTTAATGAAAGACATAATTTCAAAGAATAGTCATTTGTACCCTAAGGATTAATTTGATTACCTCTTCACTGAGGACTGTATTTTGTTCATCCATTTTGATATTCTCAAGATAGTTTTGGGAGAGGGATTTTGCTTCTTCGAAAACTCGTTCACCTTGGAACATCAACTGAGATGCTTTGTACAAATTCAGCATTGCTATCAAAGATTGGCCACTATTTTCTAGAGATTGTAGGAAGTCGCCATTTTTTAAATAATTGAGAAAGAGATCTACAGAATTGTTGGTTTCATTAGTAAGAAACAAAAATTTATTGAATTATGCATCACATGAAATGTCCCCAAATCTAGACTCTAGTAGTAAATTATTCTTTTGAGTTAGAAACTACCATACCCAAAATTGCATATCCATCATAACTGGTACTCATGCTTAACAGAGAAAAATATGAGAGACAATCAAGTTAACTTAAAACATTGTTTGGTTTGTTCAAAAAACCTGGAGACACATCATATCCATTGGATCTTAGAATCCTGAAACTGATAGAACTGTTAATTATGTCTGATGTTGATGATATTCCCTGAATTATTTCATTCTCTTTCCAGCATCTGCCCATTCAAAATATTGATTTCAGAAAAAATGGAAACCAAGGATAGAAACTACATTATCCAATCATAAGCAAAGGATTTATCACTTACCTATAGACATTATCTAGAACTTGTTTTGTCTCACATTTGAAATGTCTCGCTATACCTAACCTCTCCAACATATCCACCATTGAAAGACCAGTAATCAACTTTATGGGATAAACACTAGGCACTGCACCAACAAAATAATGCATGTTCAATGTGTATGAACATGATAAAATATCATCAAAGCATATACATAAACTTTTAAGGACCAACCTCCACTCTCCAAATTTTCTAGCATTGAATTCAAATACATAAGGCAACTAGATTTTCTAGTATGCTTCAGAGCACAAGCAGTTGCAGAGGGAGAATGGAAGAGTGAGCCATCCGTGCTCTCATGTCTTAACACTTTATCCCAGTCAACAATGTTCCGAATACCCTCAATGATGAAAACCATAGATGGTTTGTACTCATTGAGATGATCTATTCATATACTGCAAAAATGAAAGCAAGAATCAAACTATAAGAATAAATAAAAATAAGTACTGGGATTCAAAAGTATTGAATAAATAACCTAATTGTAAAAATTACCTTTGAATAAATAACCGACTGCAAAAATTACCTTTTAAGGATTTGTTCTCGCTTAGTGAGCATTAGTTCTATAGGAGGCGAATCATAAGGGAGGTCTAAGCACAAGTCTCTTGCATCTTCTAACATTGCAGCGAAGATCAGATCAAATCCAGTGGGATTATAGCAATCCTCATTGGTTATTTGTCCGATATTTTCTTTTATAAACTTCAAACTTATTGAAGAATAAAAGATGACCCAAAATCATACAGGAGAGATTCTATATATTTGCACTTGTAGATCAATATGTAGACATATCACACTGAAGCATAAAGCATAAAACTCAAAATTTTATTGACAAAAATGTGATATAGTTAGAGGATATTCATGTTCATGAGAATATATATTTAACATAATGTCGATTCTAATTGAATGAAAATAGATGATTACGATTCTTGTAATATTACAAATAATGAATGTGTTTGTCTTTTGAATTATAATAATAAAGCATACTACATTTATCATCAATGTTAAAAATAAAGCTATCAAATGTGATGATAATGAAGGAAAAATATATAAGAAAATATCTAATAAAGAGATGGAGAAGGAAGTGTGCACACATGTATTTGTATATATACAAATATATGTATACATGTATATGTATATATATGTATATATATGTACATATATTGACACACAAATATATATATATATATATATTCATGTATATATATTTAAAAAATGAACATTTTAATACCCACAATAATTGATATGAATAAAATGCTGATATGAAACAAATTGCACAAAAGAGGGATAGGCAGACCAACCCATTTGTAAACTAGATATTCGTATGATCATTGATGCTATTAGATTTCTATGATCTATAGAAATATTCATTAGCTATTGTGTATGAGTTTTTTAACATCATTGATCATAAAATTTAATTCCAAACATTGATAAATCTCATACACAATAAAATTCAAAAATAGCTAATGAATACTCATATGACCTATCATATGAAAAACTAGACATATAAATTAACAGCATTTCACCTACAGAATAGGTGGAAACATTGCATTTTGCATTTCTAAATCGCTATTGAGAAAATCTAGCAGATGGGTATGGAGATGGAAGCACAGTAGTTGCAAAGTTTATCTATTTAATCTCTTTGAGTATGACTATTAAATTTATATAAATTCAAAGATAACTTTAATAATTGCAATGATTATATGGAAAGAAATTTAATATTCATTTTAAATTAAGATTGACTCATACCAATGTAGAGAATCAGAGTTGAATAAATACATTTGGAAATTGAAATGTAACATTATTCAATGTAATCTTCAAAATATGCTAAAAACTAAAAATTATAATGGAGAGTAACACTACAATGGTCAGATCGGGTAGACTAAATCTCTGGAATGACATATCTGCTCTAATATAAAATAAGGCCAATGTCCACTGGTTGATTGCAAGTGATTTCAACTCTCCTTTGATCCCCTCTGGGAAGTTGGGAGGCTGTCCAGAGTAATCTGACATCATGACTGATCTTGCCGAATTCATTGGTAGGAATTGGCCGATCGATGTGGAACTAACGGGGCAAAAATTCACTTGGTCCAATCTTAGGAAGGGAAAGGATCTTATTCAGGTCAAACTTGAAAGATTTCTCTTCTTGGGAAATTGGGGAATTGGTCCCTCCTTGAAGCTCACTGCCCTCCCCAAAACTGTCTCTGACCACAACCCCCTCCTCCTTTGGAATACCACAAATGCCACAAGGAAAAATCATCCTTTTCGGTATGAAATTATGTAGAACTCTCATTCGGAGTTCAAGGATTGCATTAAAAGATGGTGGAGCACCTACATATGTGGCACACCTATGTTCTAGATTGTCTAGAGGCTCGACTTGGTCAAAAGAAACATCTAGGGTTGGAATAAATACTCCTTCGGGGATATCTTCAAGCAAAAAAGGAGATCAATAGTAAACTAACTGTTATCCAAGACCGCATTGATCAAGGTGACTCCCTTGAAGCTATCCATATGGAGGAGCCTGCTCTCATAGAAAATGGAAGGAAAACTCCCACAAAGAAGAACTTTACTGGAAACAGAAATCTAGGGTTCAATGGCTCAAGGAGGGTGACGAGAATACGACTTTTTCTAATAGATCTGCTATTATCCACAGGCATAGAAACCACATCTCCTCCCTCATGGATGATAACAATCAAGAGGTCAAGGATGAGGACAATTTGAGTAGACTAACTGCCAACTATTTTGCCACTTTGTTTAGGGAAGATGGTGACCTGGCGGCCCTTGTTGGGGAGGATCTTCTTAACTACCTCCCACCACCCCTCTCGGTCGAAGATAATAACCTCATTTTGGCCCCTGTTTCTCAAGAGGAAGTCAGGTCTGCTATTTTTTCTATGGGTTCCTTCAAAGCCCAGGGTCCTAATGGTTTCCCCGTAGCTTTTTTTCAAGATTTATGGGATGTGGTGGGCCCTGATGTTGTTCTGGCCACCAGGGATTTTTTCAAATCTAAAAGGATTCTCAACAAGCTCAATCAAACCTTCATTTCCCTTGTCCCTTAAACTCAGGAGGCATCTATCCTAAAGGACATCCACCCTATCAATCTCTGCAACACTATTTATAAATTTTTCAACAAAGTTCTTGTTAATAGGCTCAAACCTTTCTTGGATCCTTTGATTAGCCCTTCCCAGAAAGGTTTTGTCCCGTGTAAACAGATTCTTGATGCGATCATCTCTATTCATGAGATTATTCACTCCATGGATAAGTGTCATCAGCCAAGGATGGTGCTCAAGCTTGACATCTCCAAGGCCTATGATAGAGTCAACTAGAACTTCCTTTCCAAAGTTATCAAAGCTATGGGGTTTGGAGATAAACTCATCAAGCTTATTGGGGAATGCATATCTATGGTCGCCTACACTATGCTTCTCAACAGGAGCCCCCTGGAGAAGTTCAGGGCCTCCAGAGGGTTACGACAAGGGGATCCTCTCTCCCCTTACCTTTTCATCATCCTTGCTGAAGTGTTGGCTTCTAACTTGAATTCTATGGTTCAGAGGGGAGCTCTACTGGGCATTAAACCTTCCTGTGCAACGCCTCCTAATGTTTTGCTACAGTTTGTCGATGACACTATTCTTTTTGGTATCTCCTCTATGTGGGAAGCTAAGGCTTGGACATCCTTTCTCAACTCCTATGCTCTAGCCTCTGGCCAACACATTAACTATGAGAAGAGAAACATTTACTTCTTTCACACTCATGTCCAACTCCAAGATAAAGTCTACAAAATCCTTGGTTGTCAAAGGGCCTCCCTCCCTGGCACCTACCTAGTGTTGGCATATGTGCAGAGCATGATGACATGATGATACTGTATGTTGTCATTGATGTCAATATGCTGAATTATGAACTGGTATGGTGTAGTAAGAAAACTGGCAAGAGAACCGCTATGATGATGTAAACTGGTATTTGTGAAAAATTGAAGCGGTATGTTTGTTCAAGGTGAACAGGTATGTTGGAATGAGATCTGGTAAATGGAAGTTTTGCATCAAGGTTTCATTTGGTATGACTATCGATTGGTAGTCTCAGCTTCGGGGATTCCTGTTGATGCATTCCAAGATTGTGTGATTCAACCAATGACATCTTGTGATGAGTTAACATTGTATGAAGACTAGATAAGTGTTGCCACGTCAGTCTTGTGTGCATGAAGGATTTCCTTGAGGATCTTGCATGGAGAGTGATCTTATCTACCTCGGGAATGTGCGAAGTCTCTATAAACAATGGAGAGCGCATGATGAGTTATCATCTTCCTGAAGCGGCAAAGAATTAACATTAGAGAACACCTTGAGATCTACTCAAGATTGTTGTATTTGATGCAGTGTGATTAATGGTCAGGATTGAACCGACTGGATTGTAAAACCTAAATGTTTAGGGTTTAGGGTTTATGCTACCGACCTATCTGTTTCCTATAAGGTCGATGATGTTTTTCATTTTGAAGTTGTTGGCAAATGGTATGTGTGTATCCCAGTGAGTGATACTTGATTCTTGCTAGACCGAAGAAGTGTGTTGATACCTGCAGAGTGTGATTGCAGAAGAAAAGGAGCATAAGTGGATATGCCTTGGCATTTAGTGTTGTTATCATATCAGTGTATTACCTATTGACCTTTAACCATTTCAGCCATTGGAAAATCCCTTAACAGGGTAGCTTTAACATGCTTTTGTGTAAATCCGTTAACATGGTGACTCAATTCAATGAGTTCTTCAAATCCTCTTGTGAGGTATCCTTTAACAGGGTTCTAACCTTTAACTAGTATTTAGCCATTCCTTAACTGGGTGATCCCTAGCAGGATCGGTTCCAAGCAAAACCTATTGTAAAAGTCTCTAACCAGACTAGGCTCCTAATAGAGAGAACTTCAAAAGAGTTCAAAGAAAAGCTTGTGGGTATTCATCCCCACTATGGTTTTTCCCAGTTGGGTTTCCACGTGAAAAATCGGTGTGTTATGTGTGATGCCTTTCCTGTGATGGTTTAGTGTCTTATGTAAAACTGGTAAAATATGTTGAACTCGAAGTCATTATATTTTTTATGATAAATTACTTGCTTATGCATAAGGGTGAAGTGGAAATGAGGTATTAGATTGTATGGAAAGCTAAGGGTTACCGGTTTATGTCTTTCACATTCTCACTATGTTTTACCGGTAGTAATCTGGTTTAGACCGGTGTTAGCGCTTGCCAGTCAAGTGCACTGTTTGCAGTCAAACCAGTTCAGGAAAAGTGTTTTTGCTTGTACTAATTCACCACCCCCCCTCTCAGTACCAGTTTGGTACTAACTGTTCATCATTTATTCATCAATTGGTATCAAAGCATCTTCTAGGTCCTCTGTGTTGTAAGCTTAACCACTTGAGGAAAAGATCCTACTCTAATGATGAAGAGGGAAAGTCCAAAGTTCAATAGAGACACCTTTAAAATATGGAAGGACAAAATGAAGATATACATCAAAAGCATGGGTGCTCAACACTAGAGCTATGTTGAGAATGCTTATGTTATCCCTACCGATACTCTCACCGATGATCAAAAGAGAGAGATTCAGGAGAATGGACAAGTCATGGAAGCCCTAATCAGCAGTCTATCTAAAATTGAGTTTATTGATGTTCAGGATAAAGACAATCCCAAAGAAGTATGGGATGCTCTTGAGAATATCTATGGCGGTGATGAGCATGTGAAACAAGCTGAGGAAGAGATCCTTAGGGGAAAGTTTGAAGACATGCGGATGGTTGAACGAGAGACCATTCAACAATATGGAATAAGAATCAAAACTATTGTTGGAGACATCAAGAGTGCAGGTAGTATAATAGATGATTCCACTATTGGTATAAAAGTTTTGAGATCCTTACTACCAGTCTATGCAATAAGGGTTGCTGCTATTCAGAAGTTGAGGTTTATAGACAAGACAAAGGTATCCCTAGACTCCATCATTGCTAAGTTGACAACTTATGAGCTAAATAATTATGATGGCAGTATTCAGAAGACTGAATTAGCCTTTAGAGCATCTCCTACACCATCTAGAAAGGGTAAAGAAGCTAGTACCAGTGGTGAACCAAGACAAAGCAGAGAAATGGATGATGAGGAGATCCTGATGGAATTTGAAGTTGTTCTTGCCAAGAGACTTCCTAAGGGAACCGGTAAATATAGAGGTAAGCTCCCTTTGAAATAATTTTCTTGCAATAGCATAGGACACATTGCTATAGACTATCCTAATGGTGATAACAAGGACAAACCGGAGAAGTTCAAGAAGTTCAAGAAGTTCAAAGGAGGAAACAGGAGAAACTATTTTGTAGCAATTGATGAAGGTGTCACTGATGAGGAATCAGAAGATGAAGATAGTGAAGACATTGTGTTTGTAGCAGTTAAGGAAGATGTGTTAGACAAGAAGTCTCTTGTCTCCCACTTTGATAATTCCAATGAGTGGATTATTGGCAATGGCTGTTCTCACCATATGACTAGTGACCGGAGTAAGTTTAGATCTCTAGAAGAGTATGATGGTGGTGTGGTTCATTTTGGTAATGATGCACCATGTATGGTAAAAGGAAGAGGGTCCATCTCTCTAAATGGAAAAAGCAGTGCTGAAAGTGTGTATTGGGTAGAAGGTCTCAGACACAACCTTTTGAGTGTTGCCCAGCTGAATGATAATGGACTCACTCTAGAATTCAGAGGTGGAGTGTGTAAAATAAAAGGTAAAAGTGGTGAACTGATGGCCACCAATATATAGACCAAAGGTAACCTATTTCAGCTAAATGTAAATATCAGTACATGTCTAATGGCTAAGTTTGATAATAGTTAGACATGGCATAGGAGACTCTACCATGTAAACTTTGATAATGTTGTGAAGGCCAGTAAGATCAAGTCAATTAGAGGATTGCCTATGCTGAGCAAACCAGAAAATCCTTTGTGTAGAGAGTGTCAACTGGGGAAAATGTCTTCCTCAACCTTCAAAGGTAAATTTTTCATTACAGACAATTTACTTGATCTTGTGCATACTGATTTGTGTGGTCCTATGAAAACTAGGAGTGTGTAGGGAGATAGGTATTTTATGATTCTTACTGATGATTTCTCAAGAATGATGTGGGTCACATTCTTGAAGCACAAGTCTAAAGCCTTTGGAAAGTTCAAAGCCTTCAGAGCACTTGTTGAAAAAGAAAGCAGTAAGAGGATTAAGTGCCTAAGAACTGATCAAGGAAGAGAATTCGCTTCTAGTGAATTCAATAAGTACTCTGAACAGAACAACATCAAGAGGAAACTATCTACCCCACAGACTCTGCGGTAGAATGACCTAGCAGAGAGAAATAACCAGACTGTAGTTGAAGCAGCCAGAAAAATGCTGATCCAAGGAAAAGTTGCTCACACCTTTTGGAGAGAAGCGGTGAGCACTATAGTCTACACAATGAACCGGGTACCCATCAAAAAGGGTAAGGATAAAACACCTTATGAGTATTGGACTAGTAAGACACCTATGGTAAGCTACTTTAGAGTGTTTGGTAGAAAATGCTATATCAAAAGGAGTGAACATCAAAGCAAGTTTGATGCAAAATGTGATGAGGGAATATTCCTAGGGTATTCCACAAAGAGCAAAGCTCTCAAATGTTTCAACAATAGGACTCAAAGAATTGTTGAAAGTATAAATGTTAGAGTTGATGAAACCTCTGAGAAACCTAAGGAAACCGATAGTGAGCAAGTAGGAGATGAACCGCTAGTAACCTTTTGGCAACCAGTTGCAAACAGCCTAGCACTAGTAACAATGCTCCTACACCGGTAGATGCTGATGCTGATGAAGATGAGAATGAAGAAGAAAAGCAAGAGGAACCAACTAAGATCATTCCTAGGTATGTAAAGTTGAATCATGATCCAAAGCAGATCATAGGAGATAAGGATGCAAGAATTCTTACAAGAAGAAAGGTCAAAGAAAACTCTTGCATGATCTCTGAATTTGAGCCTAAAACATTCAAAGAGGCACATAAAGATGAAGACTGGATCAAGGCAATGGAAGAGGAACATGACCAGATAGAAAAGAATGATACATGGTCTTTAGTACCCAGACCTGAGCATAAAAATGTCATAGGCACCAAATGGGTCTTACAAAATAAACTGAATGAAGATGGCACAATGGTAAGAAACAAAGCTAGACTGGTGTGCAAAGGATATGATCAAAAAGAAGGAGAAGACTATGGAGAAACCTTTGCTCCAGTAGCCAGATTGGAAGGAGTTTGTATGCTTCTTGCATATGCAACCTTCAAGGGGTTCAAATTATATCAAATGGATGTAAAATCTGCATTCCTAAATGGAATACTTGAAGAGGAGGTGTATATAGAGCAACCAGATGGGTTTTCCCTATCAGAAGATAGTGACATGGTGTGTAGGCTACATAAAGCCTTGTATGGACTAAAGCAGGCACCTAGAGCATGGTATGAACACTTGCACTCCCATCTTGTGAAGATTGGATTTGAGAGAACAAGTGAAGATAGTAATATCTATCTGAAGTCAATAGGAGATCAGATTCTAATCTGTGAGGTATTTGTTGATGACATAATTTTTGGAGGAGATGACAAGATGAGTCATGATTTTGTAGATGAGATGAAAAAGGAATTTGAGATGTCACTTATAGGGGAGAATAAGTTCTTCATTGGACTATAGATTCAACAAATGAAAGATGGAATCTTTATCACTTAGTCCAAGTATGTCAAACAGGTTTTGAAGACCTTTGGCATGGAAGACAACAAACTGGTTGGTACACAAATGGTGACTGGTTGTAAACTATCAAAGGAGGATGACTCGGTGTTGGTAAATGAGAAGGAATACCGATCAATGATTGGTAAGTTGCACTATGTAGTACATAGCAGACCGGACATTGCACATGCAGTGGGCATTACTGCATGATTCCAGAAATGCCCAAGGGAATCCCACTTGGTAGCCGTCAAGAGGATTCTTAGATATCTAAAGGGAACTATTGATTATGGATTATGGTATCCATACAGTAGTGATTTCCACTTGAAAGTGTTTACAGATGCTGATTCGGCTGGTAATGTGAACAACTAGAAGAGCACAACCAGTGCTGCATTCTTTCTTGGTGGTAGACTAGTCTCATGGATGAGTAAGAAGCAAAGTTGTATCTCTTAGTCTATAGAAGAAGCAGAGTATGTTACAACATTTATGAACTGCACCTAGAGAATTTGGATGAAGCATGTATTAAATGGCTTCAAAGTTCTTGTATTTGAACTAGTAAGTATGTTTTGTGACAACACAAGTGCAATTAATATCTCCAAGAATCCAGTTTTACATGCTAGAACCAAGCACTTTGAGCTCAAGTATCATTTCTTGAGAGAAACGGTTTAGAACAAAGAGGTTGTACTGGAACATGTTTCCAGTAAGGAGCAGTTAGCAGACATTTCACCGAGCCTCTACTAAAGGCTACCTTTACCTATTTGAGAGGTGAATTAGGGGTGCTGCCCCTTCAAGAGGTGAACTAAAGGTGTGTGCTCCACATCAGTCAAGTCTTACATTGATATATCTTTTTTTGGATTGGTGTGTTGAAGGATGCTTCTCCTTAGGGGGAGTAGCATAGTGGAACATAGATGTGTATGTCTCCACTTTGGTATTGTTGTCAAAGGGGGAGAAGATATGAAGCGGAGAAGATATCTACAGTATTGGGGAGAAGATGTGAAGCAGAAGCAGAAATATATCTTTGTATATTGCCATCAATGCCAAAGGGGGAGATTGTTGGCATATGTGAAGAGCATGATGACATGATGATAATGTATGTTGTCATTGATGTCAATATGCTGAAGTATGAAGCAGTGTGGTGTAGTAAGCAAACTGGAAAGAGAACCGGTATGTTGGAATGAGAACCGGTAAATGGAAGTTATGCATCGAGGTTTCATTTGGCATGACTATCAGTTGGTAGTCTTAGCTTCAGGGTTTTCAGTTGATGCATTCCAAGATTGTGCAATTCAACCGATGACATCTTGTGATGAGTTAGAATTGTATGAAGACTAGATAAGTGTTACCACATCAGTCTTGTGCGCATGAAGGATTAGACCTTCCCAGAAGGGTTTTATCCTAGGTAAACAGATTCATGATCTGATCATCTCTACTCATGAGATTATTGACTCCATGGATAAGTGTCATCAGCCAAGGATGGTGCTCAAGCTTGACATCTCCAAGGCCTATGATAGAGTCTACTAGAACTTCCTTCTCAAAGTTCTCAAAGCTATGGGGTTTGGAGATAAACTCATCAAACTTATTGGGGAATGCATATCTATGGTCATCTACGCTGTGCTTCTAAACGGGAGCCCCCTGGAGAACTTCAAGGCCTCCAGAGGGTTACAACAAGGGGATCCTCTCTCCCCTTACCTATTCATCATCCTTGCTGAAGAGTTGGCTTCTAACTTAAATTCTTTGGTTTGGAGGGGAGCTCTATTAGGCATTAAACTTTCCTGTATGACACCTCCTAATGTTCTACTGCAGTTCATCAATGACACTATTCTTTTTGGTATCTCATCTATGTGGGAAGCTAAGGCTTGGAAATCCTTTCTCAACACCTATGCTCTGGCCTCTCACCAACACATTAACTCGCCAACACATTAACTATGAGAAGAGAAACATTTACTTCTTTAACTATGAGAAGAGAACCTACCTAGTGTTGGCATATGTGTAGAGCATGATGACATGGTGATATTGTATGTTGTCATTGATGTCAATATGCTAAAGTATGAACCAGTATGGTGTAGTAAGCAAACTAGCAAGAGAACTGGTATGATGATGTAAACCGATATTTGTGAAAAAGTGAAGCGTATGTTTGTTCAAGGTGAATAGGTATGTTGGAATGAGAACTAGTAAATGGAAGTTTTGCATTGGGGTTTCATTTGGCATGACTACCGGTTGGTAGTCTCAACTTCGGGGTTTGTGGTTGATGCATTCCAAGATTGTGCGATTCAACCAATGACATCTTGTGATGAGTTAACATTGCATGAAGACCAGATAAGCGTTGCCACATCAGTCTTGTGCATGTGAAGGATTTCCTTGAGGATCGTGCATGGAGAGTGATCCTATCTACCTCGAGAATATGCGAAGTCTCTATAAATGGTGGAGAGCGCGTGATGAGTTATCAGCTTCCTGAAGTGGCAAAGAATAAACATTGGAGAACATCTTGAGATCTATTCAAGATTGTTGTATTCGATGCAATGTGATTAACAGCCAGGATTGAACTGATTGGATTGTAAAACCTAAATGTTTAGGGTTTAGGGTTTATGCTACCAACCTATCTGTTTCCTATAAGGTTGATGATGTTTTTCATTTTGAAGTTGTTGGCAAATGGTATGTGTGTATCCTAGTGAGTGATACTTGATTCTTGCTTGATCGGAGAAGTGTGTTGATACCTGCAGAGTTTGATTATAGAAGAAAAGGAGCTTAAGTGGATTTGCCTTGGCATTGAGTGTTGTTATCAGATTAGTGTATTACCTACTGACTTCTAACCATTTTAGTAGTTGGAAAATCCCTTAATCGGGTAGCTTTAACAGGCTTTTGTGTAAATTCTTTAACATGGTGACTCAATTCAATGAGTTCTTCAAACCTTTAACAGGGTTCTAACCTTTAACTAGGTATTTAGCCATTCCTTAACTAGGTGATCCCTAGCAGGATTGGTTCCTAGCAGAACCTATTGTAAAAGTCTCTAACCGGACTAGGCTCCTAATAGAGCAAACTTCAAAAGAGTTCAAAGAACAGCTTGTGGGTATTCATCCCCACCTTGGTTTTTCCCAGTTGGGTTTCCACGTGAAAAATCAGTGTATTATGTGTGATGCTTTTCTTGTGATAGTTTAGTGTTTTATGTCAAATTGGTAAAATATGTTGAACTAGCAGTCATTATATTTTTGATGATAGATTACCTGTTTATGCATAAGGGTGAAGTAGAAATGAGGTATTAGATCATAAGGAAAGCTAAGGGTTACCAGTTTATGTCTTTGACATTCTCACTGTGTTTTATCGATAGTAATCTGGTTTAGACTGGTGTTAGCACTTGCCAGTCAAGTGCACCGTTTGCAGTCAAACCGGTTTAGGAAAAGTGTTTTTGCCTATACTAATTCACCTTCCCCCTCTCAATACCGGTTTGGTACTAACTGTTCATCATTTATTCATCACCTAAGCCTCCCTTGATTGTTAAAGATGTCTCTAATTCCTTCTGGATCTCTATCCTTGAAAGAATGCAGAAGAAATTGGTTGGTTGGAAAGGTAGATTCCTTAGTAGTGCTGGAAAATTGCAGCCGCTCTCCTCCTCCCCCTAGGGATTGCCTAAGTACTTTTTCTCCCTTTTAAAGATTTATGTGGCTATGGCTGCTAAGCTGGAGAATATCCAAAAGGCTTTCCTCTAGATGGGAATGGAAGAAAAGTAGAGGCTCACTTTGGTGGGCTGGGACAAAATTTGTCTTACGAAGGCCATGGGCAGCTTGGGAACCCACAAGATCTCAAGGTTCAATAAGGCCCTACCAAAATTTCTTGGAAGCTTTTGAATAAGAACATGAACTGGAGTAGGATCATCAGGGCCAGGTACCTAGGTAATGGGGACTTTTCCTTTGTTCTAAAAGAGGAGGGCCTTCCTAGGGATTCCAAAATTTGGAATAACATCTTGAGCTGTAGGGACCCTTTATCTCATGGCTTGAGGTGGATTATTGGAAATAATAGGAATATTCTCTTCTGGAAGGATTTCTGGTTAGGAGAGAGACCCCTTGCTTTTTTTCCCTCCCTTAGAAGGCCTTAGGATGCTATTGAAAGCTTCTTTGGAGATAGGGTCAATGATTATTTCAACAACTGCACTTGGAGGGCCTTGGAGAATTGTTGCATTTGGCTGGTATGTTCCTCCCCCTTTTCCTAGGGAGGATAGATTCATTTGGAAGTGGGACCCCTCTAGAGACTTCTCTTTCAGAACTTCCTACACCGACTTTGTTAGAGAACCTATTTACACCTCTATTTGGAAGGAGCTCTGGAATCCCCAGCTCATCCCCAAGGTTAATTTCTGAATTGGTGGAATTATTTCCTCAACAAAATTTTGACCCAAGACAATTTGGTCAAGTGGGGATTCCAATTCCCTAATAGATGCATCCTCTACCAAAACGATGAGGAAAGCCCTGCTCATCTCTTCCTCCACTATGCCTTTACTCGGGAGCTCTAGGGGATGGTCTACAACAAGCTCAATATCTATTGGATTATGAATGATAATATTATAAATTTGTCCTAGGAGTCTTGGGGCCACTCTTCCAACCCCCTTATCCAACAACTATGGAAGAAAATCCCCCCTCATGTGAGCTGGAGTATCTAGAAGGAAAGGAATGATAGGATATTCAGAGATAAAGAGGCCTTTGTGGAAACTGTGTTTTCTCGATTCCTTAAGTTGATTCTTGAGAATATCTCTGTTTCTAAAACCCGGGTGATGACCAAGCCCCCTCTACCTAGGACTAGTAAATTGCTAGATGTTGGAACATTCCCCTCTCATTCTCTCTTGTTGACTGCTCTAAGAGACTCCTAAGACAAAGCATGGTTTGGACCCCTTTGGCTACACATTTCAAACACAATTTTGATGTGGCTACCAGGGGGGTCTGGCTCCTAGTGGAGGGGTTATCAGATCCCATTTGGGGGCCCTTGTTGTTGCTTATGCGAGTAACCTAAATGGGCATTCCTCTAATCAAGCTGACGCTGTGGCCTTAGCCTGGGGTATTAGTCTCTCCCTCACCATGAGAATCAAGATTATGGACATTAAGGGTAACTCCAAGCTCATCATTGATGCTGTCAAAGGGTGGATTAAGATTAATTGAACCATTGAGGGAACCATCATGGACACCCTAAGGCTCATCTTTATGCTTGAATCATTCAAAATTATGCATTTCTTTAGGGAAGGCAACATAGTGGTGGATGCCTTGGTGGCCATTGGCCTAAACCTCTCAGGATTGAGATGTTGGAGGAGTCACAATTCCCTCCCGGACCATGTTAACTTCCTTCTCCAGGAAGAGAAATCCAAAATCTTTACTAATGATTGAGCGGTTGCCAAGTGCTTTCTTTACTCTCCTCTCTTCCCTTGGGGTAGACTGGAGGTGTTGGTTTCATAATTCAAATTTTGGGAATATCCCTTTGATTCCTTTTGATGTGGTGGTGACTTCTTTGGTCAGGCTGGCGATGATGGACGTGTTGCTATGTTGGCAATTCCTTTAGGCTTACAACATCATGATGAGGTACAATTAGATTGGCAACGTGTTGGTTACTGCCGATATTTACTGGCTCTTCATGCCTCGTAACTAGCAAATCATTTCTAAAAGTGACTTCATTTTTTCCCATGTGCCCAACTTCATGTCTCATTTATTAACGTGTGGCTTGCACACTTCCCATTATCTCTTCTTGGCTTGCTTCTCAAAGGGTCTCTACAACTTTCTATGTGCTAATTTTTTCATGACTAAAGAAGCTTTATTGGTCAAGGATATGGGGGGCGACAGAGTTAGATACAAACCAGATAATCTGGATGATTTTAAAAATGACCCCCCGGTCTAGAGTTTCTGAGTTGAAGGTGAGGCTGCTGATTTTTTTGAATGCCTGAAGGACCACGATGAGCAATTCTTGGCTGTTTTTTCCTCCTCCTAGTTTGGTAGGTGTGTCTCGGTGGGCGGCATTGCCTTTGATGTCTCTAATGAGACTATTTACCAAGCTACGAAGCTGACCCTTAACGGCCATTGCTAGAAGCGTACTAGCCATGTTGCAAATAGCGAAGGTTTGAAACTATTCTTCCGTAACTGCAAAGAACCTGTCAAGATACAAGGTGAGTTTGGTTCGGAGGAGCTCAAACACCCATGGAATATGATCTTCCTTATGATCATGAAGTACTTCACTCTTGAAGGCAGGCATAAGGTATTCTACTACTATCATTTGCTCCTTCTCAATCACTTCCAAAACAATGATTTGCTTTGACTACCCTTTTATTTACTGCATTCTATTTAAAGCTCTATTAAAGACACCATGGATCCCAAGCATGGGGATAAGCCACCCTACCTCCTTCACCATGGCCTCATCTACAAGCTGTATAAATTTCATGAGGCCCTTAACCCCCCCAGAACCTTTCGCTCTCTTAGCCCCCCATGCCTACTCCTTAGTAGCTTTCCGGCTTGTCTATGGCATTCCCTAGATTTTTCAAGTATCCTCATGAGGGATTTGCTATGGCCACCATGTCTCTTCCTTCTTATGCCTTGATTATTTCCTTATAGGTGGTCTCCCCCAGTTTAACTTTGTCAGCCTCTCCCACTGCTTCCCACTCCCTATCCAAGGGCAAAGGCAAAACCCCTGTTAAACACAAACGTATTGTCTTTGATGGCAATTCTTCCTTTGATTCTAAGGTTAAAAGGAAATCCTCTAAACTAGCTTCCAAAAGCCACAAAAAGAAGACCCCAGTGATCGAAAATCTCGACTCAAAGGAGGACCCCATTGGGGACAAGGAGGGAAAGGACCCTAATACCACTATGGGGCCCCCTAATGGGGATGTTGTGGATGTGGATACGACTAGGGACCTTATGGTTCCAACCACTATTGGTGCCATTGACACGATTAATTCCGAATTGCAAACCCAAGACCCTATTGAAGTTAAGGATACGACCCCTATGAACATGGGAATTAAGGGTGTCATGGGCGAGGAAATTTCTAATAACAAAGCCCTAGACTTTGGTAACTTGGATTGGATTGAAAAATGGTTTAACAGGTGATGCAATCTCTCCTCCTGATGGGCCTAGGTAATGACATTGATAACTCCCCTGCTGGAGATATGCCCAAAGAGATTGAAGAGACTACGGATGACATGGCTGCTGTGAACCCCTAGGGTGTCCCTACTCTGCAACAAATGGAAAAGTTGAGCACGGATGTGTTGGACATCACATAGAGGATTGAGAAGCTCAGCCCCATGCTTGAATTGCGGGATATCAAGGATGATGTCAACCAACTCAAGAGCAAGATGGATTCTTGGGATGCCCAAATGGCGGGCCTTAACAATTTCCATTCGCAGGTGTTACACAACTCGATGCTCACCCTCTCTCTGCTAAGGGAACATACTGTAGACACGGAGGAGGAAAAGTAGGAGGCTAGGGACCTTTACAAGTTTCTGTCCAATGAATGGAACAGCGCCATGGATGCCACTAGGGTGCGCAAGGCACCCCTGTAGTTTGTTTTTATGTTTTCGGCTATTGTTTCTGATTTCTAAAGGCTTGGTCCCTTTTGTTGATAGTTGTTGTTAATGTTGTTATAGTGTTGTTTCTGCACTATGATTTTTAATAGTTATGGTATGTAAAGGGTTATTGCCCTTGTTAACATTGCTTTATTAATCAAAAACACTACAATGGTATCCACATAATTTTTTTATCCTTGTAATTTTAATGACTAGACAATGGATAATTTTAAAATAAGTTAAAGATTAAAATCTAAATTAAAAAGCAATTTTCTATTATTATTTATTAAATACAAAAAAATTTATATTTTTAAATGTAAATTTGAAAGAAACAAATGTAAATTAAAAAGAAACTTCCTATTATTATTATTTATTAAATGTATAAAGAATTAAGATTTTTAAATCTAGATTTTAAAAACTTCTAATTTAAAAAATTTTGTTTTTAAATCTAGATTTAAAATAAACTTTTATTTATTTCCATGCAAATAATTTTATTCTAAAACAAGATTAAATTTTAAATATTAACCTATGAAATTAATTAATTTATGCTAAAGGTAAAGATTTTTTAAAGTTGATATCTTTTTATGTTGTCTACATAAATTTTATTTATAAAATATAGGTATACTAGTTTATAATCATTTATAATATTCAAGATCTTTAATATATAAATTGATATTAACAAAAAAAGGATAATCTATAAAATGTTTTCTCTAAAATGAGATATATTATAAATTATAAAAAGTTGCAAAATATAATATTCAAGATATCTATATTCTAAAACAAGAATTTTAAATTTCTCTAATCAATTCTTGTAACTCTTTCATAGATTAATTTAAAGTGATACGTTTTTTGTTAAAATAAAATGTTAAAAATAGAAAATAATTTTTAAATGATGATGTATATTATATTGTTTAAATAATTTTTAAATAAATTATAATATTAGTATATTTATTTATAATTTAATATATAATAATAATTAAAATTTATTAGATTAAATTTTTTGAAAGTACTAAAAAATGTGAAGTTGTAATTTTGGTAGAAATACAAAATTTAAAATTAAATATTTAATGATTATTCAAAAGTTCCTTTTTGTTAGTTATCTTGGCAAAGCATGTTATTTCATTATGAAAGAAACAAAGGCGATGCGTCTAGAAGACAATGATCATTTCAAGAAATGGGAATGACAAGGTGTAAATGTCGAGGCAAAGAGAGAATAAATAGTAGAATGTGATGGTGAAGAAGAAAACCAATTGTTGGGAGATAGAGAGAAGGAGAGAGAATGATTGGAATGTGAGTATGAGAAACCAAGTCAAAGGACTGTTTTAGTTGGGGAGAGCATGTGAACCGAGAATGGGATATGAATAGAAGCAACAAATTGTAGCCATGAAACTAGAGATGGTGTAGAAAGTCACAGAAAACAGGTAGAAATGTAAGTTAGTTTGAAACCCTAAGGAAGCTTAAAGAGATTTGGTGAAATCTAAAATGAATAGTTGTAAGAAGTCTTGTGTTTGTTATGTATGCAGCAGAAAGAGTGAGGACTGAGAGAAAGGAAGTGTGTAGGGGAGAGAAGAAGGCAAATTTGTTGCAAAAGACTACTTAAGAAAGGTATGTTGTAAAGAATAGTGTTTGGTATGTTGTTTGTATATTTTGTGCAGGAAAACTAAGTGAAAATGATTGTTTATTTTCCCATTTTATTCCTTAGAAGATCATGTTCATTTTGTATGAACATTGTTTGTGCAATGTAGTTCCCCTCCTAGACTTGCATTTTGATTTCCGTCCCAATAGACTTAGTTAGACATATGATGGTTACATGGATGTTTATTTATGACTCTTCTTCTATATTACATGGTATCATTGATACTAGGACTTTATGTGGATTCATGGTATTCGTTATGACTCTTTATGATTTGACATTTTTATGACTGATGATGCAAGACTTATTATATGATATATGATTCTTATGGATGTTGATATATGGTATCTCCTAGATGGATAGATTTATATGACACATGGATTTACATATAATTATTGTTTATATGGATTATGAGATTTATGATGATACTGACCCTACTTCATGATGATGACTCTATGCATTGTTTTGATAATGTATTACATGACTGTCATCATGAGTAGAGACGATGCCATATCACTCATTGTATGCAAGATATGTCATCACAATTCTCTATCACTTGTCTATTTATTGTGATATATATATGCATTATATATGTCATGTTGGCTGGGTAAGTGCACCAAGATGGTGAATAGAAAAGTGGCCACATGCCAAAAAAAAAAAGAAAAATTTATAACCCGTATGGGTTCTAAAATTTCAAAAATGTGCTAGGCTTGGTAACACCAAGCCTAGAGAAAAAACAATTAAAAAAACCAAAAGTATGGGTTTTGAGGAACATTTTTTTTAAATAAAAAAATTTAAAGTTTCTCAAAACCCATACGGGTTTTGAGAAACATATTTCTTTTGTTTAGGCCACGGGTTTTGGCCATTTTCAATGACAAAACCCATGGAACAACAACAAGGAGAAACCAAAAAAAGCATCGAACCCACACGGGTTTGCAACAATTTTTTATTTTCCCATGATCAAAAACAATTTTCAACAATGGCACCCCGTTGAATAGGTAAGATTTGATTTGTTTGATTATTTTTCTTTGCATTTTAATTAAATTAGGGTTTTTTTAATTGATTTAAGTTCTATTTTTATTAATTTGATGTTAGATTCTTCAAGCAATCCCCAAAATGAAATAGACAACAAAGACCTCCTCCTGCACAAGCAACACAAGAAAACCTTGTTAACATTCCACAAGAGCAACAAGAAAACCCTCAAAATCCTGAAAATGCTGCTCCTCAACAACCACCACCACCCCAAAACCCTCCACATCCTCCATTAGATCATGTAGATGCCACACAAGAGGATCTCATCAATTGCCTTACACAAAATAGTGCCCAAATTTCTGTATTGGTGAATAGGTTGAGGACCTCTAAGCTTGAGCACCACTCAACCCTTGCCAAAACACTAGAAACAATGGCTAATAGTGTAAATGAGGTATCTAGGGAGGTTGGGAAAAGGAGAGGGAGAGAGGGAGAGAAGGAGAGGGGAAGGGAGAGAGGGAGATTGGGGAAAGTAGAGAGGGAGAGGGAGAGAGAGGGAGATTGGGAAAAGGAGAGGGGGAGAGGTAGAGAGGGGGAGGGAGAGAGGGAGATTAGGGAAAGGAGAGGGGGAGAGGGTGAGAGAGGGAGATTGGGAAAAGGAGAGCGAGAGAGGGAGAGAGGGAGAGGGGGAGAGAGAGAGGGAGAGGGAGAGAGTGAGATTGGGAAAAGGAGAGGGGGAGGGAGAGGAAGAGAGAGGGACATTGGGAAAAAGAGAGATTTGGGAAAGGAGAGGGGGAGAGGGAGAGAAGGAGAGGGGGAGGGAGAGAGAGAGAGAGGGAGAGAGAGGGAGATTGGGAAAAGGAGAGGGAGAGAGGGAGAGAAGGAGAGGGGAGGGAGAGAGGGAGATTGGGGAAAGGAGAGGGCGGGAGGGAGAGAGAGGGAGATTGGGAAAAGGAGATGGGGAAAGGGAGAGAGGGAGGGAGAGAGAGAGAAGGAGGGAGGGGAGAGAGAGGGAGATTGGGAAAAGGTGAGTGGGAGAGAGAGAGGGAGAGAGAGGGAGAGAGGGAAAAGGAGAGGGAGAGAGGGAGAGAAGGAGGGGGGGGGAGAGAGGGAAATTGGGGAAAGGAGAGGGGGAGAGGGAGAGAGAGGGAGATTTGGAAAAGGAGAGGTGGAGAGGGAGAGAGGAAGGGAGAGGGAGGGCGGAGATGGGGAGAATAGGATAAAGAGAGGGAGAGGGAGAGAGAGAGGGAGAGAAAGAGAGATTTAAGATAATGAAAGGGGGAGGGAGAGGGGGGAGAGGGAGAGGGAGGGGGGGAGAAAGAGAGAGAAGGGGGAGAGGGTGAGAATAGGATAGGATAATGTGTGTGTGTGTGTGTGTGTGTGAGAGAGAGAGAGAGAGAGAGAGAGAGAGAGAGAGAGAGACATGAGGTAGAGAGAGAACAAGAAGGAGAAAAGGGTGAGAATCAAAAAATAGAAAAGTGTGAGGGGTAGAGAGATGAGATAGAACTCAAGAAAGATAATTAGGGCTCAGAATAGACAAAGACAATGATGGGGGAATTAAGACGAGAGAGAGAGAAGAAAAGAAGAGGTATATACATGTATACAAACATATATACATATATCTATATAAATATATGTATATATAACTATAGATATGCATATATACATACATAAACACATATTATCTAGGTATGTCTAGAACATGTGTAGTAAATACTAAGTTTACAAGCATACATTATTATGTCTTCATAACCCGTATGGGTTTTGCGAAACCAAAAAAAATGTTTTAGTTCTTCATAACCCGTATGGGTTTTGTGAAACAAAAAAAATTATTTCTAGTTCTTCATAACTCGTACGGGTTATGAAGAACTGTGAATAGTACTTTTGATTCTTCAAAACCCGTGCAGGTTTTTGCTTGGTAAGAGGGTTGGAAAATGACCCTAAGGCTTGTAAGCCCATTTTCCCCCCCTTTTTTGTTCCTTCACATGTTTTTCATCCTCCACCATGATTTCTTGACTTCATTGTCATCAGATTTATAAATGATGAAGTGGGTATCTCTAAAATTACCACCATAATCTCACACATCTTCTTAGTTTTCTGACCATATAAATTTTTTAATTTTTGGACAACATTAGCATAGTAAACTTTAATTTTCTTTATCAGTGCCTTGGCAGTCCTCACAGACATATGTCTAACATTTTTTTCATAACTTTTGATATACTTGACCAAATTAAAAATAAATTATATATTATTGTTTTATTCTAGATTCTATACACTTTTTAAAAAAAAATGCATTTTTGATTATTTTGATGCAAGTTATGCCCAACGCACGAACAGGTACCAAATTTTCAGGATGCGGTCACTTCCAAAAATCATAAAAAATAAAATACTCGATGAAAAATTACAACAAAATACACAACTTCTAGATCTCACTCTTACCTATCATCCTACCAAAGGTTTTTGCAAAATACTAAATCTAACTATATATTTTGTGTAGCGCACAAAAACAGCTATGTTATATTTTTCAGAAAAAATCAAGAACAGTTTTTCATACGTTAAAGGTTTGACCCTCTTAATATTATTCAGTTTTAAAAAAAATTAGTAGTTTAGAAACTAGATTCAGAGTACTACAATTCTTATTCTTTTTTCAATGCCTAGTTTTGAGTGCATGACCTTCAAATAGCTCTTTGAAGTTCAGGTTTACCTATTTTCAGAAAAAAAGTGGCCACTTATACCCCCCTTTTTGTTCACCATCTTGGTGCACTTACCCGGCTTTTGATGCAGGGCTGCAAGTACCAGACATTGACTCCACTTGGCTCCACAGGTCTGAGCGTGTCTTTATCCTAATGACAAGTTGTTGGAGGTGACATAGTTTCCCTCACACACTCTTGGTCTGAGATATATACCTTGCTAGTTTATCTTGATGTTTTTCTTTGGTTGATCTTCCTCTAGGATCAACTTAGAGATGTGGTATATTGGTTAAGTCTCTTTAGTTAATGTTAATACTTTACTAATCGATTAATAATTGATTCTTCATAACGGCAACAGTCTGAGATGTTTAATAGAAGGTTAATCATAGTATTTATAACCTTGCGCCTTTCAAGGCTAATGATGATTGAATGCTGGCTTTCGATACCTTATTTCACAATTGTTATTATTATGGTATCGTATTCGGTGATGGCTAATAAGCTCCAATCTGATGTGCATCAGTGATCATGATTAATATTATGCTGATATATTTTACCTTCTAATATTTCAGTTATATGAAATTGATTAAATCCTACGTTCATGATGATATTGGATCTTTTCGGAATATCTGATTATGACCTTGTTGCGGCATTAGGGGAGTTCATAGTTGTCGACGTAAGATTGCGAACAGGTATAAAAGATGATTTGAGGTCATTGTGCTTGGTAGGATAGAGATTGGATCATTCTTGGAATGATCATTATGGCTTCTCCATAGATTCTTGGAAGCCTTTATTCGATATGATATGATGCTAAAAAAATTAATTGTAGGTGAATGAAGGTTAAACAATAAAATTCTACCATTGGAGGTATGATTTCTACCAATCTTTCCATGAATCGCTGGTAATGTTATTCTATCATCTTCATGCCTTTATTTGAATAAGAAAGCTAATATTATGGAAATCGTTTTATATATAAGGCTTCGCATTTTCTAATCTTTATTATTGTTTGTTAAACTATGGCTACTCAGAAATTCAGGCCTGCTCTCCTGAACTTATATTTTTATTCGATACAAATTAAGGTGGGGATATCACACTATTTCAGTTATATTTTTAATATCCTGACGTGTTTCTACTTGGGAATAAGGTGTTTCACCTAACTAGTTTATTAATAGGTTCCATTCACATTTTAAGTTTATTAGGTCATAAGAATATTTCTATAAGTTCTACTTGACACTATGTATTATATTATTTTGTCTCATTTATATTTTTTTGTTCTAGGTTCTTTAATATTTATCATTTTAATTATTTCATGTCATAGGATTAAGACACAACTCTTGACCTTGTATAATCCTAATTAGTATGGAAATGCGAGTCTGGACTATGGATGCAAACTAAAATCTCAAATTTCCAGGACATATTATTGTGAACATAAAGAAGATGTAATTTTAGTCTGGGTAGGAGAGCTAAACACTTTGGATTAATGTTCCTTTTTGTTGTAACGGATTTGAGATTGTGAAGTGTGTGTTCAAGCTAGGAAAATGATAACTTTAGTAATGACAGTGAATTACATAACAAAAATTAACATAGTAGCTCAAATCTCAAAAGAAGACATAGAAAGGAACTTGTAGCTATAAATACTAAAATAGTGTGTTGGGTGCCATAGTTTGAGGATGTTTATGCAAAGAAAAGTTCTAGATGCAGAATCAGGGGATTTTTTGTAGATTTGTCTCTCCAAAAGTCAGCTAAAATATGTTGAACACAAGTTCTAAGAATCCTAGTCCAAGGGTTTTCACCTACTCAAAATCTAGGAACATTTGTTGATGTTTTCTCTATGTTGGAGCAATTAGCACATTATATCTAATTATTTAATTTATTAGGTCCTTTATTTTATTTATTCACTTAAGTTAAATTTAGGTACTTTTTCTTTTTATTAAATTATGCTAATAATAGCTTAAGTTGTCTCATTCATTATTATTGTGATACTTGGCACTAGATAATTTAATCTAGCTTTAGGGTTTGCATCTAGGGTTTAATTTATCCTTTTATAAGAATTCATTCATTCGTTGTAACATAAGATTTTTATGCAATCAATACAAAATTCTTGTGTTGTTGAGCATATCATTCTTACTTGATCTCAATAATGTGATAGGTGGTGTGCTTGGAGATGATTATTGGCTTGTGATGTTAAATTGTCAAATTCTACATGGTATCAAAGAAGATCTATTAAGTTCTTGTCCATGATACTCTTAAGGTGTCCAACATTAAGAGAGTTTCATCAAAATCTCAGAACCTATAGATCCACTGTTGTTTCATCAAAATCTAAGTAGTTGAATTTTTGGTTCAATTTTGCTAAGGAAATGTCAAATCAAGGAAAAATTTGGGGGTAAATAAAAACTCTAGGCACTTTGGAGTGAGACCAACCTCACCATCACACCCAAAATGGCCAAAAACCCTAAGATTGATTGTTAAATTGTCCAATTCTAAAAAGTTGACTCTCGGCCAAAAAAAATAGTTGCATGAAAATTCATGTAGCCAAATGGAAATCATTATGACCATATGACCTGTATAAATCCTATGTAGGCTTCAAAATCGTACTCTACAAAATTTTTTGGATTAAATGATATAAAATCAAAGCTTTGATGATCTAATAGGATAGAGTTTGATTGACTTCATGATTGATGAACGCCAATGATGTAAACTCAAGATTTGATATACTAGATGCATAACCTATGATGAATGAGCCTCACTAATATGTAGTCAAAGAGATTGATAGAAATCTCAAGTGAGTGGATAGGATAGCTGATTGATTGATCAAAGCAATTGATTGGATCAAGAACTAACATTTTGTTGATATCATGTTGCAATAGGATCTAGATGTATTGACTCATCCAAGGGGAAATGGGATGATCAGCGAGGCCTACAACATCTGAAAAGAGCGGTGCTCTTCCTCCTAGTTGACATACTGATATGAGACATTGATTTGTATCATGGGACATTGTATTTTTTTATTATTTCTTTGATATCATTTTATACTTGGAATTTTTATTGTTTTATGATGATATTCAGACATGGACACTATATGATGTTGATGATTCATGGTTTATTATGCATATTACTCTATATGATGATGATCTATATGCATTGATTGCATAGATTATATATATACATTGATGGATGGTGTTATGATGATCTTTTGGTTTCTTTATATTTCATGATGTTCTCTTGATGATATGGTGATGAAATGAAAATGCATTTGATTTCTAATTTTGATGATCATGGATGCAAATGAAATTAATTCTATAATGCTTTACTTGAATTATGCAAATGTAATGATATATATAAGAATGCTTCTAATGATTATGCATGCAAATGAATGTTGATTTTTTTTACTTTTAATGTGTATGCATATAATGATTTGAAATGTAAATGATCTACATGAAATGTATTTGATTTCAAGTTTGATGATTTTAAATGCAAATGATGATTATGAATGCTACGCTTGATCAAACTTATGTGATGGATGCTTATATGTAATGCTTATTATTATAATGAAATGATTATAATGATAAATGAATCTAAGTGCAAATATGAAATTAAATGACCTTAATGGATTAAAAAAAACTAAAATGATAATGAACCTAATGCAAATAAAAATGATGATATACTACATGATTAATAAAAATGCACTTAATGAAATCCAAACTAATGTAATGCAAATGATTCTGATCAAAATGAAAACCTAATGAAATGAATGAACCTAAATGCAAATTGCTTTAGTTTGTCCAAGTATACTCAATATTTATTTATAACTGTTGATCTCTAAATGGAATGAAATGCTTATATTGCAATTGACAATGAATACAAATGATAATTAATCTAAATGGTCTAACTAAAATGATACTTCCATTCTTTATATGTTGTCTTATAATAGTACTTGATCTCATCATTGAGCTTTTAAATGTTGTAATAAAATACAAGCAACTTGACATAATGATTCAAACTGACCTAAGTTCATCTTACATGGATTTTGATATAGCAAGTTTATACAAGAAACTTAATATGATGAATCAAGTTGACCTGAGTATTTCTTGTAGAACAGACAAGGATTATCCCCTTTCATGCATGACTCGGAACGTCCTCCTTGATCTTTTCCCGATCATATCCTTAGACAAGTACATACCTTAATAATAAACCATAGACAACAAACAAAGGAAATAATCATGCCCCATCATAGCTTCTCTAGTCATGGACATCCTTGAGTCGCATAGAGTACATGATTAGCAATAAATCAAGATATAAATATTGAATCTTGTATGTCATTCACATGTTCTCATGGTCATTAATTGATATAATTATCTTGATCAATAATCCTTGATAATATTTTATTACTTGTTGGTTGATTCTTTATTTTATGAGTTTCACAATTTAGTTGTTACAAAGTGCCTTGATCTTTGTTGCTTTGTTTCTCATTATTTGTTTCAAAACCCTAGATGTTTTGTTTTTCTAGGTTTTTTGAATGTTTTGGATTTTCAAAGATTTAAAAGATCACCTTAGCAAAAGGAATTAGGATTTTGTCGCCAGCAGAAACAAACTTTATTATGGACGTACAAAAGGATGATCAAAATCCAAACCATGGCGGGATATAATGTCGATATGATTGATAAAATCCAAGATAGTGACTACACTAAGTATGTCAAAGATTGATAATCATTGATATGCTGCATATTTCCTGCTAAATGGTTCAGAGCAATGAAATGTGAAAGATGAAATGGATGAGCTAGGATAAATGACAACAATAGATGCAAATAGGATGGAGTGGATACATGTGTGAAGTGATCTAATGGATGGAAGAACTCACTTTTAGACAGTCTGTTTACTAGGTTTTCACTATCTAAATTTATTGCATTTTTTCCATATTTGATTTTTTTTGTTTTCTTAATGCTTTTTAGGGATTTTCTGCTTTTATGATTTTTGAGAGATGCACTAATACATTTGGCCTCAAATTCTTATGATCATTTCTGATGATCTATGGGATTTCTTTTGCGTTATCGAATTGATTTGTTTTTGTTTTTTTTAAATTGCCCCGTGTTCGTCAGAATTCCAACGTGGTAAAATTTCACGTTGAAATTTGGACTAAAAACTGATGTCTTGAAATTTAACTTCAGCATTTCGATGAACACGAATTTTACTTGTTGATTGGCATATGTTGGTCCAATGATTTTCACAGCCTCTGGATGTCTTCTTACTTATCGAGATAACATAAATCGATGACCTCTCTTCCTGTTGATCGGTGTGAGTTATCCCGCTAGTCTCATTGGTCATTGGGATAGCTAATAATGTGTTCAGGAAATGGGCATGATTTTCCCGATGTATTTTCCCCTGGCGTAGCTCCTCCCGATACATTATATCTCCTCGGCATAAGCTTTAACCCTATATCATCTTAACCTTTGCCGATGTTTTTTATTTTTGCCATTGTCCATCGGGAAAAGTCTTACCAATAGCATTATAAGCTATCGGCAATACAAGATCTTTGCTTTGCCGCTAGTGTGCATTATGCCGATGGACTTCTCCGGTGTATTATATCCCAATGACGTGCTTATAGTTATGTTACCATTGGGTTGACTTTTGCCAATAGTGGAAATTTCATATTTCACGTTGAAATTTTGACGAACACGTGGTATTTAAAAAAAAAAGTTATTACGCATCATCATTATATGTGGGCTCATCAGGGTGAAAAAATTGGGAGGAAGCAAGTACAATTGTTGTAGATAGATGCTAATGAAGAATTCACACATGGTAACGACAAGTGACTTTTTCTCATTCACGATCCTCTCTTTCTCTTTCTCATGAGTCCCTATTGAGAATTGAATGTGGAACCTCTTCCTTGTGAATTTGCCGCACATGGAAAGCAACCCATTGGAGCTAGAAACCCTAAACCCAAGGGAATTCCCTCTACTTTTACTCACCAAATTCAAATTGAAGAAAATTGCAGCAGCACATGGTGGTGTCATTGACACAACAAGTGTCACCATTATTGTTACTACCTCTTACCTCATGTGCTTCATGTTGTGTACTGTACAAGAGGTTGGTCCTTTCATTCTTGTCATCAAGATTTATTTGCAACTTCATTTTCTTTCCTTGTTTTCTCCTATTCACTTTGTTTAATGGTATCAACTTTGGCAAAATATGGATCCTCAACCTCCTTAACCTATCCATTTTGCGACTGCCAGTTATAAAGACAAGTCGCTGGACATACCAATCACCCTAGTTATGATTCACTATCTTTCTATCATCAAAATCTTTAGGTCCTGATTTAGTTATAATTTGATCTTGTGTAACGAGAATCCCAAAAATAAGTCCATAATTGAACATGTTTCTCCTCCCCTTGGTTGTTTCTGACGTTAAGGCTCAATTCCTCGGGCCACATACCCCTAAAACATCCATAGAATAAGATTACATTTATCAATAATGAGTAAAACTTAAAATAAGGGCAATTATTAGGGCACAATTGTTGCAGATAGATGCTCGGCAACAACTATACAAGAGGTTGGTCCTTTTGTTCTTGTCATCAAGATTTTTTTACAAGCTCCTTTTCTTTCCTTGTGTTCTCTTGTTCACTTTGTTTAATGGTATCCACTTTGGCAGGATATGGATCCTCAACCTCCTTAACCTCTCCATTTTGTGGTTGCCAGTTATAAAGAAAAGTCGCTTCATAGCTTCTAGAGGCGTGAACAACCCTCAAAATAGCCCTTTGTATGGAAGCAACTTTTCTAGGTCCAAGGCCAACTACAAATTGCAGAGGAGAAAATATCTATTCATGTGATGCTGCTAGGTTTATGTCAACACCAACTTGGTTGGTTACTATAACCATTACCTATTCGACAATTCTCTGCGACTGTAAACCCTTCCAGCCCTCAAAATAACCCTTTGTATGAAAGCATCTTTTATATGATTATTTAGGAATCTATGAGCAGTTGGTTGTACAATTTTCACCACTAAAAGGGTCTCTTCATTTTCTCCAGGTAGCAAATAAAATTCCTCATCTTGGGATGACTCTTTATATCATAGTACCAAAAATCGTTTGGGGATAAAATCGGTGAACCAAAAGAATTTGAATTTTTTTTTAAAAATCAGGAAAAAATCGGAAAAAAATCAGATTTAAAAAATCATCACAAATTCTAGAAAAAGAGACAAAAACTATTTTTTTTAAAAACTTAAGGGATTTTCCATAGCATAGAGATATAAAGAGCAACTAGAATAGAGTTTAACCCATGAATTGTAGAAAATTAATTTTTATTGTTTATATTCATATTGTCAATTCAATCTTTATGTTAGCAAAAGTGTCCCGCTTTTTATTGGATGTCCGTTGTTCCACACTTCTAGCATGTTCATCAATATCAAGGGCCTTTAACACATGGGGATATTTTTTGACATGTTCAACTGCCATTTCTTGTGTTTCCTCATCCATATACTATATTTCATGTCTTGCATCTTCACAATATACATCCTCAACCATTTTCTTGGCTAGTTCATATGAGTTTGGATAAGTTCTAATATCATCCAATGGATCCATAACATGGTTCCCTGAAGCTTCTTGCCTAGAAAAAAATCAACAAAAAATCAGAAAAAAAAATCAAATTTAAAAAAACATAACAAATTGTAGAAAAAGAGACAAAAACTATTTTTTTTTAGAAACTTAAGGGCATTTCCATAGCATAGACATATATATAAAGAGAAAATAAAATAGAGTTTAACCCATGAACTGTAGAAAATTATTTTTTGTTGTTTATATTCATATTGTCAATTCAGTCATTATGTCAGCAAGAGTTTCCTGCTTTTTATTGGATGTCCGTTGTTCCACACTTCTAGCATATTCATCAATATCAAGGGCTCCATATATCATCTATATCCTATCTTTCATCTTCACAATATACATCCTCAACCATTTTCTTAGCTAGTTCATATGACTTTATATGAATTCTAGTATCATCCAATGGATCCATAACATGGTTCTCGGAAGTTGCTTGCCCAGAAAAAAATTGGCAAAAAGTCAAGAAATAATCAAATTTAAATAAAACATAAAAAGTTGTAGAAAACGAGGCAAAACCTATTTTAAAAAAAAACTTAACGACATTTCCATTGTATAGAGATATAAAGAGCAACTAAAATAGAGTTTAACCCATGAATTGTAGAAAAATAATTTTTGCTGTTTATATTCATATTGTCGATTCAATCTTTATGTCAGCAAGAGTTCCCTACTTTTTATTGGATGTTCATTGTTCCACACTTCTAGCATATTCATCAATGTAAAGGGCCTTTAACACATGAGGATATTTTTTGACATGTTCAGCTACCATTTCTTGTGTTTTCTCATCCATATCATCTATATCATGTCTTGCATCTTCACAGTATACATCCTTAGCCATTTTCTTGGCTAGTTTATATGACTCTGGATGAATTCTAGTATCATCCAATGGATCCATAACATGGTTCTCAGAAGCTGGTTGTCTGTAAAAAAACGGCAAAAAATCTAGAAAAAATTGGAAAAAAGCAGATTTTAAAAAAACATACAAATTGTAGAAAAAGAGACAAAAACTATTTTTTAAAACAACTTAAGGGCATTTTAATAGCATAGAGATATAAAGAGAAACTAAAATAGACTTTAACCCATGAATTGTAGAAAATTATTTTTTGTTGTTTATATTCATATTGCTGATTCAATCTTTATGTCAGCAAGAGTTTTCCACTTTTTATTGGATGTCTGTTGTTCAACACTTTTAGCATATTCATCAATATCAAGGGCCTTTAACACATGGGGATTTATTTTGACATGTTCAACTCCCATTTCTTGTGTTTACTCATCCATATCATCTATATCATGTCTTGCATCTTCACAGTGTACATCCTCAACCATTTTCTTGGCTAGTTCATATGACTCTGGATGAATTCCAGTATCATCCAATGGATCCATAACATGGTTCTCACAAGCTACTTTCCCGGAAAAAAAATTGGGAAAAAATTAGATTTAAAAAAACTTTAAAAATTGTAGAAAAGGAGACAAAAACTATTTTTTTATAAAACTTAAGGGCATTTCCATAGCATAGAGATATAAAGAGAAACTTAAATATAGTTTAACCCATTAATTGTAGAAAATTAATGATTTTTGTAGCTTTTATACGATTATTTAGGACTTTATGGGTAGTTGCTTGTACAATTTTCACCACTGAAAGGGTCTCTTCATTTTCTCCAGTTAGCAGATAAAATTCCTCATCCTAGGATGGCTCTTTATATCACAGTAGCAAAAATCAATTGGGGAAAAAAATGGCAAACCAAAAGTATTTGATTTTTTTTGAAAACATCAGGAAAAAATCGGCAAAAAATCAGATTTAAAAAAAACATAACAAATTCTAGAAAAAGAGACAAAAACTATTTTTTAAAAAAATTTAAGGGCTTTTCCATAG
This sequence comes from Cryptomeria japonica, assembly GCF_030272615.1. Taxonomy (NCBI): domain Eukaryota; kingdom Viridiplantae; phylum Streptophyta; class Pinopsida; order Cupressales; family Cupressaceae; genus Cryptomeria; species Cryptomeria japonica. Next base: position 310,757,363 of record NC_081408.1, read on the forward strand.
CATAGAGATATAAAGAGCAACTAAAATAGAGTTTAACCCATGAATTGTAGAAAAATATATTTTTTTGTTTATATTCATATTGTCGATTCAATCTTTATGTTAGCTATAGTTTCCTGCTTTTTATTGGACGTTCGTTATTCTACACTTCTAGCATGTTCATCAATATCAAGGGCCTTTAAGACATGGGGATATTTTTTGACATGTTAAACTACCATTTTTTGTGTTTGCTCATCCATATCATGTATATCATATCTTGCATCTTCATAGTATACATCCTCAGCCATTTTCTTGGCTAGTTCATATGACTCTTAAAAAATTCTAATATCATCCAATGGATCCATAACATGGTTCCCAAAAGCTTCTTGCCTAGAAAAAAAATGGCAAAAAATCAGAAAAAAACAAATTTAAATAAAAAACATAACAAATTATAGAAAAAGAGACAAAAAACTATTTTTTAAAAATACTTAAGGGGATTTCCATAGCATAGAGATATAACGAGAAATTAAAATAGAGTTTAACCCATGAATTTTAGAAAATTATTTTTTGTTGTTTATATTCATATTGCCGATTCAATCTTTATGTCAGCAAGAGTTTCCTTCTTTTTCGTGGATGTTCATTGTTCCACACTTCTAGCATATTCATCAATATCAAGGGCTCCATATCATCTATATCCTATCTTGTATCTTCACAGCATACATCCTCAGCCATTCTCTTGGCTAGTACATATGACTCTGGATGAATTCTAATATCATCCAATGGATCCATAACATGGTTCCTAGAAGCTTCTTGCCCGGAAATAATCAGAAATTAAAAAAAACATAACAAATTGTAGAAAAAGAGACAAAAGATATTTAAAACAAAAACTTAAGGGCATTTCCATAGCATAGAGATATAAAGAGCAACTAAAATAGAGTTTAACCCATGAATTGTAGAAAATTATTTTTTGTTGTTTATATTTATATTGGCGATTAAGTCTTTATGTCAAAAAGAGTTTCCTGCTTTTTATTGGATGTCCATTGTTCCACACTTCTAGCATATTCATCAATATCAAGGGCCTTTAACACATGGGGGTGTTTTTTGACATGTTCAACTGCCATTTCTTGTGTTTCCTCATCCATATCATCTATATCTTTTCTTGGATCTTCATAGTATACATCCTCAGCCATTTTTTTTGGCTAGTTTATATGACTCTGGATGAATTCTAGTATCATCCAATGGATCCATAACATGGTTCTCAAAAGCTGCTTGTCCGAAAAAAAAATTGGCAAAAAATAAAAAAAAAATCAGATTTAAAAAAAAAACAACAAATTGTAGAAAAAGAGACAAAAACTATTTCTTTAAAAAGCTTAAGGGTATTTCCATAGCATAGAGATATAAAGAGCAACTAAAATAGACTTTAACCCATGAATTGTAAAAATTTAATATTTGTTGTTTATATTCATATTGTCGATTCAATCTGTATGTCAACAAGAGTTTCCCACTTTTTATTGGATGTCTGTTGTTCAACACTTCTAGCACATTCATCAATATCAAGGGCCTTTAACACATGGGGATATTTTTTGACATGTTCAACTGCCATTTCTTGTGTTTACTCATCCATATCATCTATATCCTGTCTTGCATCTTCACAGTATACATCCTTAGCCATTTTCTTGGCCAGTTCATATGACTCTGGATGAATTCTATTACTATCCAATGGATCCATAATATGGTTCTTAGAAGCTTCTTTCCCGTAAAAAAAATTGGCAAAAATTGGAAAAAAATTAGATTTAAAAAAAACATAAAAAATTGTAGAAAGGAGACAAAAACTATTTTTTTAAAAAACTTAAGGGTATTTCCATAGCATAGAGATATAAAGAGCAACTAGAATAGAGTTTAACCCATGAATTGCAGAAAATTAACGATTTTTGCAACTTTTATACAATTATTCAGGACTCTGCGGGAAGTTGCTTGTACAATTTTCCCCACTTAAAGGGTCTCTTCATTTTCTCTAGTTAGAATATAAAATTCCTCATCCTGGGATGTCTCTTTATATAATAGTAGCAAAAATCACTTGGGGAAAAAATCGGCAAACCAAAAGTATAAGATTTTTTTTGAAAAATTGGGAAAAAATCAGAAAAAAAATCAGATTTAAAAAAAACATAGCAAATCGTAGAAAAAGAGACAAAAACTATTTTTAAAAGAAACTTAAGGGCATTTCCATAGCATAGAGATATAAAGAACAACTAAAATAGAGTTTACCCCATGAATTGTAGAAAATTAATTTTTGTTTTTTATATTCATATTGCCGATTCAATCTTTATGTCAACAAGAGATTCCCATTTTTATTGGATGTCTGTTGTTCCACACTTATAGCACATTCATTAATATCAAGGGCCTTTAACACATGGGGATATTTTTTGACACGTTCAAATACCATTTCTTGTGTTTCCTCATCCATATCATCTATATCCTATCTTGCATCTTCACAGTATACATCCTCAGCCATTTTCTTGGCTAGTTCATATGACACAAGTTTTGGAAGAATTATCATAACTTTCATTTGAACTGTTGCATCTTTCTATAAATTAAAGGATAAGTCTATAACAATGATATAAAGAGACTGACCAGAGCAATTAGATTCATTATAAGGTAAGGGCAGCCTTTGTCATGTTTGTCTTCCTCAAAGTATGGTTGGTGTCTATTAAGTTGTTGTCTTGTAAGGGTGTTTTGAAGATTGAGAAGAGAATTTTGATGAGTATTAATCCCATTATTGTCAAGTATGCCTGATAGGAATTGAACTTTTCCAAGGTTTGTGTGCATTAGAGGGAAAATGATTCCTGAGATTTTCACTTCAATTAAATAATTACTGAAAACATTGAATAGCTTGCTTGTAAATAAATGCTTTAAATTAAAGGTTAATTTATTATAATTATGATTTCTTAATTGAGATTACTCTGAAAACACCTAATTAAATTATCTTCAAGCAATAATAGACCAATTCCATCACCCCTAACATAATATTGTAGTTAGTCTTACTGAATTTAACTTTGCTCTAAAAGACCAATAAGGCAGAATGAAACTTAACATCCAATCCTTCAAACTAATAATCAAATTGAAACTTAACCCAAACTATAGTAACATAGGATATCACATTGAAACAATCTAAATGGATAGATTTATCACAGGGAACTAATCAAACAATCAAAAAGATAAATACCATCAAAGATGAAAAATAATTGATCTTTGTATTGAAATAAACATAAGATAATCAACTGATTACATATAGCACAATGTCTTTTCACCAGTTTGGCATTTCTAGAAAATAAACCAAGATCATCATGTCAAAGGCATCTATATGAGTTGTAATCAAAATATAATATGCATTTAGTCTTATTGAATTTAACTTTACTCCAAAAGACCAATAAGACAATTTGAAGCTTGCCAACCAATGCTTCAAACTGATATTCAAACTAAAAATTAATCTCAATCACAATAGCATAAGATAACACATTGAAGCAATCTAATTGAATAGATTTATCACAGGGAACTAATGAATTAGTTGAAAAAGTAGATACCATCAAAGATGAAGAACACTTGATCTTTATATTGAAAATAGATAATAAAACCAGTTGATTTCAATAAATATTGTCATCCACCAACTTGATATTGTCTTTCTTAAAAAAAAAAACTGCATAAGCACCGCATAAAAGATTGTCTTGACAAAGTAAAAAATATAGATGAGATTCGGTTCTACAATGAAAGGGCATACCCTTTCATTTGGAATTAAACTTAACTAAGACTAACTAACGACTAACTATCTACAAACTAACATTTCCTTGAGACATTTTTAAAAATCAAGTTTGATCTCCCAGCATCTTGTTGCATTTATGAATGTGCTCCAGGTATTTTGCCAACTTGTATGTATCTACCTCATAAATTATGTCCCTAATGATGATCTCCAGTGTGACAAAATTCTCCATCTGTTCTATTGTCTTTTTCTAATTCAATTCCATCAGTTCTGGCAATATCAAGGGTGACATTGAGAAGACTCTGGCATTCTGAGATCCATTTATCCTTTCTGATCAACCAATTATGGGAAACCATCATGATTTTGTTAGCATTTCACAAAGGGAGATTGTTGGAATTCCAGTAAGTTATTTGGTATGAGGATATTGAGAAGGTTGTTGAAGATTATGGATATAACTGAGAAAGGACGATTACTATCTTAATAATATTATTTTGTCATTGATGTCAAGCAATTGATTTTCTGATTCAGTATGATGTTGCCATATCTTAATGAGTATGTTTTGATAAGTATAAAGATGTCGGTAAGTGACACAGAAAGAATGAAAATGAAGGGGAGTAATAAGTTATTCAATGGGCAACTATTACCGAGTAAAACAATGATGAGATTTTGTTGTTTTGATTATTTGGATATCCTATATAATGAGTATTCAAAGACTAAACATGAAGGAGAAAAGATTTCATTCAATAGATGAATATAGGTTTGATACTATTCTATGTTACCGAGCAAAGAAGCTAGTCAGTAAACCCTAAGGTTATCGATATCAGTTAAAGAAGGCAGACTATCTACCGAGTAAAGGTTTAGTATTTACCGAGTAACAACTGAGTAATAACATAATGCATTGGATGGATAAAAGCATTATTAAATGAAGGATTCCAATGAGCTCGAGATGTATAGATGATTGGTATGTCATGCAAGAAGTTTGTTGAAGATCTACGACAACGAAAATATAGCAGTTAGATCTACAGCACATATTCATTGGTCATAACCTAGCACAAGTTCCAAGGAAGGAATACAAGTTCCAAGGTGAGATAAAAAAATTTCAGATCAAAGGATACAATGAACCTAGTCAAGTTTGAAGATCTGATGGCTAAGATTGATCATGGGAAATGTGATCAAGGAGATTAAGCGGTTAGGAATTGATTATAAATAAGAAATTGTTGATGAACAATAGATGCGGGCAAATAGAAGAACAGTGATACTATAGCAGTAATCATCGAGAACAGAAGATTGAATATCTGATTAAAAGATTGAGAAGCATAGCAAGGAGCAAGATAAGTCTTATGACGAGATTAATTTGAGCACATAGAGTCTACTTTAGCATTTCTGATGTGAAGTTTCAGATATGTTTTATATTGTTATTTATTTTGTAAGTGATAGGAAATCTCTTAACCGAGTGGACCTAACAGTCTTATTTGTAAATCCTCTAGCAAGGCAATATTCTGAATGAGTGTTTGAAATCATTTGACAAGGTCACTTCTAACAAAGTGCAAGATTCTAACAAATCTGAGGGAAATCCCCTAGTTGGGTTACATCTAGCAATGTGTTTATGTAATCTGTAATAGGATTGGCTTTTAACCGAGCATAATCTAGAAGGGTATATTTCTTAGTCGGTCTGAAATCCTACAGTGGTTTTTCCCTATTTGGGTTTACACGTTAAATCTGGTGTTAAATGTGTTATGATGTTTTAAGTGTATCTGTTTATGAGTTTGAATGATTTATAGTCATAGTTGCATATCAGTAAAGGCTACCGAGATTGAATCTAATGTACACAATGATTATTGAGTTTTTATGATTAACCCCCTCCCCCCCTCATCTTACTAACAGATTTATGTGCTTACACTCATCATTCTCAATCTATAACTTTTCATCAAATTTATTGTGTCTTGCCAATAACTTCTTTATCTTTTCAATCTCCTCGGTTTTTGCTTTGGCTACTATTCTATCATACAGTGTAGTCCCCAATTTGTTTTGAATCCTGTTGTGTGAAATGCATTATCCATGTTCTTTTGAAAAACTATCCAGAACTCTTCTAGAAAGCCTTGCAAAGTCTCAAATCTTTTGGTTAACAATATAGAGGTAGTATATGTCCTCACACTTTGCATCTATTTAAGCATCTTCTTGTTTTCTTGTTGTAATTCCTCACACTTTTTCTTCCACTATGAGTTATAACGAGAAAGAACCATTGGCACTGGTTGCCCACTAGTTCTCAGCATTTTTTCATACAATCCTTTATATTGTTTTATTTCTCTTACTGTCCTGACCATTTGTTCCATATTAAACTTTGAGATATCTACTCCAATATCTGTAGAAACGATGGGATCAATCTCCCCAAGTTTAAGCTTCGTCATATGGCCAAAGGCCTTATCAATATTAATAATCTTAGGTCTTTTATTAGGAGGATATAAAGCCCATAACAATAAGGCTTCTTCATCTTGATCGAACATTGACCTAATGAACACATCATTTACACTGTGTATATCTAATTTAAACTCCTTATTCTCTAAATGTAATAAACTATAAAAAATAAACGAAGCACTAAGATCCCATCAAGGAAATAAGATCACTCTACCCTTTGTAAGCAGTTGTTTCCACTTTTTCAGAGTCATTGTGGCCAATTCAGCATCTATTTGTTCTTTTATCTTCCTCAACAATTCAGCTTCATTTTCTGGTGTAATGTTGGGAATATAATTCCTCAACTTCTTTCCTTTGAAATTGTACAAAAATGATTTAAATTCTTTTGATTGTATGAAGACATCATCTGCAACAAAGGTAGAATATTCCTCCAATTTTGTCACAATTTTCTCTTGCACATTGGGCTTTCTTTCCCTTTCTAGTACTTGATACCTAGAGATGGCTGCATTTTCATCTAATTCAATTTTTTCTTCCTCCTCCTCAGTTTCCATTTCCTACGATCTTTGTCTCTTTTCTACCAATTCTCTATTTTGTCTATCAATTACCTCTTGGGTTTCTGCATCCTCTATATTCCTAAATATATCTTCAATGTCCAGACTTGAGTGCAGATAATCTCCCAAGTTTTGCTTTTTGTTGCAAGAATGAATATAACCTTCAGGATCATAATTCTTCCTGGCATAGTGCTCAAATAAGTTGTATTCTTCCATCAATTTTTTATCAATTATATCATAATCTTTACTAGACACTATTGTAAAATCACCAAAACTTAGTGTTCCAGGTAGGAAGGCCTTTTTGCACAGATCTACAAAATGTTTAGCATTTGACACACTCAATTGCCTTATAATCTCTAAGTAGACTATAATGTCTGGAACTAATTTAGGCAACATATAAGGGCTTCCCTCAAATCCATATATTCTAAAACATGTTAAATATTTGTTTACAAACCAGTCTCCTTTGTTATGGTCAATAATTCGCCTTTCATCACAATCCTTAGGCCTTAAAAATCTCTTAACTCCATCAGAGATAGATCCTTCACATGGAACCCCATATATCTAGTACAGTGGTTTCACTATAAGTTCTTCAAACTTAATATAATTAGATCTCATATATCAAGAATACCAAAGAGATGTCCATAATTGCATGGGTTGTTCTTCACCTTCCCTGTTCATTGTATTCAATTTTAAATCTTTTGGCCACAAACCCTTCACACGCCCATAAAACAAAACCAAATGCATTAAAACTGAATAAAATTTGAAGGTAGGGGTCATATTATCTTTAAGGTTTAGAAATCCTTCATGTAACTTCTCTACTAGATATGCAGCATAGTCAAAAGGCTTGGGCTCATACATTTGTATGTCAGAAGATAAAACCAACGGCCTGATACTTGCCAAATTAGGTACCTCAACTCCTCCTACTTGCCTACATGACATTTATGTATACTGCAAGTAGTGTCTACATAGATCAATGCTAAATGGTGGCCCATCTTCCTCAGTCAATTTCCTTGGCTGCCTTTTATGAATAACAATTTTCCAGCTAGTGTATGTAGTGTCCATCATAATATATTCTTCCTTTAACTCCCCAGAGAATAGGGGTTTGTCGGGGTTGGGATCTAAATTAAAAACTTCATTCATAGTACCCACGGAAAACCTAATGAATGCATCACCATTTGGGAATTGAATGTATATCTTCACAAAATTGCAATTTTTAACCAGAACCTCCAGCAACATTCTGTTCACAAAGACATTTGGGATAGTTAACTTACACAAATTTTTCATCCAAGGATTACAATGCGGAATTTCCTTGTTTCTTCTCAGATAATGGAACATGAACAATTTGTGTCCCCTCATCTTAGTCCAAACATCCCAGACCTCTTTGTATCTATCTTCCAATTGGTCCCTTCCAGGTAGGTGTTGCTTCGACCTTCTGGACTTCAGAAAGAGTGCTTGTATTTGTTGAATCATGTCTTGATTCAGTCTTCTAACAGGAGGCACATCCTTTGTCTTAGTCTTCTTTCCCTTAGATTTTGAGCCCTTTACTACCCTTTTCTTTCTAGTTGAACTTCAAGCGTCCATCTCCATAATCACAATTATTCGCTTTGGTTTTCAAAAACTCAATGTATTCTCTCTGTGAATTATCTTTCGCTTGTGTGACACTTAGATTAGGAAATTTTAGTTTATATGTCCAATGCATCTACATAAAAATTTGTATGGATGAGTTTCTCATAAAATTTCCTCGTGTGAACCATAGATGTACCTGTTGCAAGCATTAATTAAGAAATCACTAGTTCGGTTTTGAATTCAGATATGGCAATGGATCGACGACATGTGTCTCTCCGATGTATACTTCCTTTTGGCACCACCTACAGAACCCTTCTTTTATTTTGGTACTTTACTCTCTTTATCAAGATACCCTTAGCCGATAACTTATCTTCTATTGTATCAGTGTAAGTCAACCTGATACTCCCATCGGGCGTCGGGTTAGATCATTAGATGTCATAGTGATGAGCATTATTTCCCTGATGACTTTTTCCTTGGGCACAACTCTTCCCATTGTAGTTGGTTCCATCATCATAGGTCTTCCCGATGACATCCTCATTCCACTTAATTGACCAACTCTTCCATCAGATATAGAGATAGCTTGGAATGAATTACAACAATAGGTAAATCTTTCCTGATGAAGTATGTTCCATCGGTACATGCTTTACCGGTGCCTTTTTTGGGCATCGGGGTAACTCAAAATAACACATCCCGATCCCTTTGGTTATGTCGATGACCTTCTTTTCATTATAACCTTTGTCGATGGATTTGTTTCATTTCCTTTATTGGCATATGATACCCTCATCGAATGTTGGTCTTTTTTGTTCAAGTGTTCTTATCGGGATAACTTAATTTGATAATGCAATTTTCAATTATTTGCAACTTTTACTTCTTATTAGGAATACAAATATTAATAATCTGCTTAATGGATTCAATATAAACTGAACAAAACCTCTAACATACATAGGAGATCTTCTTTTTCTCATTATGTTCCCTAAGATGCTTTTGAAATATACATTTTGCTAGGACTTGTCAAAGTGAAAGCTCATCCATGTCAACCATCACATAAAACCCAACTAACTATTGTTATGATAGAAATTATTCATTGTAGAAAATCAAAAGAAAAAATATAAGAGAATACTATTTTTAAGAGCATAATTAATTTGAAAAATTATGTGCTATCAGATCTTATCAGAGTGCTTTGACATTGTTGTAATATAGTTGTTGCTCTTGTGATCTGTCAATGACTATTGTTCATGATGTTACTGTGTTGAATGTTTAATGGTTTTGGTTTGTTTTGCAATTTTTCTATGTCTAAGTATTTCAATTTGGTATATTATACTGAAACATCATTTCATAACTAACATTTCAAGTTCTTTATAACTAGTTCTAAGAAGACTTCCGTACTTGCGACATCATCTTTCTTAGTTTGTGAAGGTTATAGACCGAAGTTTTCATAGACTGAAGTTTTGTAATCTGAGTATGGAATGTGAGTCTACGAAAAGACTCAATAAGGGCCCTTTCCATCCTCCAAATGTACCAAAGAATTTCACATGAAAGAAAATTCCAGAACTGATTAGTGTCTTTTTTAAGTCCTTTAATAAAACCAGATACAACATCAAGTATGCTAATATGCCAAGGAATAATAAACCCAAACAACTTCCAAACCTCCTTAGCTATAGAGCAGTCAAATAAAATATGTCTAACTATCTCTTTAACCTTGCAAATGTTACACAGATCATCATTAGAATGTTTAGATCTGATAGGTAACTTATCAAGTAGAAGCAACCATTTAAAAGCTTTCTTTTTAGGAGCAACAAGAGAGTTCCAAATATTCTTAAACAACTTGCCCCATTAAGCAGGGGATGAATTAGAATACCAAACAATATTAACATGATTAACAATACTCTCATTATACATCAAAGAATTATAAATAAAAATTGATTTAACATCACATCTTTTGCGTAAGTGCAAGGAGATCATACAATTTTAAGCATTTTCCCCCTTGATTTTTGGTAAATTTGCAGTTTATAAATGTGGACTGTGCCTGTTGTGGGATGAAATTGTTTACTCATTTTGCTAGGAACCTGGGTTCTGATTATTTTTCCCTTTTGTCCAATATCATGGCATTTACTTCAGGAGGACTTGAATCAAATAAATTGGGAAGGTGAAAAGGCCCTTTATTAAAATTGAAAATTTAGTTAGCAATTACATACTAGATATAAAAGAAACACCACATGACAAGGACATAATGCAAGTGATTTACCTTGTGGAAAACTAAATTAGGAAAAAAATCTAATAAATAATCTATTATCATCAATATACTAGTAAGATCCCCTCTAGGGAGAAACTCTAGACACCTTATAAAATTCAAACGTGTCCTCACTTATCCAAATAATTTTGTCTTACTTGTAACATAGTGAATTACTAAAATTATGAGTTCTTTCCATTCTCAAGGATCACTATGAACACCTTAAGGAACCCTCTCACTTATTTAGAAGGTGATAATTTTAGTGATCAGAAGTAATAATAAAACTTAGAAATAAATAATACAAGCAAAAGCACAAGACAACATACGCAGATTACCTTGGGAAAACCTCCAGATTGGAGGAAAAACCCAACATTAAGTTTAGATCAAAGATTTCAATATAATGTTCGGATTGCATGAGCAGATATCAAATATACTTATTTGATTGGTGACTAATCACAGTCACTAACTGAAGTCTAATCTAAAGCCCTACATTCAATGCCTAATCCAACAGATGCAAATTTGACTGTTGAATGAGTTGTCCTCAATGAATTTGCCTGATTCACTCAAGTTGCTTGCACTCAGAATAATTCCAATGCACAGTTGATGGAACCTATAGTTATCTCACTCCAAAAATTTTTGGACGCCATGATGAGGGCAATTCTGTTGATGCCATTTAGCATCTACCTTCAACATATTTTATTGGGAGGGAGAGAAAGAGAGAGGGAGGAAGAGTTGGTGGGAGAGGAAAAAGAATTTATGTTGAACATCTAATGATTGAACATCTATTTCAAAATAATTTGTGACCACTGGCTACATTAAATACGTTCTCTATTAAGTTAAATATTTTAAGATGAAAAAGAAGAGTTAAATGGTTTGGGTTCAATTTGCAATTTTTCCATAGCCTTTTTTTTTGCTTGCAAAGAAAGATCATGCCAGATAATATCAGCGAAGAACAAAATAAGGAGACAATTTCTAGATTGTGGTCTAACTTTAAAAGAAAAGGTGATGGAAAATGTTATTGTCCCTACAAAATTTGTAAAGGCTTAAAGACTAGAAGACTTCTAATCAAAACAACTAAGAAACATTGTAGGTAGCATGGTCACATTGAAGGGGGACATGATTATCATCCATTGTTAAGTTGTTCATTATATCATTTTAACAATTTATATACATAAGAAATCACTTGATGATGAGATCATGATCATGGTTCATTTATGTTGATCATTTTTATATAGGTCGAGTACCCCAGGGCACATGATATGGACCAATACAACCTGGAGAATATGGTTTTCAAAGTGGAGGAACATGGAGGTGTGGATATCGAAGCTAAAGATAATGATCCCATGGAAGATGATGATCGTGCACCCACAAATACAATTAAAGATGACGGTACAAGTACATTGATCCATAACACATTTAGTACTAGCACGGGTGATCATGATGATCAAGATGACCTTGATGTTATTCATGATTTACCTCTACTTGAGAAGGCATATGAGGCCCTTTACAAAGGCTCCCAAACAAGTCTTCTCTCCGCTATATTGTTGTTGGTGAACTTGAAGGTTACGAATGGTTTATCCAACATAACAATCTTACATATGTTAAGGTATGTCATATATGTCATTATAATTAATAAATAGTGAATCATGTACCATTAATATTCTTTATATTAATAAATTATATTTTTTTCTTTAGATTGATAGGTGAGTTTTTGTTACCACCATCAAATATTCTACCTAGCTCATACTGAGAATTATCCGTCATTATGAAAGATATTGGAATGGAGTATCAAGCAATAGATGCTTGTCCCAATGATCATATTATATATCATAAACAACATGAATTTATAAAAGAATGCCCTGAATGTCATATCAGTAGATATTGAATAGATCAAATAACAAAAAAGGTTCCTCACAAGGTTCTTTGTTATACTCCCATTATTTCACGTATGCAACGATTATTCAGGTGCACTAGCTTGGCAGAATTTATGGATTGCCATGCACACAATAGAAGTCGAGATGACATTATTCAAATGCCTGTGGATGGTTCAACATTTATGGAAATAGAGGAAAAGTGGCCACACTTTAAAGAAGAACCTCATAATCTCAGGCTTTCATTGGCAGTAGACGGTGTCAATCGATTTGGAGAGTTGAGATCTGTTTACTCGGTGTGGCCTATTTTTATTATCAGCAATAACATTCCTCCATGGATGTCAATAAAGAGGGAGCACATGATGTTGGCAATGATTGTTCTAGGTATTTTTTCATTTAATAGTCATCTACATTTAATTATAAATATTACAATAAAATGATCATAATAATTATGTAATGTTTTGGTTCATTCAACTAGGTAAGTACCAAGTTAAAGATATGAATGTGTATATTGAGGCTCTTATCAATGAGTTGCTGGAGTTATGGAATGGTTTCACCATGTATGATGTCTCTAGACCAATAGAACAAAGACAATTTCAATTCCATGCAATGCTTGTATGGACATACATGATGCCCCGGGGCTAACACATTCTTGTGGTATGTTATAGTGTTCAAGTTGCGCATGATAATTATAATTATAAAAATTTACATATTTAATAGAATTATAAATTATCTTCTAGGTCTTCAAACAAAGGGAAAATTTGCATGCCCAGTTTGTGGTCCAAAGGTGAAATCTCGTCATTCAAAAAGTTTAGGAAAGCAAGTGTTTGATGAGTATAGGCACTTCGTCCACAAAAATAATAAGTATCGAAATACTGAAAAACATCTTTTCAATGGGAAAGAAGACACTACATCAAAGCCACGAAGAATGACACCTCACCTATGGAAGTTGGAATATAATAGAATTAATTGTCAAGGTAATGTCATTCCATCTAATGGTTTATGTTTAGAATTTGTATTTTTCTATCATGTTTTGTTTACTGATGATGTAATTAATGATCGTGAAGGTTGTCAAGCCATGGATGACCATCTTCCAAAGGGACTAAAAAGTTATCCTAGACAATTTAGTAGGTTTTCCTACTATAAGAAGCTACAAATTGTGCATTTGTTTGATACTATGCATATTGGAAATAATAGAGTCATTATGGAAAATATTGGATGGAAGGCATGACAAAGAAAAAATTGTCAAACTTTGCAGTGACATTCAGGAATCCAATCATGCAATGTAAAATGTCATTTGATCAAATAGAAATGGAGACCAAATTAATATAAGTGCCCTTCCTTGGTTATTAACGGAGCAGCAAAGAAATGGTATAAAAGAAGTCATACGAAAAATTTGATTTCCCATAGGATTTCCTGTGAACATAAACAATCTCATATCAAAGAAAAGTGAATTTGGGTCAAGGATGAAAACACATGATTGGCATACCTTCATTAAGGCAATTCATGTTCTTCTGTATTTACTATATATTTGTATACTACGCATGTACTTTTCATTATATTATGTTAGAAAATAATGAAAAGATCATTTTATAATTGTTGCAATATATTCTACCTCTATCTCTCCCAAAAAGTCATATATGATCTTAGAAAATACATGAGGTAAGTAGTGATGTTTGTTCAATTTCTTGTATAGATACTATATTTGCGATTTGTTTTACTTCTTATGTAATACATTGTATATTATTTTGTAAAGTCTCATTTATATATTTTTGCATCTTGAATATCTTGTAGGTGGTTGTCATCTAAAGAAATCTATAAAGAAGATATTAAATATTGGAAGAGAAAAATTCCTCATCTAATGTGTGAAATGAAAAAGTGTCTACCTTCAACTTTTTCCAATACACAAGAACACTACCTCATACACCAAGTTGAGAAGATTGAATTGTGTCGACCTGTACACACTAGGTCAATGTGGATGGTTGAGAGGTACTTGAAATTTTTGAAGGCTTTTTATCGACAAAGAGCACATCCTAAGGGTTCTATGGTGGAGGGATATATGGTATACCAAACTATTGTGTACATTACTGAATATCTTCTTAAGTTTGCAACAAAGATCCACGTAGATCACATTTGGGATCCCAACCCCATTAACAAATTCAAAGGGGAGTACTTGATGGGGAAAGGTATATTGAGGAAAGTGAGAGGTAACTATAAGGTGTTATTGTAGTTAACTAATTCTTAATCTTTAAAATAAATCGGTTGTAAGTCATCTATTTATTTTTTGTACAGTTGGTCGAGAGTGTGATGCACTACATTTGTATATTGCAAACAATCTTGAGTGGATGACGGTATGGATTGAATGATGTCAACATTCTGGTCGCACATTAACATGGGAAGGTGTGTCTTCATTGGTTAAAGAAGCTCATCGTAATGGAGATTTCAATGTTACGCAAAGGGAAATTGATTTAGCATATGGTTTAAGAGATAAATAGGTATGTATAAATTTATTAATCACCCATATATTTGTCAACTCAAGATGTAATAATTTTTACATGTTTGGCATATTGCAAGTCAAACACCACAACATTATGTGCTTCAATGGTCATAAATTTTGCATCAAAAAGTTGGATGAAGCGAAGAAAACTTGTGATTCTAGGATAACTATAGTCTTTGAGGTGACCAATATTTCATCTAGAAAAAACATACATCCTCAAGAGTCTCAAAATCGACACTATGGAATTTTGGATGATATAATTGAGTGTGACTTTAATTCCTTCAAATTAGTTATGTTCATCGTCAAATGGTACAAGCTACGACTGAATAAAAATGATCCTGATAGACCTATTATTAAACATGATAATGGATTTATAATGGTTAATACAAGGTCATTTGAGCCAGTTGGGGATGAGCCCTATGTTCTTCCAAGCCAATGTGAGAAGGTGTTTTACTCAGAGGTTCCACATAAATCAGGTTGGTAAATTTTTATTAGACATGATCTAAGAGGAAGGCCAATAAAGTATAATGTGATGGAAGAAGAAGATACCAAAGAAGAAGAAGATGATGTAGATGATGATCATGATCGATAGTTAGTCAATGATGTTCCTGACAAAAATGTTCACGAAGAAGAAGAAGTTGATGATGTTGATGATGTTGTTGTTGATGATGATAATGATGATGATGATGATGATGATGATGATGATGATGATGATGATGATGATGATGGTCATGGTCATGGTGATGGTCATGGTGATGATGGTGATGATGGTGATGATGATGATGATGATGATGATCATCATGATCATGATCATGATCATGATCATGATGATGATCATCATCATCATCATCATCATCATGATCATGATCATGATGGTCATGATGATGAGTTGGATGAAGAAGAATATCAATG
This sequence comes from Cryptomeria japonica, assembly GCF_030272615.1. Classification (NCBI taxonomy): domain Eukaryota; kingdom Viridiplantae; phylum Streptophyta; class Pinopsida; order Cupressales; family Cupressaceae; genus Cryptomeria; species Cryptomeria japonica. Next base: position 310,773,132 of record NC_081408.1, read on the forward strand.
ACATTAATGAAATGTATGAGGTATGTGATTAGTATATTATCTATTTAATATTGATTTCTTGATAGAAATTTATTTGACTTATATGGTTACATAATAAATTCTTTATGTGGACTATTTATTAGCTATGTGATGGATGATGATTTATGATATATTTGATGGATTATCTTTTTATGATGATACATATGTGATGCTTATGATGCTCAATTACATATATGATCATACATATGTGATTCTTATGATGCTTATGATACATATGTATTTATTGTTCATCAAATTACAAATGTAATTCTTATGATGCTCAATTGTTGGTGTTGATTTCATGTATATATTTTGTGTGATGTTGCCACCCTTGGTAGAAACAGGTAATTGACTACAAACATCATCAACCCTTTACTTAAGGATCCTGCACAGTCTACATAAAGTAAAGGTAAAGAATAAAAAAATATACAATGATTATGATGACTGCATATTATTCATGTTGTGTACTATGTAATTTTTAGTATAAGTATCATGTAATTTTTAGCTAACAGAAGATAATTGAATTACATATGCAGAAACCTAAACCCCTTTGATGAAGATCTTGCACAGTCTCATGGATCAACAGGTATAAGTCAATACACCCTATAGAAACAATTTATTTTAAAAAAATTACTAGGAAAACAAGCTTCCTTAGTTTTTCAAACTTCAACATTAGCAGCAAATCTAATATAGTTATCAACACTTGAGGCCCCAGTTGGACTTATTCAAATTTTAATCTCAACATCAACTTTAGGGTCGACTTTTTCATCAACATTATCCTTATTTGTAAAATATCTCTCTCATTACCAACTAACTCTCTCATTTGATGGAGTGTAGGTATCACCAAATAGGTATTTGTCAAATGTGTCTTGCTTGAGTGAGGGAAATGTTGAAATAGAAGACGAAAGTGAGACATGTAGTAGATCTAAAATAGGGAGATCAACTAGAGGTCAAAAGATTAGAAGAAAATTCAATAAACGCATGGAATTTTTCCTTGCTCAAGGGGGTCATGTTCTTATGATGATGAGACCAAAGGCATCATCGAGGTTCCCTTGAGGTACAAACATCTACAGAAACAATTGGTACCCAAGGAACTTCCTCCAATAAACACTAATTTTTGTGTTAATGAGAGGATATATCGCATAACACCTTTGTCATTACATGGTTTGGGCCTGTTTTCCATGGACAACATAGAGGTCTTTTACAAAAAATTTATTGAATCAATGGAGTTTGTTGGACCTTGTTACAATTAGAAAAATTGGATGCAGATTGTTTGATATTAAAAAAGTATGCGTAGGTATGCACTGTCAGTAATTTATATATAATAGAAAGATAATGATCAAAGTAAATGAGTAGCTGTATACATTGATGGAAGGCCAAAAGTAACATGGAATATTGCAGGATTTATAAATAGTACACGAGATGGGTCAACTAATAAGCAACCCAATTGAATATTTGATGCGCATGAGGGAAATTGTGTATTCGATTACAATTTGAATTATACAGATACAAACAAAGTTACTATCATGGGGATGGTACATACTATATACCATTTAAACCAACCTCCAATTAATGACTCCAATATACCATTTTATTATTAAGTTTTTTTGCTAAGTCTATTGGTTTCATTTCGTTAATATTTTTATATTTTTTCTTTGTCACAGGGCAACATGGATCCGTCACATAGCATAGATAGGGATGTAGGTCCTAACACTTCGACTGAGTAGGTAAACCTCATTGTAACTGTACAAATTAGATAGAAGCAAACTATTACATTATTATGTTCTTTTCTTGAGTGTTTTGGAGTAATTTTGATAGTGTTAATAATATTCTTGTCATAGATGGATGTTCGAGGAAAGGGAAAGGGGCATGCAATACCTCAACACCTCTATAGGGATGTGGACTCAACATTATTATATGATGATGACATCGCATTTACCCCAAACCCTATAGAAATGATCAAAAAGTCTATTAGAAAAATTAATAGAGAAATTCTTGCTTTGGCATCTATGAGCCCTAAGACTGATGAAATAAAAGAGAGGGTGCAACAATTGATGTGAATATCATATAACTTGCAAGTAAGAAGTAATGAAAGCTTTAATTATAATAAAAGTTCAATAATGGTTTATATTTTATTCTCTTTTATGTCATTAACTAAAATATGTACGTGTTGTTTTTACAAGATTTTATGCATCCTCATCAACCTGGTGGCCATGATCAGGGTATTGCAGGTAGTTCAGGTGATGACCATGTTCTATACATTAAAACTACTCCTTCTTTGGACTTGTGAACTTGCTTTTCTAATGCTAGAGTTATTGATCATATATTTATCATTTAATTGATGCAGAGGGATCTAGTTGATGCTCTTCATGAATGATCATTCATACCTTAGGAAAACAAACCCCCTTACACATCCCTTCACTAGTTCTCAACAAACCCCCAACACATCCTTTTTCTAGATCCTTGACTTGGATCAACCTCTCATTTCATCACTTATAATTTTTGAGAGCTTCATATTGTGATTTGTTCTTCACTATCAGCTCACCTCTCACTATATGATACTCTCTCCTTTTAAAGCTTGTCACATTTTACTTGAGCTCAACTTCCAACAAGACAAGTTACGTGCTCAAGCAACTCCATGTTAGCCTTAACATTGTGAAAATACCAAGCATTTCAACCATCATACCTTAACATATACCTACCCCTATCTTCCAAGAGTGTTATTTCATTGTCCTTATCTCATTAATGTCTGCTCCAACTGCCCAAGAACTCATAATCTACACTTACTCCTAGAATCCTTACAAATTCCAAAACTGCAAAATAAGGAACGCAAACTACCATTCATTGTGACTATCATGATCAAACAAGTAGATTGAAACTTTCTTGGCTTATCAATGTCCATCATACTGGGGAAGGTTATTTAGAGTTGTTCCAACCTTATTTAATCAACATAGTCTTATTTCAACCCATTGGACATCACTCAACAAAACAATATGGTTTGTTGTCCCAAAACAGGGAAAACTTTGTCTCAGTTTGCTAGGGCACTAGTTTTCTTGACATTTGTACAACCATTCAACATAGGAAAAATTCAACATTTAAGATACTTGAGTTGACAATAGGAATCCAAAATTTCAGAATTTTTCAATGACTACATCAATGGATATTAACAAACCCTTGTGACTGACCCAGAACTGAGGGTTTTGGATAGTTTAGAGAAAAAAAAATCAAACTCTCCTCATTCTTAACGGCTATTTCTCTAGCTTGGCACAAAACAAAGTTAATTCATTACACTTCACCCTCCAATCCTTGATTAGACATTTTTAATCTATTTGCTTGATGAGAAGAAACTTGAAACAGTGCATGAAATGTGACTGTCATGGAAATTTGCAATTAACAAGTTCAAAAACACAAAATTTTATTGATTTTATCAAGCCATAATACATTAAAGTGTTCTTCAAGGAGTCTCCTTCCTTCTTCCTTTACACTCCCCTCTTGTCACAAATTTACCTACCTTTTTCCTCCTTCATAGTCTTCTATCATTAAGATTAGCATCGAACACTTAATAAAGGTTCATCTTTCTTTACAATTCTTAATAAAGGTTCATCCTTGTTTACAATTCTTAGAGTTTTCATATATTTAATGCTTTATATATTTAATTTATTATTCTTCACATGTTGTCAATATTCCTGTGCAAACGCCGCCTTATCTGAGATTAGCCCCACCTGTATTGCCAACTACAATATCGACAACACGTAGCATGTAGACATTGTCTACTACATGTCATGTTGACCCACCCATTGTTTGTAGATCCCTCTTTTTCTCTCTCTTTCATTATGTGTTTATTTCCCTTAAAGCGTTCTTTCTTGGGGTTATTTCATAGTGGATTCATTTTCTACAATAGGAGATGCACATGAGGATATGCCAGAGGCGACTGCTACTGATAACATACCATCATTTCCTGGATCTTCCCGTATTGCTAGTACAGGAACATTGCAGGCCACATTGGTGGTGAGCGACGAAGAATTTATTCCCTTAAAGATACAGAAGGTTCGAGGTACTTTAAAATTATTATTATATATAGTCTAATTGTAATTTTCATACTGTTCACTTGTTTTGGACTAATGATCCCATGATTTTTTTGTAGGAAATGATATTTTTAATAAAAATCTTAATGACATTGCATTGCAGATGTTTGGGCCCAGCATATGTAAAAGGTGGAACATCATATGTGACTTAACCCTAATCCACTATTTTGATTTCATATCATTGCTAGAATAGTTTTCCTTTGATCCTTTTCTTGAACTATACCAAGGGTAGCTTTAGTTTTTTTCTTAATCTAACAGGTTTGTTTTTGCTTTAAAGGTGGAATGACCAAGAAAAAAAGTTAAAAGATGAACTAACAAACCATATGGTTGGGTTGTTTGGAAATGACACATTCGACAAAACCAAGGTCCTTGAAAAAGATGGCACATATCTAGAGTATGGGAGGGACCAATACAAGACACATTTAGAAAAGAACGTAAAGTACAAGTGTCCTTCCATGATTCTAGAGAGGGAGTGGAAGGACCTATTTTTGGATGTGAAGGAGATAATTGAAGGAAAAAATGAAATACACAACCAGACGCCAAAAAAAGGTATGTGATATTATTAAGAATAAAATTATGTACTAATTACTCTTTATATTTATATAATCTAACATATTTAAAACTTTTCATAGAGTGTGTGACACGTCGAAGGCAACCAAGGCAAGACAAGAAAAGCACGGGCAACACAAACTTAGCTCTAGTGGTTATATGAAACTTGCCACACGAATTGTAAGAATCAGTAAATGAAATATCGCATCAAAATATTCATAAATTGCAAAAAAAAAAATTATTAAACAATACAAGCAAAAATGCAGGGCTCTAAATTTAATAGAGTGCCCACAGAAGATGACAAGACAATTTCCTACCAGCAAGGCTATACAGTGGTGGTTGAACGACTACGAGAATTGAGTGGGTAAACAAGAGATTCTGATGCATCTCTCACAAAGGTAGATAAGCTAAATAAAAAAGATTTCAAATTGAATACTTTACCAATAATCTATTTGATTTTAAGTTCCAACATAAAGTGACTATATTCTTTTTAAATAAGCAATCAATGATAAAAATGTGCATGACATTGGAATGTAGCCTGTTAATCATGGAACACAACCTAGACATGAAGGTCCGGATGTGCATTCCAATAGTGGAGTTATTCATTTGTTATTCAATTTTCTTATGTAGTTATTAATACAATTAAAAATATTAATTAAATTGTAATTAGTGTAGTAATTAATGTAACCTTTTTTGTTAATATTTTAGAGCATGTAGTCAGTAGTGACCAAGTGGAGCATGATCCGAGTATACCACATCAGGAATGTGATGTTCCCCAATCAGATAAAGAGGACCACTATTATTCTTTTAAACAAATTTAATTGCGATTGGTGTATTGCTTAATGTAACCTTTCATATTTCAACTCTAGAGGATCTAGAGGGTGCTCAACATGTTGAGTTGAGTTTAGACAAAATGATGTGGAAGATGATGTCATCCCATCAGGTAAAGAGCGCCATGGTTATGTTCTTTAAATTAATCAAATACTTGTAACAATAATAACAAATATTTTGAATTTAACCCATTTCTTTGTTATTGCAGACGACCCCCCTTTGGTTCAGTGTCCTTGTCCTCTGTATAGGACTAGGCATACATCAAGATCATGAGCAGAGGGTAGAACAACTAAAGATGGGTGAAATGATGAAGAAAACGATGCTACACTTAGTTTTTACATAGCTTTAAAAAAAAAAAATTTAAATGATTGTAATCTACCTTATTTGATAATGACTGATTTTTATGTGTTAATGAATGTAATTATGTGCTAATGACTATTCATGAATGATATGTGTTAATGAATATTGATGAATTTTGTGTGTTAATGAATGTTAATGAATGTTAATGAAAGTTATGTGTTAATGAACATTATGTGATAATGAATGAATTCTATATTTTAATAATAGATGAAAGAATGAACGAATGTTAGATGTTAATGGAGAATTTAGAGTGATGTTAGGGGGGAGGGGCCAAATGAGCTTCCACCTTCACGTGGTTGGCACTATTAATTAGATAATATTAAACTATTCTTGAAACAAAGCGAAGCTCAATAAGATGACACACTTTTCAATATTTCATTATGTTGCATAGTTAATCTTATTGAATAATGTATATTGAATCTTAATTGTAGGGTCCAACAGAGCCAACACGAACAACAACACCACAAGTTGTTGGCTATAATGATATCCCATATTGTCTTGTATTTACACTAACACTATGAGTTGCTTCTAGTGCTGATATGCATGGCACGACTATAAAAGTTGTGAATATGCCTCATCCTTGTAATTTTTTTTATTAGTTGACATTTTCTTTAGCATATTTTAATTTTCCTTATCATTTTAAGTCTAAACACTTTTATATGGAATTTATTGTTCTAGTTTTTTACTATCTGTCAGACATTATTAATACAAGGACTTGCATTGCATCGATTTTTTCAATTAGGTATTATAAAGGGTAGGTCGTATTTGTAAATGTCTCTTTGAGTTCATCCAAATTTAATAACTGTTACCTCACATCTTGTTATTGTTGAAATAGGGATTATGGCCAACGTTCCCTCTTTTGCACTCCAAATTGTAGCGGTCAATGCACATGACCAAATTTCCTTTGACATCTAGAGGATAGTATTAACTTTTAATTAATTAGAGGTTTATGAGGCATATTTGGCCAGTATTTATTTTTGTGGGATATGATGGTTGTGTTTTAAGTCATCTTAAGATGATCTCAATGAGTAATCATTTCACTAATGATATTTTTTCATTTTTCTTCATGAATGTTGGAAGTTTTTACATGTTAAGAGACCCATTGAGCACATAGGCACCTTTCAACATTTGTTAATAGGGGGAGGAACAAATCTTTCTAATGCTAAAGAGGATATAGTGAAATGCACAATGACCCATTTGTAGGTCTCAACCTCCAAGAGACATAATTAAGATGCTTGAGTCATCTATGTGCATGTTAGACAACCTCAATCTTTTAGAAGCCTGAATTAACATATAATTAGATGAGTGCACATCAGAAAGTTGCTACCTCCTAGAGGTAGGAATAAAATGCATCAAAGTAGCCTTGTAAATTCATTACTTTGTTAATATAATGCTTGATCTCCCTAACAAAAAATTGTTATGCATAGTGATTATGATAGCCAATAGTTCTCATAGATGATCATCTAGGTCAACTTTTGATCTAAAAGAAACTTATCACAAAAGGGGTCATGAACTATCCTCATTCACAATTAAACCTCACTATAGTTGAGATATCAAAGCTTTCAATCATAGGAAAGATATAGAAACAGTAATGTAGATGTCAACTTGAAGAGAATGAGTACTGGCAGTAGAAGTCATATAAAGTTAGAGACCAAGAGTTGTCAGTCAAACCAAAAGCCCTAGATCGATAGATGACACAACTTGAGCGATCAAATAACTCTCCACGAGTGTAGATAGTTATAAATTCACAGTGATGAAGGTTTTCAGTGGTGAGATAATCAAAAAAATATGAGAAAACACTTAGATAAGAGATCATTTTAAAAAGATGACAAGGATGCCATCATATTCATTGTATGTGACAATAAGGACATTCACTATTGCAAAGACAATTGTGAGTAAGAATTTTTGTATCAAATCAATATAAATACTATTCTATGCTTATTGTAGAAGCCATACACCTGAACCAATATTCATAGTGATAAAGGAGCCTTTCAACATTAGCAACATATAGGATATAGATTATCAAAGTTTCAAACAGTGGTAGGCATGCATTCAAGGTAGCTCAAATATACAAGATTTGATAGAGCACAAGCCATGATAGAAACCTAGAGACAAATCCCTGTATCGAGCATAGTTAAGAAGGATAGTGCCCTAACAAGCTATAATGATTTTCTTGAATTGATCAAAATATTGTTGCATTATTAGCCATAGGCTACATTTTGTGTGTGGTTTTGACCTAAAACCTATCTCATGTTGTAAAACATTTAACGGGTTGAGGTGAAATTGACGGATTTCAGTAGTCATTATATGATTTTTTGTATTATTTAAAAAAAAATTTAAATAATTGTCAGAATTCTGACATCCTCTATATTTGCACCAACGACTATATCTTCGGGCATATAGCATCCTCGTCATTACATAGTTCCTGGTTGGTGTTAGACGACATCAAAATTTTGATGGAAATCAATGAAAATATCTGACAAGGATGTTGTATGCCTAACGACATTCTCTCGGTAGATGAGTGATCGAGGTAACACATGCTGATAAAATCCATTAGCAGGACCGACACTAGTAGCAAAGGGAACATTTGGTCTTGTCGATAGCCTTCGGTAAGACATACATCGATGGAGACCTGAAACCTCTATCGCTCTATGTCTTACTGATAGCCTCATCGGCTATTGGCAAGACCAAATGTTCCCTTCGCTACTACTATAAGTCCTATCGATGGATTTCATTGGCATGTACTACCCTGATGGCACCCGAGACATCAGGTTTCTATCGGTGTATGTCTTACCGATAGCCATTGAGATCCGATGTCTCAGGTGTCGTTGGGGTAGTACATGTCGATGAAATCCATCGGTGGTACTTACACTAGCAGCGAAGGGAACATTTGGTCTTGTCGATAGCCAATGAGGCTATTGGTAATACATTCACCAATAGAGACCTGATGGTTTCCTTCAGAATTCCAACATTGGCGAGCACCGTCAGAGTATCTGACAAAAAGTTTTTAAAGGCTGCGTTTGTCAGTAGTTCGAGAAAAAATAGTCAGAATTCTGACAAGCAACCGTCGGAATTGAGCCCCAAATGTACTAGTGATGAAATATTTCCTACCTTCAATTGATAGACATAAGACTAACCAAAACAAAATCCAATAGCCATATTGATCTATGTCATTGTTTTGTTTTATTTGATGATTGATAAGAATGTTTGGTTTCAAAGAGTGAGTACCCCATATAAGACCGATCTGTCTGGTTTCGAGTGTACCTATCCCAGTATAAGACATATTGATGTTGATATATTTTGAGTGATGAATTGATTAACAAGACATGTGATTAGTTTGGTTGTAGACTTCAATAGTTTTCCTATTTTTGATTTGATGGGTGGGCCATCCACTCATGCTTTGATTTTCAATTTTGTTCTTTTGATTTTTTTATTTTTTGCGACATTTTTTATTTTTAGATATTTTTTAATTAGAAGAAAGATGTATTTGATTGCCCCAATGTATAGAAAAACAAGGAATGGATGAATAGATGATTGAACCATTGAGGTGGAAATGGATAGGAGAAAGATGAAAGTAGCTTATGAGGAGACACGTCAAGAGCTTCTCAAAATCATGTTTTTGTCCTTAGTTTTCATCAAGATCAAGGGTGGAAAAGGGGATATGGATTGGGGATAGGATATGGATAGGAGAAACTAGATCATATATAGTGATAGATGATGGAAGAAATGAATAGTTAGGATAGATGGTATAGATTAGCATGAAGAAAGACTGGAGATAGCACTGGATGAATTTAGATAGGGTAATGGATACTAGAGATAGGATAATGGGAGATGTGGTATGAAGAATAGAGTGGATGAAACTTTGACCCCAAGTATAGAGGTCTCCATTTGTAAAGAGGTGATATGTAAGCTTGTCATGGTATTTAGCACCACCTGAATAAGTGTTCCTGAACTTTTCAAGATAGAGACCCAACCCACACTTAAAACCTCCAAAAAATTCAACCAAAAGCGAAGAAGAATTCCAAACTGGATCAAGGTACTTAGTCTTTGATTACCCATGTGTGTGCAATTGGGTTCATTCTGGCTCATATGGTCATTGTAATTCTTAGAATCTAATGTGGCTAGCTACATGAGTTACCCTGACTTCCAAAGCATCCTAGATAGAGACTTGCTGCCAGCAAGCGGCCATAGCTCCAACGAGGTTATCATTGTAATATCACAAATATAGCTCCATTTTCAATGAGACGTCCATATCCCCAATGGAGTTACTCGCATATTCCCATGGCCAAGCATTTTGATATTTCATTTTTTTTTTTAATTTGGATATTTCTTTCCTGATCATGCTTTCGATCTTTTGATATTGTATTTTTCTTTTCTTATTTTGATTGCATTGGCTTGTAAGTAATGAAACTTACACAGGTCTGATAATTACAGTGGTACTGAAGCAAGATTTTAGATTTTTCACTAGCCATGTCTTCAACTAAGAGATCACAATGATCTAGAGAAATTGATTAGGTGTATGAGATATAGTAATAAAAAAATATCAGTACCAAGATATGATAAGTGGTTCTTTTCTGGATTGAGTGTGTATTCCAACCAAAAGATAATGTTAAAGAGGAACAACCTCGGATTTTTAAGTGTATCATGAATAGATATCTAGGAAATGGACTAAGCATGAGATTCGATCATGGGCAAGCATGTGACAAAATGACACAAATTCCTATTTCACAGATGATGAATTTATGCAAAAGATTGAATGAAAGGGATTAAATGATGGAAAAGAGGTGTTGGATAATAGATAGAATGTTTGAAGATTTGTGTGAGGATAGATGGAAATGTATTCAAAATGAGTGTTGGTACACAACTCGAGAAGTGATGAAGAGATGGAGGAAAATTGAATTTTGGGAAATAAGAACCCAGAATAGATAAAGGAAATCATGGAATAATAGTTTTGAAAATATGTTTAGATAGATGTTTGAAAGAAGTTCAAAGATGTGTGCCTTTGTTGATCTCTTTTATGGATCATTTGAGGTGATGGAATGGTGGATGAAGGGAAGTAAGGACCCAAGATGGATGGAAGGGATGGAGAGTTTGACTTTGGAATGAAAGGACCTAAAATGGATTTGGAGGATGAAGAGTTTGACTTTGAAACGAAAGGACCTAAAATGGATTTGGAGGATGAAGCGTTTGACTTTGGAATGAAAGGATCTAAAATGGGTTTGGAGGATGAAAGGATTCCTTGATATTGATCTTGACTTGGAGTAGGATCATTTAAGTTTGTGCTTTTCTCTTGATTTTGAATTAGATTAGTGAAGGAGATGGAAGGGATATCATGCTCTTTCTTAGGAGGTGGATGTTGAATGGGACTCTGCTCTTGAGATAAAAGGGGATCATCGTCGGTGGAATACCAAAATATTAGGGGATCATTGTAAGATTCTTGATAGGTAGTATCTTGATAAAAAATGGGATTAGATTGGAGATCCATGATATCTTGATCTTGATTTAGGCTAGGACTAATTTCCTTTGAATAAGCTTTTTGTTTTTCAAGCGACAAGGGATGGTCACATGAGTGGTCAAAGTTTTAGTTTGGATAGGTTGATGTTGTTGACTTGATGGATACTTCATTTCGAATACCCAAACTCACTATGTCTAATAGAGGGTTTGTTCAACAGGCCCCTATAGTAAAGTACATCAAATTATATGGATAAAGTCTCTCGATATGAACACTTGATTTGACTAACTTGAATACCTAGCTAGGTATTATTGTCGTTGAGATAGTTGGATGATAAACTCTTGATCACCTGATTTGATACTCCCCTAATCTTGTTGGATGAAAATCTTTCCTAAAGATAATTTGAAAAGTTGATAACCACCTCAAAAGATGCTTTGTAGGATTTGAAAACTTCTCCACTTATGATTTCTCCTTGTTTGAACTGATTTTTTATTTATTTATTTATTATTTGTTGATTGATACTTAGCAACATGTTTAATCATTTGTGACAAGAATACATAGCACACATGAAGACAATGGTCATCCTAATGCTAAATATTTAGTGTATGCTATTTTGAGGATGTGTTCAAATCCCTGATGTTTTCATTGGTTTGGATACAAATAAAACACACCAAGTAGACTCTTTATTCAAGGGTCATTGACAATATCATAGCCCACTAGTCTCGATACTCCGTCAGCTCAAACAACCTTGTCACCCCCTAGAGGGTGCCCATTTTTTTGCCTTTTTTCAAAAATTAACCCAAAGAGAATTGCTCCTCAATTGAGTATTTATCTTGGGAGATATATGGTGAGTAACCTTGAGGGTGGATTCTTCCCCACCCTTGCACTATGATATTGCCAATGTATGGCAATTGACTTGGCTCAAAGCTTCTACTTCTATGGTTCCTAGTAAAGATTCCATTCGGAATGAAAAATGATAAACTTAATTAAGAGGCTTTCCAACCTTTAGAACAAAGGCTTTTCGCATCACAAGGATACTAGGGGAAGGCTATCAAATACACACTTCCATTGGAGGGGATTTTTGTCAGCCTCCACATTTGATTATAGTGGGTTGGTAAACTTGGCGATAAAGTCGCTACCCATTTGGGTCGTACCCTTCTCTTTAGCCCCCTAAAGGATTTAACTGCTTGAAAGTAAAGAAAGCATAAAAGAGTGGGTTTAGCTTTTTTGTCACCCAATTAAGGGGAGAGCATATACCTACCACTTTCAAGACAGGAGTATAAGTGTTCGTTTTAACCTTCCATAGCAATGTGATCTATCCTCTATTTGGAGATGTTGCTCCAATAAGCATGGTGTTTATTTTAGGCCCCCATAGCAAATTATTTTCTAAACTAGGAATTGGAAATCTTGGTCAACAAAATGAAAATCATTGCAAAAAGTAACTTGCTTTGTAAGAATGAACAAGTTGATTGTTATTTTTAACTTGCAAAAAATTAGATTGATTGTTCTTTTTACCTTTGCAAGAAAATGAAAGATTGTTGTTCTTTTAAGAACCCAAAATTTGAGGTGTGAATCCAAACTTTGCAAGAAAGTAAATGTTTGATTTGTTGTTCTTTATGCCTTGCAAATGTAATTATTTTTAGAGCCCAAAAACAAGTGAGATACTTTTGAGAACACCAAATTGAAAAATGAAGTTCTTTTTACCCAAAAGGAAATATGAGTTCTTTTTAACCAACTTTGAAAAAGCTAGAAAAGAAATCACTAAATCCTAACGTAACTCCTCCAAATTTGTAAGAACCTATTAGAAACATGCAATGAAAAAGAAGCTAGTGAAAATACAAAACCTAGGTGGGCTTCCACAAGCATAATTTCAAATCTTGGTACAAATTTTTCACTCCTGATCCTGAAATGCCCTGAAATTTGACTACATTTGAAATTTGGAGGATCTTCCAAAAACTAGATTTTGCATTATAACTCCTAGAGGTCCGAAACCCCTCTCAAACATCTTGACAATATATATGGAATATAACTTAAAGTATAAGTTCTCTTTTCTCTTTCTTATACTTAAATGTTATATTTTATATATATTGTCCTTCCACAAACCTTATTTAAAGATTTGATTACCAATTTTGCACTCTATTTCAAATGTGCCAGAACAGAGAACATATGCGCTAACACAATTGTCAAATGCTCTAAACTATCTGTCAAATGTGCTAAAATATCTGTCAAATGCACTAAAAGATTTGTCAAATGCGCTCAAATATTTGTCAAATGCGCTAAAATATTTGTCAAATGTGCTAACAGATTAGTCAAATGGGCTAAAATATCTATCAAATGTGCTAACCTGCGTTACAAAAGTGCTAACCTATTAGATGAATGCGCTACCAAATTTCACACAGGCGTGAAACTAGATTACAAATGCATTAAATTTACTTTTATGAGAATTAGACAGGATATTACAAGGATATGAGTGAGGCTTGAGCCCCATAGTGGGCGCCAAAAATGTTGAGGTTAAAGTTGAATTCCAAAGAAATGTCCCGAAACTTGTTAGTCCATCATAAAATATAAAAAGGAAACTTAACTTCAACCAATGATGTAACATGAAGTAAATGAAATAAACAATATTATATATCATCCATGATTTACATCTCATTGTGTCCTGACTCCACTATTCCTGGTTGCAAATGATTTTCTCTCAAACAAGCACTGGTAGCTTCCAAGATGGCATATGAAGAATGGACTGATAGTTAACTGATACTATGATATGCATATGCAAATGATTTAAGCTAACATGATATTAAGCTATGATAAGAATTCTAAAATTGCTAATTGCTTCAAACTCAAACTCACGGATGCAAGATGAAAACTCTTAGAATGACTATATAACCTATATAAATCTTGTGCAGGCTTCAAAATCGTACTATGCAAAAAAAATTCAAATTTTATTTAATTTTTTTTTTGCATATTTTTTTAAAATGTTTTTGGAAATTAAATTTGTATGCAACATTCACTGTCCATATCTATGCATGCATATGCATGTATAGGTAGTACCTACGCCGATTTCAGGTGGCATACCTACCATAGTGCATGGAATCTTAGAGATTATAGGGGAATATTCTACCTTAACAATTTTTCGGTGGTCATTATTTTTTTTTGGCAATTTTTTTCAGGGAGGCAAATCTTTTCCAAGAAGGGAATATTTTGGCATATTCACTAACATCAACATGACATCAGCCATATGGTCAACTTCTGGTCCCCTTTCAATCTTTCCTTGCGCTAATTGACATATGCTTTATTTTTGTCATAATTTGGGCATACAAAGTCAAAATCATGCAAATGAGATATTAACAAAAGCTGATTCCATTATAAAAAGTAGACCTAGATGATGAATTATGCCAACAATAAAGTCAACTCCATACCACCACAATCATCGCCATACACCAATAATATTGAAAAAAAATTAATGCCAATCTTAAAAATTGATTCCAATCTAAAAAATAACCCCAGCATCAACATGACATCAGCCATATGATCAAATTTTCTTTCAATCTTTCCTTGCCCAAGGCATGTAAGCCTTAGCTCACCATTTAAGTGGTCACAGACAGGCTATTTTTTTAATAGGCAAAAGAACTTTTTGGGCCCCCATGTGCAATTAATATTCTAAATAATAACCTTCAAAATTGGGCGCACGTGCTCCTCTTATGTGCCCGTGAATGTACCAAAAACCACGATCAAACGCTCCAAAAAAATCTTGATGAATCCACCCGTACAATCCAATAAAACAATACTCAGGATATGCGAGCTCCACCAACGAACTTGCAATGCACAAAGTAAATAATTTTCAAAGACTAAAGTCCAATCCCTAGCCAATCTGATCCTTGAAGCTTGCCATGAACTGTAGGAAAAAGCAATATGCCACCCCAGCTTCAATACAAATGATGACATGTGATGGCCAAAAAATATATGCTGCACATGGATCAAGGGTTGAAAGCACTTCATCAATAAAGTGCTTGATCATCAATAATGATATGTTGCACATAGATCAAGAGTTGAAAGCACTTCACCGAACATAGAATGCACAAGCCTGGAGTTATAGTCGACAATTGATCTAGAAACTGCCATAGACTGAGTCTATGAAATCTGCATTCCAGCCAACGGAGCTTATGAGCCAATCTGACATGATATCGCCTCCAATGAAGAGGCTAGGCTGATCCACCATCCCTCTGCCATGCTCAATGAAGAAGTCAAAAGTGCCATTCAAAGACTCCTCAAGCCACAATTATATGATATCACCCAACCTCGAAAATACCAAATGTGAGCATCCAAGCAAATATTGTATCAGCCCTGTAAGGAATAAATTGCCTAACAACCGAACCACAGGCTATTGATCATGTCAATAAGAAATTCGTAGCTACGAATAAGAAAAACGGGAAAAAAGGGTTTAAATGCCGGTAACTGAAATCGTAAAATCAAAAGGAAGAAACCAAGATCTGTAATTAATTCGATGTAAGGAAATGCGTCAATTGCAAACCAAAACTTCCTTAAATTTAACCTCAAAACCTATTAATGAAAATTCTCAAGAATGGAAGGAGATGCTACAAGCAGGCTCGATACCATGTTGGATTATTGACTCCACCCAAACCACAAATAGCAAATTCGTCTTCACAGTAAGAGAATATGATAGTTTCATCAAATGATGAATGTATTTGAGATGCTTAACAATGTATATTAGCCTTGCTTATAAAGAAAGGCCAGAGGATATGAGAGCCCAAGATGACATCTAATGAGATGCAAGGTTAGGTGAGAGTAGGTAAACTAAATCACATGCCAACTATACAACACAAATATTTTAATGCAGCCTAAGAAATAATCTTTCATAGGCAGTAGTACTTTTCTAAGATGAAAGAGAGCAATATGTAACCAAATGACCAATAGTGAAGCATCAATGCCATATGAAGGGGAGACCTCATAATCTAACAAAAGCATCCAAGGCTTATTTCCAACCATTAGAACCACCTCTTCATGAAGAGGTGAGGAGATTAGAACTACCTCTTTATGAAGAGGCGAGGAGATGTCGAGATCCACCAAAATGTGAGTGGAGGTAGAAAGTCCCATATACAAAGTAGTAGATCACTAACCTTAAAAAATGACTCGTAGAATTCTTGGTGGCCTCAAAATAGAAGGGGAATATTTGATAGCTTCACCCACATCAGACACACAAAGAGTGGTTCAATAAGAGGGTTAAAGAAGTAGAATAAGGTTTGATCATGAGAGAGTTCTCTCTCCAAGCCCAAATTTGATCTAGGACCAAGTTATGATCCTCTAAAGATGAAAAATAATTAATGAAAGCCTTCAACACAAGGGAAGAGTTATATCTTACCAATCAAAAGGGGCTTCCAAACATATCACACCCACAAAAAATGGCAGTAGTTGAAAAAAAGGCATGAGCTTTAATGAACCACAAAAACACTATTATTATTATAATGACTACTAATTGATATGATAGATTTGTAGCTTAAACCATTAGAAATAAGTACAGATAGATATGGTTTATGAGAGGACTTATCAATGAAGCATCGCAATAAATCTATGTCACTACTAGAGGAAAATAGTTTGCAAGGGAAAGTTATCTATAGAATTTAAACAAAATTGAATTATGTGTTAATTAGGTTGCAAATATGACTTTGACTTAGACCTAATATATGTCTAATAGATATTATAACTCTTGGTTTTATATGTAGGATTTTAGAAATAACATTAAAATCTCTACTGGATATTTTTGATAATGAAACTAATTATTCAAAAAATTAAGATTGTAATTCTCAACAAGAAGGGCTTTGATTTGGATAAGTATTATGTTGTTGGATCAAAAGAAAGATTTCTAATGCATTTTGGATTCAAACCACTTTAAGAGGTGGTTCTATTCTTTTGTGGAATTTTGCCATAAGGTTTGTTCTTCTCTTGGGTGGGGTGTTGTGGTTTATTATTGTGTTTTGTCTCCCAGTGTTCCTTAATAATTTTTATTATCATTGATTGCTATTTTCACTTTTAGGATTTGCCCACTCTAATTCATAACTTTAACTAGAATCACTTACCATAATCCAAAATTAAAGAAATACAATTGAAATTGAAACCTCAAATAAATAAAATTAAAAAATTCATTACTTCTCACTCTACAATTAAAAGTATACAATTAATTATAACCTAATGTTTTGGATCGATACATTATTTTATATTTGAATGGATAGCTTAATTAAATGAATAAATAGCTAATTGAAATTCAACAAATAGAAACTTAAACGACACCAAACTATTTTTAACCAAAAATTGATGAGGCAAGACAATACATAATTACTTTCAATTAAAAATGATACATATTCTAATTATTTTTACATAGAAACAAATTCAAAATATTCTACCAATATTTTTTTGTTTTTAACTACTATAATAACTGTTATTCTTTGACCTCTTATTTTTATTGAATAAAAAGAAATATTTTAGATATTTCCTTAATCCATTGACAAGGATTCTCTTTATTAATAGCACCAGGTGGTACTATCTCAAACACTCTCTTTTAGAATTTATGATACAGGATCAAAAATAATTGCCCTTATATGTTTAAGCATTGCAGTGGGAGACGTGATTTCATCACTGTTGAGGTAGTATAGGTGGACAATTTTGGCTAGATTCCAATATAACTGCTTGCTCTCGCGAGGTAGAACGCTAGGCTGCAATAAGTTCCTCAGTAGTTTTTGTGTGCTTTCATTTACTGTTTGTCTCATCCACTCAGTAGCATTCTCAACAGATGTCCCTGGATATTCTTTCATGAACAGTGACACGGAGTTGATCTTTCCTTGCTTGGTCTCCCTCTGAAAAACATATGAATAATTTACTTTCTCATCTCAGCATTTCATAAAAATTGAAGTATTGCAAAGACATGATTTGGTTGAGATGTTTCAACTAAAAGTATATTATAAGTTTTAATCTGTTTAGATAGTTCATCTTAAATTACAATAATAAATTGTTTTTTAATTGAAAAATCATATACTTTGATATCAAAATTTAAAATATATTGTTTAAATCCAACCTATTACCTCGTAGGTCTGAATGTCATTCAAAAGACGCCCACAAATACTGACGAGATCCATTAGACTGTTGTACTCATGATGGTTGATGGTTAGCTCTGAAATCTCAGGCTCTACAAAATAGAGTGCTGTAAAAACAATTGGTTCCAGTCCGATAGTAATTTTTCCAGTTTCGATGTATTCCTCCAATGTTGGTATATATCCGTGTTTGACCCATTCAGCCTCCTCCATCATTGAGATTGCTAGCTTGTACCACTATAAGATTAAGCACAAAAAAGCATTAATGGGTTATTCTAACGATTTTGTTTTATAAAGCTTGTTGAAAGAAATTTTGTTCCCATCCTGCACAATATAAATGAACCATCAAGTAATTCATATTCGTGAAAAATATACACACCATTTCCCTTAAATGGGTGCTCACATCCCTGCCTTGAAAGACCCAGGCATCCTGAGCAATATCATTGACAGTGTTATAAATTGCAGAGAACAAAATTTTCACATTGTCCGAATGATTACAAATCACTGTTGGATCCCACCTGCGAGACATTTGAAACAAGTAATATAAAGATATTAGTTTTTCACAATTCATAATAGTTCTTGATATAGTTTCTAGATTAGTTTATGTGAATTTGTTTGCATCAACGGTTCGAATCACACTCTGTGATCCATCATCAGGATGAAGCTCATGAAATAGTAAAGTAAAAAGTTGGGGATCTATCATCCTGACGATGGATCACCGAGTGTGATCTGAAACGTTGATGCAAACAAACTCACACAATCTAATCCAGAAACTATATAAAGAACAAGTAATATAGGCAATTCCTCTCTACATATACAGAATTAGGGTTTTTAGGGTGGAATGTATGATAGCTATATAACTTATGATACAATTACCTCTTAACAGCATCAACAAAGTACTGAAGCTCTTCAATGGAGTCTGAACTGGCCACGTCATAAAAATCATCCATTAACACAGTAAGAGCTGCAATCTTAGTCCATACGATGCGTGCAGTAGACATTTCAGGGCTAAAAAGTGTTGAGGCAGCAGAAAAATAGGAGTCTACAACAGTGTTTCGAGCAAAGTGTAGGCTACCAAGTTTAGAGTCTACACTCCATCTGTTATGGTAGACAAAAACAGAAACCCTTATCAACCTCTCAGTGTAAATCTAACTCAGTGGAGGGAGTCGTGTTATTCCAATTGTTTCCAAAAGCTTTGTACTTACTTTTCTAACTCCTGCAAGTCCTCCTTTTGCACTGCTAGGCAAATATTGTAGTCATTTTTGGCTAAACTTAGAAAACAATCATTGCCTAAACAAGGGATTCTGCAATCGAATTTCAAGGATCAATTTTTAACACTATTGAAGTAGGTGATATATACTTTAAACCAAAATAAATGAAATGGACCATGTAGATCTATGAAAGGTTACCGGTAAGAGGTCTTTCCTATCCGAATATCATCAAAACCAAAGTTTTTGATGTATCTTAGATGTTCTATTCTCTCCAAACTAGCCTTCCAAGGGACAGCGAGCGCATACTTAACCTGCGAGGAATGGATTGCCTACAAAGCTTAATCAAAGACATAATTTCAAAGAATAATCATTTCCACCCTAAGGATTAAGTTTATTACCTCTTCACAGAGGACTGTATTTTGTTCATCCATTTTGATATTCTCAAGATAGTTTTGGGAGAGGGATTTTGCTTCTTCCAAAACTCTTTCACCTTGAAACATCAACTGAGATGCTTTGTACAAATTCAGCATTGCTATCACAGCTTGGCCACTATTTTCTAGAGATTGTAGGAAGACGCCATTTTTTAAATAATTGAGAAAGAGATCTACAGAATTGTTCGTTTCATTAGTAAGAAACAAAAATTTATTGAATTATGCATCACATGAAATGTCCCCAAATCTAGACTCTAGTAGTAAATTATTCTTTTGAGTTAGAAACTACCATAACCAAAATTGCATATCCATGATAACTGGTATTCATGCTTAACAGACAAAAATATGAGAGACAATCAATGGAAAAGTCAAAACATTGTTTGGTTTGTTCGAAAAACCTGGAGACACATCATATCCATTGGATCTTAGAACCCTGAAACTGATAGAACTGTTAATTATGTCTGATGTTGATGATATTCCCTGAATTATTTCATTCTCTTTCCAGCATCTGCCCATTGAAAATATTGATTTCAGAAAAAACGGAAACCAAGGATAGAAACTACATTATCCAATCATAAGCAAAGGATTTATCACTTACCTATAGACATTATCTAGAACTTGTTTTGTCTCACATTTGAAATGTCTTGCTATACCTAACCTCTCCAACATATCCACCATTGAAAGACCAGTAATCAACTTTATGGGATAAACACTAGGCACTGCACCAACAAAATAATGCATGTTCAATGTGTATGAACATGATAAAATGTTATCAAAGCATATACATAAACTTTTAAGGACCAACCTCCACTCTCCAAATTTCCTAGCATTGAATTCAAATACATAAGGCAATTAGATTTTTTAGTATGCATCAGAGCACAAGCAGTTGCAGAGGGAGAATGGAAGAGTGAGCCATCCGTGCTCTCATGTCTTAACACTTTATCCCAGTCAACAATGTTCCGAATACCCTCAATGATGAAAACCATAGATGGTTTATACTCATTGAGATGATCTATTCCTATACTGGAAAAATGAAAGCAAGAATCAAACTATAAGAATAAATAAAAATAAGTACGGGGATTCAAAAGTATTGAATAAATAAACTAATTGTAAAAATTACCTTTGAATAAATAACCGACTGCAAAAATTAGCTTTGAATAAATAACCTGACTGCAAAAATTACCTCTTAAGGATTTGTTCTCGCTTAGTGAGCATTAGTTCTATAGGAGGCGAATCATAAGGGAGGTCTAAGGACAAGTCTCTTGCATCTTCTAACATTGCAGCGAAGATCAGATCAAATCCAGTGGGATTATAGCAATCCTCATTGGTTATTTGTCCGATATTTTCTTTTATAAACTTCAAACCTGTTGAAGAATAAAAGATGACCCAAAATCTTACAGGAGAGATTCTATATATATGTACTTGTAGATCAATATGTAGACATATCACACTGAAGCATATAACATAAGACTCAAAATTTTATTGACAAAAATGTGATATAGTTAGAGGATATTCATGCTCATGAGAATATATTTAACATAATGTCGATTCTAATTGAATGAAAAGAGATGATTACGATTCTTTTAATATTAAAAATAATGAATATGTTTGTCTTGTGAATTATAATAATAAAGCATACTACATTTATTATCAATGTTAAAAATAAAAAAAAATGTTAAAAATAAAGCTTTCAAATGTGATGATAATGAAGGAAACATATATAAGAAAATATCTAATAAAGAGATGGAGAAGGAAGTGTGCACACATGTATGTGTATATATACATATATATGTGTATATAATATATATACATATATATGTATACGAGTATATTTATATATATGTACATATATTGACACACACAAATATATATATACTCATGTATATATATTTAAAAAATGAACATTTTAATATCCACAATAATTGAAAATGGTTTATAGCCAAATATTTTGAAAAAATATTTTTACCCATGTTCACATTTTTTATGCCAAGATTCCATCTTTTAAGTGCAATAATGCATGCCAAGGTGTGAGAAAGATGGTCTTTATTATAAGGAAAGTTTGATAATCCCCAAGATCCATTCGAGAGTTGATTGTCCATTATCCATGAAAGGCATTGTGGGAATTGTGGTAATTGAGAGTTTTCCAAAGAGGGGACCATTGCTACCCAAGCTGTATCATAAGGTGAAACATATGCATGTCCTTTCTCAATTTCTGAAAATAAAAGTTGTATCCTCTTAATATCAGCATCTACGCACTCAAAAGTAGAAGAAATTTGCTCTGTCTTTGTATGAACAACCTATCAAATAACCAGATGCACAATTAATAAATCTAATATAGACACATGAGAGATTTCAAAATTATCCTTTATAAATTTCTAGAAATAAAATAAATAGCAATTTTATTTATACTTCAAAATGTGAATTTAGTCACTACAAAATACCATTGCCGATGGTTAGTATAGTTGCACTTTCTTACCATTATGAAAGTTAAATCTGTTTTAAAAATTCACCTTTGAAAAATCTGTGTTAAGGGGTGTACTTGTACTTGTAGATTTGAAGACCTGACATGACGTTTTACCATGAAAGAACTCAGAGATAGCAGATCCTATCAATAAATGATAACAAAACATCAATACGAAACGGATTGAGAACTTAATGAGAACTTAAATGTATAATTTTTTCTACTAACAAAACTTGAAATTTATCTTAAAAAAATCAAAATGTGTATGATATGCTCCACACAAAATTTTGAACTTCCAATTATAAACTCTCCAGTAATCTCATCTTCCAAATCATTATGATCAATGCCTATTCATATGAGATAACTAAGAGCTAACAACATCTTGTTACAGGCAATTTGGAAATAAAAAGAAGTTAATTTGCATTCATATGTGTATGATCATTAATGCTATTAGATTTCTATGATCTATAGAAATATTCATTAGCTATTGTGTATGAGATTTTTAACATCATTGATCATAAAATTTAATTCCAAACATTGATAAATCTCATACACAATAAAATTCAAAAATAGCTAATGAATACTCATATGACCTATCATATGAAAAACTAGACATACAAATTAACAGCATTTCACCTGCATAACTGGTGGAAACATTGCATTTTGCATTTCTGAATCGCCATTGAGAAAATCTGGCAGATGGGTATGGAGATGGAAGCACAGTGGTTGCAGAATTTAGGATGACAGAAAAGTTAAGAGCTCCCATATTTGCTGATCTCGATGAGAATAATGCTATTTGATTATGTGAATTGATGTTTAAATGGAGTGGTTTGTGTAGGAAAAGACAAAGATGGAATATATGAGAAAATCCGAAAGATCCATAATTGTTTATATAATCTGTACAACTACTTTTGTTATAATAATAAAAATTAAAATAAATCTATTTAATATTTGTATTGTTTTACAACTTTTATCTATTTAATCTCTTAGAGTATAATTATAAAATTTATATAAATTCAAAGATAAATTTAATAATTGTAATGATTATATGGAAAGAAATTTGATATTCATTTTAATCTAATACAGATAAGAACTTGGGTTCACTAATACATTTGGAGCAGTTTTCGGATGAGCATTTCCCATGAGCTATGGGATTTCTTTTGTTTTGTCGGATTAATTTGGTTTTTTTTCAAAAATTACCTCGTCTTCGTCGGAATTCCGACACTAGTAC
The DNA here is from genome assembly GCF_030272615.1 of Cryptomeria japonica. Taxonomy (NCBI): domain Eukaryota; kingdom Viridiplantae; phylum Streptophyta; class Pinopsida; order Cupressales; family Cupressaceae; genus Cryptomeria; species Cryptomeria japonica. The sequence continues at coordinate 310,796,864 of NC_081408.1, forward strand.
ATTTGGCCTCAAATTCCGACGAAGGTTTCCGACGGACAAGGCATATTGTGATAAAATTTGATTTTTTTTCTTTAAAGTGCCCGAGTTCGTCGGAATTCCGATGGACTCAGGCACTTTAAAAAAAAAAAAACATAATGTGGGATCATTTTTTAAAAAACCAAACATTTGTGGGGAGCGTCATCTGCAAAATTTTATTCAAAAGTAAATACAAATAAACATAAAGATTCCTAAAATCTCCTTCATTTCTTGGACAAAATCAAAGAATTTAAAGGCAAAGAAAATATACTTCTATCTCTCCCTCCAAAACTGAATTAAAATGCCCTCCTTCTAATTAGTTATAACTCATATGTGAAAGCATAAGAAGGATTATAAATCTAGACCCCTCCACTGTTATCTTATTACCTATTAAGAAATTAGCAATGAGCTATTTCAACTTCTGGTAATTACTTCTTGAAAATTCATTACAAAATCATATCTTTTAGCTTCCCACCTTCCCCTAAATATATACATTATAACTTATTAATGAGTTTAAATATTAAAATGAACTTTAAAATAAATGGTACCACTTCTTATAAATTTTACTAGCATGTGCCTATTGCCAAAGCTAGATTAGCAGTAGAGATGTGACAGGTTCATTAATCCAATTCTACCATGTCATTATAGGAATATCACTATGATGCCAATGAATATTTTTGGATATTAAGTCCTTCCATGAGTAACTCCATAATTCACCATTATTCAATGGACACTAAAATGCGATATTCTATTCATCATTATTCATTGGACAAAATCATAGTCACTACTATTGTTAGGCTTGTTCATCCTTCTTTCTTTTCTAAACTACAAATTTAAATGCATCACTTTAGCTCCACAATAGCCACATGGATATAAAGTAAACATTTACATTGATTCCAAATTAAAACTTTGTCTATAGATGATATTGAAATTCAAATACTTCAACTACAAAATCTAATAATAGTATTCTCTTTGTGCTTAGAGAGATTGCCTACTTGCTGAGACATTTTGTGAAACAACTACCATCTCATGCCATATCTAAGTTTCCACAATTTACATATATATCTAATAAGAGCATTTGTAATATTTTGATCATCCACTTGTTAAATGATGTTTTACTACTACAATAACCTTTTAACACATTCGATGCCTTTTGACTGCTACATTCATTGCCCAAATAATTGTAGATGGGAAGCTTCCTACTCTCTTCATTGTTAACATTAGTTGGACTAACGAAGGAAAATAAAATTTGCGATAAGACAAATTTTCTTTATTCTATTTGTGAGCATTCATCATTATAGGTGATGGAAATCGATTTGAACTCTGAAGCATCTTTTATGTTATTTTTATTTCGCCTACAATGGTTTGAGCCTGCTCACAAGAACAATGCATCCTTCATCAGAGAGGTATGATCCAACTATGCAAAATAAGACACATCTTTTGGGGTAGCCAACATGTGTTGAATTTTGTGCAAGACCAAGTAAATTGTGCAATATCTACTCCCTCTCTAGTAGCCTTTGGTATTTCTTGGTTTGTTCAAAAGTCTGTGAACTGACCCCCCAAATAGATAATATAACCACCAAAGCATCTTTGACTGATAAGCTGGAAAACATAGCCGCAAAATCTTATGAAAATATTTTGGTTATTTAAAGTTTGGACTTAAATCTTTAACCAAAACCTCAAAAAATACCTGGGTTATATTAATGTACCATCAAATGCAACTATATATTGGATATTTGAATTAAAGATGAGATTCAATGATATTGAAGAACTAGCTACTAACTCCTCAAATTCCTTCAAGTTGTTGATCTAGGTGGCTTGAGGAAAACAAAGATCAAGGATGATGAACCGATTTGTGTTGATGCTCCGAAGTAACCAAAATAAGTAGTGGGCCCCATTAGAAAGGTCATTTGGCAATTGGACTCCCTTTAGAGCCTAGGTAAGTTGTGACATCCCTAAGTTTGACGGGAAAATTGGTATATGTTGTTGATGATTATATTTCTAAATTGGAGATTTATTTCTCTGTAATTTCTTAGACTATAGAGAATTATGTCTGCAATACTAAAATTAGAATTCTAGTTCAACAATGTTGGATTGCTAGCTTTCTAGCCAAGGAGGAGTTGAAGAAACTCCACTTGATTTAGTGATGGAGGTGAATTTTAGTTTGGGTGGTTTCATGGAGGTCATCAAGGAAGATTTTTCCAAAAGATACAAATGAAGAAAAGTAAATTTTATGGCAACTATGAGAGAAAAATTGTATTTGACTACATCAATACTTAACACACATTGTGTTCAAAAGTTGGCACCAAGAACTCTAAGAAGCATTGGTTCTTTACAAAATTCTAATGTCTAGCATCCATCATTAGTACATCTAGATGAAAATGACATCTTTAAACGTCAAAATATTGATTGAAGATAAACTCAACCCCAAAGGTAAGAAAGGCCCTAAAATATGACAGAGATTTATGCTATTGTTTAGGTCTGCATATTGGAAGGAGACAATCATCCATAGTTATCACAAGCTCCTGCAGCTCATGTAGACTCAAGCTGAGTTGCAAAATAACCATCAAAGGTGCTAAATGTACCTACAATGGTGAGTCATTTCTAACATAGTGTCACCTGAGACTTTTTCTATTTACCATAACAAGATGTTTTATAACATAGTGGGTAAGTACCTAAAATAGCGTTGTTTCTAATTTTACAAAATTATTCCTATTGTCTGCAATAGGGTCATAGAAGTGTAGTTTCAAGTGACATATGCAAAACAAGAAATTATAGATAAAGAGAAAGACTATTTTTCGATGTGTTGGAGTATGACAGCCATGTTCTCTCCAATCTCCATTAGTTTGACAGTAGCTGATGCCAAGAGACACTTATCATCGGAGTTGAGTATTCTGTGGAAGGGCTCGAGATTCCCATTCTTGACCCCTACCCTAAACACCTCCCATGCCTCCTGGATGAAGTTCTTGCTCATCTCTCGTGCTACCCTTTTTTGGGCAATTTCCTTGTCTTCACTGTCTGACTCCTCCAATTTAGAGGATATGTAGTTGGTGTGGTTAAAATAGATCTCGAGGGTGCTTACCAACAATCAGAATCCAACTCTAGAATGACATTTTCTAGGGCTTGTCCATTAGACAAGCGGACAAAGTCATCAATCCTCTGTATGCTTACTTCCTTTGAATCAAATATCTCAACCATAGGGCAAATGACAACCTCGTAAAAAAACCCATCACACCAGTGTTGATTACCACCCAATGTACCATTAGCCACCTACCATATAGCATTCCTGACCACATCTTTTGCTTGAAATAGCCGGCTGCATTGGGCTTGGATCAATTCCTCTCTACACATGCAACTGAGACCAAACTGATGCACCATCGGATGAGATCGATACTTCCAGGCTTAAGACTACAATCTAAACCATTCCTTATATAAAGTTTCAGACTTTCTAGAGAAGTCTAGAGAAGTCTAGAGACCAGAACAGGCCTGAATTCCAATCAAGCTTCATCCGAACAGCATATATTTACTATTCTGAGAGCTTTTCAAGTCATTGGTCATACATACTTTATCTAACCAACCTAATACCAATCTGCCAAATCGCATGAAAAAATAGAGGTCTTCGGTTTGTCCTTCCACTAAGGTATGGCCTACCTCTAGCTAAAACGAAGCTTCCATGCTCGATCCACATTCACTGACATCCAATGCGCAATCATAAGAGAGATCAAGATCCATGTTGGTTATGTCTGCACCTTGGGCCATAGAATTACTCATCGAAATTTTCCATGATGGCCCAGGTACCTTCCTACTTCTTATCCGATCCCTAACCTGACTTTGCAGACAGATTCAGCCAAATCGTCCTTTACAATCTATTTCAGCTCATTCTACCAGTCAAAAGTCGATATTTCCTCAGTGTATGATTTTGGTGAGATACCAACATTAGCTAGATAATCAGCTGGTTTTTTTTGTCCTAGTTTAGAATATATTCTATCTTCTTGCAATAAGCATTGGTTGATATTGTTGTCACATTTCAACATAATCCACATCTAGTTATCACATTTCAACAATGAGACTAATAATTTTGGAAGTGTGGAATTGTTGATAGCCAACACTTAGGTGTGAACCCTGTCTTCACAAATTATGATCAGTTGCCATGATACTTGTGTAAAGCTCTGATGCTAATAGAAAACAAGATGAGAGGGGGAGGGGGGTGAATCACACAAACTTAATCTTCAATATATTCAACAAATTCAACCTCAATAACTTATACTTCTGAATATATAACCAAAAATGTAAAATATTCAAACTCATGAATAGATATCATCACAACACATATAACACCAGATTTAACGTGGAAACCGAAATAGGGAAAAACCACTATGGGATTTCGGACCCACAAAGAAATATACCCTTCTAGAGTATGCTCGGTTAAAAGAAAATCCTGTTTAAGATTACAAACACATTGCTAGATGTGACCCGATTAAGGGATTTCCCTCAGACTTGTTAGAGTCTTGCACTTTGTTAGAAGTGACCTTGTCAAAGGATTTCAAACACTCATTTATAATGTTACCTTGCTAGAGGGTTTACAAATAAGACTATTAGGTCCACTTGGTTAAGAGATTTCCTGTCACTTATAAAATAAACAATAGTAATAAAATATATCTACAACTTCACACTTGAAATGCTATTCTTATTTGCTCAAAACAATCTTGTCATAAGACTTATCTAATCCCTTGATGGGCTTGTTGGGCTTCTCAATCTGTTCTTCAATCATATCTTCAAGCTTGTGAGCTCAGTAAACATTCCTGTAGCATCACTGTGCATACATTTGCCCGCATGTAGTGTTTATCAACAATTCCTTATTTATAAACAATTTCTGACCACTTAATCTCCCTGATCACATTTCCCATGATCAATCTTAGCCATCAGATCATCAAACTTGACTAGGTTCAATGTATCCTTCAATCTAAAAATGTTTTACCTCGCCTTGGAACTTGCATTCCTTCCTAGGAACTTGTGCTAGGTTATTGTAGTTCAATCTGTGTTGTAGATCTTCCTCTTGATTTTCCATTGTCGTAGATCCTTAAAAAACTTCTTGCGTGGCATACCAATCATTTATTCATCTCTAGCTCATCAGCATCCTTCATTAAATAATGTTTATATCCATCTAATGCGATCTATTATAACTCGGTTGTTACTCAGTTAATACTGAACTTCGCTTGGTAGACATTCTGCCTCCTTCGTTAACCGATATCGATAACCTTAGGGTTTACCGAATAGGTTCCTTGCTCAGTGACATAATATAGTATTAAACTTATAATCAACAACATGTGTAGGATATCAAAATAGTCAAAATAACATGATCTCATCATTGTCTAACTCAGTAATAGTTGCCCATTGAATAACTTATATCTCCCCTTTATTATCATATTCTTTCTGTGTCACTTACCGACCTCTTAATACTCATCAAAACATACTTCTCAAGATATGGCAACATCATACTGAATCAGAAAATCAATTTCTTGACATCAATGACAAAATAATATTATTAAGAAAGTAATCATCCTTCTTCAGTTATATCAATAATCTCCAACAACCTTCTCAATATTCTTATTGAAATGCCAACAATCTCCTTTCTATTGTAATGCCAACAATCTCCCCCTTTGGCATTGATGGCAAAACCAACAATTAAATGGTAATACCAACTTGATTTGTTGCACCTGATTCGGATTCAGATTGCTATTTAGTCTTCTCTGTTATCTTTGAGCTGATCGAACCTTCTCCTGAAGTCTTCTTCCCCTGGCATTGGTTTTCTGTTATCTTCTCCAATTAGTCTAACTTCTCCATTTAGTGTTCTCCCCCTTTGACAACAATGCCAAAAAGAAAAAAAAGCTAATTCATGGTTTCTTCCCCTGTGAAGTGATTTGCCTTGCTGTGTTACACATGTATTATCTCAGTCTTGGTCAGAGCAACTTGTCTCCAATCACTATTTCCTGCACACCTTTAGAAAACCTCCTAAAGTGCATAAATCAGCATCAATCGACAAATAATATTCAATAGAGTCATCGAATTGATGCTTTCACCGAACTCTGTCAGTTAGTATAAGATAGGGGTAGGACCCCTAACTTGCTTCTGAGATACTCAAAAGTGTCCCTTGGCAGTGGCTTTGTGAAGATGTCTGCTATTTGCTCCTTTGAACTGATATATTCCAGCACAACTTTCTTCTCTTGAACTTCTTCACTGAGATAATGATACTTTATAGAGATATGCTTTGTCTTAGAGTGCATTACCGGATTCTTTGAAATGTTAATGGCACTAGTATTATCACAGAATATAGTTACTGGCTTGGTAACTCTCTCATTTATACCTTCCAACAGTTGTTTGATCCATGTAATATTGGTACAATTCAATGCTGCAATGACATATTCAACTTCAGTTGTTGATTGTGAAATGCATCCTTGCTTCTTGCTAAGCCAACTTACTAGTCTATCTCCCAAGAAGAAAGCTCCACCACTTGTGCTTTTCTTGTCATCAATGTTTCCTGCCCAATCAGCATCAGTATAAACTTTTAAATCAAAATCATTCCTCTTTTCATATACTAAGCCATAGTGTTCAGTGCCTCTCAGGTATCTGAAAATTCTCTTGATTGCTATCATATGGGTTTCTTTGGGATCTGCAAAAAATCTTGCAACTATTCCTACTGCATGTGCTATATCTGGCCTACTGTGAACAACATATTGCAGCTTTCCAATCATAGATCAGTAAAGTGTCTCATCAACAGATGCAGATTCATCATTCTTTGATAGTTTATAGTTAGTAATCATAGGAGTACTTACAGGTTTAGAATCCTCCATTCCAAATTTCTTCAAGATTTCCTTCATGTACTTGGATTAAGTAATGAAAATCTCATCTTTCATTTGTAGTATTTGTAAACCTATAAAATACTTTATCTCACCGATTAATGACATCTCAAATTCTTTGCACATTTCATTTCCAAAGTTCTTGCATAGAGAATCATTTCCACAAAAAATAATATCATCAACAAATATGGCTGAGATCAGTATTCCATTGTCCTCATCATTCTTCATGTACATATTGTTGTTTTCACTTGTTCTTATAAAACCAATCTTGATTAACTAAGAGTGAAGTCTTTCATACCATGCTCTAGGTGCTTGTTTCAGACCATATAAAGCTTTGTTCAATTTACATACCTGATCTTTACTCTTGTCTTTAACAAATCCTTCAGGTTGTTCAATATAAACTTCTTCTTCTAGTATACCATTCAAAAATGCAGATTTAACATCCACTTGATATACCTTGAAATTTTTGAAAGCGGCATATGCCAACAATGTTCTTACTCCCTCAAGTCTAGCCACAGGTGCAAAAGTCTCACCATAGTCTATTCCTTCTTCTTGAGCATAACCTTTGCAAACTAGTCTAGCTTGTTTCTGAAAATCCATTTTTGTACCAATTACATTTTTGTCCTTCCATCTTGGGACCAATGTCCAAGTTTCATTCTTCTTGATTTGATCAATCTCTTTTGTCATAGCATTTACCCAATCTTCATTGTTAAATGCCTCTTTTACTATTCTCAGTTCAAATTCAGATATTAGACATGTGTTTTGTCTCAGTTTGTTCCTTGTCATCACTGGATCATCCTTATCCCCTATAATCTGATTTGATGCATTATTTCTTCTAACATATTTGGCTAATATAGGCTTGGTAGGCTCTGTATGATCTTCTTCATCACTCGGTAACTGGATATTATCTTCATTTTCTTCAGCAACTTTCTCGGTAGGACTTCTTGGTTGAACATAAACAAATTGTTCATAATTTTCTAGTTCTTTGGAATTTCCTTCATCATTTCTTTCTGCAAATTCATCAATTTTCACATTTGCACTTTCTACTATTTTGTTAGATGATTTGATCAGACATTTAAATGCTTTACTTCTAGAAGAATAACCAAGAAATATTCCTTCCTCGCTTTTCTGATCAAACTTTCTATTTCTATCATCTTTGTGAACATAACATCTACTTCCAAAGATTTTAAAATAACTTTCATTAGGTTTCTTATCATACCAGATTTCATATGGTGTCTTCATAGTTCCTTTCTTTAGTTGTACTTGGTTTAGGGTGTAAACAACAGTGCTGATTGCTTCTCTCCAAAATGTTTGAGGTACCCTCTTTTCTATCATCAGGGTTCTGGCACAATCTACAATTGATCTATTTCTTCTGTCAGCTATCCCATTTTGCTGAGGTGTTCTCAGTGTAGACACTTGCCTTTTTATACTATGATCATTGCAGAATAAGTTAAATTCATCAGAAGTGAATTCTCCTCCTCTATTAGATCTAAGACATTTCAACTGTCTTCCTATTTCATTTTCAACTCTTGCCTTGTACCATTTAAACATTTGAAAAGCTTCTGATTTTTCTTTTAAAAACATAACTGACATCATCCTTGAGTAATCATCCACAAATAATATGAAGTATTTGTCACCATAATAACTTTGAACTTTCATGGGCCCACAAAGATTAGTGTGTACTAGATCTAAAATTCCTTTAGAAGTTTAGGACTTACTTTTAAATCTTGATCTTGTCATCTTACCCATCTGGCATCCTCGGCACATAGCATTCTTAGGTTTTTCTAGGCTCAGTAGACCTCTTACTCGGTGCTTCTTACTTATTTTGATCAGATTATCAAAATTTACGTGACAAAACCTTTTATGCCATAACCAGGTATCTTCTATTTTTTTATATATACATTTGTTCTGAGTTGAGTCAAGATGAAATGTATTACCTTTTGTTTGTGTCCCGGTAGCAGCCAACTTTCCATGTTTGCCATGAACTTTGACACATCCCTTCTAGAATTCTATTCAGTATCCTATATTGTTTAGCTATGCTACACTCAACAAATTGTATTTCAAACCTTCTACCCAGTATACATCATCACATTTAGCATTGTCAAGAAGTGTTATAGATCCTTTACCTTTCACCGAACATGGTGCATCATTACCAATTTTTACATATCCTCCATCATAGTCTTCTAATTTAACAAACTTTTGTTTATCACCTGTCATGTGATGTGAGCATCCACTGTCTATGATCCAAGAATCATTATTATTTATGTGAGATATTAGGGCTTTTTCTTCACACCTTTCTTCATCTGATCCATCTTTAATAGCCACATAAACAACTTCCTTTGTATCTATTTCATCAAATTTATCATTGTTGGATTCCTCATCAGCTACGAGGCATGTCTTTCTGTCTCTTCTTTTGAAGTCTTGATGTCCTCTATAGTGATTGTCTTTATGTCTGTCTTCTCGGTATTCTCTCTTTTCACTAGATTCTTTATCAGGGCAGTTAGAAGCCATATGTCCTATTTTATCACAATTGAAACATTTTAAAGGTAGCTTTCCTTTATACTTACCTTTGCCTCTTGGTAACCTTCTGACCAATAGTGCTTCAAACTCTTCTTACTTTCTGATCTCCTCATACAGTTTGTGTACTTCTTCCATGTTTTTAAGAAATCTCTTACTTGCTCCACTGTGATTTCCTTCAGAATACTTATTCATTCTATCATTATAGTCATCAGATTCACCAATATGAAAAGAACTGAATGCATATTCTACTTTATTTACCGAAGGCCCACTATTATCAAAATTACTTAACTCAAATGCATGTAGCTTACCAATAGTGGCATCCAAAGAGACTGGCATGTTTGGTACAGACCTTAATTCATTGATTGCAGAGACTCGAATGGCATAAGCAGGTAGAAGGGTTCTCAACAACTTACTTGTTACATCATTTTCTTCAATAGTTCCTCTTGCTCCTTTAATTTGATTGACAATTTCTTTTAACCTTGTACTGTATTGGGTTATGTTCTCACCTTCATTCATTCTCATGGATTCAAGTTGTCCTCTTAGACTATCTACTTTGGCTCTTTGGACATGTTCATCACCACCATACATAGATATGAGCTTGGTCCACATTGCCTTTGCATCATTATAGCCTTCTAGATCATTAAACTCTGAGTCGGTCAATGCTGATGTTATTTCAATCATAGCTTCAATATGTTCTTGCTTTGCCTTTAACTCTTCCAAGGTCATCAGGTTGGTGCTAGGTGCTATGTAATCATTCTCAAATTCCTGATAAGTGCAGCTTCATCCTTTTCTGCCATGTGGAGAAACTTGACTTGTTCAGCTTTGGTGGATCCCTTTTATACATCTTCAAATCTTTGCCTCAAGTACCTTTAAACTTTTCTTCCGGAGTCCACAGCTCTGATACCAATTGTAAAGCTCTGATGCTAATAGAAAACAAGATGAGAGGGGGGGGTGAAACATACAAACTTAATCTTCAATATATTCAACCGATTCAACCTCGGTAGCTTATACTTCTGAATATATAACCAAAACTGTAAAACATTCAAACTCATGAACAGTTAACATCACAACACATATAACACCAGATTTAATGTGGAAACCCAAATAGGGAAAAACCACTGTGGGATTTTGGACCCACTAAGAAATATACCCTTCTAGATTATGCTCGGTTAAAAGCAAATCATGTTAAAGATTACAAACACATTGCTAGATGTGACCCAGTTAAGGGATTTCCCTCAGACTTGTTAGAGTCTTGCACTTTGTTAGAAGTGACCTTGTCAAAGGATTTCAAACACTCATTTAGAATGTTACCTTGCTAGAGGGTTTACAAATAAGACTGTTAGGTCCACTCGGTTAAGAGATTTCTTGTCACTTACAAAATAAACAACAGTAATAAAATATATCTACAACTTCACATCTAAAATGCTAAAGTAGATTCTTATTTGCTCAAAAAAATCTTGTCATAAGACTTATCTAATCCCTTGATGGGCTTCTCAATCTATTCTTCAATTAGATCTTCAAGATTCTGAGCTCGGTAAACATTCCTGTAGCATCACTGTGCATACATTTGCTCGCATGTAGTGTTTATCAACAATTCCTTATTTATGAACAATTTCTGACCGCTTAATCTCCTTGATCACATTTTCCATGATCAATCTTAGCCATCAGATCATCAAACTTGACTAGGTTCAATGTATCCTTCGATCTTAAAACATTTTACCTCACCTTGGAACTTGCATTCCTTCCTAGGAACTTGTGTTAGGTTATTGCAGTTCAATCTGTGCTGTAGATCTTCCTCTTGATTTTCCATTGCCATAGATCCTTAACAAACTTCTTGCTTGACATACCAATCATTTATTCATCTCCAGCTCATCAACATCCTTCATTAAATAATGTTTATATCCATCCAATGCGATCTATTATAACTTGGTTGTTACTCGGTTAATACTGAACTTTGCTCGGTGGACATTCTGCCTTCGTTAACCGATATCGATAACCTTAGGGTTTACCGACTAGGTTCCTTGCTCGGTGACATAATACAGTATTAAACTTATAATCAACATGTGTAGGATATCAAAGCAATCAAAATAACATGATCTCATCATTGTCTAACTCGGTAATAGTTGACCATTGAATAACTTATATCTCCCGTTTATTATCACATTCTTTTTGTTCACTTACCGACCTCTTAATACTCATCAAAACATACTTCTCAAGATATGAAAACATCATACTGAATCAGAAAATCAATTTCGTGACATCAATGACAAAATAATATTATTAAGACAGTAATCATCCTTCTTCAGTTATATCAATAATCTCCAACAACCTTCTCAATATCCTTATTGAAATGCCAACAATCTCCTTTCTATTGTAATGCCAACAACTTGACCCTATCCTCATGGTGTTGGCTCAATTCATATTAGTTTTCCCTAGCCTAGAAGCCAAGTAATTTATCCAAGGGTGTCTATAAGAATGGAGTGTATGGTCATTGACTTTGTATGTTGAAACCATTATACATGCCCCTCCATTGAGGGTATTGAGGAAGATTGGGAATAGTGTGTTCTTTTGAAGAAACATGATGTGTGAAGTTTGATGTAGAGGCAAGGGTAGAACTCAGTATTTCATATTAGGACAATAACCACATTGATTAGACAAGTCAAATAGGGTCTCTCCAATGTTTAGGATACACGAGGGCAACATTAGTCATGTAAGTATGCATGAGAATGGGAGTGGATAGGTACTTTCCTTTTAGACTAACTTGGGTCTATGACTCTCAATGGTTTTCATCCCAAAAGTATATGTAATATCATTCGCTTGCACCTAAGGTGTGACTGAGAATTTTGTCTTAGTTGTCACTAATTTGGAGAGTATTGAGAGGACCCTATAAGGATGACTATCACCATACTCTCCATGACTTCAAAACATTTATAATGAATTCATATTAGACACTCATGGATTACCCCAATTAGACATTAGTCAACTTAAGATATGATACAAGGATTACATACCACAAAGCCATTAGCATATCACCTGCTCTAAATCACCACAAAGCCATTAGATATGTTTTGAGATAAAAAATAAGAGTTAAATGGTTTTGGTTCAATTTGCATTATTTCTATGTTCAAGTGATTTAATTTGGTATCACTTCTATATAACTATTTCTTTAGATCAATTTTCTTCCGTGTGAAGAAAGACCATGTCAGACAATATTAGTGAACAACAAAATAAGGAGACAATTGCTAGATTGTGGTCTAACTTGAAAAGAAAAGGTGATGGAAAATGTTATTGTACTTGCAAAATTTGTAAGGGGTTAAAGACTAGAAGACTTCTAATCAAAATAGCTAAGAAACATTGTAGGTTACATGGTCACATTAAAGGGGGACAAGATTATCATCCATTGGTAATTTTTTCATTATATCATTTTAACAATTTATATACATAAGAAATCACTTGATGATGAGATCACGATCATGGTTTATTTATGTTGATCATTTTTATATTGGTCGAGCACCCCAGAGCACATGATATGGATCAACACAACCCGAAGAATATGGTTTTCGAAGTGGAAGAACATGGAGGTGTGAATATTGAAGCTGAAGATAATGATCCCATGGAAGTGACGATCATGAGCCAAAAAACACAATTGAAGATGATGGTACAAATACATTGATCCATGACACATTTAGTATTGGCACAGCTGACCATGATGATGAAGATGACCTTGATGTTGTTCATGATTTACCTCTACTTAAGAAGGCATCTAAGGCCCTTTACGAAGGCTCCCAGACAACTCTTCTCTCCGTTGTGTTGTTGTTGGTGAACTTGAAGGTTATGAATAGTTTTTCCAACATAAAAATCTCATGGATGTAAAGGTATGTCATATATGTCATTATAGTTAATAAATGGTGAATCATGTACCATTAATAGTCTTTATATTAACAAATTATTTTTTTTTGTTGTAGATTGATAGGTGAGTTTTTGTTACCACCATCAAAATATTCTACCTCGCTCATACCGAGAATTATCTGCCATTATGAAAGATATTGGAATAGAGTATCAAGCAATAGATGCTTGTCCCAATGATCATATTATATATCACAAACAACATGAATTTTGAATTGAATGCCCAGAATGTCATATCAATAGATATCTAATAAATCAAATTACAAAAAGGGTGCTTCGCAAGGTTCTTCATTATATTCCCATTATTCCACGTATACAACGATTATTCAAGTGCACTAGCTTGGCACAATTTATGGATTACCATGCACACAATAGAAGTTGAGATAACATTATTCGAATGTCTGCAGATGGTTTAGCATTTATGGACATAGAGGAAAAGTGGCCACACTTTAAAGAAGAACCTCGTAATCTCAGGCTTTTATTGGCAGCAGGAGGTGTCAATCCATTTGGAGAGCTGAGATCTGTTTACTCAGTGTGGCCTATTTTTGTTATCAACAATAACATTCCTCCATGGATGTCAATAAAGAGGGAGCACATAATGTTGGCAACGATTGTTCCAGGTATTTTATCATTTAATAATCATCTACATTTAATTATAAATATTGGAGTAAAATAAGCATATTAATTATGTAATGTTTTTGTTCATTCTATTACGTAAGTACCAAGTTAAAGATATGAATGTATATATTGAGCCTCTTATCGATGAGTTGCTTGAGTTATGGAATGGTGTCACTATGTATGATGTCTCTAGACCAATAGGACAAAGACAATTTCAATTCCATGCGATGCTTGTATGTACAATACACGATGCCCCAGGGCTAACACTTTTTTGTGGTATGTTATAGTGTTCAAGTTTCGCATAATAATTATAATTAAAAAATTTAACATATTTAGTCCAATTATACATTATCTTGTAGGTCTTCAAACAAAGGGAAAATTTGCATGTCCACTTTGTGGTCCAAAGATGAAATCTCATCATTCAAAAAGTTTAGGAAAGCAGGTGTTTGATGAGTATAGGCACTTTCTCCACAAAAATCATAAGTAATGAAATTCTGAAAAACATCTTTTCAATGGGAAAGAAGAGAATACATCAAAGCCACAAAGAATGACACCTCACTTGTGGAAGTTGGAATAAAATAGAATTAATCATCAAGGTAATGCCAAACATCTTTTCTATCGTGTTTTGTTTACTGATGATCTGATTGATGATTGTGAAGGTTGTGAGGGTATTAATGACCACCTTCCTAAGGGACTAAAAAGTTATCCCCAACAATTTAATAGGTTCCCCTACTATGAACAGTTACAAATTGTGCATTTGTTTGATACTATGCATATTGGAAAGAATATAACAGAGACATTATGGAAAATATTGGATGGAAGGCGTGACAAAGAAAAAATTGTCAAAACTCGTACTGACATTCAGGAATCCAATCATGCAATAAAAAATGTCATTCAATAAAATAGCCATAGAGACCAGATTAATATTTAAGTGATCTTCCTTGGTTATTAACAGACCAACAAAGCAATGCTATAAAAGAAGTCATACAAAAAATTTGATTTCCCACAGGATTTGTTGTGAACATAAACAATCTCATATCAAAGAAAAGTGAATTTGGACCAGGGATGAAAATGCATGATTGGCATACCTTCATTAAGGTAATTCATGTTCTTGTGTATTTAATATATATTTGTATACTTCACATGTACTTTTCATTGTATTATGTGAGAGAAAAATGAAAAGATAATTTTATAATTGTTGCAGTACGTTCTACCTCTATCTCTCCCAGACCACTTTGACAATAATGTCAAGCAAGTCATATATATGATCTTGGAAAATACATGAGGTAAGTGGTGATATTTGTTCAATTTTTTGTATAGATATTATATTTGCGATTTGTTTTACTTGTTATGTAATATATACTTTTTCATATTGAATATCTTGTAGGTGGTTGTCATGTAAAGAAATCCATAAAGAAGATATAAAATATTGGAAGAGAAAAATTCCTCATCTAATGTGTGAAATGCAAAAGTGTCTACCTTCAGTTTTTTTCAATGCACAAGAACACTACCTCATACAGCAAGTTGAGGAGATTGAATTGTGTGGACCTATACACACTAGGTCAATGTGGATGGTTAAGAGGCACTTAAAATTTTTGAAGGCTTTGGTTTGACAAAGAGAACATCCTGAGGGTTCTATGGTGGAGGGATATATGGTATACCAGACTATGGTGTACATTTTTTAATATCTTCCTAAGTTTGCAGTAAAGATCCACATGAATAGCATTTGGGATCCCAACCCCATTAACAAATTAGAAGGGGAGTACTTGACAGGGAAAGGTAGATTGAGAAAAGTGATAGGTAATTATAAGATGTTATTGTAGTTAATTAATTCTTGATCTTCAAAATAAATCGGTTGTAAGACCTCTATTTATTATTTGTACAGTTGGCCAAGAGTGGGATGCACTACATTTGTATATTGCAAACAAACTTGATTGGATGACGACATGGATTGAATGTTGTCAACATTTTGGTCACAGATTAACATAGGAAGGTGTGGCTTCATTGGTTAAAGAAGCTCATCGTAATGGATATTCCAATGTTATGCAAAGGGAAATTGATTTAGCATATGGTTTAAGAGATAAACAAGTATGTATAAATTTATTAATCACCCATATGTTTATCAACTCACGATGCAATATTTTTTACATGTTTGACATATTGTAGGTCAAACACCACAACACTATGTGCTCCAATTGTCATAAATTTTGCATCAAAAAATTGGATGACATGAAGAAAATTTGTGATTCTGGGATAACTGCAGTCTTTGAGGTGACAAATATTTCATTGAGAAACAACATACATCCTCAAGAGTCTCAAAATCGATACTATGACATTTTGGATGATATACTTGAGTGTGACTTTAATTCCTTCAAATTAGTTTTGTTCGTTGTCAAATGGTATAGGCTACAACTGAATAAAAATAATCCTAATAGAACTGTTATTGAACATGATAATGGTTTTACAATGGTTGATACAAGGTCGTTTGAACCAGTTGGGGATGAGCCCTATGTTCTTCCAAGCCAATGTGAGCAGGTATTTTATTGAGAGGTTCCACATAAACCGGGTTGGTCATTTGTTATTAGACAAGATCCAAGAGGAAGGCTGATAAAGTATAATGTGATGGAAGAAGAAGGTACCAAAGAAGTTGAAGATGATGTAGATGATGATCACAATCGACAATTACTCGATGATGATGAAGAAGAAGAAGTTGATGATGATGATGATGATGATGATGATGATGATGATGATGATGATGATGATGGTGATGGTGATGGTGATGGTGATGGTGATGGTGATGATGGTGATCATGATTATGAAGACGATGATGGTGGTGGTGGTGGTGGTGTTGTTGTTGTTGATAAAGTATAATGTGATGGAAGAAGAAGATACCAAAGAAGTTGAAGATGATGTAGATGATGATCATGATCGACAGTTACTCGATGATGATGATGAAGAAGAAGTTGATGATGATGATAATGATGATGATGATGATGATGATGATGATGATGATGATGATGGTGGTGGTGGTGATGGTGATGGTGATGGTGATGGTGATGGTGATGGTGATGGTGATGGTGATGGTGATGGTGATGACAATTATGAAGACGATGGTGGTGGTGGTGGTGGTGGTGTTGTTGTTGTTGTTGTTGATGATGATGATAATGATGGTGATGATGATGATGATGATGATGATGATGATGATGATGATGATCATGATCATGATCATGATGATGATCATGATGATGATGATCATGATCATGATCATGATCATCATCATCATCATCATCATCATCATCATCATCATCATCATCATCATCATCATCATCATCATGGTTATGCTGATGAGTTGGATGAAGAAGAAGATCAATGACATGAATGAAATGAATGGGGTATGAGATTAGTATATTATATATTTAATATTGATGCACCTTTTAATATTTTTAATTCATGTTCCATCTCTAGCAGGTCCTAATAGTAGAACTATGCCACCCCGAGGAGATGGAGATAGGGAGAGTGACTATTTATGTGACATTTTTTAAACTTTGTGTTTATTTATGGAATTTGGACTGTTTATTAGCTATGTGATGTTTATTTAAAATACATATGTGATGGATTACATGTTTATGATGATACATGTGACATTTTTTGAACTTTGTGTTTATTTATAGCATGTGGATTATTTATTACCTATGTGATGGTTGGTGATTTATGATACATATGTGATGTATTACATGTTTATGATGACACATATGTGATGTTTATGATGCTCAATTACATATATGATGATACATTATGTGATGCTTATGATACATATGTAATGCTTATGATGCTCAATTGATGGTGCTGATTTCATGTATAGGTTTTGTGTGATGCTATTACCCTTGGTGGAAACAGGTAATTGACTACAGACATCGTCAACCCTTTAGTTGAGGATCTTGCATAGTCTACATAAAGTAAAGGTAAGGAATTAAAAACTTTACAATGATTTTGATGACATCTTGTTTTTTTTAATACTCTTCTTGTCTACAAAGTTCATGTTGTTCATGTTGCGTACTATGTAATTTTTAGTATACGTATCATGTAATTTTTAGCTAACATAAGATAATTGAATTACATGTGAAGGAACTTGAACCCCTTTGACAAGGATCCTACACAGTCTCATGAATCGACAGGTATAAGTCAATACACCCTATAGAAATAGTTTATTTTTTAAAAATTACTAGGAAAACAAACTTCCTCAGTTCGTCAAACCTCGACATTGGAAGCAAATCTAATACAATTATCAACACTTGAGGCCCCAGTTGGACTTATTCAATTTTTAATCTCAAAGTCAACTTCAGGGCTGACTTCTTCATCAACATTACCCTCATTTGCAAAATATCTCTCTCATTTGATGGAGTACAGGTACCACCAAATAGGTATTTGTCAGATGTATCTTCCTCGAGTGAGGGAAATGTAGGAATAGTCAACGAAAGTGAGACATGTAGTAGATCTAAAATAGGGAGATCAAGTAGAGGTCAAAAGATTAGAAGAAAATTCAATAAATGCATGGAATTTTTCCTTTCTCAAGGGGGGTCATGTTCTTATGATGATGAGACCAAAGGTGACATCGAGGTTCCCTTAAGGTACAAACATCTATAGAAACAATGGGTACCCAAGGAACTTCCTCCAATAAACACTGATTTTTGTGTTAACGAGAGGATATATCGCATAACATCTTCGTCGTTACATGGTTTGGGCTTATTTTCCATGGAAAATATAAAGGTCTGTTACAAAAAAGTTGTTGAATTGATAGAGTATGTTGGACCTTGTTACAATTACAAAAGTTGGACGCATATTGTTCGATATAAAAAATGTATGTGTAGGCATTGTCAGCAAATTATATACAACAGAAAGATAATGATCAAAGTAAATGAGTGGTTGTATACATTGATGGAAGGCTAAAAGCAACAGGGAATATTGCAGGTTTTATAAATATTACGCAACCTGGGTCAACTAATAAGCAACCCAATTGCATATTAGTATGTGCGATAAAATCAATAAGTGCAGGGGAAGAGCTGCTAATCGATTACAATTTGAATCATATAAATACAATCAAAGTTACTATCATGGGAGTGGTATGTACCATATACCATTTAAATTAACCAACCTCCAATTAATGACTCCAATATACCATTTTATTATTAAGTTTTTTTGCTAAGTCTACTGGTTTCATTTCGCTAACGTTTTTTTTTTCTTTGTCACAGGGCGACATGGATCCATCACATAGCACAGACAGAGATGTAGGTCATGACACTTCTATCAAGCAGGTAAACCTCATTGTAATTGTATAAATTATATAGAAGCAAACTGTTACATTATTATGTTCTTTTCTTGAGTGTTTTCGAGTAATTTTGATAGTGTTAATAATATTCTTGTCATAGACGGATGTTCGGGGAAAGGGAAAGGGAAAGGGACCTGTAGTACATCAACACCTCTATAGGGATGCGGACCCAACAATTATGTGATGATGACATCACATCAACCACAAACCCTATAGAAATGATGAAAAAGTCTATTACAAAAATTAATAGAGAGATTCTCGCTTTGGCATCCATGAGCCATCAGACCGATGAAATAAAAGAGAGGGTGCAACATTTGATGCGGACAACACAAAACTCGTAAGTAAGCAGTAATGAAATCTTTAATTATAACAAAAGCTCAATGATGGTTTATATTTTATTCTCTTTTATGTCATTAACTAAAATATGTATGTGTTGTTTTTACAAGATTTTATGTGTCCTCATTAACCTGGTGCCTATGATCAGGGTATTGTAGGTAGTTTAGGTGATGACAATTTTCTTGGCTTATCACTTGCTTGGCTTATCGCATTGAGTACCCAAGAGACATCACACTTGATACTATCAATGTTCATAATAAAGGTTCATCCTTGTTTACAATTCTTGCAATTTTCATATATTTAATGTTTTATATATTTAATGTGTTGTTCTTTAGGTGTTGTCAATGTTCCTATGCAAATTTCGCCTCCTCAGAGGTTAGCCCCACCTGTATTGCCGATTGCAATGTCGACAACATGCATCATGCAGACATCCTCTACTACACGTCATGGCTGCCCGCCCACTGTTTGTAGATCCCTCTTTTTCTCTATCTTCTGTTATGTGTTTATTTCCCTTCAAGCATTTTTTCTTGGGGGTATTTCATAGTGGATTTATTTTCTGCAGTAGGAGATGCACATGAGGATGCGCCAGAGGTGACTACTACTAATAACATACCATCATTTCCTGGATCTTCTTGTATTGCTAGTACGGAAACATTGCAGGCCACATTGGTGGTGAGCAACGAAGAATTGATTCCCTTAAAGATACAAAAGGTTGGAGGTACTTTAAAACTATTATTATATATAGTCTAATTGTAATTTACTTACTGATCACTCATTTTGGACTAATGATCCCATGAATATTTTGGAGGAAATGATATTTTTTATAAAAATCTATTAATGACATTGCATTGTAGATATTTGGGCCCACCATATGTAAAAGGTGGAATAACATATGTGAACTAACCCTAATCCACTATTTTGATTTCATATCATTGCTAGAATAGTTTTCCTTTGATCCATTTATTGAACTATAATAAAGGTAGCTTCAATTCATTTTTGAATCTAACAGGTTTGTTTTTTCTTTAAAAGGTGCAATGACCAAGAAAAAAGGTTAAAAGATGAATTGACAAACCATATGGTTGAGTTGTTTGGAAATGACACATTCAACAAAACCAAGCTCCTTGAAAAAGATAGCACATATCTAAAGTATGCGAGGGACCAATACAAGACCCATTTAGAGAAGAATGTAAAGTACGAGAGTCCCCCCATGATTCCAGAGAGGGAGTGGAAGGACTTGATTTTGGATGCCAAGGAGAGAATTGAAAGGAAAAAAAGAAATACACCAGCAGACGCCAAAAGAAGGTATGGGATACTATTAAGAATGTAATTATGTACTAATTAATTACTCTTTAGATTTATATAATCTAACATATTTCAACCTTTTCATAGACTGAGTGACACTTCAAAGGCAACCAAGGCAAGACAAGAAAAGCACGAGCAACACAAACTTGTCACATGAATTGTAAGTATCAGTAAATGAAATATTGCATCAAAATATTTATAAATTGCAAATGAATTTTTTTTTCAAACATTGCAGGGCTCTGGATTCAATAGAGTGCCCATAGAAGATGATAAGAGAATTGCCTACCAGCAAGGCTATACAGTCGTGGCTGAATGGCAATGAGAATTGAGTGGGCAAATACAAGACTCTGGTGCATCTGTCACACAGGTAAATAAGCTAAATGAAAATTCTTTCAAATTGAATACTTTACCAATAATCTAATTGATGTTGAGTTCCAACATAAAGTGACTATATCTATTTTAAATAAGCAGGCAATGATAACAATGCACATGACATTGGAATGCAACCTGCTGATCGTGAAAAACGAGCTGCACATGAAAGTCCAGATGTGCATCCCAGTAGTGGAGGTATTCATTTGCTATTCAAATTTATTTATGTAATTATTAATACAATTAAACATCTTAAATTGTAATTAATGTAGTAATTAATGTAACCTTTTTTGTTAATATTTTAGAGCATGTAGTCAGTGGTGACCAAGTGGAGCATGATTCGGGTACACAATATCGGGAATGTGATGTTCCCCAATCAGGTAAAGAGGACCATTGTTATTCCTTTAAACAAATTTAATTGTAATTGGTGTTCAACATTAATGTAATCTTTAGTATTTCAACTCTAGAGGATCTAGAGGGTGTTCAGCACGTTGAGGTTAGGGCTAGACAAAATGATGTGGCCCCATCAGGTAAAGAGGGCCATGGTTATGTTCTTTAAATTAATGAAATACTTGTAACAATAATAAAAAATGTTTTGAATTTAACCCATTTCTTTGTTATTGTAGAGGACCCCCCTTTGCTTCAGTGTCCTCCTCCTCAGTATAGGATTAGGCATACATCGAGATCACGAGCAGAGGGCAGAGCAACTGAAGAGGGGGGAAATGATGAAGAACATGATGCTCCACTTATTCTTTACATATCTTCAAATAAAACACACAAAAAAGAAATGATTGTAGTCTACCTTATTTGATAATGACTTATTTTTATTTGTTAATGAATGTAATTATGTGCTAATGAATGGTTCTGAATGGTATGTGTTAATTAATATTGATGAATGTTGCATGTTAATTAATGTTATGTGTTAATGAACATTATGTGATATTAATGAATGAATGTTATATTTTATTATTGGTAGAAACAATGAATGAATGTTAGATGTTAACGAGGAATTTAGAGTGATGTTAGAGGGGGGGGGGGGGAGGGGCCAAATGAGCTTCCACCTTCACGTGGTTGGCCTTGTTAAGTAGACAATATTAAACTCTTCTCGAAACCAAGCGAAGCTCAATAAGATAACATACTTTTCAATATTTCATTATGTTGCACGGTTAATCTTATTGAATAATGTATATTCAATCTTAATTGCAGGATGCAACAGAGCCAACATGAACAACAACACCACAAGTTGTTGGGTATAAGAACTCCCATATTGTCTTGTATGTACACTAACAGTATGAGTTGCTTCTAGTGTTGATATCCATGGTGGGACTGCAAAATTTATGAATTTGCCTCATCCTTGTAAGTTTTTTTATTAGTTGACATTTTCTTTAGCATTTTTAATATTTCCTTATCATTTTAAGTCTAACCACTTTAATGTGGATTTTATTGGTCTATTTTTTTACTATCTGCCAGACATTATCAATACAAGGACTTGCATTGCATCCATTTTTTCAATTAGGTTTTATAAAGGGTAGGTTGTATTTGTAAGTGTCTCTTTGAGTTCATCCAAATTTTATAACTGTTACCTCACATCTCATTATTGCTGCAATGGGGACTATGGCCATCATAGGCTATGATTGCAACCTCTCAGTGCCATAGAATCTCTTTGTTCTTAAAATTGTAGCAGACTATCAAGTACATGTCCTCTTTTTCATTCCAAATTGTAGCGGATTGTCTGGTACATTCCATCTTTTGCGTTCCAAATTGTAGCGGTCAATGCACATGACCAAATATCCTTTGACATCTAGAGCATAGTATTATCTTTTAAGTAATGGGGGGGAACCAAGTATTCAAATTGGTACCAAGTGATATAATATTACTATTGCTTCTATCTTTCTTTTTTGCTTCATGGTTTAAACTATTAATTAAATAAGTAATATTTAAATTATATTGATTTAAATAATATTTTATATATTTACTATAATTTAAATTCATCTTACATAAGCATGTCTTTTTCTCTTCAATTTTGAGCCCTTCAATTATGACAACCTTTATATGACAACAAATGCACTAATATTCTAGATTTAAATCAATAGTGCCTAACCTTCGTCTATTACTATTTAAACCCATTTCTAGCAAAGTTAATATTGATTCAAAATTTTAATCTTTAAAAGAGATGTCACAAGTTCAAATCTAGCAAGGGTTGGGTATGTATGCCCTATTTTTACCATAGTTAGGTGCTTCCTGCATGGAGTGTAGGGTGGTCCCTTATATTATAAGCCATGTGTAGACCCAAAAAATAGATTCTCTCATATCATGGACTATAGAAGGATCTATTTTTCATTTCCAATGTTGTTTGAGTTTCAATTATAAGTGGAGCTTGACCCAAGATTGGTGAGTAGTCCCTAATATCTATAAGCACAACCTTTTCTCTTAACTTTCTAACCCACTTCAATTACAATGACCTTTTATATGATTACACATGTACTAATATCCTAGATTCAACTAAACATAACCTAACATTTATTTATTTATTACTATTTAAACTCAATTTACATTAATGCATCATTTTCTCTTAACTTTTGAACCCACTTCAATTACAACAAGCTATATATAATAACACATGTATGAATATCGTAGATTTAATTCAATAAACCTTACATTTAGCTATTACTATTTAAATCTATCTTACCTAAACATGTCCTTTTCTATTAATTTTTGGACCCACTTCAATTATAACAACCTTTATATACTAACACATGTACCAACACCCAAGATTCAACTCAATAAAACCTAATACTTAACTATTGCTAAATAAAACCAATTTTACATAAACACATCCTTTTCTCTTAACTTTTGAGCCCACTTAAATTATAAAGGCCTTTATTCAATAGCACGTGTAATAATATCCTAGATATAAGTTAATATAACCTAACGTTTTTCTATCGCCTTTTAAACCATTTTCATCAATGAATGTTGATCCTCAATTTTAATCTCTAGAAGAGAGGTCAACCTTTTCAAATCCTCCAAAGGGTAGGGTGTGTATGTCTGATTTGTAGCATAATTAGGTACAACCTACATCAAGTAGTTGCCTCATATACTATAATAATAAATGTAATAATATCCACAATCCAACTCAATAGAGCCTAACCTTTATCTATTTCTATTTAAACCCATTTCCACCAACTAATTTTGATCCTTAATTTTACTTATTTTCTTTCCTCAATAAAACCTAACCTTTATCTATTACTATGTAGACCCATTTTACATAAACATGTGATTTTCTCTTGACTTTTGAACCCACTTCAATTATGACGCCTTTTATATAATAACACATGTACTAATATCCTCGATTTGACTCAACTGAACCCAACCTTTCTCTATTACTATTTAATCCCATTTCCACCAACTAATCTTGACAAAAAATCTTAATCATTGAAATAGAGGTCACAAATTCAAACCTTGTACAAAATAGGATATGTACACCTTGTTTGTAGCACAACTAGATACCTGAGAAGTACAAAGTAATTCTATATACTATAAACCATTTATTTAGAAAAATTACATAAACACTCTCTTTTCTAATAATTTTTAAACCCACTTTAATTACGAAGACCTTTACAATATACTAAACTCAACTCAATAGAACTTACCTTAATCTATTATCATTTAAACTCATTTCCACAAATCTTGATTCTCAATTATACTCCTCTCCTCTCCTCTCCTCTCCCCTCCTTTCGTTTCCTACATTCTATAAGAGTTTCATCCATAAATGAAGCTTGAACAAAGCCGGTGAGTACACCCTAATCTCTAGCTCAGTGCAACGTGGATTCAGAGGATTTTGGTCTGTGGTCATAGATGCTGATCACATGGTCAGAGTCGCAGTGATTGCAGGGAAATCAACAGGCATAACTGCACCGCACCCCAACTCTGCCTGCGTTATGTTTGAGAAATACTTCAAAGAAGGTACATCAGCTTTAACGACCCACCCAGCAACCGTCCTATGAGAAATGCATAACATTTCCACTCTGGTGAGCAAGAAACCTTGGACTATAATTTTGGCCCCCCGCGCAATAACGCAGGCAGAGTTGGGGTGTGGTGCAGTTATGCCTGTTGATTTCCCTGCAAGCACTGCGACTCTGAGCATGTGATCAGCGTCAACGACCACAGACCAAAATCCTCTGAATCCACGTTGCATTGAGCTAGAGATTAGGGTGTACTCACCGGCTTTGTTCAAGAGGAGTATAATTGAGAATCAAGATTTGTAAAAATGAGTTTAAATGGTAATAGATTAAGGTCAAGTTCTATTGAGTTTAGTTTAGTATATTGCAAAGGTCTCTGTAATTAAAGTGGGTCTAAAAATTATTAGAAAAGATAAATAGATAAATAAGGTGTACGTATCTTATTTTGTACAAGGTTTGAATTTGTGACCTTTCTTTCAATGATTAAGATTTTTGATCAAGATTAGGTGGTGGAAATGTGATTAAATAGTAATAGAGAAAGGTTAGTTTAGGTTCAATTGAGTCAAATTGAGGATATTAGTATATGTGTAATTATATAAAAGCCGTCATAACTGAAGTGGGTTCAAAAGTCAAGAAAAAATCGCATGTTTATGTAAAATGGATCTACATAGTAATAGATAAAGGTTAGGTTTTACTGAGGAAAGAAAATAAGCAAAATTAAGGATCAAGATTAGTTGGTGGAAATCGGTTTAAATAGTAACAGATAAAGGTTAGGCTCTATTGAGTTGGATTATGGATATTATTGCATGTATTATTATAGTATATGAGGCAACTACTTGATGTAGGTTGTACCTAATTATGCTACAAATCAGGCGTACACACCCTATCCTTTGGAGGATTTGAAAAGGTTGACCTCTCTTTTAGAGATTAAAATTGAGGATCAATATTCATTGGTGAAAATGGTTTAAAAGGTGATAGATAAAGGCTAGGTTATATTAACTTATATCTAGGATATTAGTACATATGTTATTAAATAAAGGTCATTATAATTAAAGTGGGCTCAAAAGTTAAGAGAAAAGGACATGTTTATGTAAAATGGGTTTTATTTAGCAATAGTTAAATATTAGGTTTTATTCAGTTGAATCTTGGGTGTTGGTACATGTGTTAGTATATAAAGGTTGTTATAATTCAAGTGGGTCCAAAAATTAATAGAAAAGGACATATTTAGGTAAGATAGATTTAAATAGTAATAGATAAATGTAAGGTTTATTGAATTAAATCTACGATATTCATACATGTGTTATTATATATAGCTTGTTGTAATTGAAGTGGGTTCAAAAGTTAAGAGAAAATGATGCATTAATGTAAAATGGGTTTAAATAGTAATAAATAAAGGTTAGGTTATGTTTTGCTGAATCTAGGATATTAGTACATGTGTAATTATATAAAAGGTCATCGTAATTGAAGTGGGTTAGAAAGTTAAGAGAAAAGGTCATGCTTATAGATATTAGGGAGTACTCACCAGTCTTGGGTCCAGCTCTATTTATAATTGAAACTCAAACAACATTGGAAATAAAAAATGGATCCTTCTATAGTCCATGATATGAGAGAATCTATTTTTTGGGTCTACACATGGCTTATAATATAAGGGGCCACCCTACACTCCATGCAGGAAGCACCTAACTATGGTACAAATAGGGCATACATACCCAACCCTTGCCAGATTTGAACTTGTGACATCTCTTTTAAAGATTAAAATTTAGAATCAATATTAACTTTTCTAGAAATGGGTTTAAATAGTAATAGATGAAAGTTAGGCACTATTGATTTAAATCTAGAATATTAGTGCATTTGTTGTCATATAAAGGTTGTCCTAATTGAAGTGGGCTCAAAATTGACGAGAAAAAGACATGCTTATGTAAGATGGGTTTAAATTGTAGTAAATATATAAAATATTATTTAAATCAATATAATTTAAATATTACTTATTTAATTAAATAAGCTTTAGTTGGTCCCATTAGATTGATCATTAGAAGGGCCCGCATGTGGCCATGCGGGCCCCTGGCTAAAAAACATTTCGTTTGTAAGCAACTTGACCTACAGATACATTGACTGGAGATGTTTTGGATGTGAGAAATTGAATTCGGGATCATGAAATTTTACACTTTGCAACTTTAAAATTTTTCCCAAAACACCTGAGTAGCCTTTAGAATCAGCTTCAAAAACTGACGAAAACTACTGATCAAATCCTGAGAGCTGACACATTGATAGGATGTATTATAAAGAATTTGTGGCATCAGAGGAAATCGTCATTACGATTTCTGAGGGAAAATATTTTAATCATCAAAGTTGCCTACTTAGGGTTTTCTGAATTTGCACTCATTGAATCAACCTGAGACCCCTTTAAACACTGATTAGAAAAAATATCAAAACAACACCTTAGGGGATGCCACTTGGCACACTGGCACACGAATATACCTCGAACATGTGTGCAAGAGATTTTGGCCTGATTAGGTCACATGCGCAAATTATTAACCCTCAAATTTGCTTACTCTGAAAACATTGAAGCTACTACTTGAGAAACCCTAAAAATGTTCATTTGGAATGGACTTCAAAAACTGATCAAATAATGAGTTGGGGAGTTACAAACTGGGGATTTGGTAGATAACTATATAGATAATCACAAAGTATATCCACTTTAAATTATAGGTCAGCTGGACATGAAATAAAAATTCACAAAGAGGGCACCAAACTAGTGTTTGACATAGTTCAGTTTGCAAAAACTGAACCCTTTGCAAATGGAATCAACTTTGAAAAATTGTCAAACGGACTCATGGGGCTTAGCCACTTGGCATGGGGCTTCAAAATATAGCAGAGAATCACGGGAAACCAGTAGTTGAGCTTGAAAATCAACTGACATAAAGATATAATGCCTTAAAGAGGGCTTACTCAAAAAGGTGAAACATCTAGAAACAACAACCTTAACCTCTAGACCTCCAAAGGAGACTTCACAAACTCATCAAAACTGATCATAGGAGGTTTCAAATAGACAAATGGCATCTCTGTAAGGTGCATAAAAATCTCCCAAGAGGATTTTTTATGACAACCAACAGGTACCAAAATACAGGCTTCCAAAATGTGCAACTCAAGCTTATTCATCAGGGTGCTTTTTGAGTGTTATCAAGCAAAATTTTTGATGGGCACCCAAAATTAGGCAAAATTTTTGAGGTCCCAAAAGAACCCTCCTAAGGTGTTTAGGAAAAGAGGAGGTTGAATGGGCACTATGTGAAGTGCACGAGGGTATTCATGGAGCACACTCAAGCGGACTCACTCTAGCTAAGAAGCTCTTGCACATAGGATACTACTGGCCAATAATTGAATAAGATGCCTATCATTGTGCAAATAAATGTATCCCTTGTCAGAAAAATGGTGACAAGATTCATGTGCCCTCTCAAGATTTACAGCCATTTATCACACCTTGCCTCTTCTCTCAATGGGGGCTAGATCTCATAGGAAAAATCCATCCTGCCTCATCCAATGGCCATAAATTCATAATAACTACTACAAAATACTTCACTAAATGGGTAGAATCCATACCACTCACCTTCACCACTGGAAATTAGATTTCTAAGTTTATCCTGGATTACCTCATCCGTCATTATAGAATCCCTAAAGTCATCATCATAGACAATGGAAAACCTTTTAAAAGATAGGATGTAAAATAATTGTGCCAAAAATTTGCCATGCAACACTAGTTTTCCACCCCATACTACCCGCAAGGTAATAGTCAAGCTGAGGCTTGAAATAAAAACACTTATCAAGATCCTCAAGAAAATAGTCAATGAAGTTGGTCTTGATTGGTACCTACAACTCCATCCTGCTCTTTAGGCCTACCGCACAAGCATTTGCACTCCTACGGGAGCTACCCCCTATTCCCTAGTCTTTAGTTCTGAAGCCATCCTCCCCCTTAAGATAGAGATTCCCTCACTTCAAGTCTTGCTAAAAAACATTCTCCCTGATGAATAATATCGAGTGGCCATATTACAAGAGCTAGAACTGCTGGATGAAAGGCGTACTCAAGGCCTTGAATCATATTCGGGTGTATCAAAATCACCTATGATTAAGTTACCACAAAAAAGTCAAAACCTCAAAATTTGGCATTGGTGATGTTGTGCTTATGGAAAATCAAAAGAATCTTAAAGGTCATTAAAAGAAAGGATAGTTTGAGCCTAATTGTCTTGGACCTTACGTGATCACTACAAAATATGGATCAGGAGCCTATCAGTTGGCTATACCTAAAGGAGATCCCCTAGATGAGCCCATGAATATCATGCATCTAAAGAGATTATATACCTAGCCTTCGGAGGTTTTCCAATTTTAAAAACAAAAATAAATAGAAAAAAGTAGAGAAAAATCAATTCGTCCATCAGTGAAAACCACTCTATGGTGCTATCGACAAGCACCTTGGTAGAAACTTGGTTCCAGGCATCAAGGTAAATAGGTCAGATCCATTATCTCTTTGGATGCTCATCTTTTTCCAACCCTCCCACCCGGTATCCATATTTTGACATGGAAGACATTAACTGGTCTCCTAACTGCCACAACATACCCACCTCCATTACATACTTATTATTTAGTGATATCATCGATGAGATAACTTGTCTTGACATTAAGGAACTACGCATCAATCATTCAGACTTTACCCTTTTTTATTAAGTTTTCTCATGTGAGAATAAGACGACAAGCCCTAGACTACCCCAAGTCATTCATTTTCACAAGCCCTAGACAAATAGGTCACTTATGTTTTGGTCACTTGCCCACATCCCTTGCACTTACTCCCCCTCATGAGATGATGAGCTTTTGGTTAGACCTTGGATTATGATTGACCCAATAAACCTAGATTTTGTCCCATCACACTGAGCTTCCTCCCATGTTTTTGAACTTATCCCATCATGTTGAGATTCTTCTTGACTTGCACGTCATCCAAACATCCATCCACATGAGCTTAACCAAATCCTAGCAGTGAGTTTCACATCCACATTCACTTATGCATGTCATCTACCTCTGTTTCCTAATCATTCCTATCAGTTGGGATGCATCCTTCCCATTCCAGGCACCACCTTTATAATCCTTGATCTACTCTTGGCAAGAGATGTTAGTTGCCTATGTGTGGTTTTTGTGTTATTTGATCTTTTTGCTTTGATTTGTAACTTTGTGTCCTATGACTACTCCTATCTAAAGCTTGCCTGGATAATTCTATATCCTCGTATGTCTTTGATTTCTATATATTGGGGCGTCTTTTTTTATGGTATGATGTGTTTGAGGGTTTCTCTTATATGATCTCGCAGACTCGCATTTCCATCATCATGATGTTTGTGAGCCTATGTGCATAGAGATACTTATTGTTTGAGAGTCTAGTCCATACCTTAGATCCTCACAACATCCTGATTCCTATAATCAGTGATGTAGATCATCCTTGGCAATATTAAACTAGGTTTTCCCTCCACATCTACACAACAACAAATCACTCACTCATTTTCATTTTTCAATTCATTCTCCTTATCTTGAAGACTTCAATTTATTCCATTTCCCCCTCCTTTTCTTTTATCCTATCCTCTATCATTGTATTATGGTTGACTCATTATAAAAACTTTGGGCATTTCATATAGTTTCATTTTATTATCATCTTGCATAACCAATTTCATTTTTGACATTATCATTTTAGTTGCATTTTCATTACATGAAGTATCATAATCATTTTACTAGCATGACATCCATCATCATTTTCATAATAATTTTAGTTGCATTACATCATTTTCATGACATTTCATTTTCATAATCATTTTAGTTGCATAAACATTTTTCATTATTATTTTAGTTATTGTACATTCATTGCATTCGTTGTCCTACATCAGTATCAATAACAAGTATATTACAAGCTATATTTTAACTTGAATGTAATAAAGGCATGATTTGAAATAAAAAGAGTTCTATTAATCTCATCCATGGCATCACATTTTTACACATTATTAGAAACATTACAAATATCCATGTCATCATTATACTACATATCATATAATATCAGACATTGCATCATCATGTCATCCTGCATACATCATAAGTTAGGCAAAATCATGAGATAATCACATAAGTCATATGCACCCACCTTGCATCCACAACATGTTAGCACCATCATATCAATAATCATAAGCATACATATCATATAGGCATATATCCTACATTACAAACATGTCAACACATATGCATCATCATAATCATAAATAAAAAATAATCAAATCCATCACATATCCATAATAAAGTCCATAAACAATCCATAATAAAGTACACATGCATGTCACCACCAAAATCATGACTATATCAAAAATCATAATGCATCCAATCATAGTATAATGACAGCCCCTAAGGGTCAAAATGTTGCACATAAATATGGGAGCACTATCCTATGCTCTCTCTATCTCCTGCACCTCCATAGGGTCCTACTAGTGGTGGTTGGGGAGCTCTCATGCCTATAGACTCTCTTGATGTATGGATTGAATTCTGTGTCTTTCTAGACTAGGTGTGCTCCACATAGCTCGGATATCTCTACTCCTGAGGAAATACTCTCTTATATAGACTCCTATAGTATTGAGCCTCTTGCAGGGACCTGTCTGAAGCCCTCTATGCATCCATTGCCTCAATGAATAGTATCATCCGATGACCAATATCTAGTGCCCGCCTCACCATATTACTCTCCCCCCAAAGCCTCACTACCTCAACCTCTTCCCTGCTCAATCTGACCCTGAGGGTATCTATCTCCTCATCCATCCTCCACATATCCTTTCCCATCTGCCTGATGGCTCCCCCACTCCTTGCTGCCTCTAGCAACTTTCAGGTAGTCTCTGCATCTATCCTAAAGCTATCCTACTCTAAGATAACAACTTCCAAGTCCCTACAAAGAGCATCCCCCTCCTACCTCACCCGATCCAACTCCACCTACAAGATATTTTCCCTAGTGCTCTCCTTCTCAAACCTTTGTCGCTCAGCTGCCAACTAATCTTGTAGACTCTATGCTCAGGATCTCTTTGTATTCCTCTCCAACATGGCTTGATCCACAACAACCTAAGGTACCTTCCCTGCTACCTACTCCTCCTTTTGTCCTCCCTCCTCTCCTCCCCTTGCAAGGATGTCCATCAGCTCTACTCCTCCTGCCGCCTCCTCTTGATGAGGACCCCCAATCTGTCTTGTTGGTGCCTGAGCCTATAAAGGTACCTCTACTCATAGCACTTGTATCCTCCTACCTCCCCTCTACACTTGTAGCTGGTCCCTGGCTCCCCCTATAGCCTTCCCCTATTCATCTCCATCTCCCCCTCCCCCTAGTATCTCATCCACAAAGTGTGCAAACTCATCCTCCTATAAGATCCTTGGCCTGCTTAGTTGAAACAGCATGTGAGCCTCCCACCATATTGTATAAGCCCTTGTGTAGCTAGTATCATTTACCTTTGGCCTCTCATCCCAAACCACTGTGACTACTCTTGTCTAGTTGAGGTGTATGTCGAACGGTACAATGGTATCCCCCCAAGTGGTTGTCTCCCTGGTAATTTGTGGGTGTGTCCACTTGTGACCCATTATGTCCTATCTTTGTTTGAACTGCCTCATCACCTGATGCAAGAGGTACTGATCTATAATGTACATTGTCCTTCCAAACAACCAACACTTTCTTTTCACCTAAGCTAACATATAGTACCCCCACCACTGCTTGATATCTCTGAAGGGCTGCCATGAGAACTCCATCATCTCATCAAAAATATACCTCTATAACCAACAAGCACCAGCTCTAGTATAGTGTAGTAGGCCCTTGTGCCTATCCACATAAGGATATCTCCTCCACTGGTCATGTTCTCCAGGAGACCATGTGATTGCAATATGCTCCCATGCCCATATATGTAGGAGTGTCATATTGCTGCCAAATTTTTTATAACCTCGGTATATGCACATATGCATGTCATAGTATATCTGGACTAACATCGCCACACCCCAAGCATACTACACTTTGTCCTCAAGCATATAATATAAGAATCTGCTCCAACCAATAGAGAAACCATGTCCACTCATGTCTGGCATCATCCACCCACTAATCAATCAATAGATGAATAAGACTAATTGTGGGATTCCCCATTGTTGCTCCATCACCCTCCGCATGGTCATCCATGTATAATCCATAGGAAGATCATCTCTAAGGAACACCCTCCGAAGACACTCCTCACCATGCTCTAGGTGGTACTCTAGAATCACCCCTCTGAATGATACCTTTAGGATCTGTCACACACCTAGGAGAGTGATGTAGACCTCACCTGAAGGTAGGTGGAATGTGCATGTCTCACTATTCTACCTCTCCAGTAGTGCAGGCATCAGAGCCACATGGCAATGAATTTGTGGCCATCGTACAACATATCCTATTCCTAACGAGGCTAATACAACTTGCTCAATGTGATCTAGCTACCTGTACAATGCCATCATGGGAGTCCAATGCTCCCATGACATCAAAATATCTGGATCCTCCTACATTCAAGTAAACCACTTCATTAGCCTTCCTTTCTAGCCTATTGTAGCCTACTTCTACCTCTTGAGCATCTTTTTGACACCCCATAACCCTTTCCTTGTTCCTCTTTTTACCTTTTTCTCTTCTATGCGGAGACGTCATTTATCCTTAGGTGGAGACGTCAATACCACGAGACTTGTGTTGATCCTTAGGGTGGAGACATCATTCGATACTCTGTCCTTATTTTCCCCTACCCAGTAACAAATATGTTGATATATTGATCAGTGTTTTCTTAGACAATGTCTCATTTGCATGGGCAAGGAACACCTATGCAGGCATCGATCCCATGCGTAGACATCAAAATGGAAATCAATGTCTATGCCCTGCTATCTTTTCCCCCCATTTATTACCCCTTAATAATTTTTATTCTTTTAAATCACAAAGTCAAGGTCGAGGTACATAGGCCAGTTGTCGGTACCTTCAAACTCTCTCGTTGTGATGTTCATGGTGGGGAATGCAGGCCATAGCTCTTGGTTTCTCTACTCTCTTTAGATTCTAGCAACTGTGTGTGTAACAAAGACCCCTCCTTGGGCCCTATGTGGCATATATAGGACCTCCCTTCTCCTTTCCTTCCAAATCTTTCCCTTTTTTCCACATTTTGTCCTCCCATTTCTCATCTCCTTGACTTTAATTTTTTCTTTTTTTTGATAATTTTCCCAAAAAAAATTTAATTTTTTTTGGTTAAATTCTCAACCGGGAATATACCACCTACGTATTCACACTGGGGAATATTTATTATGTCTTTTACCCACTACCAATTTTGTCACTACATAAAAGAGGGGCAAATGTAGACATAAAAAATTAATTAAATTAAATATTTAATTAATTTAATTAAATATTTAATTAATTTAGCCTTCCTACATTATTTATTTATTTTATTATGTTTATCCTTGTTCTTCTTAAAATTAATTAAATCAAATTTAATTGACTTTGTAACTATAGTCTAATAATTAGTTTGCCAAGTAAATTAATTATTTTCCCTCATTCTTCTAAAAATATTCTTAGTTGATTAATTTCAATCAATTAACTCAATGATGTGATTCCTACAAATCATTTCTTCTAATGCTGACTTAGCTTAATTAATTCTTCTAGAACCTTTCTTATCAATATCCTTCAATTTTAAATTCCTCCATTCATTCTCTCTCCTCATGTCACATCCTTCTAACTTATCCACTTTCTCTCTAATCTCTCATCAACTCACTTAATCACCTCTCTTAATCATTTTCACAATCCTAATCACTATGATTAGGAGAAAGTCAAACATTTGTCATAAATGGTTTGTCCCCTTCACCTTCCAAACCTTAAATGCACCTACTTTGGTCATGTCAAAGGATTTCAAATCCTTTGCACATTCCCATGCCCTCTCTTCCCAATGAATTTTTAATTCCTTTTCTCTTTTCTTTTTCTCATGCAGTCTTCTATTTGGGAATTTTTAATTCCCTTGTCCCTTCCCAAGGAATTTTAAATTCCTTTTATTCTTCCAATGTGCCTTGGGATCTATTCCCTATGCACCTCGAAGAGTGTGGAGACAAGAAATACCTTTATGGAAAATCTCTTGGTCTCCACACCAATTTCCTCTCAATCCTTCCCATCACTTTCATTCTATCTCCACCCTCCATTTCAAATTGATCTTGGCCCTCCATTTTGGCATTTTTTAATCTATAAATTGGAGTCACCTCCCCTCCTTTCCATATCTCATTTTCATGCAATCTTATGTTTCTACTTTGAGCCTAGAAATCTCTCATAGCATTCATGCTATAGCCAAATTCATCCACACTTAACCATTTTTCTCACTCTCTATCTACCATGCCAGCAATCCACCTTATTGTTGTGTAGTGGAGAGAAATCTACATCTATATCAAGGACCAATCCAATCAAGCAAAGGAAGAGTGCATCCTTGGCTTCATCAAAGGTGCAATCTAAGGAGCAAGAGAATACATGTGAAGGTATAATAATTTGCTTTAGATTTATTTGAATATTTTGTGTTTACTTGTGTTGAAATCAACCACAATCCCTTATGTTTGTTTTCCCTTAGTTCACTCTAAAATGTGGAATTCTTATAAAAATGTGGTTCCAAGTTTAATAGAAATACACATCCAATAGAAATTTCATTGATGTCATTGATGTCAACACTAGTTTTTTTGCATGCTTTACTTGACACCCTTCTGGTCTTGGTAGGTTGTGTGGTTTTTGGTTGGTTTGGATTTGGCATGATTTGGTATGCTCCAGTATGTTTGGGTTATGGAATTTGCTTATTCATGTTGATATTTAGTCAGTTGGTTTTGGTCTAGTGATAGGATTCTATCCTTCTTGCTTGGAAGCTTGGTTTGTTGTTCCGGTGAGGGTTTCACCAGTAGAGCTTTGATGAAAATCTTTGATGAAATGCATAAGTGGTGTTGGTGAGACTTCTAGTGGAGATTCAGGATGTTGATGGTGATCATGTTTGAGACTCGGTGGATTGAGATTATTTCTTTAGCATGTGGACCTATATTGAGTCCCGGTTGATCTAGGTTATGGACCGACTTAATGTAACCTATGGATTAGACCTCTCGATGTGTTTCTGAGATGTCTTATGGGTTGGATATTATTTTTTTGGTCTAAGGAAGACATGTTTTGTAATTATGTAATTGTTTTATTGTCTGGTGGCCGACCTTATTGTTTATGGTCGAGGGTTTGTATATATATCTTGTAAGATATCATTGTAGATCATCATGGTATGGGATATGGATATCTAAGGAGTGAATAATATAATATCATTCAGGCAGAGGATTTGGTAAATCATTGGATATCACATTGAGTTTATGGAAGAGGATTTAGTCCTCTGGTATTGAGCTTAACTGGAACTATATTCAGGCATAGAAGATGTTATCTTTGCAGTTCATTCATTCTTTTGGATTGTAGTCTGGATTTATATGTAGTCAGTGGGACTCCTTTTGTGATGAGCAGTGCACTCTAGGTTGTTGGCCTTCTTGCAAGTGTAGGCCCCTCAATTGTAATTCACATACTTGTTGTAGAAGTATTATTTGACTATGGGTAGCTTCCCACCATGGTTTTTCCCTTTACCGGGTTTTCCACGTATAAATCTTGGTGTCATGTGGATGGTATTATTCTCTGATTATTGTTTATGCTTAATCGGTTTATCTTTTATTTCGGTATTTGGTTTAAGCATTCCGGTATTAATGTTTTGGGTTTCGGTATTAAAGTTTTAATTGCTAAATGTTATGGTAATTTGTGACAACCGATTCAACCCCCCCCCTCTTAGTTGTCTTCTGATTATTTGAATTGTCTAACAATTGGTATCAGAGCTCTAGTCCTCTCTGCAGAAAGCTTAACCACTTGAGGAAGATCCTATGGCGACTAACCGTTCAAGTTAATCTTGCTCATCTGGAGCTATCATTCGAAGAGATATTCCTAGGCTTGATGAAACAAATTACACAGTATGGAAGATTCGATTGGAGACTCATCCGAGATGTCTCTGTAATGAGATTTGGGAGATCACATAGAATGGTGTTACACCTCATAATCTGGAATCTCACAATCCTTCTTCGAAAAACTTGGATAAGGAGCTTGAGAATGATTGTAGAGCAAGATAATCCCTCTTATTTGCACTTTCTAATCAACAAATAATGGGATTAACTGACAAATCATCTAGAAAGGCTATATGGGATAAGTTGGAGACTCTTAATGAAGGTGGCCCTATTGTGAAGATTGCTAAACTTGATGGTTACCGGGTGAGATATGAAAACCCGAAGATGGAAGAAGATGAAAGGATTGATGCATTCATGGAAAGGGTAAATGAGATTGTTATGGGAATTCAATATTTTAGTGGAACTCTGAGTGAAGATGAAATTGACTCTAAAGTTCCGACAGCCCTACCACTGGCTTACAGGATGAAGGCTACTGCAATTAATGAATTGAGAACAATGGCTAAAACTTCTATCAACAGAGATACCTTGGTTGGGAAATTATCTGCTCTTGAGCTTGAAGAATTTGGACCTTCAGGAGCTGTGAAGTCTGAACCTTCTTTTCATCCATCTGCATTGTCAACTAGTAAGAAAGATTAGAATGCTTTATATGCAAAGGAATTGGATGATGTGAAGAGAGAAGATGATGAATTTGAGCAACTTGAAGCACTATTTGCTAGAAGAGTACCTAAAGGACCGTTAGGAAGTAAGTATGAAGGAAAATCGCCTTTTAAATGTTTTGCATGTAATAAGATTGGTCATTTTGCATCTAGACGTCTTGAAAGGAATTCAAGATTTGAAGAAAGAGTTAGAAGATCATTTACGCCTAATCCTGGATATTAGAAAGAGTATAAGTACAGGAAAAAAAAAGACAAATCATGCTACATAGTGAACGAGGAAGGTGTTACTGATTATGATGATGAACTGACAAAAGAATTTGCTAATGGTTCCAACAATAGGAAGGAATGGGTGTTCTTGGCTATCAAGGAAGATGTTCCGACACTGGAAGAGAATGTACCTGAAGCGTTTTGGCATTATGGATGAATTGATTATGTGTTGAATTGATGTTTTTTCATTGATGTCAACACTAGCTGATATGGGTAGTTACCGACAGACAAGTTTTGGTTACTAGTAGAAGATCTAGTGTTACCAGTAGAAGAGATTATCTGTTGGACACTTCCAACATGTTTGGATTAGTTAATTATATTGGATTTCAAGAGTTATATTCTCCATGAGCATGTTTTGGTCAGTTGGCATTGGATTGGTAATTGGATGTTATCATACACTCTAGTAAACCCTTACCGGCATTGGTTTAAGGCTTTACCGATAGAGATTTCATTAAGGAATCATGATAGGATGCACAATTGGTGTTGGTGCAGCTTCTTCAAGGATTTCAGGATGCTGAAGATGTTTGTTGATCATGCTTCAATTGCTTGAAGACGTTGCTTTGGTGTGGTGGACCCAAAATATGTCTGTACCTATCTAGGTTATGGATCAGTATCATGCTATCATGTACTCTACATGTTATCTGGATGATTCAAGATGATTTATGGACTTGTTATTATTGTTTTGGTCTTAAGCCGACATGGCATATCATTGTAATAAGGAATTATGTAATGATATTATTGTAATATCTTTAGGTGGCCGACTAGGCCTTAGGGTTTGTATAAATAAGAGATATAAACTCTTTGTAAAGTATCATGGTTATTAAAAGGGTCATGGTCAAGGAATGTAATGTGTGCATATTGTAATATCATTCAAGTAGAGGAGTTGATCGATCATTGATGATTGAATTAGATTCAGAAGAGGATTTAGTCCTCCGACATTGAGCTTCACCAAGACTATAATCAGGCATGGTAGATGCTATTTCTAGCAGTTCACTCTATTGGATTGTTGTCCATTTATCTTGAGAAGGTTGTAGCCTCTTTGTAGTCAGTGAGACTCTTTTGTAATGTGCAGTATCTCTTTTGTAATGTGCAGTACGCTCTAGGCAGTGTGCCTTCTCGCAAGTGCAGGCCCCTCATTATAACACATACTTTCTGCAGAAGTATCATCTGACTGTGGGTAGGCTTCCCACCATAGTTTTTCCCTTTCTAGGTTTTCCACGTACAAATTATGGTGTTATGTGGTATGGTTGCTTTGCATTGATTATTTGGTTAATTGTTAAGTTGTATTGTTTACCGGTATTTGTTCCTTTCATGTACTTCATTTGTTTAAGATTGTATTGTGGATTAAAAGTTATAATCTGTTAACAACTGATTCATCCCCCCCCACTCTCGGTTGTTCATCAGTTATCCTAACAATTTCTCTCAGAGCTTTGGTCCTCTTTTGCAGAAGCTTAACCACTTGAGGTAGATCTTATGGCAGCTAACACTTCTAATCCATCAGAAACTATTTTCAGAAGATAAATTCCTAAGCTTGATGAAACAAATTATGGGATATGGAATATTCGAATGGAGATTCATCTTAGATGTCTTGGTAAGGATATTTGGGAGATCACTAAGAAAGGATACACACCTTATGATCAGGCATTTGGCAATCCTTCTCCTGGAGACCTGTATAAGAATATTGGAAATGATTGCAGAGCTAGAGAAGCCCTCTTGTGTGCACTTACTGATCAATAGATTATGGGATTGACTGAAAAATCATCGGATAAGGTTATATCGGACAAATTACAAACTCTAAATGAAGGTGACCCTACTGTCAAAATTTCTAAACTTGATGGTTACCGGGTAAGATATGAAAACTTGAAAATGAAAGAAAATGAAAGAATTGTTGTGTTTATGGAAAGAGTAAATGAAATTGTTATTGGAATTCAATGTTGTGGAGGATTTCTAAGTGAAGATGAAATAGTTTCCAAAGTATTGAGATCCCTTCCACCAGTTTACAAGATGAAGGCAACTGCAATTAATGAGTTGAGAACAATGGCAAACACTCTAGTCAACAGAGACATTCTGATTGGGAAATTATGTGCTTTTGAGCTTGAAGAATTTGGATCTTCTAGAGTTGTAAAGTTTGAACCTTCTTTTCATGCATCATTATCAACATCTACGTGCAAAAGTGATTGGAGATCCCTATATGTAAAATAATTGAAAGACATGAGGAAAGAAGATGAAGAGACTGAGCAACTTGAAGCCTTATTTGCCAGAAGAATACCTAAAGAACCAATTAGAAGTAAGTATGAAGGAAAAGCACCTTTTAAATGTTTTGTATGTAATAAGATTGGTCATTTTGCATCTAGATGTCCTGAAAGGAATGCAAGATTTGAGGAAAGAGTTAAGAAAACTTTTAAGCCTAACCCGAACAGATATAGATTCAAGAAAAGTAAAGAATGCTACATAGCAGATGATGATGGAGTAACTGATGACTCTAGAGATGAACCGATAGAAGACTCTACTAGTGGATCTGGAAATGGAAAAGATTGGGTGTTCTATGCTTTCAAGGAAGATGAACTAGAACCGGCTATAAAAAATAAAGAGAAGGCCCTGGCAGCAAAAGTTGAAGATAAGGATGAATGAGTAATTTATAGTGGATGCTCACATCATATGACTGCAGATAAAAGAAAATTTATGTCCCTACAAGAATACAATGGTGGTTAAGTCAGATTTGGAGATGATAAGGCATGTACGATCAAAGGTAGAAGTATTATTTCTTTGGATGACAAGAATAAAACTAATAATGTCTATTATATAGAAGGTTTAAGGCATAATCTTTTGAGTGTTGGTCATTTAGTTGATAAGGGTTTTCAACTTTAGTTTAAAGATAGAAAATGCAAAATCATTAACAAGACTAGTTTAGAAATTGCAACCAGTATTCAGATATGAAGTAATATCTTTCACTTGAACACTAGTAATAAGACATGTTTGATTACTCATATTGATGAGAGTTGGCTATGGCATAAGAGCTTGTGTCATGTTAATTTTGATTGCATTGTTAGGATCACTTGAATTAAGGAAGTTAGAGATATACCTAAGATTATGAAGCCTCATAATCTGGTATGTAAGGAATGTCAATAGGGTAAGCAAGTCAGAAGTTATTTTAAGAGCATACATGATAAATCTAATTATGTACTTGATTTGACTCACAATTACTTATGTGGTCCAACAAG
This sequence comes from Cryptomeria japonica, assembly GCF_030272615.1. Taxonomy (NCBI): domain Eukaryota; kingdom Viridiplantae; phylum Streptophyta; class Pinopsida; order Cupressales; family Cupressaceae; genus Cryptomeria; species Cryptomeria japonica. Next base: position 310,838,243 of record NC_081408.1, read on the forward strand.
AACTAAAGATTTCAAGGTGATAGGTATTTCATGTTCATTATTGATGACTATTCTAGAATCATGTGGGTGACATTTTTGAGGTAGAAGTTTGAAGCCTTTGAGAAATTCAAAATCGTTAAAGCGAAGGTTGTAACAGAAACTGGATTACAAATTAAATGTCTAAGATCAGATCATGGTGGTGAGTTCACTTCTAATGAATTTAATAGTTATTGTGAGACAAATGGAATTAGGAGACAACTACTTGCACCTAGGACTCCTCGGCAAAATGGAGTAGTTGAAAGAAAGAACATAACCATTTTGGATCCAACTAGATCTATGATGATGGAAGCCAAATTGCCTCATATCTACTGGAGAGAAGCAGTGAGTAGGATAGTCTACACATTCAACAAAATTCATCTCAAAGGTGAAATTGGTAAGACCCCTTATGAACTATGGTTTGGACATACACCTACTGTTAAGTATTTCAAAAAATTTGGAAGTAAATGCTATATCAAAAGAGATGATTTAATTGGAAAGTTTGATCCTAGATGTGATGAAGGGATATTTTTTGGTTATTCAATTTAGAGAAAAGCATACAAATGTTATAACAAAAGATTATAGAAAATTGTTGAGAGTGCTAATATGAAAGTGGATGAATAGTACAAAAATCATTCTATATCATATGACTAGGAAATGGTAGTGGAAATGATAATAACTTAATCGACAATGCCTCAACCAGTATAGGAAGCTGAGATAGTTACATCGGCACAATCAGAACATTCAACTGTAACTGACGATCAGAATGGTGAACCTGAAGTTCAAAAGACACCAAGGTATGTAAGATTAAATCATTCTAAAGATCAAGTTTTTGGACATAGAAACAAGGGAGTAATGACAAGAAGAAAACTAGCAAATGAAGAGGTATGTCTTATTTCTCAAGTTGAACTGGTAATTGTTATTGAAGCTTGTAAGGATAAACATTGGTTAAAGGCTATGGAAGATGAATTAGATCAAATAGAGAAGAATGAAACTTGGTCTTTAGTTTTGTTAGGCCCAATATGGAAAGCTAATGTACTGAGAGGGGAGGGGTGAATCAGTACTTCAAATCCTTTTAACAACAATATCTTTATTGTTATGCATAAACTAAAAATTGTTGCAACATAACATAAAGCTAAAACAAATAAATAACAATCATACATGATTCACTCCATAACACATATATTTTGGTTATGCAGAAACTCTTGGTTAGAGAGAAAAACTGTAGTGGGGATGGTACCCACAACTTCACTACTGCAATAATAAAGAGTGCTCGGTTAGAGCTACATGTTTAGCTATTTCTGATAGCTTACCCTGTTAGGAGTATCAAGATCTGTTAGATCTACCTTGCTAAAGGATTTTACAACACTAAAACTAAATGTTGTACCTGCTTAGAGGCTTTACAATTTATAGACTTGGTTAGAGTCTTTTACCCTGTTAAAGGTTTCTCTTACAACTTCAAAATATTTCAATAAAATCTTTACAAATATCTGCAACTTTACATCTGGAATGTTATAGCAGATTCTATGTGCTCAAAATAAGATTACCTTGCTTATAGCATACCTCGGTAACCCATAAAGTAACTTGGTAAACCCTTTTGTTTACTCTATTCTTTGACTGTTCTCTGAAATCCTTCTCAGTGACCTCTGTGTCTCTGTAACAATCATAACACTTAGTGCTTTCTCATGTATCACACATGTCTTGCTTCATACACCTCTGTATATCTCTGTCTGTCACACTTCTATCCTTAATCCATGTTGTATAAATAGATCTCTTATGTCGATGATCTGATTCATTGCTTGAATCTTACAAACATGATTTATCGAATGAATAACTATACAAAATATTTCATTGGATAAATGACCTCAATATCATACACAATCTTTAAGTGCAATTTCCAATGTGATAACGGTTCTATGTTCCTTGATCTTGTAACACATTTTCATATGTGTGTCCAGGTTCAATGAATCTAGTAACACATTTCACTTGGTGTATATCAACTTGGTGTATCATTATTTCTGCTCGGTAGACATGGAATGGTACTCGGTAGACAGCTCAGTGCATACTGGGGTCTGTGAATGCTTTCTTCTTTAACCGACTGTTCTGTTCATAATGACTGAATATTTGGGTAGTAGTAACCAACTAGAGTATATAGAATGACTTTGGATGTAAAATTAATGACAACTTGATAAGTAGTAACAATCTCCCCTTTTGACGTTAGTTGAGATGTTTGACAAAACTACTTTCAAAGTCATAACTCAAAAATCTATATACTTACAAAATTTGACTAAACAAATAGTCTATACATTAGTCAATGAAATAGTATATTCTGATATACTCCCTTTATCAATATACTGTACAAAATTCTGATTTTGCATGCTCGGTGATCAATGTTCTGTGATAACTGCTCGGTTCACTGCTTTGTCAAAATTGACTCTATTTTGAATACTATGTTTTGCTCGGTATATACTCCCCCTGTATACTACACTCCTTTTGTTTGATACTTCGATGCATTGATACGATATCACCCCCCCTTTTTGAAAAACATCAAAATTTAGTTACCACTCAGTGGTGGCAACTGGTCAAAAATGGATTTATACTTTGTCCTTGCATCGGTGAGAGTGGTAGAGAGGGCATCCTTAACACTATCCATGAATGAATTCTGAGCTGTAATGTCAGCTAACAGTGAAATGAGTCCATCTAATGTGCTTCCCTCTTGTTGAGTGGATAGGGATGTAGCCTTGTTAATCTTCTCTTGGACGGATGAAAGATGAGGAAGGAATAATGTTTGAAGTGTCATTATGTCCATCCTTATCTTGTGTTCTTCATTCCTTAGTTCCAATTGTTGAGCCATGCGTTGTTGTAGCTTGGTATAAAAATTCTAAATGGAATTAGGCTCAATGGTCAACTTATTAGAGAGATCAGTGATCTCTTTCTCAATCACTTCAGTTTTATTCTTGATATCTTTAATAAATAAAGAGAATGTACAGAGTTTCTGAAATAAATAAAGAATGTGCTTGAGTTGAGGGGTCAACTCAGCAATAAATTTGACAAGTTTAACTTTGCCAATGGTAATAGCTTTCTATACTTCTTCAATCATTTTTGTAGTGAGCTCCTTGTCCTTTAATTTGCTCAAATATTCTGATGCATCTACTCCAGATGTCTCTATCGTGGTTAGGAGTTCATCGAGTTGTACATGGATGGCTACATCTGTTGTCACTGTAGCTTCAGGTAGCATGTCGGTTAAGAGTGCTTTCACCTTCTGAAGTACTTTATTTTTCTTTTGAATAGCCATTTGCTTCTCTTGTTCGGCTTTGGCTTTGCATAGTTCACCGAAATCAATGAGTGCTTGCCCCTTTAATTTGGATATATCAACATTGGGCAACACTATTGGTTTTGACAAATCTACTTTGAAACTATGCTTTTTCATCTTATTTTCTTTACCTTCCACCGATTGAACTAAGACAATGGCTTGTGAGGCTTGATGACCCTCGGTAGGTTGCTTGGTAGAGGCAACACTTTGGTCAGTTTCTTTAGCCTCTATCATGTCCTTTGGTGTCTCGGTTGCAACATTTTCAGTGGTAGAAGGTGCTTGTGAGGTCTGTTCTTGAGAAGTACCTTCTCCTATTGTAGACTTGTGACCTTCGGTGCCTTGTTCCGTATCCTGAGGGGCCTCGGTTGAGATAGGTTGATTGATGGGAGGATAGGGCTAAACTTGTTCCAAAACTAACTCACTGGATACAAGTTGGGCATAAGCATTCCCTTCTATCATTTCCTGTTCTGGTGCCTCTGTATCCATGATATCTTCATCTACTTGTATGGTGTCAGCAGGGTCTTGCTCAATGACATCAGGATCTTGCTCGGTGACATCAACTATTTCAACTGTAGCTTGCTCACCAGCATCCTTGATTCTAAAGGTTTCCTGCCATTTTTCCTTGGTGTCTTTCTCTACTTCCAGATAAAGTCCATTCATCAATTTTAAAGCTTTTTGCTTGACTAGGAATTTTTTGTGGTAGTTTGTTAGATTTTCTTTGATTTCATCTACCGACATGTCTGCAAAGAGATGTACCAGATTTCTTTCTCTAATCTATTTTTCTGATTCCATTGCATATTTCCACCTACTATCAATATGCACATACAATTCTTTTGGAAGAGAATTCGATACTTCCGATGGGACCAATCGAAATTTCAGAAGTGTGCAGATGACAACTTCTTCTATTTGTCTCTTTTCAGCATCATTTATGGATTCATACTTCACATATCTGAATGATCCAAATCCACCATATTTTTCAACACTATGTACATTTACCTTCTTGCTCTTGACAATTTGAAATTTGCTTGTATCTTCAGATTCGATGTCACTAGACTCTTTTGCCAAAATGAGTCTCCGAGTAGATTTCTTGTAAGTTTTTGTTACCTTGGGTGCAGCAACACTCTTTGTTTTCTTACTCGGTGATGCTGTAGAAGCTTGTGTGTTAGGTTGCTTTGCTGGAGGAGTCGGTGAGGCCTTTGATGTATCCTATTTCTTTCTTTTCAGCACTTTTCCCTTAGGCAATTCGGTGTTCAATGTTATAGCTACCTCTTGGGCTTTAGATTCCTCTTCCGTAATGGCTATAGTGCCTTTGACAGGTGTGGAGGAAGAATCTTCTTCAAATTTCTCCATTAATGCCTTTATCATCTTTGTTGCCTTCCTTGTAGCTTTGGGTACTACAATGCTCATTTTTACTTTTTCCTTCACTTCTTCATATGTTCCATACCTCAGCTCGGTAGCATGCCTTGGTAATGTAAGAAATGCATCAATTTGCTGTTGTGTGATGTCAAAATCAATCTCATAACCCATAGGTGGCAAAGATTGAGTTCTTGGTTCCACAACATTCACATAACAGTAATCAGTGTCCACTTCAAAACATATATCATCTTTGTATTTCTCAACTAGCTTGGGTGGAATCCGGTACCTATTATGCATCCTTTCCTGAAACTTGCTGAAATAATCATCCATAATATCATTAAAATTATCACCTAGCTTCTTGATGAAGTCATTGATCTGATGGGTGATTGGTCGGTGTAGCTCCCAAATAACTTTACTGACTGATGGAAAGAATTTTTCAAAATAGAAAAACATGCATATTAACAGTGATCCAAACTTTAGTGTATTGGCTGAATTGTTCTTCTTTGGCTTCCTTATGGTGTTCAGATTCTCAAACAGGTTTTTCAGCAACACCTCACATAAATCAATTCTCATGCCTTTCTTCACAATTTTATATGCTAAGTCTACTGCTGCACAGGGTACACTGTTTTCCCTTGCTGATTGGAAGAAACAATAACCTATTACCCTAATGGCAAACTTTAGTTCTGCATCAGTGACATTGTTCAATTTCAGTCCTCTGCAATCTGATTCTACTCTGGTCAAACTAATCAATTCCTTCTGTAATATCATTTTCTAAGCTCGAGCATGATCATAAATAGGGTAACCGATGATCAAATGAATAATTTCCTTGGTGATCTTAAATTGTTGCTCTTCTAGCCACATAAAGTCATCATGAACTCTACTCAGAACAAACTTGACCCACTGGGGTTTGAATACATGGGGATAGGTTAGAGCTTCAGTCAATCCCTTGATCTTAATGTGCTCATACTTGCTATCCACTTTACCATCGGTGCACAATTCATCATATGTGTCTTTGATTTCAACGTGACCTAGTTCTTCAACTCGACATTTGGTGAAGAATCTCACATCCTCGACTAATAAAACTCTATCCGGGATGAGTGAAAATATGGTTTTGTCATCCGGTTCAAATGCAATTTTGGGAGTTAAAGAGTATTTCAGTGAGGGCTTTTTGATGTTCTCAACAACAATGGGATTTTGGATCTTAGGTGCCATTGCAGATTTCAGATAAGAATTAACAAAAGATCCTTAGGGTTTGAAGATTTTCAAATTGCAGACGCTTCACACTTAGCAGATAATAACAACTTGATATGAGTGGTAAGCCAGCTTAACAATGCATTGAGATTGATGTAAATACCTTGAATTTTGCTTTGGAGGTGGTTTGATCGCCTTTGATTCACTTTGCTCTACTTTCTTGAAAACTTGGTGAGTGAAAAATGATAGCATAAATGCTTTGAGTACATAATATAACTTATCAGGCTCCATGCAGGTTAGGTTAAAAACATTAAATGCACTCGGTTCCACTAAACTTTCTTTCCTTTTTGTGCTTTAACCGAGTAACCAGACTTCCTTGACTTGATAGGCTTCCTGTATTCACCGACTTGATAGTCTTCCTATATAATGCTCCAAAAGACTTTGATAGAATTTCAAACTTACTAATACATCTTTAACTATGCATATTTTGACTTAAGTACATAATAAAATAGCAACTATTAAGATTTGACCTTTGAGAGAATGTAGTCCCTTCATACCTTTACTGATTAATTTGGAATAGGTGCACTTAACTCGGTAGGTAAGGTGTTTTCTTCATTTGACACAATTTCCTTCGTTTTCCAAATCATCTGTAATTTTTCTTTTATTTCCTCAGTGTCTCCTCTAGGTTGATCTCTAAAATCTCTATCCAAGTGTCTAGCTTTGTGACAATGAAAACATGCCATACCAGGATTTCTCCATGATATTCGGTTGTTCATTCCAAACCTTATAAAGCAGTTGGCACTTATATGTCCATATCTTCCACAACATTCACACCATATCCTTGTATTGTAATCCCATGGTACTACAAAATATTGTCGTTAAGGATCTATGTGAGTTTGGTAACCTCCAGTATTTTCTTGGTGTGCAGACCACATATAGTTCTTTTGCTTAAGCCAACACTTCTCAGTACTATGTCCATATCTATTGCATTTTTTACAAAACCCTTTGAATTTTGCCTTCTGATAATTGTTAACAGACTTTGTCCTACATTGGTTAAATGTGTGACCATATTTATTGCAATTGTAACAATAACCATTAGACTTAGTGACATTCAGTTGCTTGCCTTTTCTTATTTGGCACATGTTAGTAGTATGACCTTGATTTCCACAATAGTTGCAAATAGGCTTCTTTCTTTTGATGTGCTTCTTGTTTCCAACTTTCTTTGATGATTCTCCTCTTTCGGTTGTATGAATTCCATTCTCAGTAGAGTCTTTTCCTTTGTAACCGAGTCTTACTTCTTTGTAGGGTCTTCTTGTTTTCAGCTGCTCATCCAACATCTTTGATTCTTCATAGCTCTTCTTTAGTGTTTCCTTGGATTTCTTTTATGTTTCAAGTTCATTAGTCAACCTTGATATTTCAAGTTTCAATGCTTGATTCTCATCATCTTTCAAATTTGCTTCATGATGTGCATAACCTAATTGATTTGACATATTTTGTTGAATCCCAATCAACCTTGTGATTTCATCATTCTTTTTAGATACTAATGCTCAAGTTGTTGTTTTTCTCTTTCTAGATATCTTACTTTATCCTTAGCTATCCTTAATGCATCAAGATTCTTAGTCATCTATGTGCTGAAATGTTCATGACTTCTTTTCACTGCTTTTAGTTGACCAGTCAGTGCTTTGTTCTTTTCTTTCAATACTCCAAACATTTCTTCAGTCTCTACAGATATACTGTTCTCAGATGATGTCTCAATTTGTTGCACTAACTCTTGAGAGTCCTGCAAATCATCAGATAATCTTCTTCACTTTCAATGATTTTTGCATTTATCTTTGCATGTCTGCAATCACTTGATTAGCATGATCCAACTCTTCTTGTAGATACACAATTTTCTGAGATTGTTTATAACCTTCCATTGATAAGATCCTTATCTTTAGGTTGTTAAACTTTTTTCCAAGATTCAAGCTTTGATACCAATTGTTAGGCCCAATATGGAAAGCTAATGTACTGAGAGGGGAGGGGAGAATCAGTACTTCAAATCCTTTTAACAATAATATCTTTACTGTTATGCATAAACCAAAAAATTACTGCAATATAACATAAAGCTAAAACAAATAAATAACAATCATACATGATTCACTCCATAACACATATATTTTGGTTACATAGAAACTCTTGGTTAGAGAGAAAAACTACGATGGGGATGGCACCCACAACTTCACTACTGCAATAATAAAGAGTGCCTGATTAGAGCTACATGTTTAGCTATTTCTGATTGCTTACCCTATTAGGAGTATCAAGATCTGTTAGATCTACCTTGCTAAAGGATTTTACAACACTTAAACTAAATGTTGTACCTAGTTAGAGGCTTTACAATTTATAGACTTGGTTAGAGTCTTTTACCCTGTTAAGGGTTTCTCTTACAAAATTCAAAATATTTCAATAAAATCTTTACAAATATTTGCAACTTTACATCTAGAATGTTATAGCAGATTCTATATGCTCAAAATAAGATTACCTTTCTTATAGCATACCTCGGTAACCCATAAAGTAACTCGATAAACCCTTTTGTTTACTCTATTCTTTGACTGTTCTCTGAAATCCTTCTCAGTGACCTCTGTGTCTCTATAACAGTCATAACACTTAGTGCTTTCTAATGTATCACACATGTCTTGCTTCATACACCTCTGTATATCTCTGTCTATCACACTTCTAACCTTAATCCATGCTGTATAAATAGATCTCTTATGTCGGTGATCTGATTCATTGCTTTGATCTTACAAACATGATTTATTGAATGAATAACTATAAAAAATATTTCATTGGATAAATGACCTCAAAATCATACACAATCTTTAAGTGCAATTTCCAATGTGATAATGGTTCTATGTTCCTTGATCTTGTAACACATTTTCATATGTGTGTCCAAGTTCAATGAATCTGGTAACACGTTTCACTCGGTGTATATCAACTTGGTATATCATTATTTCTACTCGGTAGACATGGAATGATACTCGGTAGACAGCTTGGTTCATACTGGGCTCTGTGAATACTTTCTTCTTTAACCGACTATTCTTTTCATACCGACTAAATATTTCAATAGTAGTAACCGACTAGAGTATATAGAATGACTTTGGATGTAAAACTAATGACAACTTGATAAGTAGTAACAAGTTTCTCAGCCTAAAAATAAGAATGTTATTGGAACGAAATGTGTTTTTAGAAATTAACTGAATGAGGATGGTCAAGTTATAAGAAACAAAGCTAGATTTCTTTGTAAAGGATATTCTCAAATGGAAGGAACATTTGCACTTGTAGCTAGAATTGAATTTGTTAGATTATTTCTTGCCTATGCAACTTATAAGAACTATAAGGTTTATCAAATGGATGTCAAATGTGCATTTCTGAATGGTGAGCTTGAGGAAGAAGTTTACATTGAGCAACCTGATGGATTTTCACTGACAGATGACAAAGACATGGTTTGCAGATTGAAGAAAGCTTTATATGGTTTGAAACAGGCTCCAAGATCTTGGTATGCAAGGTTGGATAAATATCTTTTGAAGCTTGGTTTTACTAAAGACAATGTTGATAGTAATCTATATTATAAGATCACTGATAATGATATTCTGATTATTGAAGTTTTTGTTGATGATATCATTTTTTGAGGAGAAGATAAACTGTACATGGAATTTGCTAATAACATGAAAAATGAATTTGAAATGTCCATGATTGGTGAGATGAAATGTTTCTTAGGTTTGCAGATTACTCAAACTGACAAAGGAATTTTGATCTATCAAACTAAGTATCTAAGGGAATTGTTGAAAAAGTTTGGTATGGAGAATTCCAAACCGGTAAGTACTCCTATGGCTACAAGTGAGAAATTATCTATCAAGGATACTTCTACACCGGTAAATCCAACAAGGTATAAATCTATGATTAGTGGTCTGTTATATCTAACTCAGACTAGACCTGATATTATGAATGCAGTAATTATTGTTTCAAGATATACAAGTAATCCTAAAGAAAATCATGAATGTGCAGTAAAGAGGATATTTCAGTATTTGGAAGGAATAATAGAATATGGTTTATGGTATTTTAGAAATGATGATTTCACTTTATGTGCATATACCGACTCAGATTGGGCAGGTGATACTGATGACAGGAAGAGCAATTCTGGTGGAGCTTTCTTTCTTGGAAAGAAACTGGTTTCATGGCTAATAAAAAAACAATCATGCATTTCTTTATCTACTACAGAAGCTGAATATATTGCAGCAACAACTAATTGCACTCAAGTTTTGTGGATGAAGCAAATGTTGAAGGATATCAGAGTAAATTGTAGTGAACCAGTAGTTGTCTACTGTGATAACTCCACAGTTATTGACATATCTAAGAATTCGGTATTTCACTCTAAGACTAAGCATATTTTAATAAAGTATAACTTTTTGAAGGACAAGGTAGAAGCAAAGGAATTCAAATTGGTTTATGTGAACACTAAAGAATAGATTGCAGACATATTCACTAAACTGTTGTCTAATGAATCATTTGAATATTTAAGCTACAGGTTATGGGTTTCTGCCCCTCTTGTAGAGACTTGATTGATGAAGTTTGTCATCAGTCTAACATGTATTATCAGAAACATTATTCATTCCGACATTGATGAGTGGTGCTACTACTCAGGGGGAGTAGTCAGCTTTGAGATTTAGAGGTTTATATAATTACTTTGATATTTTTGTAAGATTTTTGGCATTGATGTCAAAGGGGGAGTGATAGTAATGTGAAAAATCATCCCGAACCTTTCAGAGATATCATTCACAAGGGGAGAGCTATTGATTGTTGGTTATCTTCTAGAGGGGGAGACTTGTTTGGCATCTCTTGGTACTTAGATGTTTTTCACATCTAGTGTTGCCATCAATTACAAAGGGGGAGATTGTTGGCATTATGGATTAATTGATTATGTGTTGCATTGATGTTTTGTCATTGATGTGAACACTAGCTAATATGGATGGTTCATGGTAGACAAGTTTTGGTTACTGGTAGAAGATCTAGTGTTACCAGTTGTAGACACCTAAAATTGTCCTATTTAATTAAATAAATATCTTTATTTATTTAATTATTTTAGCCTAATTCTTCTATTAATTGAATAAATCTATATTTATTTGATTAATTCATTTATCCTCTTCTAGCCTTATTTCTCATTTAAATAAATACCTTTATTTATTTAAATTATCCTTTCCTAAATTAGATAAATACTTTTATTTATTTAGCTGATCCCACTTCCTCTATTAATTAAATAAATCTTTATTTATTTAATTAATTCATTAACCTTTTCTACCCATGACACATGTCATTCATCTCTTAATTCATACACTACCTGCCCTCTCATTATTTTATTATTTCTTTAACCTGCCCTCTAATCATAGCCGACCATTTATCTTTTACACCTCTCAATCTTATCCCTCCATTTCATATAGTGTCTTCTATATAAGGAGATTCTTCCTTCATTATCAAGCCCTAGACATATACATTCTAATCAAGCATCCTAGCATTCTATCTTTCATATGCAATCCTACTTGCAACCACATTTCCGTTCTTTGTTGAGCTCTTGTGCACACGTAAAATCTGAGAGAAAATACATATACATTCTAATCAAGCATCCTAGCATTCTATCTTTCATATGCAATCCTACTTGCAACCACATTTCTGTTCTTTGTTGAGCTCTTGTGCACACGTAAAATCTGAGAGAAAATATATCAAGCAAGATCAATGGAGATAGGAAGAATGGAGATTCGAACCCTATTGGACATGTGATGGTATAATCTTTGTGATTTCATTTGATTTGCATTGTCTTAGGTAATCTTCATATGTTATGGTGGATCTTTGTTGTTGTTAGGATAGGGTTTTATGGTTGAATTCAATTAGCCTTTCGATATTGTTGTTATCCATTTTCACCAAGTAAATTTTGGCATGCCCAGTGGGATGCTTGTCCCTTTTGCATTTAACATCTTTTGTACAGATTTTGTGTTTTTGAAGTTGTAGATCTGACATTTCCGACAACATTTCGACATTTTCGTGTCTGTGTACCTTCGGATCACGTTTTTTATTTTTTGTCGCATTTGTGACATCTGGAATCGCATCTATGTCTTCGACATTATTGTTTTTTTGCAGATTGCAGGAATCATGTCTATGTTCCCTAATCACGTCTAAGAGTCCTCCAGATGCGTCTATGTTCGAGAACCACGTCTATGTTCAGGAACCATGTTTGTGTCAGATCTAGCCACGTTTGTGTATTTTTATAGCGTTTGTGTTACTGATAATTGCGTCTGTGTTCAGTTTTTGCATGTTGGTTTCTTTGATTCAGTTTTTTGTCATTCAGATTTCAAATCTGGTTTATATAAAGCTAACATCTTCAAATCTAGCTAACAAAATTGGTGTAGCTTGTCATGAAAGAAAAATCATTTCGTTGAAGGCCCCTATTTCAAAAAGTCTTTTGGATCTAAAATTTACCTAACTTGTGTGCTTGCAGGAAGGGGTGATCATTTGAAACAATCCAAACTACTAACAAATCTTTGTTGTAGGATCTTGGCAAGGGTTTTTGATCTTTATTGTTTGTCTTGTTTTCATAGACTAGCAAACACTTCAATTGGTGCACTAAAATTGAACCAGTGTCTTTTGTGTCTTGGGCAATAGGCTCTTTTGTTTAATCTCTAGAGTGCCTATCTCCCCATGTGGTCATTAGGAGTACTAGTGAGGAGAGAATGACCCAAGTGGTAGCGAGGAAAACCCATCTCTTCTGAACCACTATAAACAACTGTATTCATGGTGAAAGCTATGGATAGCGTGTGCTGATTAGTTCATACTGACACTATGTCTCCCCATAAACTTGTTTGATCAAATTTATTTGATCAGTTGTAGGGCATGACCCTTACAGGCTCGGAGCCTTCTGTATTTACAAAGCTAAAAGTTCTTCATGTATGGCCACATGAGTGGATTCCCTTACTAGAACCTTTTTGTTTTAGAAGCCAAAATCCTTCTAGTTGTTGGGTCAGGAGGTCGGACCTCTGGAGTGACCCACACACATACGGTTCTTAGTAGAGATACAAAGTTCACCACAGGGAGTTTTCGTGGAGACTGATTCTTGGCTGCCCCAAGAAGTGAGTGACGAGGGTGGAGCCAGTGGGGTCAAGCATCTAAGTATCCACTCTGAATAGCGTAGCCTTGGGGGAAACCCCATGTGGGATCAACAACTATTGTCTTGGCCAACCATAAGAATTGTGCTTGTCTTATTTTGAACAGTCAAACATTCAAGACCAAACATCAAAACATTGTGTCTTTTCTGTCTTCAAGTGTATGCAAAACAATTTTACATCAAACAACACACTTTTCTTTGAGTCATTTTGAGTCTAAACACTTGCAAACATTGAGTCTTCATCAACATTGTGTCCTCTTGTCATGAAAAACAGTCAAACATTCAGATTTGGTCACAACAAGTCACTTCACGAATTGAAAAAAATTGCACTCAGTTTTCGAAAATGCATCTGTGTTTGATAGAATAGCATCTGTGTCATATAACCACATCTGTGAAGGGCAGAAATGTGTCTGTGTTCTCTTGAGCAACATTGCATTTACAAAACCTCAGAAATGTAGCTGTGTCTGATAGAACCACGTTTGTGTCATTTAAGCGCGTCTATGAAGTATACAGGCACGTCTGTGTTCAGAATTAAAAAAATTTTACAATCTAGCAAACAAGAATAGTTAGTTTCAGACTTATTGAGCTTCCTAGGTGTCTCTCTGGGTTTTCATCTAGCATTCAACCTATCTTTGGGTCTCACAAAGTCCATCATTGCTTTACACCTTACATTACATTCACATTTGTCTAAACTTGAATCAAAAGGTCACTTGCTTGTCCTCAACATACTTTGTCAACACATTACATACAACAACATTTTGCTAAGTGGTCTCTCATCAAGGTCTATCACCTTTGGGTCTCATTTGGTTTTACTTAGAGTCAAGGTCAACTTACCTCATCAAGAGAAACTATCATCTCTTTGGAAGTCACACCTACTCTACTACATACATACTTGGTCTTACACTTTGGACATTGCAAGTACACCTCAGATTCATTTACATTCCATCCAACTCTTGGTCTTCCATACTCTTTTCATTTTCATATAGTCTCAAACATCTTGGTCAATACCTATTTCATGGTTGAAACCCATTCCCAAAAATCTAGGAGAGAAGCTAAAGAGGCTCAAGAGTCTGCAAACATGAGTTCTTGTGAGTATGATAATGATATCTTTTTCAATTCTGATCATACTACATTACCTGGCATGGATGCTTATAGAAACATTCCAAATATTGAGAACATGGACACTACAAACAACAATGATACACACAATGACAATATGGACAACATTTCAGTACATTGAGCAGAGGTGGAAGACTCCATTATGGATCCCCATTTCAATAGATTGGTTGAGGAAATAATGAAGAGAGATAGACAATATTTCTTACAAGTAATGGCACAAAGTGGAACCAAGATCCCTCATGATTTTGACATGTCTCAAATAATGGAAAATTGACCTTTGCAACAACCTCACTCCAACATGGATCAAAGGAGGCCTAATAGTGGAGGAAATAGGGGACCACATATTTTTCCTAAATCACCATCATCTTTGTTTCAAAAACCAGAGGTCCCATACACACATGGTCAAGCATATGATACTCACCTTCCCAAACCCTTATGGAAGTCTTATGCAAAAAAATATACTCAATCACATGCTAATGCTAAAGACCTACCACCAAAACAATTGGATATTCAAAGGCATGTTCAAAATTTGGACACAAGGAAACCCCGTGTCAAATTTGGGGGCAACACATTAGAACAAACTCATGACATGCCTATAGAGTATGGTATACATGGACAAAGCAGATATTCCATTCCTCACCACAACTCTATACCAAGTGGTACATATACACATCATCATTATAGACCTCCTCCATATGAACATGTGTATGATCAATATCATCCATATATGCAACATGCTCCTCCTCCGCTCAGTGGTTCAGGCATGGGGTATGGTCCAAAAAGTTGTTCTCCACCTAAGAACAATTTGGAATAGAAAATCAAGGACTTACAAAAGAAAATGAAGGACATAAACACACCGAATCCATCTTACACAATGAGAGACACATGTCCCTATCCATTTGATAAAAGCATTCCAATGCCTCCATTTCCTACACACTTTGTGACACCTAAGTTTGATAAGTACAGAGGCAAAGTAGATCCTAAGGCACATATAAGATAGTTTTTCACAGCTTGCATTGAGGTAGCAGTAGAAGAGACATATTTGATGAGATTATTCCCACAGAGCTTAGGCAATCAAGCTATGGAATGGTTCTCCCAAATCCCACCTAGAATTAAGTCATGGGGTGACTTAGCAGAGGCATTTATCCAACATTTTTCATACAACATAGAGATAGGCATATCAGTCACTACCTTGTGCAACACCAAACAAAGGGATGGAGAGTCTTTTTCATCATTTTTACAAATATGGAGGAATCTAGCCAACATATGCTCTTGTGAAATTCCACAAAAACAAATGGTAGAGATGTTCACCTAGAATGTTAACAAAGACATTGGTTATGATCTAAGAAAAGCTTGTTTGTCCACCTTCAGGGACGTCATTGAAAAAGGCTTAGAAACAGAGAAGGTCCTAATTGAACAAGGAGTTATTAAAATATAGAAAGAAAACAAAGAGGACTTTAAAGGAAAAGACAAGCCAAGATTTTGGAATAAAAACAAGAACATAGACAATGATGGTGTTGTTGATGCCAATACAATACGACCCAAAATTGTTTTTCCTAGATCAAGCTCTACAAACAATCAAATGATTACTCAAACAACTTCCAATTCACGAAGGAAGTACACTCCATTGGGAGAACCACTAGAATTAGTTTTCAAAAAGCTAGTGGCAAACAAAATAATAACACTCCCAGATCTACCTCCATATGAACCAAAGGTTAAACCAAATTGGTGGAATGATGATGAGTATTGTGAATTTCATAAGAGCAAGGGCCATAAAATAGGAAATTGTCATCGACTGAAGAACATCATACAAGATCTCATTGATAGAGGTGACATTGAGATTGAAGGACACTCATCCAGTCAAGAACATGAAATGTTTAAAGAACCATTCCCAAAACATGACAAGGGAAAAGCTAAAGCCACAGATGACCAAACCAACTATACCAGAGCATCTTATAACTGTGATTCAACTATCAATAACATTTTGATGGACAATTATGTCTCTACCATTATCATCATGGACAAAACGCCTGAGAATTCTATCCAGAGACCCAAAATCATCCTAAAAGGAATTTGATCTTCTTCCAAACCTACCTCTGAATATAATGTTACAACTCATCGAGGTAAATTCACTTTGCAAGGTGCTCCAGCTATAAACACCACTTCCTCATCAACCAAGCTTGATTATGATCTTGTAGAACAATTGGGGAAGACACCTACGCTTATCTCAATCCTTGATCTCTTACGCATATCCCCCGCACATAAAGCTATTCTTGACAAAATCTAGAGAGACACTGTTGTCCCCACTAATCTGAACATGAACCAGTTTCAAGCCATGGTGGGATACCTTTCAGTTCCACATGAAGCTGATGATGCCACTGCGAGCCAGCCACATAATGCACCTTTACACATTGAAGCCTTCCTACACAAACATCGAATAAAATGAGTCCTAATAGATGGAGGAGTAGGTCTAAACATTTGCACATTGAGCACTATTAAAAAATTGGGATATTTAGATAAATTTGTGAATTCTACAAACAAAATTACCATCAAGGCATATGATGATGAAGAGTGTTCATCCAAAGGCACAGTCACCTTGCCTCTCAGAGTTGGGCCACTTACAAAGGATGTGGTTTGTCAAGTCGTAGACCTAGATCTCACATACAACATATTACTAGGATGTCCTTGGATTCATGAAATGAGGGCAGTCCCATCTACATATAACCAATGCATTAAGTTTCCTCACAATGGAGTTGAAATAACAGTTAATGGTGATCCTAATCCATTCATCTACTGCAATAACTTGAGACCAAAAACTGAGACAATCATTCCAAGTAATAGGGAAGTTGTCCCTTCTTCTGCATACATTGATCCTGAATCATTAAAGCCTTTGACATCAAAACAAGGTGAGCTTAAAGAGAAATATTAGGACAAGGGCATGGGTATATACACTTTGAATCAAACCATGTGCTTACAACAAGTTATGAGCTCACCAAAAGAGTATGGATGACCACATCCCTCTAAACAGATATCCATCATTACACTCAAATGGGATCCTACTATCTTCCAAAAGTGGGGTGAAGTGGAAGAAGAAGACTTATACAAAATGCTTTACAAAGACCCTGAAAAGTGATACGCAAGATCACATCAGCATACCATGTGAAAAATATGGCAAAGGGTTCAAGATCCTACAAAAATTTGGGTATGATGGCAAAAGTCCTCTTCGCTTAAGAAAGAAAGGCATCATTGAACATTTACAACCTGAATTGACATTCAAAAAGAAACATTCGAAAGGACTTGGTTTCATGTCTTCCAAGGTAAATACTCAAAAGATAGGAGAAGCATTATAAATCAAAGCTACCAAAATTCAACAAGAGAACCATTATTCCACAGACTCCAATGAATGGGAATGGGATTCAGACAAATCCTCTAGTGACTATGAACTCACCGAGACATTCAGAGAACCAGGTGAACCCATAGAAGAAGAGGAATTTTATAGAAAATTCAAAGTTGGTCAAGAAACAACCCCTGAGGATCCCACACAGTCCTTGCCTCTAGGTTCTAGGTTGAAATCATGAAGAATGAGAACACCTATCCTGAAATGCGCTATGAGTGATGACAATTTGGATTTGTTCACAATCAAGATAGATGAGGAGAGTGCCGACAATGACCTCAACAACTAGCTCGACATACCTAAATATAACTGCATCTTCCCCCTTAGCCCTGCTAACTTCGAAGACATCAAAGGCCTTCCCTTTGTTCACCACCAATTTATTGACTAGGACCATGAAATACCTGCACAGTTTGACACATTCCAAAATGATGAAGCCTTTATTGACTATCTAGGCATACAAGATGATCTTCCCCCTGGGGACCATAAGGAAGGATACACTATAGAACTCAATAGCGTGACATATTTTTGGTGAGGGTGTCGGGCCTTCTAGTCGCAAAAACATAAAAATAAAAACAAATCAAGGGTCTTATGGTGAAAACCACATTGTGGTGTTGTCTAACCCCAAAAAAGTAAAAAGAAAGGACGTATCTGAGGGTGAAAACCTCTCTGAGGTACTCGAGGATGGAAGGCTCAACATTCTCCCAGCATCAAATGAAGAAAAATCATCCATGTTGGTAGAGGAGACCATCAAAACAAATATTGGTATAGAAGAAATTCCACATAACATATTCCTAGCTCAATCCCTGACAGAGACAAAAAGATCAAAGTTCATAAGTTTCTTCACAAAGCGACAAATCAATTTTTCATGGTCATACGGTGATATGCCTAGATTGGATCCAGATTTGGTAATGCATTATTTGACAGTTAAACCAGGGGCAAAACCAGTGAAACAAAAATTAAGAAAGATGCATCCACAAGTGGTATTATTAGTCAAAGAAGATCTTGAAAAATTATTGGATGTCGGATTCATACGCCCAATTGATTATCCTGAATGGATCTCCAACTTAGTGCCTGTCAGTAAACCAGATTGTAGCATCAGAATATGTATAGATTTGAGAGACATCAACAAGGCTTGTCCTAAGGATGATTTTCCATTGCCAAATATTGACTTGATCGTAGATCTCACAGTAGGTCATGCGATGTTATCTTTGATGGATGGATTCTCTAGTTATAATCAAATAAAAATCACATCTGAGGATCAACACAAAACATCATTCACTTGTCCTTGGGGAACTTTCTGTTGGAATGTCATGCCCTTTGGGCTAAAAAATGCAGGCGCTACATATCAAAGAGCCATGACTACTACCTTTCATGATCTCATGCACGTTACTGTGGAAGATTATGTTGATGAGCTCTTGGGAAAATCAATAGATAGAGATACACATTTAGACATACTTTCAGTCATTTTTGATCGGTTGGAAAAATACAAAGTAAGATAAAACCCCAAGAAATGTGTCTTTGGAGTAACCTCCGAGAAGCTCCTAGGATTCATTGTCTCAAAAAGAGGAATCAAAGCCGATCCAAAAAAAGTCAAGGCCATCCTAGAGATGCAACCACCAAGAAATATCAGCCAACTTTGATCTTTGCAAGGGAGACTCCAGTCTATACGAAGATTCATAGCACAACTTGCGGATAAATGTAATCCTTTTCAACACTTGCTACACAAAAACATCAAATTAAAATGGGATGATAGTTGTCAACAGGCTTTCCAGATATTTAAAGATTATCTTCTGAATCCACTAGTATTGATGCCACTAGATCCAGATCAACCTCTATTACTATACATATCAACTACTTCAACAACACTAGGGGCACTCTTAGCACAATAGGTTGTTGAGGGCAAAGAAAAGGCAGTCTACTACATCAATCACACATTGGTGGGATATGAGCTAAATTACACACAAATTGAGCATGCTTGTCTCAATGTGGTCTTTGCTTCACAGAAATTATGACATTACATGATAACTCATAAAATGAAGTTGGTCGCAAGGATCGATCCATTGAAATACCTTCTCAGTAAAGAAACTCGTATTGGTTTACTAGCCAAATGGGTGATTCTCCTGAGTGAATTCGACATTGAATATGTGGAGAGAAAAGAAATAAAAGGACAAGCTATCACAGATCAATTAGTAGATGCTCCCATGATAGATGATGTTCCTCTAACTTCGGAATTCCTAGATGAATCCATCTTAATAGTGTCACACATAAAGCCTTGGCAGCTATACTTTGACGGCTCATACACACAATATGGGGCAGGAGCGAGCATCCTCTTCATAACACCTCAAGGGGATTCCATACCAAAATCATATCGATTATCATTTCCTTACACTAATAACATAGCAGAATACGAGGCATTAACAACTGGATTACAGATTGCAGTTCAGTGGAAGATCCAAGAACTTCATGTTTTTGGGGACTCTCAACTTGTAATTCATCAAGAAATTGATGACTACCAAACAAAGGATGAAAAATTAATGCCTTACAAAAGAATGGTGGATGACCTGAAACAACATTTTGCAAAGTTAGACACCAAGAGAGGAGCCGCAGATGCCATGGCTACAATTGCTTCACTAATCGATCTACCACAGAATGAAACCTGCTATGAGTTCTTGGTGGATAACCTTGTCATTCCCTCATATGAGATCACACCTACTAAGATGATATATGTCGTCAGTCCTGATTCCCAGTTATATGGTTTCATTTTCACATACCTTCATGACAATATCCTTCCTCCTGACTTATCCAATAACCAACATCGCACTTTCATTTGCCAATCTTCTCGATACGTCATTTTAGCCGATATCCTATACCATTGAGGTCTAGATGGCACTCTTCTTAGACGTTTAGAAGTGGATGAAGCTTAGATTGCATTACACAAAGTTCATGAAGGGATATGTGGTCCACATTCTAGTGGTCCTACCTTAGCCAAGAGACTCATTAGGACTAGATATTACTGGCCCAATATGGAAAAGGACTCATATCAGTTTGTCAAGAAATGTAAGCAGTGTCAACTTCATGGAGACCTCATTCATGCGCCAGCACAAGAACTTCAACCAATTGTGACTCCTTGGCGCTTTTGTCAATGGGGACTCGATCTCATAGGCAAGATTCACCCTCCTTCCTCCAATGGTCATAAATTCATCATCACTGCCACAAAGTATTTCACATAATGGATCAAAGTCATGCCTCTTACACAAGTCACTGGAAAACAAATTTCTACATTTATTCTCAACTATATAATTTGTCGATGCAACATTCCTGTTTCCATCATCACCGACAATGGGCGTCCCTTCAAAAATCAGGATGTTCGTGAACTCTATGATCACTTCCATCTTACTCATCATTTCTCCACCCCTTATTACCCCCAAGGTAATGGTCAAGCTGAGGCATCTAATAAAACAATCCTTAAAATCCTAAAAAAGATAGTCAACGACGTTGGCCGCAATTGGCATATCCAACTTAATCCTACACTTTGGGCTTACTGCACAAGCATCCACATACCTACAGGAGATACCCCTTTTTCACTTGTCTACAGTGTTGAAGCTATCTTGCCTATTGAGGTCAATTTACCCTCTTTACAAATCTCTTTACAAAACATTATCAGTGATGAAGACTACAAGGTCTCTCGCTTACAAAAACTTGAACTATTGGATGAATGAAGACAAATTGCTTTTAATCATCGTAAGGCTTATCAACAATGAATGAGTCACGGTTACAATCATAAATTCAAGCCTCACACATTTAAGGTAGGTGACTTAGTTCTCAGAGAAAATCCTAAAAATGAACAAGATAGAGGGAAGAAGGGTAAGCTTGAACCAAATTGGCTTGGTCCTTACATCATCACAACAGCCTATGGATCTGGTGCATATCAGCTCTCAACCACAGAGGGTGAACCTTTGGAGGATCCTATCAATAGCATGCACCTTCATAGGTTTTACACATAGCTCTTTAGAGTATCCTAATTCAAAAATACAAAAAAATAAAAAATACAAAAAAAATCATAAACATAAAAAATCGTTACTTGGTGAAAACTTGGCAAATAGGCACCTTGTGACACACACAAAAAAAAAAAAAATCGAAAAAAAGTAATAGAAAAACACTTCGTCCAATGGTGAAAACCACTTCAATGGCACCCTGGGCAAGTACCATGGTGAAAATCGGGTCACCAGCACCATGTGTAGAGACATTGCTCCTCCCTCCTTCAGGATTCAATCTCATCTTTCACTTTTGCACACACTAACAGCCTATCCATTCATAATAAACTTACCCATTCCCATCAAGGCTTTTTATTGATCTACCCAAGATTGGTTTGCCATTCATAATAAACATTCATTTTCATCCCTTTCCATTCATAATAAATCAGCTCCTATCTGTGGCTTAGGCAAATCTTATGTCTAGTGATGGGCGTGGAACTGAGAGCATCACATGTTTTGAGGAGTACAATTTCTTCCACTTTTCTTTAGTCTATCCACGCACAATTTGTAATAAAGAAAACACTGCCATCGCTGATCCACAATAAAGTATTGTCTTCTCTGCAATAAAGTATCAGTTTCATGGATTCAGTCAGTTTTAGATGAGACATAGTAGCAACAATGGGCTTCAACAAATCAAATCTTTCAAAAGACTTAGACAACATTATGGTTCAGTGTGATCTATCCTTTTGTGAAAGAAAATATTGTGACCACAATCAAATAGAATTATACATGTGACAAGAGACACTAAATTTGAGGCCTATAGTGAATGCTGGTGTCGAGTCTTGATTTTCTTTTGATTTTATCTTTTGGTGACATGTCTTTTAGCATTTCCGGGATGTCTCTGACTAGAGATCTTATCTCAAGGATGTCTTTGACTAGAAAGGCAAGGATGGGGTATCATCACCTATTCTTCTTTGTTGTCTATGGATTGTCTCTTAGTAATGCTATGACTTTTCCAAGGATATGAGGAAACTATGAGTCTAGTGTGAACTGGGGCATTCTTTGTTTGCAACTGTCTGATCTCCATGCAAATAGGTACAATGACTTTTTGGGTCGAACATATGCCTCGATTGTCATAGTTTACTTGCCATAATAAAGGTCAATGATGATAATGCACAAGAAGCTCTTTCACTTCCATATCTTCTATCTTTCATCCCCCTTTCTTGATTGACTTCCATCATCCTTCTTGAGTTCGTGTAGCCTGCTATCACATGACTGAGTATAATGACATGCCAAAAATATTTACATTTCATGTAGTTGCACCTGCATTATCATATTCATGTAAGCATTTCAGACATACATATAGATATCACAATTGCATCATATCCTGTGCACAACACATGTTACCACATTTTACATTTTCATCATGTAAATAGTCATTTACATTATCATATTCATATAAGTATTTCATATATTTACATTCACATATGCATAACATAAAAACCCAGAAAAAGAACAAAAATATTGCATTGCATCATATACATATTTACATCATGAAACATCACATCACATAGGTACACATGCATATAGCTACCGCAAGGATGAATCTCATATATATATAATCATAAGTGTCATGATACAATGATGTCAAAATCATATGGCTACAAAATCACCCGAAGGTGTCATCATACAAAACGATACAAAACTAATACATAGGGAGCCCTCTAGGCTATGATGAGCTCCCTCCCTCGGAGCCGCCTAGCCTTGATGGAGTCTAAACCCTAGAAGGACCAGCCCCAGGATCATCTCTCCTACCCCCTCTATCTCATGGTGGTGGAGGACCCATGACCCCACCACTAGATGCCTATCTCCTATCCCTCCCTCCAGTGGTCGTCGCTATCCGCAATGGTCTACGAAAGCTCCTAGCCCACTGCTCTGGTGGCACTACTCCATAGTATAGGTCTCTCCAATAACCTATCTCCTCCCCAACTTGCAGAACATAAGCATAACCAACTCTTGTGTCCTCTACCACCTGCCTCCCTACCCTCAGTGTCATCTCAACCTCTGTATAGCGCTGAATAGCCTGATCCCTCTCCCGCTCTATGTCCCTCAGCTGTCTCCTGAGCCTATCCCTCTCTTGCTTGAGATCCTGGATCTCATCTGCCTATCCCTAGAAGATCTCCCTCAACTCCAATAGCTCATCCTCCTCCTCTCCCCCCTGTACCTATGGCTTCTCCTGTGGCTGCCCCTACCCCTATCCTCATCCGTGTCCCTGTCCTTGTACCTATTTGGGACCCTGTGTTGCTGGCACCTATAAAGGCAATCCACCTCTGCCTCTCACCACGCAAGCCTGTCTCTCCTATCCACCCTCTCTCCATAGAGCCACTCTCCTCTCTCTTATCACCCCTCACCTCCTCCATCAGCCTCTACCTCTGCCATCTCCATCATCATCCTCATCACCCCCACCATCTCCATATATCTGCTCCTCTGGGTCTGTCAATCATGGAAATGGATTCTCAGTCCAATAAGCAGTATACTCTGCATCCATCCCTACATCCTCTATCTCTAGCCACATATCCGAAGGAAAGGGCACCATCTCTACCAGCTGCATCACTGCCTGATCATATGACAATAATGGCTCGAAGTGTGCCTAATCCCTCACTGTCCGAGCATACATCCCGGAACCTCATGGCATCCATTGTATCCTATTGAACTGCCTGCGAACCCTGTCAACCAACTGCCTCTCCAGTACATAGGGCATCCACCCAATCAAATACTTTCTCCTAAATGGTATGGTAGCTCCACGACGTCATCCTCCCACTCCTCGCACTCTCAATATGGTCTCCATACCACAGTGTCAATCTCATCGATGACCCTACGCTAGTACTCTAATCTCCCAATCTGTGGCTATGATGTAATCATATCATATAAATGGAAAAAACTGCGCCCATGGCCCCTGCCTCTGAAATGAATCGATCGGTAACTGGCAGATGCTCATAAGCCCATACCTGCAATAATGTCACTCTGCAGCCCAATTCTACTGATCCATGGTATACAAACTGATGAAGCTCATAGTACAAATGTGCTAGTATGCACGGTCCCCAGGCATATCTGGTATGCTATGTCACCAATGTCTCTAATATGCTCCCCCAGCCCATAGCCAGTCCTCATGTCACCCTGTCTGAACATAGGAATCCACTTATCACTCCTGCCAACACTGCTAGTAGTGCTAATCCTGTCTGTGTCATGGTATCCCAAGCCACATGTCTAGCCCTCATTTCCAGTCCCAGATCCTGGAACACTCATCCCAGTGCACCCCTGTCTCCGTCTCGATCATAGGGTATCAACTCCCCATCGATCGGTATCCTCAGAATCCTGTAAACATCCTCTAAGGTGACTGTCATCTCACCCATCGGCAAATGGAATGTGCAAGTCTTTGAGTGTCATCTCTCAGTTAGCACAGTCAGCAACCTTATGTTCACTCGAAACTCAGGCACATACAGAATAAATCGCAAGCCCATAACCTCAATAGCTGCTCTATCCTCAAATGTTAGCTCCGGTCATAAACTCTGAGTCAATGGGAATCTCTCCTGTGACTCCAGCATAGGTAGGTACTCCTGCAGTCAAGAAAATCAGTCATGTCAATCATAGTGGCATTCCCTGTTCATCACAAAATGCTACTTATTATCCTAAGTGCTTATGATACTCTATCCTAGCGACACACTATTTATCACAAAGTGTTGTTGTTTATCCTAGTGGTAATCCATGTTCATCACAAAGTACTACGTGTTTGCACTCCTTGTTCATCACAAAGTGTTGCTCATATTTGCACTCCCTATTCATCACAAAGTGCTGCTCTTTTTAGTACTCCTTGTTCATCACAAAGTACTATGTCTTGGTACTTTTTCATCATAAAGTGCCTCAATCTATCTTATCCTAGGGCCTCTTCTTGAGTGTATCCTCTTGAGTAATATCCTAATTGGAAACGTATGTTCTATCACAAAATTATAAATCCTAGCCCTATCTACTATCCTAGTCTTCCTTAGAGGACCTGCTTGAGTGTATCCTCTCAGCAGCTTATCCAATCGACAACGTATGTTCATCAAAAAACTACCGATTTGACCTAGAAGACATAAACATGCCTTCATGACATAAACACACTTACATATTGCACATGCATGCTTGCTCTACACAGACGTGCTTGAAATACATAGACATGCCTATGCTCTGCACAAATGCACTTTCTCTATACAGACATGCCCACATAGCACAAACACACATGCACAACACAGATGCACTCGCATTTGGCACAAACGCCTTTTCTTTCGCAGATGCACCTGGCACAAACACTGATGTGCCTAGCCAACTTAGACGTGCCTGGCACCAACGCAGACGCTCCTTAGCATTTTTTGACCTTGTTTGACATACCTAAAATGCGCATTTATTGAACTACCTAATGTGTAGGGGAAAAAGCGAGACTAGGTCAACATGCCCTAATCTCACTTTCAACCACACATTTGTGGAATACGAAAGAGCCTAGAGGTATCACACAATTGGCTACTTCTTTTTGTGGAAGAGAGAGCCATGGGCTACCTATTAGGATTTCTATTCCTTTGTTGTAATTGAAAGATAAAATGATGCAAGTTCAACCCCAAACCCCAAAGTGCAAGTATGAACTAATGACAAGATTGCAGAATTGAACTTAAACAATGGAAAGCTGTAAATACAAGGATAAGACAAGAATGCAAATGCGTACCCGGAGTTAAAATCTGACTGAAAATGTTTAGGATGGGGGCGCGGGCGCCACTGTCCTGATTCTGCCACTGAAACTGCTCCGGAAACTCTTGTTTTGAAAAGTTGTCAAAAATGCTGAAAACTGCTGTCAGAAGTACCAGGGTGCCCAGCGCCCCTATCCCAGGGACCAAGGCACCCAACACCCCTATCCTGGTAGGACCAGGGTGCCCCACGCCCCTGTCCTGGTCTTTTGCTACGAGATTTGGTGTGAAGTTCGGTCTCCGTCTGCTTCTTCCGGATCTGTAACTTGCGGCGTCGTCCGAATTCCGAAACCTGCACTTATATCTGAAAAGGTGTGGGCGGCTATATAGGGTTTTGCCTTAGTCAAACCCCCACTTCGGTGATTTCCACCTCCACGAATAGCCAAGTTGTATTGTAAAATGTATTGTGTGTGAAAACCTAGTGTGTGTGCAAGGTCCTTAAATGCAAGAAAGCAAACTAGAGCAACCTAGAAAGTAAACCCTAATTTCTTGTAAATGATAATGTAAATGCTCTAAATCAAGATGCAAAGTGATCTAAAGCATGAATAAAGGATATATTGAAGCTTATGCAAAGACATGAAAACAACATGAAATCATACCCAACCCTCAAGGGAGGAGTACAAGCCAATCTTCAGTCGGTAATCTCCTATTGTTCTTCAATGTCTTCCAAGCCCTAAATGAATGAAATTGATGAATGCTTGATGGATGGATGTTGAATGTTATTGAAGTCTTCAAAGATCTGCTCTTTCGCTGCATATGAGGTTCCTGAAAATGAAAATCGGATCCTTTCAAATGAAGAAAGAGAGCTCTTATATATGAAACCCTAGGTCTTAATTTCGACTTTTGGCTGACCTAGAGATTGAATATCCCGCCAATTTCTTGGGGTTAAGCTTTATTTTATGATTGGGTCATGCTCCTAAAATTTCAGGAAAAATGTCCGGGACCATGTGCACGCCGGGCGCCATGGTCCTGACAACTTTTCACCAAATTTTCAGGGCCGTCGGATATGATGATTTTAGAGAGAATCCCGAAGTTATAGCTGATTTCGAGATGTTTTGACCCCCAAAATCAAGCCCCCAAGTTCAAAATAGGACCTAATTAGGGTTTTTGATTAAATGATGTATTGGAAGAATAAAAGAAAGGGGCACACTTTAATGAAAGGGCCCAACTTTATGATGTGGGAGATGATGAAATAGAACCTTAGACCTAATTAATTTGACTAATTAAGTGCTAAAGGGGAAATGCAATGCAAAATGCAAAATGCGCCAAGGCGGGTGCTAAACTGGGTGTGAAATTGTACCACCCTAGCAAGTGCGTACAATTTACGATGCTACATTTAGCCCCCACTTTAGTGGTCATATGAACACTACGTACATATGCAAGCTAAAGTACAGAAAAGTAAACATTATTTGAAAAAGGATATATCCATAAGTTGTCGGACGAAGCCCCCAGCGGTATCTGCAGTACACAGTTAGGAACCGCACCCTACAAAACACACGTTAGA
Source organism: Cryptomeria japonica (assembly GCF_030272615.1). Lineage (NCBI taxonomy): Eukaryota > Viridiplantae > Streptophyta > Pinopsida > Cupressales > Cupressaceae > Cryptomeria > Cryptomeria japonica. The sequence continues at coordinate 310,866,070 of NC_081408.1, forward strand.
TCACAAAATCACCTAATGCTTACTAAGGAAGGTGATGAAAATTCGAGGGTAGCTATATGACCCCCCCTGTTTCGGCTTGCTAATTTTAGTGAGTTGAAACAGGGTATCATGTTTACCACTTCGAATTGTTAAAGAATATTGATGACAAATGCTCACAAGAAGATTTGATATGAGATCAAAAACTAATGGAGAGTCATTTGGTAAGAAAGAGGACTAAATCTCAATTCCAACACAACAAAGAGTGTGAGGATTTGAGAGTTCTCTAACACAAGATGAAGGATGTAAATGGAAACAAAATGCAAAGAGAAGAAAAGAAAGGAAAAAAGCATGAATACACACATTGGTGATCCATGAGAAGAATAGTGAGAGAGAAAAAACACGGACTTCTCGCCCCTAGATCTTGTCTAGGTGATCCATGTGAAAAAGGACATGGAAAACTAGCCCCTAGAGTCTGTCTAGGTGATCCATGTAAGGGAGGAGAGTGAGAAAGTCTAGCCTTATGCCGCTAGTTCCACTCAACCTCGTGCATGTGTGTGTAAGGGAGGTTAGAAGCACCTCATAGGAGTCTATGCCTGAGTATGCTACAACCTGTATATGCATAGTACAAAAGCGTGACATCTTGCTCTAAGAGTCTATGCTCTAGTTCCGAGAATGACCCATTGCTCAAAAAGTGTAATGTTTATGTCATAAGTAAAGTAGAACAAGGATACCTACCTTTATTACAAAAGAAGGTACCCAAAAAATGCAACAATGTCATAGATCCAAGCAAGAGAGTTTTGCACTCTTTAAGCAAGGATAAGATAGTTGAAAAGGGATATCTTGTAATATGTGTAAAGGAGATCCTTAGAGGAGAAGAGATCTTTGTACAAAAGACACCTATCCCCGAGAGGAATTGTCTTAGACAAATATAACATCTTCTAGAATAAGACAAAGAAGAGAATAAGAATGCAATACTCCCTTCTTTTGCGAGGTGAAAGTGATTCTTAATGAAGGATGACGCTCTTTTTAACCCAATTGGGAGAGTGAATTCATTATGGATGTATTTTACCAAGTGCAAAAGAGGTTGTAGTCAAGGACTTACACCTCTTGTAAGAGAGAATCCTTGAACAAACAACAAATGCATACAAGGAATAACATCAAGTAATAAAGTTCACACCATCCACAAAATAGGAAAAAGTGGATCCTTAGATAAAAATAAGGAAAGATCATTGCCTCCCAAGGATAAGGACAATGAGAAGGACTTACACAATCTTCTAGGGAGAGATTTGGACATAAGCAAAAGAAGAGATGTATGAAATCATTCTTGTCCCCATAGGAACAAGAAAATTAGGCTATTATGTTGCTTCAAAAAATATGATTGCACTTGAAATTGTACCATCATGAATGACAATGAGCCCCCAGTAAATGAGCTACCAATGTCACATAATGATGAGCAACATAATAGCCATTAATGTTATTTAAAGACATGATAGACTAAATGAGGTAATTGAATATGACATGTTAAATGCTCAACTATAAGTGAGATCAAGAACATGTATAAAATGATAAAGATTGAAGAAGAAAAGTCACATGAAATCTTAGAAGAGGGATGAGTGTAATTTATTAGAGCCTTATCCCTAGAGGAAAGGACTTTATGATGAATAGGAGATAAAGATTCATAAGTGGATTTAGAAATTTGAGGGGATTCATAAAGAGATTTGTTCATTGCCAAGATTTCCTTATGAGGGGAATGAGAGTTGATAGAAGTAGAAGATGATTTAGTTGAAGTGAGATCATCATCACTACTAAATATAGAATTCACATTGAGAGATGGTCTTTTAGATGCTTTGGTACGTTTGCAGGGATTATAGCCGAGTCCAAAGGCATAATTGTGAAAATTAGTCTCTAGAGGAACTTTTATCCCTTGTTCATGAGCGCCACAACCATTTCCATGATACCCATGCTTAGCAAAAATGCGAAAACCACAACCATAATGATCAGCCATTTCAGGAAGAGAAGGTGGTTTTTCATAAGACAAAGAATCAAACTCTTCATAATTAAAGGTGTGAGGAGAAGAAGTTTGAGAAGCGGCCACAAAATTATTGCTCATAGGTTCAGGTAAGATTGATTGATCTCTAGTTTCTTCCTTCTTTTTAACTTTAAGCTCTCTAAGTGGGACCCTATACTCACCTACAAAGGTGGGATTAAAATCAAGAGATCACCAATCGTCTTCTGCGAGAACCTTCTCAGGATCAAAAGCCTTTTCAGGAACTTCAGACTCATCCAAAGAATTTTGATTATCAGAAGGTGATGATTCATCCATAGGTATCTTGTTTAACGAGTCATCACTAGAAGAGGAAGGCTTAGAAGAACTCCCTTTGGAAGTAGATGTTTGCAAACAAGTTTGAAAATTAGTATCACCTATCAAGGTATATGTCTTATTGTTATACATAAATTTAACTTGTCTATGCAATGTAGAGGGGACAGCTTGCATACTGTGAATCCAAGGTCTCCCTAATAACAAGTTGTATGTTAGATTTCCCGACATAACATGGATAGGAGTAGGCAAAGTAACAGGTCCCACTGTGATGGGTAAGGTGATAATACCTAATGAAGACTTAGCCACATTATCAAAGCCTTGAATGGGATGAGAGTCAAGCTCAATAAGGGATGTATCTACATTCATCTTATGCAATAGATTAATGCTACACACATTAAGGCCAGAGCCATTATCTACCAGTGTTCGTCTTATAGCAGTGTCATTTATGATAACCACAATCATCAAGGGATCATATTGATGTTGAATTTCACTAGTAGGCAACTCATCTTGAGTAAACACAATTTGAGCTTTAGGATTCATCATAGAGTTAACCAAAGACACTATATTACTAGATGTATTAGGTGGAGGAACATTCAAATCTTTCAAGGCATCTTGTAACATTCCATGATGAGCGGAAGAAGTTTGGATCAAATCCCAAAGGGATATCTTAGCAGGGGTAGCTTTAAGTTGTTCTATGAGATCATATTCCTTACCAAGAACTTGTGAAATATGTGGACCTTGGGGAAGAATAGGTTGGGAAGGAGGAAGTGAAGTTGGGATAACTGGAGGAGGATTAGGTTGCCTATTGTTTCTAGTATTATAAGTATGGGCAACCGCATGATAACTCTCTCTAGTCAATTGCTTAGCATACTCATAAGGGCTCTTAGAGGAATAACCTCCTTGCACAGTAATAACCGGTTTCTTAGGAGTGCAAAAAGAATCATTAGCATAACCACCTTGAACCACTAAGATAGGCTTATTTAAAGGTTGAGAATTTTGAGAAGGACAAGCACCTTGGACAGTGAAGAGAGGTTTGTTAGGTGTTTCATTCACATGTATCAAATTGATTGAGGATGGCTTAGAGGAATGAACAAAAGTGTTGGAAGAATTATTGATAGTCTTCTCTTGCACTAAAATCTCATCACGGATTAAATCAATTTTAGGAGAGAGACAAGGGGTAGGCATTGATGTTCTAGTAGGAAGAGTAATACTAGGAAAGGTCATATCATCCTCTATCATCAAAGGATCTACATGGGGAATAAAATCTCTAGGAGAAGGATCAACATTACTCTCTAAAGTCTCACTTTTGAGAGGGAGATCTTTGAAAGAGATGTTAATCATTTTGCTTTGAACTAGGGTTTCCTTATGAGTAGAACCAAGTTGAGGAGAGGGAGATGCTTTATTTTTAGAGGGAGAATAATTGAGATTCAAGGAAGGGGAGAAACTATCAAGGGAGTTTCCAATTTTTATTTCATCCCCTTTGGCTAGGGGTAGAGAATAATCTATACCTTCTTCTAATGGTTCATCCCAAATAGTGAGGTTGTTGAAAGGAATGTTTGAAGTATTGTCAATTTCGGGAGAGGAGATAACATTGTTTATTATTCCTCATCCTTAGGGGGGAGAGCATCAATAGATGTGTTAAACTCATCCTCTTTCCTCAAAATATGTTCAATAGGGGAGAGAGAATTAAGGAAATTGCTTATTATTTCATCTTCTTTCTCTAAGGGATGCTTATGGGTAAGACCAACTTTAGGAGAAGGGTAAGCATTTACCATTAATTCATCATCTCTAGTGGGAATTTTGTTGGAAAAGGAAAGGCCATCACTAGGAAATGTAGGGATAATGTCATCTTCTTGCACAAAAGGATCCTCATGAAGGGAGTGTTTTTTAGGGGACACAAAGGCATCAAGGGCATCATTCAACAAAGCATGATCATATCTATTAAAAGGTTTATCTTTTGATTCAAAAGGAGATATCTCTTCATAGAGGGGATCATTGAAAACAACCATGTTACTAAATTTAGTGGAAGAGCTGATAGGAATGTACCCTTGAGAGGAATCATTCGACTTATCTTTCTCATCACAACGAAATGGCATAGTAACAATGTTTATGAGTTTTTCGTAAAATGAAGGTTTGGTACATTTAGGTTTCAAAAATTCATCTAAAGCTTCATCTAACTCATAATCATCACAAATATGAACATCTTGCAAATAAAAATCTGACATTTTTAAATTGCATAAAATTTAAACACACAATGCAAAGAAAAACACTTTTTTTTTTTTTTTTTTTCCTTTTAATGAAAATGAAATGAAAACACACTAAATCCAGATCTAGATCTAACAAATGCAATGCAAGAGGAAGCAATGATAGATTCACGTCGGGTTCACCAAAATGTGTAGGGGAAAAAGCGAGACTAGGTCAACATGCCCTAATCTCACTTTCAACCACACATTTGTGGAATACGAAAGAGCCTAGAGGTATCACACAATTGGCTACTTCTTTTTGTGGAAGAGAGAGCCACGGGCTACCTATTAGGATTTCTATTCCTTTGTTGTAATTGAAAGATAAAATGATGCAAGTTCAATCCCAAACCCCAAAGTGCAAGTATGAACTAATGACAAAATTGCAGAATTGAACTTAAACAATGGAAAGCTGTAAATACAAGGATAAGACAAGAATGCAAATGCGTACCCAGAGTTAAAATCTGACTGAAAATGTTCGGGACAGAGGCGCGGGCACCACTGTCCTGATTCTGCCCCTGAAACTGCTCTGGAAACTGCTGTTTTGCAAAGTTATCAAAAATGCTGAAAACTGCTGTCAGAAGGACCAGGGTGCCCAGCGCCCCTGTCTTGGCAAGACCAGGGTGCCCCACGCCCCTGTCCTAATCTTTTTCTATGAGATTTGGTGTGAAGTTCGGTCTCCGTCTGCTTCTTCCGGATCTGTAACTTGCGGCGTCGTCCGAATTCTGAAACCTGCACTTATATCTGAAAAGGTGTGGGCGGCTATATAGGGTTTTGCCTTAGTCAAACCCCCGCTTCGGTGATTTCCACCTCCATGAATAGCCAAGTTGTATTGTAAAATGTATTGTGTGTGCAGACCTAGTGTGTGTGCAAGGTCCTTAAATGCAAGAAAGCAAACTAGAGCAACCTAGAAAGTAAACCCTAATTGCTTGTAAATGATAATGTAAATGCTCTAAATCAAGATGCAAAGTGATATAAAGAATGAATAAAGGATATATTGAAGCTTATGCAAAGACATGAAAACAACATGAAATCATACCCAACCCTCAAGGGAGGAGTACAAGCCAATCTTCAGTCGGTAATCTCCTATTGTTCTTCAATGTCTTCCAAGCCCTAAATGAATGAAATTGATGAATGCTTGATGGATGGATGTTGAATGTTATTGAAGTCTTCAAAGATCTGCTCTTTCACTGCATATGAGGTTCCTGAAAATGAAAATCGGATCCTTTCAAATGAAGAAAGAGAGCTCTTATATATGAAACCCTAGGTCTTAATTTCAACTTTTGGCTGACCTAGAGATTGAATATCCTGCCAATTTCTTGGGGTTAAGCTTTATTTTATGATTGGGTCATGCTCCTAAAATTTCGGGAAAAATGTCCGGGACCATGTGCATGCCGGGCGCCATGGTCCTGACAACTTTTCACCAAATTTTTAGGGCCGTCGGATATGATGATTTTAGAGAGAATCCCGAAGTTACAGCTGATTTCGAGATGTTTTGACCCCCAAAATCAAGCCCCCAAGTTCAAAATAGGACCTAATTAGGGTTTTTGATTAAATGATGTATTGGAAGAATAAAATGAAAGGGGCACACTTTAATGAAAGGGCCCAACTTTATGATGTGGGAGATGATGAAATAGAACCTTAGACCTAATTAATTTGACTAATTAAGTGCTAAAGGGGAAATGCAATGCAAAATGCAAAATGCGCCAAGGCGGGTGCTAAACTAGGTGTGAAATTGTACCACCCTAGCAAGTGCGTACAATTTACGATGCTACACCTAACATGCATTAATGATAACATTTAAAGCGACAAATTACAAGGAAGTTTTGTGGTACTTACTGACTCTCCTGCATCTGCTAGCCTCTGAAATCGGTGAACGCGATCAAATCTGTGAACCAATGCCATCGCTGCTGACTACTGCTGCTCTATTCTCTCTCTGCACTCTGATCTCTTGGATGTGTGGATGAAAATGAGGATGTATTCCCCTCGTGGTCTATCTTACAGACTACCCCAGCCCTAGCCCTAGCCCTAGCCCTCATTTCCCAAGTCATTCTTCTTTATCTCGTGACTTTGTCACTCTATCCTATCCGGTCAATCCATTCTAGCCTTTCTTTCTTATCGAGAGATTGTCTGTGATCTTTCCAGATATTTTCATCCAATCTCTCGAGGGGGCATATTATTCCCATCTTGGGGCAACTTTGTATCAGTTCATATTATCTTGTTTGAAACAATGCAACAAGCTGCATTGTCTCAAAGAGGGGTAAAATGTAGACACCTAAAATTGTCCTGTTTAATTAAATAAATATCTTTATTTATTTAATTATTTTATCCTAATTCTTCTATTAATTGAATAAATCTATATTTATTTAATTAATTCATTTATCCTCTTCTAGCCTTATTTGTCATTTAAATAAATACCTTTATTTATTTAAATTATCCTTTCCTAAATTAGATAAATACTTTTATTTATTTAGCTGATCCCACTTCCTCTATTAATTAAATAAATCTTTATTTATTTAATTAATTCATTAACCTTTTCTACCTATGACACATGTCATTCATCTCTTAATTCATACACTACCTATCCTCTCATTATTTTATTATTTCTTTTACCTACCCTCTAATCATAGCCGACCATTTATCTTTTACACCTCTCAATCTCATCCCTCCATTTCATATAGTGTCTTCTATATAAGGAGATGCTTCCTTCATTATCAAGCCCTAGACATATACATTCTAATCAAGCATCCTAGCATTCGATCTTTCATATGCGATCCTACTTGCAACCACATTTCCATTCTTTGTTGAGCTCTTGTGCACATGTAAAATCTGAGAGCAAATATATCAAGCAAGATCAATGGAGATAGGAAGAATGGAGATTCAAACCCTATTGGACATGTGATGGTATAATCTTTGTGATTTCATTTGATTTGCATTGTCTTAGGTAATCTTCATATGTTATGGTGGATCTTTGTTGTTGTTAGGCTAGGGTTTTGTGGTTGAATTCATTTAGCCTTTCGATATTATTGTTATCCATTTTCACTGTATACACCAGCAAAAGAGATTATTTGTTGGACACTTCTAGTAGGTTTGGATCAATAAAGTATATTGGATTTCATGAATTATATTCTCCATGAGTGTGTTTCACTCAGTTGGTATTAGCTTGGTAATTGGATGTTATCATACACTCTGGTAAACCCTTATCGACACTGGTTTAAGGCTTACCGACAGAGCTTTCATTAAGGAATCATGACAAGATGCACAATTGGTGTTGGTGCAGCTTCTTCAAGGATTTCAGGATGCTGAAGATGTTTGTTGATTGTTCTTCAATTTATTGAAGACCTTTCTTTGGAGTGGTGGACCCAGAATAGGTCTGGTACCTATCTAGGTTATGGACTGGTATCATGCTAGCGTGTACTCTACATGTTACCTAGATGATTCGAGATGATTTATGGATTTGTTATTATTGTTTTGGTCTTAAGCTGACATGGCATATCATTGTAATAAGAATTATGTAATGATATTGTAATATCTTTAGGTGGCTGACCTAATTGGTTTAGGCCTTAGGGTTTGTATAAATAAGAGATAGAAACTCTTTGTAAAGTATCATGGTTATTAAAAAGGTCATGGTCAAGGAATGTATGCGAATATTGTAATATCATTCAGGTAGAGGAATTGATCGATCATTGAAGATCAAATTGGATTCAAAAGAGGATTTAGTCCTTCGGCATTGAGCTTAACTGAGACTATAATCTGGCATGGTAGATGGTATTTCTAGCAGTTCACTCTATTGGATTGTTGTCCATTTATCTTGAGAAGGTTGTAGCCTCTCTGTAGTCAATGAGACTCTTTTCTAATGAGCAGTATGCTCTAGGAAGTGTCCCTTCCTACAAGTGCAGGCCCCTCATTATACACATACTTTCTATAGAAGTATCATCTGACTAGGGGTAGGTTTCCGATCGTGGTTTTCCCCTTTCTGAGTTTTCCACGTACAAATCATGGTGTTATGTGGTATGGCTGCTTTTCATTGATTATTTGGTTAATTGTTAAGTTGTATTGTTTACCGGTATCTGTTCCTTACTGGTACTTGATTTGTTTAAGGTTGTATTATGGATTAAAAGATATAATTTGTTAACAACTGATTCACCCCCCCTCTAAGTTGTTCACCGGCTATCCTAACAAAGAGAAGGAAATTGTTGCTAAAACTAAAGACAAGGATGAATGGGTAATTGACAATGGATGTTCACATCATATGGCTGGAGATAAAAGGAAGTTTCTATCTTTGCAAGAATTTGATGGCGGTCTAGTTAGATTTGGAGATGACAAAGCATGTATGATCAAAGGAAAATGAACTATATCATTGGATGGTAAGCACAATACTGATAATGTTTATTTGTTGAAGGTTTGAAGCATAATGTTTTGAGTGTAGGGTAATTGGTGGATAAGGGATTTCATTTACAATTCAAGGATGGAAAATGCAAAATCATTAATAGATCTCGTTTGAAGATTGCAACTGGTAATATTTCATTTGAATTTCAGTGAGTAGACATGTTTGATTTCACAAATTGATGAGAGGTGGCTATGGCATAAGAGGCTATGCCATGTGAATTTTGATTGCATTGTAAAGATCAATTCAACTAAGGCAGTTAGAGATATACCTAGGATTGTGAAGCCTTATAATCTAATATGTAAAGAATGTCAAATGGGAAAACACGTCAGAACCTCTTTTAGAAGTATACAAGATAAATCTAATGATTGTCTTGATCTTATCCATACTAGTTTGTGTGGCCCTTCTAGAGTTAAAAGTTTTTAAGGTGATAGATATTTTATGTTAATCATTGATGATCATTCTAGAATGATGTGGGTTACTTTTCTAAGGGAGAAATCTGAGGCTTTTGAAAAATTTAAAATCTTTAATTTAAAATCTTTAAGGCTAAAGTGAAAAATGAGACAAGAGTGAAGATTAAATGTTTGAGGCCAGATCATGGTGGAGAATTCACATCTAATGAGTTTAATAACTCTTGTGAGAAGAATAGTATAAGGAGACAATATTCTGCTCCACGGATACCTCAGCAAAATGGAGTTGTGGAAAGGAAGAACATAACTATCCTAGATAGTGCTAGAACAATGATGATGGAAGCTAGTCTACCTCATATCTACTGAAGAGAAGCAGTGAGCACAATGGTTTATACATCTAATTGAGTACATATCAAAGGAGAAACCGGTAAGACACCTTATGAGTTATGGTTTTGTAATACACCTATAGTTAAATATCTCAGAATATTTGGTAGTAAATGTTATATTAGGAGAGATGATATCATTGGCAAATTTGATCCTAGATGTGATGAAGACATTTTTATTAGTTATTCTAAAGAAAGAAAGGCATATAGATGTTATAACAAGAGATTGCAGAGAATTGTGGAGAGTGCTAATGTCAAGGTGGATGAGCTGAATAGAAGTCAAATTAGAGTTTCTGAGCAAAAATCGACAGTGGAAATGATTATATCTGAACTGGTAGCGCCTTTACTAGAATAGAGTGTTGAACCAATTACTCTGGTAGTATCAGAAAATTCAAGTATCATTATGTGATATGGTTACTTTGCATTGATTATCTAGTTAATTGTTAAGTTGTATTGTTTACTGGTATCTATTCCTACTGGCATCTATATATGTTTTACCGGTGCTTGATTTGTTTAAGTTTGTATTGTGGATTAAAAGTTATAATCTATTAACAACTGATTCACCTCTCCCCTCTCAGTTGTTCACCAGTTATCCTAACAAGAAATATATGTGTAATACAGAGCTTTACAAAGATGTCATTCATAGGGGGAGTTTTGTCTTTGTTCCAAAACTTCATTTCTATATCTTCGAGTGGAAGATTGTTGGTTGTCTTCCATTGGGGAGACTTGTTTGGCATTTCTTAGTACTTAGATGTTTTTCACATCTAGTGTTTCCATCAATGCCAAAGGGGGATATTTATTGTTGGCCATTTGGAGGAATTCATTATGTGTTCCATTGATTTTTTGTCATTGATGTCAACACTAGTTGTTTTGGATGCTTTACCGACACCCTTCTAGTCCTCGTAGGTTGTATGGTTTCTAGTTGGTTTAGATCCAACATGATCCAGTTCCTCCGATATGTTTGGGTTATGGAATTGGCTTACTCATGTTCATATTTAGTCAGTTGGTTTTGGTCTGGTGATCGGATGCTATCCTGCTTGCTTGGAAGCTTGGTTTGTGGTTCCAGCGAGGGTTTCACTAGCGGAACTTTGATGAAGATCTTTGATGATATGCATAAGTGGTATTGGTGTGTCTTCTAGTGGAGATTCAGGATGTTGATGGTGATCATGTTCAACACTTGGCAGATTGGGATGATTTCTTTAGCGTGTGGACCCATATTAGGTGCTGATTGATCTAGTTTATGGACTGGCTTAATGTAACATATGGATTCAACCTCTCGATGTGTTTCCAGGATGTCTTATAGGTGGGATATTATTTGTTTGGTCTAAGCCTGACTTGTTTTGTAATTATGTAATTGTTTTATTGTCTAGTGGCCAACCTTATTGTTTATGGTCGAGGGTTTGTATATATATGTTGTAAGATCTCATTGTAGATCATCATGGTATGGGATATGGATATGTAAGGAGCAAATAATGTAATATCATTCAAGAAGAGGATCTGGCCGATCATTGGAGATCAAATTGGGTTTATGCAAGAGGCTTTATTCCTCTGGTATTGAGCTTAACCATAAAAGTATTTAGGCATAGGAGATGCTATCTTTGCTTCGATGCTATCTTGCTTGCTTGGAAGCTTGGTTTGTGGTTCCAGCGAGGGTTTCACTGGCGGAACTTTGATGAAGATCTTTGACGATATGCATAAGTGGTATTGGTGTGTCTTCTGGTGGAGATTCAGGATGCTGATGGTGATCATGTTCAACACTTGGCGGATTGGGATGATTTCTTTAGCGTGTGGACCCATATTGGGTCCCGATTGATCTAGTTTATGGACTGGCTTAATGTAACATGTGGATTCAACCTCTCAATGTGTTTCCAGGATGTCTTATAGGTGGGATATTATTTGTTTGGTCTAAACCTGACTTGTTTTGTAATTATGTAATTGTTTTATTGTCTAGTGGCCAACCTTATTGTTTATGGTCGAGGGTTTGTATATATATGTTGTAAGATCTCATTGTAGATCATCATGGTATGGGATATGGATATGTAAGGAGCAAATAATGTAATATCATTCAAGCAAAGGATTTGGCCGATCATTGGAGATCGAATTGGGTTTATGCAAGAGGCTTTATTCCTCTAGTATTGAGCTTAACCATAAAAGTATTTAGGCATAGGAGATGCTATCTTTGCAATTCATTCATTCTTTCAGATTGTAGTCTGTATTTATATGTAGTCTGTGAGACTCCTTTCTTGATAAGTAGTTCACTTTAGGTTGTTGGCCTTCCTACAAGTGCAAGCCCCTCAATTGTAATTCACATACTTACTACAAAAGTATTATCTGACTGTGGGTAGGCTTCCCACCGTGGTTTTTCCCTTTATTGGGTTTTCCCCGTATAAATCTTGGTGTTATGTGGATGGTATTTATTCTCTGATTATTGTTTATGCTTAATTGGTTTATCTGTTATTGTGGTATTTGGTTTAAGTATTCCGGTATTAATGTTTTGGGTTCCACTATTAAAGTTTTAATTGTTAAATGTTCTAGTAATCTATGAAAATTGATTCACCCCCCCTCTTAGTTGTCTTCCAGTTATTTGAACTATCTAACACATGCTATATGGTGATCTAAAACATAGTTTCTTAAGTACCCCCAATCAACTTATTCAATATTTTTGTTTGACCATTAGTTTGAGGATGATAACTAGTAATAGGTGTGAGTACTATACCTATCAAATAAAATTATTAAATTTCCAAAAATAACTAAATTTTTTGTTGTCCCTGTTATTGACGATGCTCTTAGGAAAACCATACAATCAAAATATATCATTGAATAATACATTTTCTATTTTCCACACCTTTAAATATAAATCAATAGAAATAAAATATGTCAATATATCAACCGCATCATAAAAATAGCCTCTACCTTTTTTACTTGGGAAATTATGCGATGAAGTAGATCGAAAAGCTCACCAATTTTTGTTTAGAAATTAGTAGTGGCTTAAGGAGTTCTACTGGAAAAACTCATTCTCTCGGCATTATTTTGGCAAGTCATGCAGTCTCTAATATGATTATAGACATCATATTTGAAAAACTTCCATGCAAATCTCTCATGTAATATCCTTGATGTGCTTTTAGTGGGGTATCAAGAAAGGCTTTCAAAATATTTTCCTTAATTTTAGACTCAAGCATCAAAAAGATTCTATTTTTGTTTGACTCCAATTTTTTATTGGAGTATAAATTGATAGTGAAAATTGAAAGATACACCTCTTGTCCAAAGGGTTGCGCTTAATTGGTTAAAAAATTGGGTTTTCATTGTGAAGACCTAAGTTTAATTCCCATGGAGACATCTTAAGTTGAATTCTAAGTTGTGACTCATGGTCTTACATTGGAGGTGGTTTCTAAATAAAATAAAATTTCTAAAGTTAGTGACTCTTGGTCATCCATAGAATATTTATAATCTATATTTTCATAAGGATCTTGTATTGGTCTAATGTTGATGCTTGTATGAGCAAGATATTTATAATTGATATTCAATTCAAAAAAAAGAGACAACTCTTGAAAGGTCTAAGTTTTGTCATTTGAGCTAAGACCGTAAGAACTTTATACCTTGGGAAAGTGAAGAAGAAGGGTGTGTTACCCTATTCTCTTATATGTTTAACTATTTTTTACATTTAAATTCATGGATTAGGCCTCATGTTCCCTTGTGGCATATAGATAAGCCTTGTATAAGGTTATTTTATGACCCTTTGGCCATTTCTTTGTGTGATCCAATGTACAATATCACTCCTGAAGTTAGTGAAATGTACCATCCTAAGGAGAGATATGAACTCTTTGAAAGTTTTAGGTTTCATATCTCCTAAGTAAGGGGAAAGGTGAGCCCTTGAACTACCTAACAGTAAGTGGACAATACAAAATGATGGAAATTTTTAACATAAGTAATATCAAAATTTTGGATTTTCTTGGGCTATAGATCATCCAATCATTAGATGAGATATCCATTTATCAATAAAATTACTCTCATTAATGTCACATAATTTTCTTACTTTTGTTTACAATTCATACATTAAAGTTATAGTTACTTTGTTACATAATTTTCACACTTATATTAACACAAGTCAGTTATTATTTTTAAATTGCACTTACTATGCTACATAATTTGTATACTTATGTTTACACTATGTTTTAATTTTCCCTCTCCTTAAATTCCTTGCATATAATGGATGTAACTAATTGAAGGGTGCATAGTATGTTGCTAAAACTCCAATGTTTAGGTTGTGGATGATATGGAAATTTATTATATGCATGTTTAGATATATTATTGAAGATGACTAATATTTCATATATAAATCTACTTTGTTAACTCACAAAAAATTTGGCTCACAATTATAATTTAAAAAATAAAAGATATATTTTTGTTTATAGTAACGAGATAGGAATCTTCTAGTGCAACGATAGCTCTACTCATCTACACTATTCCTCTATCTATCAATTCCTTATTTCAATTTTAAATATTTTCTTATCATATAACATATCAATATTCAGATTAAGAAAAGATTTGATTAAGTACCATGTGTTTAAATTGAGGATTTAGTCTTTTTGAGTGCCTTATTTTATATCTTTGATCTAAAATGTAAATATTTGATTAAGTACCATGTGTTTGGATTGAGAATTTGGTCTCCTTGAGTGCCTTATTGTTTATCTTTGATCTAAAATGTGAAGGTTTGATTATGTACCATGTGTTTGGATTGAGGATTTAGTCTCTTTGAGTGCGTTATTTTGGGATTAACAAAGCTAATTTACTATATCCAAGAAAAATAAATATAATTTATTTATAAATATTCCTATTCTAACCAAAAACTAGCAACACAAATTTATCATTCTCATACAAGCTTAAATTTTTTAATTATTTTAAACTAAACTTCTCCAAAAATAAGAAAAACATGCAATAATAAAAACAATATTGAAGATTTCAATGCTACTTTTTTAGCTTTCATCCATATGGATCTAGCTTTCTTCTATACTCCTCTACCACAATTGAGATCTCCTCTTGATGATAGTAAACATAAAGGATGCACTAGAAAATTAGAGGTTACTTGGAAAATACATGAATCTTTGAAGCTTCTTCAAGGATAGGTAAAAGACATGAGTAGTCATATGGGCGAATGCACCAAGATTGGGGACCAAAAAGGTGCCAAAAACCTTTTTGGCCCCCACCAAACCTTTTGGCACACTCCAAATAATGCATACGCCCTATTTGGTGCATGCAAAATATTAAAGTTCAAATAAAAAATTCAAAATCACATTTCAACCTCATTTTTTCTATCAAGCCTGTAGGAGTACCTACATTTCTCACCCTCCAGATTGCAAACGCCAAATAGAGACATTGTTTTTCTTGTGGTGGTGTGAGATCTTCATCAAAATGGCACCATGATGTCGAGGGGGTCAAAGAAGTATGTATTTCTATTTTTTTACTCTCAAATTTTGTTTAAACTATGGTAAAATCAGGTTTTTAAATTGAAATTTATTTTAAATTTCAAGAATTCAAAATCCATCTTAAAATATTGAAAACCCATCACCACCTCCTTATCCAGAGCCTTGTTAAGAAGAGGCACAACCAACCCCTCCCTCTATTTTTGGACATCGCTTAGGAACACAAGAAAACATATTAGGGAAAAATTGGAAAGAACAAAAAACAACTTGAGGAGTTGATAAATAGGTTGAAAGATCATAATTCCACAACCTCTCATAGGACAAGCCTTGCGGAGTCACTGCAATCTATTGTATCCCATTTAGGTTTAGTGAGTGGTCAAATTAATATGTGTTCCAACAAAAGAGAAGAACAAAAATGATTTTATGCAAAAAAATTATCATATGTTTCACAATAAAGAAAAAGAAAATAAACAAAGTTGACCTGTGTGCACTTTTAACAAATCGTCAAATCAATAAACCCTTATAGCCTAGATGTAGAAGGGTCCCTATCCATTGGTTCCACCACAAAGGGATAAAGAATAACTTTTGGGATAGGTGGTGGATAGTTTTTTATCAATCACCATTTAATAATCATGAGGTGCCTTGGTATTTTTTGAGGAAACTCTATTGTGAGTTTGTCCTCAAGTAGATCCCTAACTATTTTCACTACCTAAATTTTTAAGGTATGGGTGGGGGATCCTCACATGACAAAGTAGGGGCACAACATGTTGTTGGCAATTTGGAAGAACTAATTATGTGTTGCATTGATATTTGTCATTGATGTCAACACTAGCTTCTTTAAGGGGGATATTGTTGGCAATTTGGAAGAATTGATTATGTGTTGCAATGATGTTAACACTAGATTCTTTGGTTATCTACCAGGTTCTGGTAGAGTGGTTGGACTTTGATGATGATCAAGAGATTTATCTCCAGTATATTCTGATTAGTGGAATTGGTTTGGTTGGGTCATTCATGTCATTCGGATGCATGTCACATTCAGCTAGTTTGGGATTTGGTGATCCAAAAGCTTTAATATGTTCTAGTAAGCCTTTTGGTTACCGGTAAGAGTTCTACCGATAGAGTTGTATTGAAGATCTTTTGATGGATTCGATAAGTGGTGTTGGTGCATCTTATAGAAGGTTTTCAGGATGCTGATGGTTATCATGTTCATGTTCCAATTGATCGGTGGAGTTGCATTTGGTTTATGGTGACCTATTTTAGGTCCGGTCTTATTCTGCTAGGTTATAGATTGGTTTATGTAAGATGTTGGTGGATGCTCCCGATGCATTATTGGTTGGATTTATTGTTTGGTTAATGTTTTTCAGTCTTACCCTCACTTGGATTATCATTAGTCTGCGGGTTTATGTATTATATTTTTTGTATTATCTTTTAGGGGGCCAACCTAATTATTTAGGTCACCAGTCGGTACAAATATGATGTAAGATCTCTTTGTAGATCGTAGCATGGGATTATGGTTATGGGACTATCTATGTGTGAATAAAGTTGTAATAATATGCACAAGGTTTTGGTTGATCATAGGTGATCAAATTGGGTTTGTGTAAGAGGTTTAAGACCTCCAACATTGAGCTTAACTGAAACTATACTAAAGCATAGGAAATGTTATTCTTGCAGTTCATTCTTATTTCTGGATTGTAGTCTGGATTTTTTTTGTAGTCATTGAGGCTCCTTTTGTGATGAGTAGTGTGCTTTAGGATGTTGGCCTTCTTGCATGTGTAGGCCTCTTATTGTAATATTTATTCATCTGATCAGTGGATAGACATTATGGGTCTCCAATCCCACTGTGGTTTTTCCTCATTGAGGTTTTCCACGTATAAATTTGTGGTGTTATGGTGTTCATCTGTGTGGTTGCATTATTACTTATTGTTATCCTACTTTTTTGTTTACCAGTTGCTGAGTTGTTGTGTTTATAAGGTTAAATTTAATCATTCTGGGAGAACACAGATTCACCCCCCTTCTTAGTGTTCTTGGATCCCAACAATTGGTATCAAAGCCTAGTGCCTTGGAGTAAGTCTAACAGCTTGAGGAAGATCATGTATCCAAAATCTATGGAGATAAGTTTAAAGAAAGAACTTCAAGTAGCACTTGAGGACTATGATGTTGAAAGGTTGAGGAACATGAAGTTGCAAGATGAGCTGAGTTCTATGAAGGAATTCATTTTTATTCTGGAGGAGAGGTTGTCATATGCACAAGCTAAAAGGAAGGAACTTTGTGATCAATTGCAAAATCAGGATGATGAAGAGAAGAATGTTTTAAAGGAGCTATGTCAGAAGTTGAGTTAGGAAAATGGTGTCATGAAGAATGAAATGAAAGCCCTAACTATGAGGATGTCCAAGGAGATTGAAGATCGGAAGAAGAATGAAGAAAATATTGCTAAATATCTAAAAGATAGATTTGAAGAATGCATTAGGCTGGTGCATGAGAATGATATATTGGGAATTGATTTAGTACAATCCTAGAACAATGAGAAAGAGTTGGAAAGAATGGTGACAGTCCTAAGAGGTGATCTGAATGCTACAAATGAATACAAAGATAAGTTCAAGGTTAGTTCTTCTAAGCTTGATGAATTATTAAAGAATCAAAGGGACACTAGAGAAACTAGAGGTCTTGATTTGAGCATGGAGGCTCTGGTACTACAAATTAGAATGATGCATCTAGTTAGAAGAACAATCAGTAGAATCCACCAGTCAACTTGAATCAAAGTTCATCATCAAGGCAACCCAATGTACATAAATTTAATGGTGGATGCTTTGTTTGCAATAAGGTTGGTCATATGGAAAGTCAATGCAGAAATAGAGTCAATCAGAATAATAATTTAGGTACCAGTCAGTGTTTCAATTGCAAAAAGTATGGTCATAGGACAACAGATTATAGAATGAATGTGAAATGTCATGCATATGAAAAGTTTGGACATATGGCTCATTAATGTAGGTAGAGGAATGGTCAAGGTTACGTCAAGGAAATTCAGAAAAATAATGTCACTTGTTATGGATGCAACAAAGTAGGACACATTGCTAAATTTTTTAGAAGAAAGAACCTACCAACAGGGAATGATGAATCCGATGATAAGGGAAAGTAGAAGGTTGATGATATCTAAAAGGAGCATGAGAAGAAGTGGGTTATGAAGTTTGAGGATCAACTAGCAGAATCAAATACCCCAGATGTTCATCTAGATGAAGCACATACCCCAGTTACTCAACCAACAGAGCAGAATGTTCTTGCACCGATAGGAATCTCATCTAGTAACTAGGGTATTTCCTTAGGGGGAGGCAAATTAATGACTGATCTTGCATTGCCCCTGGTAGTGGTCAAAAAGCTTGTTTCAGATTTTGGATTAGTTAGTTTGGAGGTTATCCGATGAAGATTTGATTAGATCTTGGATCTGGTTTGGTTTAACGGTAAGTCACTTTATGAGTTATGGTTTGGTCATACATCTACAATTAAGTATTATAGAATCCTTGGTAGTGAGTTAGAAATTTTGATCTTAGATGAGATGAAGGGATATTTCTTGGTTATTCGAATAAAAGCAAATCATATAGATGTTATAACAAAAAATTGTAGAGAATTGCGGAGAGTGCTAATGTCAAGCTGGATGAGCAGTATAGAGGTCAGATTAGAACTTATGAGAGAGAACTTGAAGTGGAAATGATCATAGTTGAACCGGTAACACCTTTACCAGAATAAAATGTTGAACTAGTTACTTTGACAGTATCAAATAATTCAATAGTAACTGAAGATCAGAGTAGAGAAATAGAAAGTTAGAAGACTCCTAGGTATGTAAGGTTGAATCATTCAAAAAATCAGATCATTGGAGACAAAATCAAAGGAGTAATGATAAGGAGAAGGTTGGCAGCTAATGAGGTATGCTTAATATTTATTAATTGAACCGACATCGGTAGATGAAGCATGTAAGGATGAATGTTGGATGAAAGCTATGGAAGAGGAATTGGATTAGATAAAAAAAAAAACACATGGACCTGGATGTTATTGGAGTAGGGCTTGATTGGTTTGCAAAGGATATTTTCAAAAGGAAGGAATTGATTATGTTGAATCCTTGCTCTGGTAGCTAGGATTTTCAAATATTTTCAAGGATTTTTCAGGTATGGTTTATGATTTATGGTTTATGATGACTTTACACTATGAGCATATACAGATGTAGATTGGGATAGAGATATAGGTGACTATAAAAGCACAACAAGAAACAGTCATGTACTTCTTTATCTACTGCTAAAGATGAGAATGTTGTTGCTGCTACTAGTTGTACACAATTTCTATGGATGGAGCAAATGTTGAAGGATATAAGGGTAGATTGTAACGAACCGATAGTTATTCATTGTGATAACTCTGTTGCTATTAACATATCAAAGAATCTAGCATTTCATTCTAAGACAAAGCACATATCAATCAAGTATAACTTTTTGAAGGAAAAGGTGGAAGCAAATGAAGTCAGATTGGTTTAAGGAATCATTTGAGTACTTTAGAGACAGATTGGGGGTCTTTGCCCCTCTGCTTAAGACTTGAGTGATGTTGATTGGCATCAATCTGGTATGCATTATCAAAACTATCTATCATTCATTCTAGATTGATGAGTTGGTGCTACTACTGAGGGGGAGTAGTCAGTTGTGTGGTTCAAAGGTTTTATGATTTTCTTTTATGTTTATGTCATATTTCTGGTATTGATGTCAAATGGGGAGAAGTATACATGTGAAAAACATAGCTTAACAGATATATTAGTCAAAGGAGGAGGAACAAAATTTCAGATTGGGGGAGTTTGGTCTATGGTTTGGTTATTTGGTTCATAACTTCATTGTTATATCATTTGATTTGATGTCTTCCAGTGGGGGAGACTTGTTTGGCACTTCTTAGCACTTGGATGTTTTTCACATCTAGTGTTGCCATCAATGCCAAAGGGGGATATTGTTGGAAACTTGGAATAATTGATTATGTGTTGAATTGATGTTTGTCATTGATGTCAACACTAGCTTCTTTGGTTATCTACCAAGTTCTGGTAGAGTGGTTGGACTTTGATGATGATCAAGAGATTTGTCTCCGGTATATTCCAATTGATAGAATTGGTTTGGTTCGATCATTCATGTCTTTTAAATGTGTCTCATATTCAGCTGGTTCATGATTCGATGATCCAGAAGCTATCATATGTTCTAGTTGTTGGTAATTTGGAGGTTTTGATTATGTTTTTCATTGATGTTTTGTCATTGATGGCAAGACTGACTATTTTGGTTGTTTATCAGTTTTCAGTTGGTTCTGGTACAGTGGTTGGATTATGATATTGATCTAGTATGCTTTGGTTTGTGGAATTTATTTGCATCTATCATTCATGCTATTCAGATGTGTATCATGATCAGTTGGATTAGGATTTGATGACTTGAGAGCTATCATTTGTTCTATTAAGCCTTTTGGTTACCGGTAAGGGTTTTACCGATAGAGATTTATTGAAGATATTTTGATGAACATGATAAGTGGTGTTGGTGTAGCTTATAGATGGATTTTGGGATGTTGTTGGTTATCTTGTTTGTATTCCTATTGATCGGTGGTGTTGGATTTGGTTTATGGTGACCTATTTTGGATCCAGTGTTATCTAGGTTATCGACCGGTTTACATAACGTGTTGGAGGATGTTCTTGATGCATTACCGATGGGATTTAATGATTGGTTTACATTATTTTTGGCCTAAGACAACTTGGTTTATCATTGGATTGTGGGTTTATGTTATGAATTTATTTAGTTATCTTTTAGGTGGCCGACCTAATTGTTTAGGTCCCAGGTTGGTATAAATATGATGTAAGATCTCTTTGTAGATCATAGGTCAAGGTTATAGGATTATCTATATACAACTAATGTTGTAATCATATACAAAAGTTTTGGTCGATCATAGGTGATTGAATTGGGTTGGTAAGAGAGGTTTAAGACCTTCGGTATTGAGCTTAACTAGAAATGTTCTCAGGCATAGGAGATGCTATCTTTGCAGTTCGCTCTTCTTTTTGGATTGTAGTTTGGATTTATTTTGTAGTCAGTGAGGCTCCTTTTTATGATGAGAAGTGTGCTCTTGGTTGTTGGCCTTCCTGCATGTGCAGGCCCCTCATATTCTAATCACATAATTACTGCAGAACTATTATCTAACTATGGGTAGGCTTCCCACCGTGGGTTTTCCCTTTATTGGGTTTTCCATGTACAATTCTTGGTGTCATGTGTTCTAGATGGATGGTAACTATTCTATGAATTATTTTTATGTTTAATTTCTATGTCAGTTATTTTGGTATTTGGTTTATGCATTCCAATATTGAGTTTATATGTCTCGGTAATAAGGATTTGAATGCTTAAAGTTTTGTAATCTGGTGACAATTGATTCACCCCCCCTCTTAGTTTTCCTCTGGTTATTTGAGCTATCTAACAATTGGTATCAAAGCTTGGTCCTCTCTAGAGAAGCTTAACCACTTGAGGAAGATCCTATGGCATCTAGCAGTTCAAGTTCATCAAATACATTTTCAACTGTTTTCCAAAGAATTCCTAGGCTTTATACAACAAAGTACAGAGTATGGAAGATTTAGATGGAGACTCACCTGAGATGCCTTGGAAAGGAGATTTGGGAGATCACTGAGAAAGGTGATACATAATTTAATTCAGCATCTAGCAATCCTCCTTTGGCAGGTCTAGATAAGGAACTTGAGAATGATTGTAGACCTAGAGAAGCCCTTTTGTGTGCACTTTTTGATCAGCAAATAATGGGACTAACTGACAAATCAACTAGAAAGGCTATATGGGACAAATTGGAGACTTTGAATGAAGGTGACCCTACAGTTAAAATTGCTAAACTTAATGGTTACTAGGTGAGGTATGAGAACCTAAAGATGGAAGAAGATGAAATGATTACTACTTTTATGGAGAGAGTTAATGAGATTGTTTTGGGAATTCAATGTTGTGGTGGATCTCTGAGCGAAGATGAAATAGTTTCTAAAGTACTGAAAGATTTTCCACCAACTTATAAGATGAAGGCTATTGAAATTAATGAGCTGAAAACTATGGAAAACACCTTTGTTAATAGGGATACCTAGGTTGGGAAATTATCTTCTTTTGGTCTTGAGGAATTTGGACCTTCTGGAGCTGTAAAATCTAAACCTACTTTTCATGCATCTACATCATCTACCAGAAAGAGTGATTGGAAGGCTTTATATGCAAAGGAACTAGAGGATATGAAGAAAGAAGATAAAGATCTTGAGAAACTTGAAGTCTTATTTTCTAGAAGAGTACCTAAAGGACCGACAGGAAGTAAGTATGAAGGAAAATCACCTTTTAAATGCTTTACATGTAATAAGATAGGTCATTTTGCATCTAGATGTCCTGAAAGGAATTCAAGATTTGAAGAAAGAGATAGAAGATCTTATAGGCCTAACCATGATTATCAGAACAACCATAATTATAGGAGGAACAAAGAAAAATCATGCTACTTTGCTGATGAGGAAGGTGTGACTGATTTTGATGATGAACTGACACAAGATTCACCTAGTGGATCCAACAATGGAAAGGAATGGGCATTTTTGGATATCAAGGAAGATGATCCCGTACCTGAAGAGAAGGCCCTTGCTACTAAAGTTGAAAAAAAGGATGAATGGGTGATTGACAGTGGATGTTCACATCACATGACTGTGTTAGCCATTTAGAGGAATTGATTATGTGTTGCATTGATGCCAACACTAGTTGTTTGGACGTTTTACCGACACCTTTTTGGTCTCGATAGGATGAGTGGTTTTTTAGTTGTTTTGGACTTGGCATGATCTGGTAGGCTCTAGTATAGTTTGGTTATGGAATTGGCTTATTCATGATACTCATTTTCATATTTAGTAAGTTGGTTTTGGTTTGGTGATCGAATGCTATCCTGTTTGCTTAGAAGCTTGGCTTCTAGTTCCAGTGAGGTTTTCACCTGTAGAGATTTTGATGAATATCTTTGATGAATTGCATAAGTGGTGTTGGTGCAGCTGTTGGTGGAGTTTTAGGATGCTAATGGTGATCATGTTCAAGACTTGGCAGATGGAGATCATTGTTGTAACGTGTGAACCTATACTAGGTCCCGGTTGATCTAGGTTATGGACCAACTTTAATGTAACGTGTGGATTAGACCTCTCGATGTGTTTTTGGGATGTCTTATCTATTGGATATTATTTTTTTAGTCTAAGGCAGACATGTTTTGTAATTATGTAATTGATTTATTATCTGGTGGCTAACCTGATTGTCTATGGTCGAGGGTTTGTATATATAGATGTAAGATCTCATTGTAGATCATAATATATGGTAGAGATCATGGTTATGGAAAGGAATGTAATGTGTGAATAATGTAATATCATTCAAGTAGAGGATTTGAATCAATTATTGGAGATTGAATTGGTTTTATTCAAGAGGATTAGTCCTCTGGTACTGAGCTTAACTAGAACTATACTCAGACATGGGAGATATTATCTTTTGCAGTTCAACACTTCTTTGGATTGTAGTCTAGATTTCTATGTAGTCAGTGAGGCAACTTTTGTGATGAGCGGTGTGATCTTGGCTATTGGCCTTCTTGCAAGTGCAGGCCCCTCAATTCTAATTCACATACTTACTAAAAAAGTATTATTTGACTATGGGTAGGCTTCCCATTATGGTTTTTCCCTTTACCGGGTTTCTGATAGCTCAATGATGAATAGTGAGTACCAAACCGGTACTGAGAGGGGGGCTGAATCAGTACAGACACAAAATCTTTTCCTGAATAGGTCTGATTGTAGACTGTAAACTACTAGCAATCCCTAACACTGGTCCAAACTAGATAACTACCAGTTAAACACAATGCGAATGTGAAAGACATGAATAGGTCAATCTTCTTAGCTTTCCATACAACCTACTCCGTCATTTCCACTTTGTCCTTATGCATAAATAGATAATCTATCATCAGAAATATAATAACTTTCTAGATCAACATGATTCATTGCTTGACAGAAGACAACAAAGAATCACATGAAAAAGAACATCACACATGACACACATATTGTTCATGTGGAAACCCAACTAGGAAAAATCACGGTGGGGATGAATACCCACAAGCTATTTTGAACTCTTTAGAAGTCCACTCTATTAGAAGCTTAGTTCGGTTAAAGACTATTACAAAAGGTTCTGTTAGGAACCAATCCTATTAGGGATCACCCGGTTAAGGGATGGATAGAATACCAGGTTAAGGGTTAAACCTTGTTAGAGGATTTAATGAACTCAATGGCTTTGAGTCACCCTGTTAAAGGATTTATAGCAAGCTGGTTAAAGCTACCCTATTAAGGGATTTTCCAACTGTTGAAGTGATTAGAGATCAACAGGTATTACAATGATCTGATAATAGCACTCAATGCCAATGCAGATCCGCTTTAGTTCCTTCCTTCTACACACACACTATGCAGGTATCAATCCTCTCAAATTGGTCTAGCAAGAATCATGTATCTCTGCACATAGATACACACACAGCATTTACCAACAACCTTATCATGAGACACCACATTGACCTTATAGGAAACAGATAGGTTGGTAGCATAAACCCTAAACCCTAAACACTTAGGTTGAGAAATTTAGTCGGTTCAATCCTGACCATTGAACACTTTGCATTTGAATACAATGGTCTTGAACAGATCTCAAGACATTCTCTATCATTTGTTCTTCACCACTTCTTGGAGGTGATAACCCATCACGCGTTCTCCACCATTTGCAGAGACTTCACACATTCCCGAGGTAGATAGGATCAATCTCCTTCATACAAGATCCTTCATGTGCACAAGGCTGACATGGCAACAAGATCGGATCTCCATTACAATGATAACTCATCACACAATGCCATCGGTTGAAACACAGGCTCAAAACACTTCAACTGGAAACCCTAAAGCTGAGACTACTAACTGGTAGTCATGCCATATGAACCCTAGATACAAAACATTCCTTATACCGGTTCTCATTCTGACATACCGGTTCCGATACTACTTCACCTTTTTTTTTCACATATGCCGGTTCACTCTTCAACATGTTATCGGTTCACTCTTCATCATATTACCATTTCTCTTTCAGCATATTGACATCAATGAAAACAGAATATCATCATGTCAACATATTCTGCACATATACCAATAATCTCCCCCTTTGGCATTGATGGCAATATAAAAAGATATCTCTCTTTTTGCATCACATCTTCTCCTTAATACTGTAGATATCTTTTCCACTTCACATCTTCTCCCCCTTTGACAACAATGCCAAAGTGGAGGCACAAGCTTCCCTGGTCCACTATGTTGCTCCCCCCGAGAAGTAGCATCCTTCAACACATCAATCCTAAAGAGATATAGCAAAGTAAGATCTGACTGATGTGGAGCACAAATCTTTAGACTACCTCTTGAAGGGGTAGCACCCCTAACTCACCTCTTAGATAGGCAAAAGTAGCCTTCAGTAGAGGCTTGGTGAATATGTTTGCTAACTGATCCTTACTGGAAACATGTTCCAATACCACCTCTTTGTTCTGAACCTTTTCCCTCAAGAAATGATACTTGAGTTCAAAGTGCTTGGTTCTAGCATGCAAAACTGGATTCTTGGAAATGTTAATTGCACTTGTATTGTCATAGAATATACTTACCGGTTCAGATATAGGAACTTTGAAGCCATTCAATACATGCTTCATCCAAATAGTCTGGGTGCAGGTCATAAAAGCTGCAACATACTCCACTTCTGTTGTAGACTGAGAGATACAACTCTGCTTTTTACTCATCCATGAGACCAGTCTACCACCGAGAAAGATTGCACCACCAATTGTGCTCTTCCGGTCATCTACATTACCAGCCCAATCAACATCTGTGAACACTTTCAGGTTGAAATCATTATTGTATGGATACCATAACCCATAGTCAATAGTTCCCTTCAGATATCTAAGAATCCGCTTGACTGCTACCAAGTGGGATTCTCTTGGGCTTTGCTGAAACCAAGCAGTAATACCCACTACATGTGCAATGTCAGGTCTACTATGCACTACATAATGAAACTTACCAATCATTGATCGGTAATCCTTCTTATTTACCAATGCCGAGTCATCCTCTTTTGATAGCTTACAATAGATCACCATTGGTGTACCAATCGGTTTACTGTCTTCCATGCCAAAGGTCTTCAACACCTCTTTGACATACTTGGACTGAGTAATAAAGATTCCATTTTTCATTTGCTGAATCTGCAGTCCAATGAAGAACTTAATTTCCCCTATGAGTGACATTTCAAACTCCTTTTTCATCTCATCTGCAAAGTCATGACTCATCTTGTCATCTCCACCAAAGATTATGTCATCAACAAATACTTCGCAGATTAGAATCTGATCTTCTTCTGATTTCAAGTAGATATTGCTATCTTCACAAGATGGGAATTCAAGCATTCATACCATGCTCTTGGTGCCTGCTTTAGTCCATTTAAGGTTTTATGTAGCCTAAACACCATGTCACTATCTTCTGATAGGGCAAACCCATCTAGTTGCTCTATATACACCTCCTCTTCAAGTATTCCATTTAAAAATGCAGATTTTACATCCATTTGGTATACCTTGAATCCTTTAAAAGATGCATATGCAAGAAGCATACGCACTCCTTCCAATCTTTCTATTGGAGCAAAGGTTTCTCCATAGTCTTCTCCTTCTTCTTGGGCGTATCCTTTACACACTAGTTTGGCTTTGTTCCTTACCACTATGCCATCCTTATTTAGCTTGTTTCTGAAAACCCATTTGGTTCCAATGACATTTTTATGCTCCGGTCTGGGTACCAAAGACCATGTACCATTCTTCTCTATCTAGTCAAGTTCCTCCTCCATTGCCTTGATCCAGTCTTCATCTTTATGTGCCTCTTTGAATGATTTAGGCTCAAATTCAGAGATCATACATGAGCTTTCTCTGACCTTTCTTCTTGTAAGAATTCCTGCATCTTTTTCTCCTATGATTTGCTTTGGATCATGATTGAGTTTGACATACCTAGGTATATTCTTAACAGATTCCTCTTGCTTTTCTTCATCATCGTCATCTTCATCAACACCTACCGATGTAGGAGCACAATTGCTAGTACTAGGCTGATTTGCAACCAGTTCCTAGAAGGTTACTATCGGTTCATGTTCTCCTTGCTTACTTCTGATTCCCTTTGATTTCTTAGAGTTTTCATCAACCCT
This sequence comes from Cryptomeria japonica, assembly GCF_030272615.1. NCBI lineage: Eukaryota > Viridiplantae > Streptophyta > Pinopsida > Cupressales > Cupressaceae > Cryptomeria > Cryptomeria japonica. The sequence continues at coordinate 310,893,466 of NC_081408.1, forward strand.
AACATTGATACTTTCAATAATTCTCTGAGTCTTATTATTGAAACATTTGAGAGCTTTACTTTTTGTAGAATATCCTAAGAATATTCCTTCATCACATTTTGCATCAAACTTGCTCTGATGTTCACTCCTATTGATATAGCATTTTCTACCAAATACTCTAAAGTAGCTTACCATTGGTGTCTTGCCGGTCCAGTACTCATAAGGAGTCTTGTCCTTTCCTTTCTTGATGAGTACCTGGTTCTTTGTGTAGACTGCAGTGCGCACCGCTTCTCTCCAAAAGGTGTGAGCGACCTTTCCTTGGATCAACATAGTTCTAGCTGCTTCAACCACAGTTCGATTGTTTCTCTCTACTAGGCCATTTTGATGTGGAGTCCGGGGGGCAGATAGTTTCCTCTTGATGCCATTTTCTTCACAATATTTGTTGAATTCACTGGAAGTGAATTCCCCTCCTTGATCAGTTCTAAGGCATTTGATTCTTCTACCACTTTCCTTTTCTACCAGTGCTCTGAAAGTTTGAACTTTCCAAAGGCTTCAAACTTGTCCTTCAAGAATGTGACCGACAACATTCTTGAGCAATCATCTATAAGAATCATAAAATGCCTATCTCCCTGCACACTCCTAGTTTTCATAGGACCACACAAATAAGTATGCACAAGATCAAGTAAGTTGTCAGCAATGAAAGATTTACCTTTGAAGGTTGAGGAAGATATTTTCCCCAATTGACATTCTCTGAACAAAGGATTTTCTGGTTTGTTCAGCATCGGTAGTCCTCTAACTGCCTTGATCTTACTAGCCTTCATTATGTTATCAAAGTTTACATGGCAGAATCTCCTATGCCATATCCAGCTATCATCAAGCTTAGCCATAAGAAATGTACTTATATTTGCATTCATCTGAAATAAGTTACCTTTGGTCTACATACCGATGGCCATTAGTTCACCATTCTTTCCTTTGATTTTGCAGACAATATTTTTGAATGCTAGAGTGATTCCACTATCATTCAGCTGGGCAACACTCAATAGATTGTGTTTGAGACCTTCCACCCAATACACAGTGTCAGCACTGCTCTTTCCATTTAGAGAGATGGACCCTCTACCTTTGACCATACATGGTGTATCATTACCAAAATGAACCACATCACCATCATACTCTTCCAAAGATATAAACTTGCCCTGGTCACTAGTCATATGGTGAGAACAACCACTATCAATGATCCACTCATTGGAATTATCAAAGCGGGAGATAAGAGCCTTTTTGTCTGACTTATCTTCCTTGACTGCAACAAACACAATATCTTCATTTTCTTCATCTTCTGATTCCTCATCTGTGACACCTTCATCAACTGCTACAAAATAGTTTCTTTGATTTCCTCCTTTGAATTTCTTGAACCTTTCTAGTTTGTCCTTGCTATCACCATTGGGACAGTTTATAGAAATGTGTCCTATCCGGTTGCAAGAGAATCATTTCAAAGGAAGCTTACCTCTGTATTTACAGGTTCCCTTAGGAAGTCTCTTGGCAAGAAGAGCTTCAAATTCCATCAGAATCTCCTCATCATCCATTTCTCTATTCTATCTTGGTTCACCGCTGGTGCTTGCTCCCTTTTCTTTCCTAGATGGTGCAGCAGATGCTCTAAAAGTTGATTCAGACTTCTGAACACTGCCATCAAAACTATTTAGCTCATAGGCTATCAACTTTGCAATGATGGAGTCTAAGGATACCTTAGTTTGGTCTATTGAGCTCAACTCCTGAATAGCAGCAACCCTTATTGCATAGACTGGTAATAAGGATCTCAAAACTTTGCTAACAATAGTGTAATCTTCCATTTTACCACTTGCACTCTTGATATCTCCAACAATAGTTTTGATTCTTATTCCATATTGTTGAATGGTCTCACATTCAACCATCCGCATGTCTTCAAACTTCCCTCTAAGGATTTCTTCCTTAGCTTGTTTTACATGCTCATCACCACCATAGATATTCTCAAGAGTATCCCATACTTCTATGGGATTTTCTTTATCCTGGACATCAATAAACTCAATTTTAGATAAACTATCGATTAGGGCTTCCATGACTTGCCCATTCTCCTAAATCTCTCTCTTTTTGTCACCAGTGAGAGTACTGATAGGGATAACATAAATATTCTCAACATAGCTCCAATGTTGAGCACTCATGCTTCGATGTATATCTTCATTCTATCCTTCCATATTTTAAAGTTATCTTTGTTGAATTTTGGACCTTCCCTCTTCATCATTACAATAAAATCTCTCCCTCAAGCGGTTAAGCTTACAACACAGAGGACCTGGAGGTAGCTCTGATACCAATTGATAACTCAATGATGAATAGTGAGTACCAAACTGGTACTGAGAGGGGGGTGAATTAGTACAGGCACAAAATCTTTTCCTGAATAGGTTTGATTGTAGACTATAAACTACTAGCAATCCCTAACACCGGTCCAAACCAGATAACTACCGATTAAACACAGTGCAACTGTGAAAGACATGAACTAGTCAATATTCTTAGCTTTCCGTACAACCTACTCCCTCATTTCCACTTTGTCCTTATCCATAAATAGATAATCTATCATCAAAAATATAATAACTTGCTAGATCAACATGATTCATTGCTTGACAGAAGACAACAAAGCATCACATGAAAAAGAACACCACACATGACACACATATTTTTCATGTGGAAACCCAACTGGGAAAAACCACAATGGGGATGAATACCCACAAGCTATTTTAAACTCTTTAGAAGTCTGCTCTATTAGAAGCCTAGTCCGGTTAAAGACTATTACAACAGGTTCTATTAGGAACCGATCCTATTAGGGATCACCCGGTTAAGGGTTAAACCCTGTTAAAGGCTACCTTGTTAGAGGATTTTATGAACTCAATGGCTTTGAGTCACCCTATTAAAGGATTTGCAGCAAGCTAGTTAAAGCTACCCTGTTAAGAGATTTTCCAACTGTTGAAGTGATTAGAGATCAACAGGTATTACAATGATCTAATAATAGCACTCAATGCCAATGCAGATCTGCTTTAGTTCCTTCCTGGAGATGACAAAGCATGTATGATCAAAGGAAAAAGAACTATATCATTAGATAGTGATGCTCTGCAAAAAGGATTAGAAAATCTGTTTGATGGCAACACATACAAGAGCACAAGAAACAAACATTAGTGTTAGCAACAAAAGATTATCCTAAACAGGCATATCAAGAGAGATATTAAGCATGAAATAGAAAGCATATAAACATAAAATGAAATAGCTAATCAAGATGCTCATAGTTGCTCCTCCCTTGTTCCTCTCCTCTCCAAGTCCCAAATGAGTGTAGCTCTCAGCAGCTTTTTGCACTATGGATGCTTATGGAGGATTGAGATTTAATACTAAGCTTCAAATATGAAATGAAAAGCTAAATACTATGCTAGAGTAGATAGTGATGCTATGAAAAAACTCTATGCTAATGCCAGTATAACAACAATACTCTAAAATGCTTCTCTTTTGCTTGAGGAGAAGGGTTCTATTTATAGAAGAAATGGGGAAATGAAGGGTTAAGATTGAATGGTTTAATCAAGGGCCAAGTTTGAAAGTTGGGGATCCATGTGCACAATTGGCACCAATAAAATGGTGACAAGTGTCAACATAGGATTGGGTTGAGAGAAGAGGTTGGAGGCATTAAAGGCCTGAGAAAACCTCATGGTTATCTAGAAGGTAAGGGTCAAGTCTAAATTAAGATTACCCACTGGATTAAGAGTTAATCCAAGGATAAACCTTTGTGCAAATGTTTAAGAGATAATCATGGTCAAAGCATTAAAGGCTTGATGAGACCTTTGGGTTGGGTAGAGGTTGAGTCAAAACAAATGTTTTAACCATGTGGGAGGGTTGAATTAACCATTAATGGTTATTGGAGACTTTGGGGATTAAGTGGTTGAAGGTTGGAAGCTTTCAAAGGTTATCCAAGACTTTGAGGGTTAATTTGTTGAACACACAAAGCATTAATTGCTTTTCAAAGACTTTGGAGTCTTTGAGAAGTGACTCCAATTTGCTTAGGAATGTGACAATATTTAAGGGATGAATTTAGGCTAATTAGGAAGGGTTTAGAAGAATCTAGAAGGGGTTTAGGCATACAAGTGGATTTTGTAGGAAAATGCAAGTGGGAGAAATTTTGGTATTTTCAATTAAAATAAAATCATTTATTTCAATTAAATGGTGTAATTTGCATTTGGATAAATATTCAAATAAATATTAATTTATTTAAATGAGAAAATGAAGATAAAGCATTTAAATGCTTGAAGACTTTGAGGGAAACCATTAAAGGCTTGAAGACTTTAAGGAAAACCATTAAAGTCTTAAGAAGACTATAGAAGGAAGCCATCAAGTTTGAAGACTTTAAAGCCATCAAGTTTGAATACTTTAAGGGAAACCATTAAAGGTTTCAAGTGGGTGAGGATAAATAGGATTTTAAATAAATAATTTATTTAAAATAGTTGTGCAACTTGCTTTTGTAGGAAAATACAAGTGGGTGGAGGATAAAGGTGATTTAAATAAATTATTTATTTAAAATAATTGTGCAACTTGCATTTGTAGGAAAATGCAAGTGGGTGGAGGATAAAGGTGATTTAAATAAATGTTAATTTATTTAAATGTGAGAGGTGGGATTTTGGGGGATTTAAATAAATATTAATTTATTTAAATGTGAGAGAATATTTAATTAAATAAATATGATTTATTTATTTAATTAATGGTCTGAATTTGGTTAAGTGAATTAAATCAAATAAATTGAATAATTTATTTAATTAATAGGAGAAGAGGGTTAAGATGAATTAATTAAATATTAATTTAATTAATTCATTAATTGATGGTTAAATAATCAAATAAATACTAAGTATTCATTTAATTAAGTGGACAGATTTATGTGACTACATTTGCCCCTCTTTGAGACGGTGCGGTTTATCGCGTCGTTTCAAAGAAAGAAAAATAGGTGTGAAGAAATGCCCCATAAAATGTAAATTTAATGGGTGGTATGCCCCCTCGAGGGATGGGCCAAATTTTGTTTTGAAAAATCGGGCGATCTCTCGAAAAAGAATGCAAAGTGGAGGGGAGGTAGAATAGAAGAAATTAGAACTAATGATGAAAGAATGGGAGAAAATGGAGTGAATATGAAGAAACAACAAGCCAACGAGTACCCTGAGGTCATGCAAGAGATACATAGCAGATGTAGTGTGGGGTTTTGATTGATGCTATACAATTGATCAAAATTGGTTGGACAATCTGGTGCAATCGGTTGAATTGCCCCGGTCAAGTCAAAGCGTGACAGTTGATGTCAGTTGGTCGCTTGGACATGATAAAGTCTGAGTAAGTGAATCAAAGTGACCTGATGTGACTTAGACAATTGATGTAATTGCCCGATGAAGTCAAGGTATATGAAGCAAAATACTCGTTGAGACGTAGACAATTGATGTAATTGTCCGTTGTATTGTGTTTGATTGGTTGATCAATTGATAGTGTGTGCGTGTGATGGATGGTTGTGGGGAATCATGGCAGCCCCGTTGAGACTAGGTCATTATGATAAATGCCTGATGTAGTCTAGGATTACCATGATCGATTACCTGTTGAGACCCGAAGATACTTGATCAGAGTATCTGTTGATAGTCTAGGTGTGTGGGAGTCGATGTATCTGTGTAGATAGAGTAACTGGCTTAATTTTGTGGATGAGTGAGGATGGGAAGCGATGAAGGGATTAGGATGATGTTGATGATCAAGATAGGGAGGGTGAGGGGGGATTTGATGTTAGATAGAAGATATGGAGGACTAGGATCGAGTCCTATGGAAGAAGATGAGTAAAATAGAGTATGCATTATTATGACTACGTATGCATGATATGCAGCTATTATGAATGTATGGATGGGTGGAATGCAACGAAATGCAATATATACAAATGAGATGGAATGATGATCCATGGTGCTTTATTTTTCATCATTGAGCTTTAAAATGTTGTAAGAAAATACAAGCAACTTGACATAAAGATTCAAGATGACCAGAGTATTTCTTACATGGATTTTTATATAGCAAGTTAATACAAGCAACTTGATATAATGGATCAAGTTGACCTGAGTATTGCTTGCGGAACAGATAAGGATTATCTCCTTTCATGCATGACTTGGAACGTCCTCCTTGATCTTAGGCTGATCATATCCTGAGACAAGTGCATACCGTAATAAGAGATAAAACCTTTATCCAAATTGGATGAGGAGGAACCAAAGAATGAGCATTGTACCTGTAAACAAACAATATATACATAAAGAATAAAGAATATGGATCCTTGGTAATGGTTCATGCTCATATGGTCGAGATATACGCTGTAGTCAGCAAGCCGTAGTGATCTATGACTGCATTTGGCATAAGATCACGTAGCTTGGTGAACTTCCCACGTAGACACCATTAGTACATGCCCCAGAACTTCATCGGAAATAATGCACAAACGATACAAAACAATGTTGAAAGATCCCGATACAGATAAACAAATGAATTACTCACAAATCAACCAAGTATTTGACAGCCTAACAGAATTTTCTTGTCAAAGAAAACATCATCTTGTCTTTGTTTTGGTAAGGAAGGATGCATCCTTGTTTTAAAGACAGTTTTGGATTGTTGATGTGGATTGTGTGGTTGTTTGGTAAATGGTCATTGTGTGAGTAGTTTGTCGCAATGTTTGTTTTGGTATCTGCATGGATGAGTATGTACAAGGTGTTGCCATGTTTTTGTGTGATTTTTCAATGGTTTTGTGATGTTTTTGGATTTTGAATTGTTTTGAATGTTTTTGGTATTTTTGCGAGATATTTTTGAATGTTTTTGGATTTTTGATGATTGTTTGAATGAAGAACTTAATGAATCATAAGACAATGTAGAATCCACTTCCATCAATAGGTTAAAGGCATTGCCCCCAGTTTTAGACATGACTATGAAAAAGCGGGATGCAAGATGTATGGAGTACTATCATAATTGCAGAGGAATAACAAGCCATGGTTGATGGATGGATGGATGTATGTATGAAGTAGATGTGATAGCCACAAGTCTGAAAGATAATGGAGCCATAGCCTTTACGAGTGGCGCCTGTTTGCCAGGTTTTCACCATCGTTCTTACCCAAGGTGCCACCGGAGTGGTTGTTCACCGTTTGGATGCATGATTTTTCTTTACTTTTTTGAATGTTTTTATATTTTCTTCAGGACATTTTTCTGAATGTTTTTTGGTATTTTCTGATAGGCAGGGGAGCCTGATGCTCTGTACAGCTTATGTGTAAAACCGTTTGAGGTGCATGCTGTTGATTGGATCTGCGAGCGGTTCTCCGTCTGATGTAGCCAACTGATATGCCCCGGACCCAAATACAGCAGTGACAACATATGGGCCTAGCCAATTTGATTCAAACTTGCCTTGATGTTCTCTGTTTGGTTGGTTGCGAGGATTCTCTCAAAGAACAAGATCACCTACCTCAAATGTACGAGGTCTAACTCGGTGATTGTAGCTTCTACTCATGCGCTGCTGATAGGCTTTGAGATGGTTGTATGCAGCTTGTCGCTTCTCATCAAGTAGCTCCAAGTCCTGAAGGCGTGAGACTCTGTATGCATCATCATCAATGAGATTGTGCAAGGAAACCCTTAATGATGGTATCTCGACCTCAATAGGCAAGATAGCTTCTGCACCATAGACCAATGAATAAGGAGTTGCACCTGTAGGGGTTCGAATGCTAGTTCGATATGCCCATAGCGCTGGATTCAATTGAACATGCCAATCACGACCGGCATCATTGACTGTCTTCTTTAGGATCCTCAATATGTTTTTATTGGATGCTTCGGCCTGACCATTGCCTTGTGGGTAATAGGGAGTGGAAAAGCGGTGTTGGATATGAAATTTCTCACAAAGCTCACGGACATCCTGATTTTTGAAAGGAAGACCGTTATCTGTGACAATGGACATGGGCACACCATACCGACAGATGATGTAATTGAGGATGAATGAGGCGATCTGCTTGCCGGTGACTTGGGTAAGTGGAACAGCTTCGATCCACTTGGTGAAATATTCGGTGGCGGTAATAATGAATTTATGGCCATTGGATGAAGATGGATGGATTTTACCCACAAGATCAAGACCCCATTGACAAAAAGGCCACGGTGTTGTGATTGGTTGTAGTTCTTGAGCTGGTGCATGTATTAGGTCGCCATGAACTTGACATTTTTTGCACTTCCTGACAAAGTAGTAGGAATCCTTTTCCATAGATGGCCAATAGTATCCAGCTCGCATGATCTTCTTGGCTAGTGATGGACCACTTGAGTGAGTCCCGCAAATTCCTTCATGTACCTCTTCCAAAGCCTTTGTTATCTCACCTTGTTCCAGACATCGAAGGAGAGTACCATCAAGACAGTGTCGGTATAGGGTTTCGGCAATAATGGTATATCGAGCAGTTTGGCGAATGAAGGTTTTACGTTGGTTATTTGATTAGTTGGGAGGAAGGGTGTGATCACGGAGATAGGTGTAGAACTCACCGTACCATGGGGATTCAGAACCGACAAGGTGACATATCATTTCGGATTCGGGGATATCATAAGCGGGAATCCAAAGTTGTTCTACCAAGAACTCGTAGCGTGTTGAATTCTGTGGAAGATCTAGTAGAGATGCGATGGTAGCCATGGCGTCAGCAGCTCGATTCTGATCTCTTGGTATCTGCTCAAAAGTGATAGTAGTAAATGATGTCTTTAGACTGTCCACCATTTGCTTGTATGGCATGAGTTTATCATCTTTGGTCTGATATTCATTAGTTGCTTGTCGAATGACTAGTTGGGAATCGCCATATACTTGTAGTTCTTGTAATTTCCATTGTATGGCTAATCTGAGTCCTGTGATCAAAGCCTCATACTCTGCTATGTTGTTTGTGCATGGAAATGTGAGCCTGTAAGACTTCGGGATGCTATCACCTTGAGGTGTGATAAACAGAATGCCTGCCCCCGAGCCGTGCCTAGTGTATGAACCATCAAAGTATAATTTCCATGACTGTGCTTCTGTAATCATGAATATCTCTTCATCTGGAAAATTGGAAATGAGAGGATGATCGCCTATGAGAGGTGCATCAGCCAACTGATCTGCAATAACTTGACCTTTGATAGCTTTATGGTCCACATACTCAATGTCAAATTCACTTAGAATCATTACCCATTTGGCCAAGCGACCTGTCAATGCTGCTTTGCTGAGTAAATACTTGAGTGGATCAATCTTTGCAATGAGTTGTACCTTGTGTGTTAATAGATAGTGCCGCAATTTAGTGGCTGCCAGGATTACTGCTAGGCAAGCTCGCTCAATAGGTGTGTAATTGAGTTCATAGCCCACCAGTGTGCGAGAGATGTAGTAAATAGCACACTCTTTACCTTCTGCATTATGTTGTGCCAGTAGTACACCCAATGCTGTACTTGTCGCTGATATATAAAGTAACAACGGTCTACTTGGATCTGGTGGCATCAGCAAGGGTGGATTCATGAGATAGTCTTTAAGTGCCTGAAATGCTTGCTGGCATCTGTCATCCCATTGAAAGCGGATGTTCTTGTGTAGCAGGTGTGTGAATGGGTGACACTTATCAGCCAATTGTGCAATGAATCTTCGGATGGATTGAAGTCGCCCTTGTAATGTCCTTAGCTGGCTGATATTCTTTGGAGGTGGCATGTCCATGATTGCTTTAACCTTTGCTGGATCGACCTCAATGCCTTTGCTTGAGACAATGTATCCTAGAAGCTTCCCGGAGGTCACTCCGAAGACACATTTCTTTGGGTTGAGTCGAATATGATATTGTTCCAGTCTATCAAAGATTTGATCTAAGATATGGAGATGTCCTCCTCTTGTGAGTGATTTTGCTAGTAAGTCATCCACATAATCTTCCATCATAGTATGCATCATGTCATGGAAGATGGTGGTCATTGCTCTTTGATAGGTCGCTCCTGCATTCTTTAGACCAAAAGGCATTACATTCCAGCAATATGTGCCCCATGGACATGTGAAAGCTGTCTTATGTTGATCTTCTGGTGCGATCTTTATTTGATTATATCCTGAAAATCCATCCATGAGTGAAAGCATCGCATGTCCTGCTGTTAGATCCACTATGATGTCGATATTTGGTAGGGGAAAGTCATCCTTAGGACATGCCTTATTTAGATCTCTGAAGTCAGTACAAATGCGGATGCCCCCTTTTGGTTTGCCGACAGGCACAATATTGGAGATCCATTCTGCATAATCAATTGGTCTAATGAAACCAACATCCAGGAGTTTCTTGAGTTCTGTTTTGACTAGCACGGCAATCTGAGGATGCATCTTACGAAGCTTCTGCTTGACAGGTTTGGCTCCTTTTGCTACTGTGAGATGATGCATGACTAAATCAGGATCAAGCCCAGGCATGTCTGCATATGACCATGCAAAGTTGATCTGACGCTGTTGGAAGAACTCTATAAATTGAGGCTGTTCCTCTGGAGTGAGAAGAGATGCCAGATGTATGATATGAGGATTTTCAGGAGTCCCCACATTGTATTCTTTGGTTTCCTCGATAAGAATCGTTGATCGTTCCTGTTGTGTACTAGCAGGGAGAATGTCAAACCCTTCATCCTCAAGTGCCTCAGAGAGGTTTTCATCGTTGGATACGCTCTTTCTTTTTACTTTTGTTGGATCAAACAGTGCCACAGTGTGGTTTTCACTGGAAGATCCATGTTTTAATGTTATATTTTTGCAGCTGAAGGGTTTGGCATCCGCCCCGAAGTATGCTGCGCTATTAAGTTCAATGGCGAATCCAGCTTTGTGATCCCCGCTTGGTAGATTATCCCTTAATTCCAAAAAGTCAATGATAGCCTCATCGTTTTGGAAGAGGTCAAGACATGGGGGATTTGGTTGGTTCCATTCGATGAGTTCAGGGTGGATAATGGGCATTACTTCATCGATTAAGTTAAGTGCGGGAGATGTATCAGTGAGGGTTAAGACAGTGTGGTGAAGGTCGTTGATGGTACTCTCCCTGTCAGAATCAGGCGTAGGATGAGACGTAGGGTCTGTGGAAGATGTTTCTAGCTCAGGTACCCAAGTGGTCTTTATCTGTGCTTCTCCGTAAACAGGGATGTCTTTGCGGGGTGGAGGTGGTGATGTGTCTTCCTCATCTGAAGTGTTAAGTTGCACTGAATCGAATTCCCACTCATGTGAGTCGGTCTCTGAATCACTCTCCAGCATCCGATTGCTATACCATACTGGGATGTCTTTGGAGTTAAACACGGCAGGTGTGATTGGTTTATGTATCCTTGTAGTGATCGGTGCTGCAGGAATTGTGATGGGGTTTAATGGATTTGTCACTGGAAGTATCGGTAATGGTGACTCAGTGGCTTCTGCTGGAACTACTGGTGCCATAGATGCTGCTGCGGGTTCCAATATAGTTGCTGCTACAAATGGTGTTGCTGATAGGATTACTGGTTCGTTTGATGGGATGAGTGACATTGGTGATGGTGGAGTTGTGAGCCTTGAGGGGGTAGTGGGGATAGTGCTTGATGGTGCTTTGATTATGAAAGGTATCCTCTTTGCAGTAGGTGGGCAAAATGGTTTGCTGGGTTTTCCTTTGAATCTGAGTTTAGGAAGGATCTCTTTTTCAAAGCCAAGGCCTGTATTACCTTTGGGCTTGAATTCTGGTAGTAGAGGTTCGTGTCGTCCTTGTTTGCAGTATCCCAAAGCACTCTGACCATCATATCCCATTCTTTGCATAATGAGGAGGCCTTTGCCATATTGTTCCGTAGGAAGTGTAACTTGCGGTTTGTCAGTGGTGATGGGATCTTTATAGATCCAGTCCGCCAGGTCCTCATCTTGTGTCTCTTCCTCTTGACTCTTTCCAAGAATGAAAGGCGTTAAGGAACATGTAGGCGTGATTAGTGGTTGTTGGAGTAACTGTTGTGGTTTACCATGTGTTCTAGGAGAAGTGGGCATTTGTCCCACACAAAAGAGCTGACTCAAGTTGTATTCTCCAGGACCTTCCTCTGCGATTTTCATCTTAAGCTTTTCTTGCTTGGGTATAGGGGTGTTTGAACTGGCAAGAGAGGCGGGATTTACATATGATGTGGAGGAAATGGCTTCCCTATTATTAGGAACAGTAATTTCTGGTTGATGGCTGATATTATGGCAAAATGCAAAGGGATTTGCATCGCCCAGGATTGTGATCTCTGCACCATTATGTGGGAACTTGATACATTGATGGTAGGTAGATGGAACGGCTTGCATGGAATGTATCCAAGGTCTCCCTAATAATAGATTATATGGCAGAGGAAGGTCCAGAACCTGACAAATGATATGCTTTACCACAGGGCCCACTCGGATTGGTAGTACCACAGCTCCTTTGGATGAACGCTCTGCATCGTCATAGGCTTTGATGGTGATCTTCTTACGAGGATCCACTGATTCTATTGCATATCCCAATGCTGTGACCAACTGAAGTGTGCAAATGTTTAGGCCTGCTCCATTATCGATCAAGACTCGCTTGATCCTGTGTTGGTTGACAAAGCCTTCAATGTGGAGTGAGGCGTTATGAGGTTGTTGGAAAGAAGAGTTGTCGCTTTCAGAAAAAGTGAGACAAGGTGATGACTTTAGATTTCCAACCATGGCTTGAAATTGGTCTGTATTCAAGTTTGCAGGGACTGACGCCTCTTGGAGTGCTTGATCCAAGATTGTTTTATGAGATGGCGATAGGCGTAACAGCTCTAAAATGGATATAAGCGCAGGCGTTTTGTCTAATTGTTCCACAAGATTGTACTGCTTTGGGATGGAGGTGGTGCCTTGTGGAGCTGCCTTGATGGTAACTTTGCCGCGACGCGTAACAACATTGCAATTTGAGGTGGGATTTTTGAAGGTGATAGTTGCAATTTGTTCACTGGCATCATACAGGTGATTGACAGTGTAATTATACGCAGCTTGCGTATAATCAGTGGTATCAGGACCTCGTCTGGAAGTGGAAGGACCCCTTTGATCTTGTGATGGAAGTGGATTCTTGAACATCTGATGATCATTATTGGTTGTTTTTGGGTCATGTCCTTCAATTTCAATTTCTCCTCGGTCAATAAGATCCTGAATGAGATCTTTCAATCGATGACAATTACTTGTCTTATGTCCTCTTCCTTGATGGAACTCACAATGTTCAGTATCTCTCCACCATGCTGGTTTGACTTGAGGCTCATAATTTGATAACTTAGGTAAAGTGATCAAATTCTGAGAAATGAGTTGTCGCATCACTGTTTCAATGGGTTCCCCTAAGGGAGTGTATGTGCGTTTTTGTTTTTGTGGACGAGGTCTTGGTTCATCCTGAGATGTGATGCGACCTTGATTAGGAAGAACATTTGTGTTATTTTGAGGTGGAGGATTTTGTCCTGCAAACCGAACCACAGGTTGTGCATTTTGGACAGTCCGAGCATCCACAACTCCATCGTTAACGATATTCTTATTCTTGTTCCAGAAGTTCGGTTTATTGCTATTGAAGCGCGGGCGAGGACCATCTTTGGGTTCATTAAAGATTTTGATGAGTCCTTTTTTGATGAGTGCCCTTTCACATTTTATACCTTTGGTGATCATATCGTTAAAAGAATCTGTGTCTTTAACATCCAGGTGAAATTCCATTTCTTCGTTTAAGTTGGAAATGAAAATTTCCACTAGTTCTCGTTCAGGTAACTGAAGAGAACGTCTGCTAGACATTTGGCGCCATCGTTGCAGGAATACTGAGAATAATTCACCTGGTTTTTGTTTGGTGTTACATAGATCAGCCATGGTGATGTCGCGTTCAATATTATAAGAGTAATGAGATAGGAACTTCTGGATGAGTTCCTCAAATGTTCTTATGCCACCTGGTAGTCGGGAAAACCATGATGTGGTTGTTCCTCCCAAGCTTTGGGGAAAAAGGCGCATTAGGTATGTGTCCTCATAAGCGACTTCGAGACAAGCGGAATGAAATTCTCGGACATGATCACGGGGATCTCCCTTTCCTCTATATTTTTCGAATTTTGGTGTTTCGAACCCGCGTGGAAAGGGTGGCATATAAAGATTCCTATCAAACGGATAGGGACAGATGTCGTTAAGTGAGAATTGATTGGTCCTAACACCACTATGAAGTTGTTGGGCGAGATTCTTGACTTGTTGCCGCAACATCTCCATTTCATTTGGAGGAGGAGGTGGTGGGTTACCTCGAGGGATGTTATATCTGATGTGATTTCTACCTCTTTCCTCCTCATGGCGACTTTGTCTTTCTGATGCTTGTCTTAATTGGGCAAGATCAAAGTCTGAGGGGAGTTTGGCTCCTTCTTGAGCAAGTCTTAAGAAGTGAGCATCTGCGTTGCTCCTTAGTATTTCATCAAATAATCTGTTAAAATGAGGGTTATGCTGAACCCTTTCGATTGTTGAAGGAGTGGGTGTACCTGGGTTTTCATCATTCCCAGTTCCTCCAAGTGCTTCTTGAAATTCATTGAGGTTGTCCTCTTCTTCCTCAATTTCTATTTCTCGCTGCCTTGATCGTGATCGGGTTTGAGCCATTTTGTTTGCAAGTTTGTTTTGAAGTTGATTGAAGATGATGATGAGTTGGTGATGAAAGATTGATGATTGGTGATTTGTGTTGTATGGGGATCTCTAGCACTTTTAAGGTAGATGTAACCGAAATTCCTTTCTTTGAATTTGCTTGTTTGTTTGATAAGTTTGGATGTGATAAGGTGCAGAGAAATCTGAGATGTGTTACAGATTTAACTACCTAGCAATGAGAGGATTCACTCATGAACTAGTTTTAACCTGCGTAGATGTGTCTCTTAGGATGAGCTTATCCTAGATGTAGAAACAATCTAAAAAGTGATGTGATGTGTTTTGATTTCAAGCAATATCTAAAAAAGAATCTTGGGACAAGAACCTCTTAATGTTTTGAGAGTTGGGATGGATTGATGATGAAGTGATGATGTATGAGTGAGATGATGGATGTTTTTGTTTTCAACTTCAATAAAAACTCTGTGTCACAGATGGGACAAACTCTACCTCTTCCCTTTCAGGCGTTGGTGGCACTTCTCGAGCTGTGTTGTAGGTGATACAGATGTTTGGGAAGAAGTTGGGATTAATCTTTCCTCCTTGATTTTTGTGATAACTCAGAGCTCTATATTGCATAAAAGCTCTGCGGTTCAGTGATTCTGAATCAAACTCGTTTGTTTTACCTTGAAGATATAGACACATGCGATGTAGAAAGACTCTATGGGAGACAAAGATTTGTCGATTGATATAGAAGAATTTCCTCCTTTTGATTAAAGCCTTTGAGCTTAGTGGTCTCCTTTTCAAGGTGATACTCTGATGACACTTCTTCTTTCGCAAGATGTGAAGAATGGTCATAAATTTTTGACTCTTTGTTTGTTTGCACTTTGTTTTTGGTATTTTTGGTTGTGTTGACAAATGTTGGATGAATACTTTGTTTTTGGGATTGATTTTTTTTTATTTTTCCTTGACAAGAAAAAAAAGCAAGCACACAAACACAAGAATGTTGCCTCAAAGGCACAAATGAGTATGGGTCTAGATCAACCCAATTCTTGGACTTGTTTTTGACCCTTCCTTTAGATGTATTTTAAGGTGTATTTCCAAAGCCTGAAGTCGGCTCAATTCGCACTAGGTCTGTAAAACGAACACACTTCAAACACTTTTTATCCCTAAGGTCAAATGGCCAGTTGTGATAAATTTAGCCCACATCTTGATATTTCTTCGACTTTGGTACTACATACCTTATGAATCCCGCCGTGGCAGGTAAGGATGTGATATACTAAGTCTTGCACGAGCATAACAAATAGATGATCCCTATGATGGGGGAGTCACCACTTTTATCAAGCCACAAGTGACTTTTCAAAAAGCTATGTTTCTACTCAAGGAAATATGTATGGTGAGTATCTTGGGAGCAAAACCATCTATGCTCTTGCACTAAATTATACCTCAAATATCCTCAATCAATAGAACAGGTGGGCTACTACTTAAATGTGTTTAGTCATGTTCGATGGCTTTGGACATAAGTTCATTCTGCAGTGACTCACTTAAGAGCCTTGTAATTGGTGGTGGGGCCCATTTGTCCTTTCGGCCAGTTACACTGTAGGAACAGCTATACCCAAGGCTACAGCTTTCGCTCTCACCTGATTTCTATAGCGGCTCGAAGGATTTACCGCTCGAGGTCGTTCCCAAGAGTATCGATCCCTTGGCAGGCCTCTCTTAAAAAAATAAAATTTTGAGTGTTACTAACACTTTTCTCTTGCACCTAGGACCACGAGAGCCAAGGGAGAGGATAGTGTGTGTTAGAAGTAGGTCCACTCGACTGACTTTTGTGCACAAGCGTGCCAAACATGAAATTCACTTGTTCTTTTTAATCCATCATGGCAATATGATCTAACTATTTGGAGATGTTGCTCCAACAGTCATGGTGTTCTTTTTAACTTCAAAGGCAATGTGTTTTGTAATCTAGAATTTTGAAAATCCTGGTCAACTTAATGAAAAACACGTTTTGCTTTGAAGGAAAATTGCTTTGAAAATGAGACAAGTTGATTGTGAATTTTATTTGCACCAAAAATGGAAGTGTGGATTGTGAGTTTTATCTTGATGCAAGAAATAAAATTTGCCTTGTTGATTTTAAGCACCAAAACGAAGTTTGTTTCCTAACTTGCAAAAAAAAAAAAAAAAAAAAAAAAAAAAAAAAAAATAAAAAAAATAATAATAATAAAGTTGTTTTTGTATAAGTTTGTGGTTCTTTTTACCTTTGAACAATGAAATTCTTTTTAAGAGCTCCAAACAAATGTGTGATTCTTTTTTAAAAGCCCAAATTTGAAATGTGAAGTTAATTTTAAACCAAAATAAAAAGTGAATTCATTTTTAAAACCAACTTAAAAAACAAGTTAGTAAAAAATATAAATCTACTCTTTAATCTAATTTAAATCTGCACAAAAGAGAAAAATAGTTAGTAAAATCTGCCTATTTGGTGGGCTTCTACAAGCCTAAATTTATTTTATTTTTTTTGGTTACAAGGTGATTTGTACAACGTTTTGTTACAATAGCGCTAGTCTGCGTTTGAACAGAGGCACTATTTAACACAAACGTATTAAAAGAAAGGGAAAGACAGAGAAGGGAAAAGCACTGAAACAGGGGGAATAGTGCCAAAATAATGCCAAACGCACCAAAACAGTGTCAAAATCGCAACCTGTGTGACATTTTCAACATTCAAACATGTTATTGGTTAATAAAAAAAAAAATGATCTTTTTGGTGTTTGGATTCACGTCAGGTTCACCAAATGATGCTCTGCAAAAAGGATTAGAAAATCTGTTTGATGGCAACACATACAAGAGCACAAGAAACAAACATTAGTGTTAGCAACAAAAGATTATCCTAAACAGGCATATCAAGAGAGATATTAAGCATGAAATAGAAAGCATATAAACATAAAATGAAATAGCTAATCAAGATGCTCATAGTTGCTCCTCCCTTGTTCCTCTCCTCTCCAAGTCCCAAATGAGTGTAGCTCTCAGCAGCTTTTTGCACTATGGATGCTTATGGAGGATTGAGATTTAATACTAAGCTTCAAATATGAAATGAAAAGCTAAATACTATGCTAGAGTAGATAGTGATGCTATGAAAAAGCTCTATGCTAATGCCAGTATAACAACAATACTCTAAAATGCTTCTCTTTTGCTTGAGGAGAAGGGTTCTATTTATAGAAGAAATGGGGAAATGAAGGGTTAAGATTGAATGGTTTAATCAAGGGCCAAGTTTGAAAGTTGGGGATCCATGTGCACAATTGGCACCAATAAAATGGTGACAAGTGTCAACATAGGATTGGGTTGAGAGAAGAGGTTGGAGGCATTAAAGGCCTGAGAAGACCTCATGGTTATCTAGAAGGTAAGGGTCAAGTCTAAATTAAGATTACCCACTGGATTAAGAGTTAATCCAAGGATAAACCTTTGTGCAAATGTTTAAGAGATAATCATGGTCAAAGCATTAAAGGCTTGATGAGACCTTTGGGTTGGGTAGAGGTTGAGTCAAAACAAATGTTTTAACCATGTGGGAGGGTTGAATTAACCATTAATGGTTATTGGAGACTTTGGGGATTAAGTGGTTGAAGGTTGGAAGCTTTCAAAGGTTATCCAAGACTTTGAGGGTTAATTTGTTGAACACACAAAGCATTAATTGCTTTTCAAAGACTTTGGAGTCTTTGAGAAGTGACTCCAATTTGCTTAGGAATGTGACAATATTTAAGGGATGAATTTAGGCTAATTAGGAAGGGTTTAGAAGAATCTAGAAGGGGTTTAGGCATACAAGTGGATTTTGTAGGAAAATGCAAGTGGGAGAAATTTTGGTATTTTCAATTAAAATAAAATCATTTATTTCAATTAAATGGTGTAATTTGCATTTGGATAAATATTCAAATAAATATTAATTTATTTAAATGAGAAAATGAAGATAAAGCATTTAAATGCTTGAAGACTTTGAGGGAAACCATTAAAGGCTTGAAGACTTTAAGGAAAACCATTAAAGTCTTAAGAAGACTATAGAAGGAAGCCATCAAGTTTGAAGACTTTAAAGCCATCAAGTTTGAATACTTTAAGGGAAACCATTAAAGGTTTCAAGTGGGTGAGGATAAATAGGATTTTAAATAAATAATTTATTTAAAATAGTTGTGCAACTTGCTTTTGTAGGAAAATACAAGTGGGTGGAGGATAAAGGTGATTTAAATAAATTATTTATTTAAAATAATTGTGCAACTTGCATTTGTAGGAAAATGCAAGTGGGTGGAGGATAAAGGTGATTTAAATAAATGTTAATTTATTTAAATGTGAGAGGTGGGATTTTGGGGGATTTAAATAAATATTAATTTATTTAAATGTGAGAGAATATTTAATTAAATAAATATGATTTATTTATTTAATTAATGGTCTGAATTTGGTTAAGTGAATTAAATCAAATAAATTGAATAATTTATTTAATTAATAGGAGAAGAGGGTTAAGATGAATTAATTAAATATTAATTTAATTAATTCATTAATTGATGGTTAAATAATCAAATAAATACTAAGTATTCATTTAATTAAGTGGACAGATTTATGTGACTACAGATAGTAAGAACAATACTAACAATGTTTATTATGTTGAAGGTTTAAGGCATAATTGTTTGACTGTAGGACAATTGGTGGATAAGGGATTTCAATTACAGCTCAAGGATGGAAAATGCAAAATCATTAATAGATTTGGTATGGAGATTGCAACCAGTACACAGACAAAAGGTAATATATTTCATTTCAGCTTTGGTGAGAGGAAATGTTTTAATACATAGATTGATGAGTGTTGGGTATGGCATAGAAGGCTGTGTCATGTGAATTTTGATTGCATTGTGAAGATCAGTTCAACTAAGGCAGTTAGGGATATACCTAATATTATGAAGCCCTATAATCCGATATGTAAAGAATGTCAAATGGGTAAATAGGTCAAAACCTCTTTTAGGAGCATACAAGGTAAATCAAAAGATGTTATTGATCTTATTCATACTGACTTTTTTGGCCCTGCTAGAGTTAAAAATTTTCAAAGTGATAGATATTTCATGCTAATCATTGCTCATTATTTTAGAATGATGTGGGTTACTTTTCCAAAGGAAAAATCTGAAGTATTTGAAAAGTTTAAAACCTTTAAGGCTAAAGTGGAAACTGAGACACGATTGAAGATTAAATGTTTGAGGTCAGATAATGGTGGAGAATTAACATCCAGTGAGTTTAATAATTTTTGTGAGAAGCATGGTATAAGAAGACAATTTTCTGCTCCCCGGACACTTCAGCAGAATGGAGTTGTGGAAAGGAAGAACAAAACTATCTTAGATGTTGCTAGAACAATGATGATGGAAGCTAGTCTACCCCATATCTACTAGAGAGAAGAAGTGAGCACAACGGTTTATACATTCAACAAAGTACATATCAAAGGAGAAACCGGTAAGATACCTTATGAATTATGCTTTGGCAATACACCTACAGTTATTTATTTCAAAATCTTTGGTAGTAAATGTTATATTAGGAGAGATGATATTATTTGCAAATTTGATCCTAGATGTGATGAAGGCATATTTCTTGGTTATTCTAATAAAAGAAAGGCATATAGATGTTATAACAAGAGATTTTAGAGAATTGAACATAGTGCTAATGTCAAAGTAGATGAGCTAAACAAAATTCATATCAGAATTTATGAAAAGGAACCAATAGTGGAAATTATTATATCTGAACAGGTAGCACCTTTACCAGAAAAGAGTGTTGAACCAGTTACTCCTAGCAGTATCAGAGAATTCTATAGTAACTGAAGAACCGAGAAGAGGAACAAAGAATAAAAGGACTCCTAGGTATGTGAGATTGAATCATTCAAAAGATCAGATCATTGGGGATAAGAGCAATGGAGTAATGATAAGAAGAAGACTGGAAACTAATGAGGTATGTTTAATTTCACAAGTTGAACTCGTATCAGTAATTGAGGCATGTAAAGATGAATATTGGTTGAAAGCTATGGAAGAATAATTAGATCAGATTCATAAAATAACACATGAACTTTGGTTCCCCGACCTAAAAAATTAGAATGTTATTGGAACTAAATAGGTTCATAAGAATAAATTGAATGAGGATGGTCAAGTTATAAGGAATAAGGCTAGATTGGTTTGTAAAGAATATTCTCAGAAGCAAGGAATTGATTATGGAGAGACTTTTGCACCTGTAGCTAGGATTGAAGGTGTAAGATTATTTCTTACCTATGCTACTTATAAAAACTATAAGATTTATTAGAGGGATGTTAAATGTGCATTTTTGAATGGGGATCTTGATGAGGAAGTTTATATTGAGAAACCTAATGGTTTTTCACTATTAGATGATACAAACATGGTTTGCAGGTTAAGGAAAGCTTTATATGGATTGAAACAAGCACCTAGAGCTTGGTATGCAAGGTTGGATAAATACCTTTTGAAGCTTGGTTATGCTAAGGGTAATGCTAACAATAATTTATATTATTAAATCATTGATCATTATATACTGATTATTTAAGTATTTGTTGATGACATTTTTTTGGAGATGAAGATAAGTTATGCATAGATTTTTCTAAGAATATGGAGAAGAGTTTGAGATGTCTATGATTGGAGAGATGAAATTTTTCTTAGGTTTACAGATTACTCAGATTGACAAATGTATTTTCATCTGTTAAACTATGTATGCTAAAGAATTGTTGAAGAAATTTGGTATGGGAGATTCTAAACCAGTAAGTACTCCTATGGTTACAAGTGAGAAATTGACAAGAAAAGATGTTTCTGCACCGGTAAATCCTACAAGATACAAATCTATGATCGGAGGTTAGCTTTATTTGAATTAGACTAGGCCTGACATAATGAATGTTGTTTGTATTGTTTTAAGATTTCAGAGTGGTCCTAGAGAAATTCATGAGAGTGCAATGAAAAGGATTTTTATATACTTGCAAGGTACATCAAAATATAGTTTGTGGTACCCTAAGAAAGATGACTTTACTTTATGTGCATATCAGATGTTGATTCACCTAGAGATGTTGATGACCAGAAAAGTACTTTCAGTGGAGCTTTCTTTCTTGGAAAGAAGTGGGTTTCATGGATCAGCAAGAAACAATCATGTACTTCTTTATCTACTACTAAAGCTAAGTATGTTGTTGTTGCTACTAACTATACACAAGTTCTATAGATGAAGCAAATTTTGAAGGATATAAAGGTAGATTGTGATGCACTGGTAGTTATTCACTATGATAACTCTACTTCTATTGATATATCAAAGAATCCAGTATTTCATTCTAAAACAAAGCACATATCTATTAAGTACAACTTTTTAAAGGAAAAAGTGGAATCAAATGAAGTTAGACCGGTTTATGTGAACACTAAAGAAAAGATTATAGATATCTTCACTAAACCTTTGCCTAAGGAATCGTTTGAGTACCTGAGAGATAGTTTGGGAGTTTCTGCCTCTCTAGTAGAGACTTGATTGATGCGGTTTGGCATCAGTCTGGTATGCTTTATTAAAGATACTATTCATTCTAGCACTGATGTGGAGATTCTACTACTCAAGGGGAGTAGTTAGCTTTGAGTTTGTGGTTTGTGTTTTTTCTTTGATATTTATGTTAGATTTTTGGCATTAATGTCAAAGGGGGAGAGATATTAATGTGATAAAGAAAAAGTAAAGGGGAGAGATATTGATAGGGGGAGAGATTCAGAGCTTTACAAAGATATCATTTAGAGGGGGAGTTTGGTCTTTGTTTCAGAACTTTATTGCTACATCTGTAAGTGGGAGATTGTTGGTTGTCTTCCATTAGGGGAGACTTGTTTGGCAATTCTTGGTACTTAGATGTATTTCACATCTAGTATTGCCATCAATGCCAAAGGGGGAGATTATTGTCCATTTGGAGGAATTAATTATGTGTTTCATTGATGTTGGCCATTTGGTCAAATTTATTATGTGTTGCACTTATGTTTTGTCATTGATGCCAACACTATCTATTTGGATGCTTTACTGACACCCTTCTAGTCTTGGTAGGTTGAGTGGATTCTGGTTGATTTGGATCTGGCATGATCTAGTAGGATCTGGTATAGTTTGGTGATGGAATTGGCTTTTTCATGATACTCATGCTCATATTCAGTCAGTTGGTTTTGGTCTAGTGATCAGAAGCTATCCCGTTTTCTTAGAAGCTTGGTTTCTGGTTCCACTGAGGGTTTCACTAGTAGAGCTTTTGATGAAGATATTTGATGAATTTCATAAGTGGTGTTGGTACAACTTTTGGTGGAGTTTCAAGATGCTAAGGGTGATCATGTTTGAGACTTGGCAGATGGAGATCATTCTTGTAGTGTGTGGACCTATACTAGGTCCCGATTGATCTATATTATGGACTGGCTTTAATGTAACGTGTGGATTGGACCTCTTGATGTGTTTCTGGTATATCTTATGTTCTAGATATTATTTGTTTGGTCTTAGGCTGACATGGTTTGTGATTATGTAATTGGTTTATTATCCGGTGGCCGACCTAATTGTCTATGGTCAAGGGTCTGTATATATAAATGTAAGATCTCATTGTAGATCATAATAAATGGTAGAGTCATGGTTATGAAAAGGAATGTAATGTGCAAATAATGTAATATCATTTAGGCAAAGGATTTGGTCAATCATTGGAGATCGAATTGGGTTTATGTAAGAGGATTTCTATGTAGTCAGTGAGGCTCCTTTTGTGATGAGTAGTGCACTCTAGGTTGTTGGACTTCCTACAAGTGTAGGCCTCTCAATTGTAATTCACTTACTACAAAAGTATTATCTGACTGTGGGTAGGCTTCCCACTGTGGGTTTTCCCTTTACCGGTTTTTCCACGTATAAATCTTGGTGTCATATGGATTGTTTTTATTTTGTGATTATTGTTTATGCTTAATTGGTTTAACTACTATTGTGATGGTATTAAAGTTTTAATTGCTAATAGTTTCATTAATCTGTGACAACTGATTCATCCCCCCTCTCAGTTGTCTTTCGGTTATTTGAACTATCTAACAAATGGTATGAGAGATTTGGTCCTCTTTGTAGAAAGCTTAACCGCATGAGGAAGATCCTATGGCAACTAATGGTTCGAGTTCATCCAGTTCTTTTGGAGCTATCTTTCAGAGAGATATTCCTAGGCTTCATGGAACAAATTACACAATATGGAAGATTTGGATGGAGACTAATCTAAGATGTCTTGGCAAGGAGATTTTGGAGATCACACAGAATGGTGTCACACCCTATAATCCGAGATCTGGAAATCCTCCTCCAGAAAACCTGGATAAGGAGCTTGAAAATGATTGTAGAGAAAGAGAAGTCCTCTTGTGTTCACTTTCTAATTAGCAAATAATGGGATTAACCGATAAATCATTTGGAAAGGATATGTGGGATAAGTTGGAGACTCTTAATGAAGGTGACCCTACATTAAAGATTGCTAAATTTGATGGTTATCGGGTGAGATATGAAAACCTAAAGATGGAAGAAGGTGAAAGGATTACTGCATTCATGCAAAAATGTAAATGAGAGCCCTACTGCCAGCTTACAAAATGAAGGCTACTTTTATTTATGAGTTGAGAACAATGGCTAATACATCTGTGAACCGAGATACCTTTGTTGGGAAATTATCTTCTTTTGAGCTTGAAGAATTTGGACCTTCTGGAGCTGCGAAGTCTGAACCTGATTTTCATGCATCTACATCTACAACCAGTAAGCAAGACTGGAAAGCTTTATATGCAAAGGAATTTAAAGATATGAAGAGAGAAGATGATGAGTTTGAGCAACTTGAAGCACTATTTTCTAGAAGAGTACCTAAAGGACCGGTAGGAGGTAAGTATGAAGGAAAATCACCTTTTAAATATTTTGTATGTAATAAGACTGGTTATTTTGCATCTAGATGTCCTGAAATAAATTCAAGATTTGAAGAAAGAGTTAGAAGATCTTTTAAGCTTAATCCTAGATATCAAAACAAGTCTAAGTACAAGAAAAATAGAGACAAATCATGCTACATAGTGGATGAGGAAGGCATTACTAATTCTGATGATGAACTGGTAGAAGACTCTGTTAGTGGTTCTGGCAATGGGAAGGAATGGGTGTTTCTTGTTAGAGTATTCAGGTTTTTACCTGATTAATTAAACAACATTTGTTTAATTATTTAAGTTCTCTTTATCTATTTTACACTTAAGCTAACTTTGGGTGCATAATAATTAATTCTTTTATTAATTATTATGTGCAAGCCTAAGTTTTCCTTTCTAGGGTTTCTTGACCTATTAGAGGTTAATTGTTTTCATTGTACTGTAAGGATTATCACATTACACATTTTGTGAATATTGAGCTCTCATCTTTTGAGCATATTTTCTGTGTATTTTTTTTTCAGTTATTGCTTCCTTGCATCTCCTTGTAACAGGTTATTCAGCTTGCAAATATCATTTTGGCTCCTATGGTGTTGTATTTCTCAACTCTCACATGGTATCAGAGCTTCATATTTGCAGCTATCTATTCTTATTTTGAGAATTTTTTGCATTGGAAGCAGTTCTAGGGTTTCAAGAGGTTTTTTTTATGCACCTAGGGATAGGCCTTTTTTCTAAGCACTTTGGGCCTAAACGGACCTCACCATTGTGCTCAGAAGGCCCAAAAACCCCTATGGTCATACCAAACATGACCATTTTTGGCTTTGGAGCCTCTGGGAGTATTTTTTCTCTAGGACCAGGCCATACGACCCTGACACACAGTTCAAGAAATTTTTTTTCAAAAAAACAAAATGTCTTTTTATGACATGCAAGATGAATGATTTTTTGATCAAAAAAATCAAAAAAATAAATAAAAAATCATTAAAATTGGCAAGTTTTATAAAAAGAAAAACTCCAAAATTTATTTTTTGGGGGCTCCCCACAGTATGCAGGGTACCGTGGGGCCCCCTGACATGCTGCAGGCCCAGCCACTGCTATCAGCACTAGCCCCCACCAACCCCCACTAGCGCCCTACCTCTCGCACTTCCTTCGACCCCCACTGATCCCGCCTTCCCCACTGCTCCCCCATGGTAACTTCTCCTCCGGTCACTACCGGCCTTCCCTGCCCGCACCCACCAGAAACAACCCCACACCTGTCAAAAACAGCCCCACCGCCCGCCAAAAACCCTTCACCTAGTCGTCATTGTCTTTGCCACGCACGGGTGCCCCCTGTGCCAATTGTACCCACCGGCTGCGATGACTCCTCCATTGGAACACATAACATCACCACCCAGCCACTGTTGTGCCACCTGCTTGCCATCAGAGCGCCGCCCACGGGCCACCTCCACCCAACCTTGCCTCCGTTGAAAATGAATAGACATCGGAAAGATGGTTCTAAGCTAGACCTCATAGTGTTGGACTATTTTTCCAATTTTTCTATTTGACTATAATTTTTCCAGTAAAAGTAGGGCCTCTTTTTTGCACTTCTGGGGCCGTAGAATGAGCATCTGAACTCCGTTTTTTGAAAACTTTATATTTCAAGAAAGCTTGTTTTGTGTACTTTATAGCCATATGGGTTTTTTTTCTAGATTCTATTGGAATTTTTGATGAAGTTGTTGTGATTGTCATTGATGGACCCACTTGCTTTGAGATCACTTTTCATATATATAAGTTATGCTCAACCGATATGTGTTCCAAACTGGTATTATGTATTATACTCTTTAGACTATCGGTGTTTTGTAGAAAGTGTTTACTGATCCCAAGCGGTATGAAGACCTCAAGCGGTTTGAGGATCTCAAGCGGAATGAAGGAACTAAAGCAGCAGTTATCATTTTCCCAGTCTTCATTTTTGACAACCGATAATCGATTTAATGTTTGAACTGGTATTACTCTGTGATGAGTTACCAACTAGTATTTCATAAAGTTGTATGAACCGGTAATACTCTATGATGAGTTACCAACTGGTATTTTTCTAATGAGTTACCATCCACCGACACTTTGACTGTGATTTTGTGTCACGTTACCAAATGTGTCTAGATGCAATGAACCTAGGAACTTGCAATGTAATCCTATTGGACCGACATGAAATCGGATTCTTTTTTTAAGGACATCATGTCTAGGGTTTTAGTAGTTGTAGTTGTTAGGGTTTTTGGTGGTTGATGAGTTTTTGTATGTGCGATCTTAAAAGAGAAGATCAAGTCTGTGTGCTATAACAGAGTGTGGATTTACTAAAGACTGAAGTAAAGCTGAAATGCATTAGCAATGAGCTATCATGGATCTAACCAAGTAGACTGTTCTATTTGCTAGATCATTCACTTGTTGATTACTCACATCTTCAACAAGTCTGAAACCCTTAACCGGTCAGGCCCAGAAAAGCCTTTGCAAATCCTCTATTAAGGTGGTTCACAACTGTGGATCTGAAATCTTCTCACAAGGTAGTCTTTAATCAGATTTATCTCCTAATTGAGATTGAGATTCCTAATAGGATTTGTTCTGGTGAAGAACATTGTATGACCTTAACCGGTCTGGTTACTATTCTGCAGATAGTTACTTGTGAATTTCATCTCATCATGGTTTTTCCCATTTGGGTTTCCACATCAAAATCTATTGTGTTATGGTGATTGTGCTTCTGTGGGTGAATGCCTTATTTGTTGTTTTGTTTGCATTTGTGTTAACCAGTTTGTTAGTAAAACTATTATACCGGTTTACTGCTAGACTATTTAAGTGTTTAAGTTCAGTAATTATTGGTATACTAATTCACCCCCCACTCTTAGTATTCATCAATTGATATTAGAGCCAACCTTTCTATAAGTTTAACCATTTGGAAAGAGATATGGGCGAATACACTGTGAGAGAACTTACTCATCAGCTCACTCAGACTGAGAAAGCCTATGATGAACTCGAAGTCAAGTATAAGGCCTCTCTGGCAAAAAGAAGAGAGCATGCTGAGAAACTGATGGAGCTTACTAAAAAATAGTTCCTCTAATGAAGTGGACATGGAAGCCCTAGTTGAAGAAGTTGAAAAACTAAATGAGTCTACTGCCAATGTAAGAAGGGAACTAGAAGGATTGACTATCAAAATGTGTCAAGAGCTTGAGAACCAGAAGAAAGCTGAAGATCTGGTAAAAGAAAAAGATCATGAGATCTCCAAGCTAAAGCAAGAAATTAGTGCACTTATCGCTCATCTCCAAGAGAGTTAAGTGGAAAAAGAAGAAATGAAAGGTGAACTAAACATAGCCATTTTTGAAAATGCAACCTTGAAGGAATCCAATGCTACTATTTCCAAAGAACTCACTGAGTCAAAGGAAATACTTGCCAAATTCAATAAGAGCACTGTTAGGCTAGAACAATAGCTTGAATCAGCAAAATCAATGAGGAATACCACTGGACTTGGTTTTTTATGGTTATGAGGAAGGTGAGACCTCTGGAACAAAAGATGGAGCATCAAAGAAGCAACCGGCACCAAAGGATAAAGGTAAGCAAAAATTCAAACATGTTTTCTTTAATTGTCTCAAGGAAGGACATACTGCTAATGTATGTAGAAGTAAGGCTTACAATAATTTTCCCTACTTTCTAAACAATAAGCCTAGATCTAATAGATTCAATGGAAATTGTTATGCATGCAACAAGTTTGCGCATAGAGCATTTGAATGTAGGTTTGTCATGCACAACACCGGAAGGTATCCTCAAAGGAGTCAAGGAGGTTTTTTTGAACCCTATGGGAACTGGAATCCAAACCGGTTTAATACTTATAATCATCAGTCAGGTAGTGGTGGCTATCAAGTGGCAAGTGGATAGAGAGCAACCTATTTGTTTTGACATGGTAATGGTCACACTGCTACAACATGCAGAAGGAAGAATGAAAACATGAATAATGGACCTTGGAGAGCACCTGGAATGGTTTGATATCATTGCAACAAATCGGGTCACATAGCAAGATTCTACAAAATGAGAAAGAATATATCAAATGATATACCGGTCACTCCAGAAGGAAATATTGATGTTGAAATTGTTCAAGCATATATGAAGAAAACCTGGATAAAGAAGCCAGAAGAAGTGTCTCAAGAAGAACCGGTTTCTGCACCTAGTGTGGAAATCTCTAAACCAACAAACTAAGCTACAAAAAAGCTTAGGGGGAAACAAAATGGTGAAATGTTTTGTACCCCTGGTTTACACCGGTAAAAGACCTTAACCGGTATGTGATACCTGTCAATTGGCAGAAGACTAGAAACGGTAAAAGGCAAATTAGGGTTTATGCCCTAATGGTGGAGCATTTATTATGGTAGTTGAAGAATTCATTTAAAAGGGATTTTCAAGTCATTTTCACTTATCAATTTGTGAGCAAAGAAGTTTTCAAGTGCAGAGCAACGAAAGGCAATTTATCTTTTGATTCAAAGAGATTTCAAAACTTTGAAGAAGAATCAGAAGATAATATCAATTGGTCAAGTGTAAAACTCAAAGCGATAATCCAGCAACCAAAGTAGTGTGTGGTGAAGTGGAATTTGCAAACCCTAAATCTCGACTTGCGAAGGTATTTTTTGAGTTTCTCTATTTATAATGGATTCTGCATCGCACTCTAGTTCTAGTGCACCCATTGATTCAGTAGATTTCATCCAATGGAAGGCAAAATATAATGCCCTATCCCAAATACCCGCTGGTGTTATTGTTGAGCAAGGTATTTCAGATTATATTGACTATAAAATTGAAGACCTAGGATCTCTACTCATCCATTCTCAGTTAAGCCTATTCTATGGGAAGGACAAGAAGATCAAACTAGAATACAACATCTTGGAAAAGAAGAAGCTTCACAATGTGGTCTATTTCCTTGAAGAATTTATAGATGATCACATCTGCATTATTCTAAGCAGAGTACACGGTGACAAAATGTATTTAGAGAAAACACATGACATCACACCAAAAGCGATTCATGCCATCACTGGTTTCTGTAACGTTGGAGATGTGCCAGCCCTAAGGAAAGTCATTAAGATGGAAATGACCAAGCTCACTGATTCTATGAGCGACCAATGGGGAATGACCATCAACACCATCAAGGATGATCTGGTCAAATATGCCTACATGGTGATAGGTTATCGAATATTCCATGCTAGCAAAATTAACTCTGTCTTTGCTACAGCGGTAAATGCCACCTATAGGATGATCATGGAAGATGCCTTGTTTGATTTATGCACCTGTATGCAAAGGCAACTTATGGTGAACTTGAAGTCAATTAAGAAGGACAGTGCCTTGAAATTTAAATTTGGACAACTATTGGTCAGATTTTTCTTCTACTTCCAAGGCTATTTTCTAGGAGTTGGTGATATTCAGTGGTCTGCTGACCAATCGATTACCAAGCAAATCAGAGAAAGTCTTCAAGCAATTGGAACCAGTTATCCTAAAGTCCTGAACAAATACTTTGATGAGTTTAGACACAAGATGAGCCAAAGGGTGAGAATATATGGTGATATTGTCAAGAAGTATGAAGAGGACATCTACTTCACCATCAGAGTAGATGAGTGTATAATGGAGGTGGTTGAGCCTAGAAAAGAAAAGGTGGAACCTATGGGATATGAGGTAATGTATGATATGCTAGACGGATATGCTTCTACCCTACTTGCCTCACTGCTTGATCCTAAGAAGAAGAGAGCTGACACCTATCTAGAAAGGGTTACATCAATTGAAGAGCCTTCAGTAAAGAAGGGAAAGGAAGTACCATCTATATCGACATTGGTTACTTCAGGAAGTCCTAAAGTGACCAAGTGGTCACTGGAAAAGAAGAAACCAGAAGTTGCACCCGCCAAGGTATTTGAGAGGAAGCAGAAGACAAAAGGCAACACACCAGACTCAGAGGACACAAAATCTAAAGAACAACCTAAAAAGACTAGGCAAATGAGGAAGAAGACAAAAACAACCAGCAATGAACCAACATCATCAACACCTATAAATATTGATATTTCCTCTTACAAACTTTTGACACATTGTCAAAGAACTATCAAGAATATTAGGAGAAAAGTGTTGAGTGATTTAGTAGATTATTTTGATGATTTCAATGACAATGAGAAAGAGGAAGTAGAACAGGAAGTCATTCAATATTTATGTATTAATGACCAGTCACCATCAAAAATTAAATCTATGACACCAGATTCTTTCTACAATTCTTTAGATAAGAAATGGCGCATTGCCATAGAAAAGGAACAAGAAATAAGAGAGGAAATATTTGCTCAATATTTTCCTGATGTGTCTAATTCAGAACTTTATGAAGTTATGAAAAAATTTAAAGGCCTCTTCTTCATGAGAAGAAGGAGACTCTTGTTGCTAGAAGGGAAAGTCCCTGAAGTGGTAAAAGATACCCACTCTCATGCCAAAGCCGCTCTGAGGTTGCCCCAAGTGTCCGAAGCCAATAAGAAGGCTGAACAAGAACTGAAAATTGAAAAACCGGATGAGGTGTATGACAGTGCAGGAGAACTGGTCACTGAAAAAATGGACCCTATTAATGTTGATGCTTTGGATGGTGAAAATGTCACCCCGGATACAGCAAAGGACAAGGTTGACAAAGAGAAAGTGGACAAGTAGACACAGGACAAAGAAAAGGCTGATAGAGAGCAAGTAGAGAATGAGAAAAAGAAGCAAGAGGAGGAAAAGAGAAAACAAGAAGAGAAGAGGAAACAAACAGAAGAGGAGAAAAAGAGCAAAGAGTAAGAGGAGAAGAGAAAAGAAGAAGAAAAGAAACAAGAATAGGAGAAGAGAAAAGAAGAGGAGAAGAGGAAGCAGGAAGAGGAGAAGAAGAAACAGGAAGAGGAGAAGAAGAAGAAGGAATAAGAGAAGAAAGAAGAAGAGAAATGAAAAGAAGAAGAAAGGAAGAAGGAAGAAGAGAAAAGAAAGAAAGAAGAAGAGGAGCAAAAGAAGGCAGAGGAAGAAAAGAAAAAAGCCAAGGACAAGGAGGAAGTGGCAAAGAGAATACAAGAGGAGACCCAAAGGCAACTGGTAGTCAAGCCAAACTGGCTGATATTACCAGTCCCATTGACCTCCACTCTGCAAATGAAATGGAGCTATTGCAAAGCATTAAGCTTGCCCAAGAGCGATTGGAAGCACTAAGGAGGAAAAAGGAGGAAGGTGTTATTCAAACTACGGTGGAAACTCTTACCAGTTTGATTCCCGGTATCAATCTCCCAAGTACTGATTCCTCTCTGGCCCAACTGAAACTCTTATGCATAGTTGTAGAGGACCAGGTGTAATGCCTGGAAGATGTTGCTGAAGCCAATGCTCAAAGGAAGCATCAAAAGGCACTGAACACCACCTTAGTGAAGAAGTTAAATGAGCTCCGGTTTGAACTTCATAAGGCACATAAAGACATAAGAAATGCTATGGATGAGGGGAATCTACTACTCAGTAAGATTAGTTAACCCCATCTATTTTGTGATGATGTGCTTGCACAGAAGGAGAAGTTTCAATCTGACCTGCAAGCATACATAAGCACCTTCAAGATGCCCTATGATTCCTTGACCACATATGGGCAAACTGCTCACCAGTTTCAACTCCAGATTGCAAGAATAGAGTTAGAGATCAACAACCGGACATGAGATTTGTAGGAACTTCAACTGGTTCTACTACCAAGATTGCAAATACTTCAAAAATGATATCTCAATCTAGATGCCTTAATGGTCACTCAAGAGATGAGTACCTTGGATGCCATGGAGGAACAAGTTTTCCAAATGCAAATGGAAAGTGAGGTTGCTACCTCATTGCTTGAGTCATGGTCTTTATCCATGAAGACATTTACACAGGACATTAAATCAGTTTTTGACAAGTTTCACTCTTTATTGTCATAAACACTTATGATTTTAATGATAATGGAAACAGGGATTTTTCAGCTGTACTTTGTCATTATTAGCAAAGGGGGAGTAGTATTATGTATTTAAAATTTTGATGCATGTTATGTATACTTTCATGTTTATCTCTTTAAGGGAGTAGTATTCATTATATTTTCTGCAAAAGGGGTAGTGTATATGCTTAGGGGGAGTAATTTTGATTATGGCATATTTCTATTGTAAAACACTTAGATGTCAAAAAATTTCGTAAGTGTTGCCATCAATACCAAAGGGGGAGATTATTGGCATTTTTGATGATGTTGTTGTGATTGTCATTGATGGACACACACTTGCTTTGAGATTACTTTTTGTATGTATAAGTTATGCTCAACCAGTATGTGTTCCAAACTGGTATTATGTATTATAGTCTTTAGACTATCAGTGTTTTGTAGAAAGTGTTTGCTGATCCCAAGCGGTATGAAGATCTCAAGTGGTTCGAGGATCTCAAGAGGAAGGAAGGAACTAAAGCGACACTTATCATTTTCCCAGTCTTCATTTTTGACAACCGATAATTAGTTTAATGTTTGAATCGGTATTACTCTATGATGAGTTACCAACAAGTATTCGGTAAAGTTGTATGAACTGGTAATACTCTATGATGAGTTACCAACCGGTATTTTTGTGATGAGTTACCATCCACCGACACTTTGACAATGATTTTGTGTTGTGTTACCAAATGTGTCTAGATACAATGAACCTAGGAACTTGCAATGTAATCCTATTGGACCGACATGAAATCAGATTTTTTTTTAAGGACATCATGTCTAGGGTTCTAGTTGTTGTAGCTGTTAGGGTTTTGGTGGTTGATGATTTTTTGTATGTGTGATCTTAGAAGAGAAGATCAAGTTTGTGTGCTGTAACAGAGTGTGGATTTACTGAAGACTAAAGTAATGCTGAAATGCATTAGCAATGAGCTATCATGGATCTAACCAAGCAGACTATGTTATTTGCTAGATCATTCACTTGTTGATTACTCACTTCTTTGACAGGTCTGAAACCCTTAACCGGGTAGGCCCAGAAAAGCCTTTGCAAATCCTCTAACTATGAGGCCCTACCTTGACTCATCATAGCATTTCAGTATTTTTCATGTTGAGACTATTATGGATGCCTTATTTTTATGCATTATTGACTTAGAACTTATATGATTTCATGATTTGGATAACATTGATATATATTGATGCTTCATTTCTATGCATTATAGATATAGAACTCTATATTATTCTAGAATAGGATTACTATGTGATGATGTATGTCTTTTTTGGAATTGCAGGACTTTACTATGATGATAGAAATAGGATGCATGTTTTATGTATGGATCAAAATTATGAGGATTATGATAATTGCTTATGTGGATTTAGTTTGATACAAGATATATTGATTTTGTTTAATACCAATTGTATGCAGAGTGTTTGACGTGTATTCTTATTAATGTGTTTAAATATTATATGAGGTTATTTGGAAGTACTAATGTGTAATTGAGATGTGCAGGAAAATTATCTATGTGACCATGGAAATATAATGGAGAACCAAACCTAGACCTATGTATATTCGTAAAGCCAGGGGTTGTCTATTTGGAGAGAGAACACCCCATATGTATCATATTTTATTTGTAATAGTGAATGATGCATGTGTGTTAAATTTTATTATTGATTTATTTAAATCCAACAAGAGACAATTTCCATGTGTAATTTTGTAATGTATTTTATTGTGTCACTTGACACATGTATTGATTTATGTCTTGAATTTTGACTTGCCTCTTGAAGGGAGTTGTTTAACTATAGCTTTTTCAAACATTTGAATGTGGTTCTAAAATTTCCTTGGGTAGAGAGTCTTTGGAGTGGTCAACTCAAGTTTGACCCGAAAATAAACTTCAGATGGGTTTATAAGGGGTCAAATGGACTCCTAGGGGTAGTTTAAAGGTGTTTCCTAAAGCCCATAAGGTATACCTATGAGTTAGGAGTGTTTATAGGCATGTATCTACTCCCATGTGACTATTTAGTCATCCCCAAAAGTGGATTTTCTAAGATGTGCGAAAATTCAAAATTAGAAGGTGCCATCTAGGTTAGATAACCTTCCCTATTGATGAGAGATCCTTTTTGATCTTTTTCTTACTTTTTTATTTTTCAATTTTAGAAACCTATGAGAACTCTCACTGAAGTATTTTTAGGCAAGAATGAGAGATTTTGTGGGTAATCACCCACTCTCCATTTTTGGAGACTATGCATTTTGAAAATTTTGGTTTTTGGATTCGAAAATTTTGGCTAAGTGTGGGAGGAAGATTTGTAGATTTGGGCTGCTCATCCTCAAACTAGTTCTAATATACCATTGGGTAGATTGAAGGTTGGTTTTTCTTCACCTTGTGTTTCTTCCATGTTGCATGTTTGTGTTGGAAAGTTGGTTTGTATGTAAAAATGGTTTTCTTGTATTTTCTCTTGTGAAAATTACCTTGTGACATATCTTTTATTTACTTGTGTGCATTTTCTGTGTTTTGGGAGTAACCAAGACCTTCTATTCTTGGGAGAGTAGAATGGTCTTTTGGGTGGTAGAAGTTTGATAGCCCTCGAGTGAGAGACTCTCTTTATGAGAGCGAACTCAAGGGGTGCATTTGTGACCCTTGCTGCATGGCCTGGTTTGTGCATTTGGGGGTCATAAGGGGAGAAAGTATGGCATGAATGCCTTGGGGGGGCATAAGGAATGTGGGGTGTATGATTTTATGAGGTAATTTTTTTTGCCATGAGGAGGCATTATGTTCTACCATTCTTGCAGTCTCCTTAGGGTACTTGGTCCACTACCACCCATATGAAATCATCACATGTTGTGATGAAGTGTAGACTTGGTTGGGAAAGTGTTTTCTATATATTTTCCCTTGCTTGTTGTGTTTGCATGTCTGTAACCTGTCTAGGGCTTGGTTCTCCAAGCTCAGGGGTGGCTTCTAGTAAGCCTAGGCTGGGAGGTGAGCACTCCATGGTCATAGCCTATGATTTATTTACAGGTTGTTGGAAGAAAAGAAAAGGACAAGTAGAAGTTGCTAAATTTATTTGTTTGCATAAAAAGATTTGGAAGTGGAATATTTTATATTTTAAGTTGCAACAATGTAAAGGGAAACTATATGTTGTATCTATTTTGAAAGGAATGTATTTATGTTTTTTTAAGGTGCTCATTTAATAGAAATGAGAGATCCATTTGTAAAGTTGACTATAGTGTCTTTTAAATATGCTTTAAAGAAATGTAATATTTTATTACACTATACTACAGAAAAGAAATGAGTGTTTCAAGATTTAGTTCCTATAGTTCTGAAAATAATATTTGTTGTGTATATGATATTTTGAAAAGAAATAAATTTATTTTATCCCTTTATGCATTTTAAAAAAAAAAAATTTGGAAAAGAATGAAATAGATTAGCATGTATGTAGTAGGTTGGAAATAAAACATTTAGATCTATTTATGGAACTGCAAATATAGTTTATTTAAATCTGTCATTTTATTTATTCGTAGATAGTAAATCTAAAAATCATCATGGCTATCTCTAGGATTTATTTCAATAATTTCTAGAGTTATATAGTTTCTATTTAAACTTATTTAATTCTGTCAATTATAATTATTTGCAGAAATTAAACCTAAAGATTATATAGACTATCTTTGATTTAAATCTAAAGACTTCAACAAATCTGTTAAAAATGTTTCAAAATAAAATATCAACATATATTTGCATAGAAAAGTTGACCTGGATTTAATATGCAACCAATATATATATATATTTTATTATATTTTAAATAAACAAAAAAAAAAAATTATTAACATAAAATAAAGTTTTAAAAAAAGGTAAATATAAAAAAAAAGGGGTTTCGGGGGGGGTGGGGGGGAAGGGGCGAGCTCATTGTGTGGGTACAGCAGTGGCACGCCCGGCACCGCCGCCGCTGTGTGTACACACAGTGGTGGTCGGGGAGAACCTGCTGCCGCCTCCTCTGAAGCCGCCACTACTCCCCCATGGCCGCCGCTCCTCCATGTGAGAAACCTCGGCCCTGCACAAAACAAAGAAACAAAAAAAAATAAAACCCTAGCCCGGTTAGGGTTAAGGTAGTACGAAAGAATAAAGAAGAGATTAAAAAAAATGTAGGGGCATTTTCTTATATATATATATTTTCATTAGGGTTTTCATTAGAAATTTGATAATAATGTACGATAAAAAAAAAAAGGGGAATATCCTCACATATAATTATATAGGTGTTTAAATGATTGAATATATATATATATATATATATATATATATATATATATATATATACATATATATATATATAGTTTTAAATTATGGATGTATAAATTTGACTTTAATTTAATTAGTTTTTTTAACATTCATATTTTATATATGTTAAATAAACATTTAAATATGAAGTCTTAAATTTTAAATTAGATTGGAGTTAACCATTTAGGAAATTTATTCTGTTTGTAAGTTATTTGACTATAGGGAATATTTTTAGTCCACCTAGATATAGGTTTTTGAGATTAAACTTTATAGGACAAATTTCATTATGAATTTAATTGACCCTTTAGTCGATATAGTTTAACCACATTTTAATTATTGTTAAAGTAAATTTTAGACATTATAAACTAAGTTCTAGGACTAATTCATTTAGTTCCTAAAAGCAATTAATGATTATTGGAGATTAATATTATCTTCATTAATTATTTTAGAGAGTTTTGATTTAATTAAGTTATTGAATAAAATTGTTGAGGTAATAAAATAATTCTTTTAGTATTCCGTTATTTAATTATAAATTATTATTGCTTACTTGAGTTAGTGGTTAGAATTAACTCACACATAGTTAAGACAAACTTGCTAGCGCATTTCACATTAGCAAATTTAATGTTATTAGGTTGTTATTTTAAAAAAAAAAAAATTATCCCGTTCGTGCCCAAAAGTTTGGGCATGACACTAACAAGGTGGTTCACAACTGTGGATCTGAAATCCTCTCACAAGGTAGTCTTTAATCGGACTTATCTCCTAATAGAGATTGAGATTCCTAACAGGATATGTTTTGCTGAAGAACATTGTATGACCTTAACCGGTCTGACCTTAACCAGTCTGGTTACTATTCTACAGATAGTTACTTGTGAGTTTCATCTCACCGTGGTTTTTCCCATTTGGGTTTCCACGTCAAAATCTCTTGTGTTATGGTGATTGTACTTCTGTGGGTGAATGCCTTATTTGTTGTTTGGTTTGCATTTGTGTTAACCGGTTTGTTAGTAAAACTATTATACCGGTTTACTGCTAAATTGTTTAAGTGTTTAAGTTTAGTAATTATTGGTATACTAATTCACCCCCCCTCTTAGTATTCATCAGATTCTATTCCATGAATTTTTCTTTTCAGCACTCTGGTAAATATCTTGGTTGTTTCAGGTCCTGGGATCTCTTCTCTAAGTAGGATGTCTCTATTTTGGTTCTTCTTTTCGTTTCCAGTCTTATTATCATTGTAGCATTTCATTTATGCAAATGCACTAAGATAAAGTGCCATCATGCATTGTTTACTTGGGATCTTGCATATCTTGTGCCTTATTGTACATGCATTGCTTATAAAGGGCCATGAGGGGGTTGATGTTTGCCTTTTGTTTTCCATCTACCTTTTTCCAGTGAGTGTTCTTTCCACAACATTCACCTCATGTTGTGTGTCAACTAAGTGGTCCTTCCATGATACTGTGTACTTTCTCTACACCTTTAATGTTCTTGGTTCTTCGTCGTGTGGTTCTTGTTGACCATTCTTTTCAGTGTACCTGTCCCTCTCCCTTTTTCAGCATTATGGGGAGGTTTGTCATGTTGGTTCTAATGCTTCAGTGGTTCGATTGATCAGCTCTTCAGGATTTGGTTTATCATGCCATCTGTATCTTCGAGTTTAGTTGTTTGCCTTTTTTTGCCTTCTGATTCGAGTAGTGTCATTGGAGGGCACTCATATAGATTACAGTCTTCTCTACCTAGTCATGTTCTATTTTTCAGTGGAGGTTCCTCAGATCAGCACTTATTCTTCGATATTTTTGCAGGTTCTTCATGCTTCAGTGATTCTTCTGATCTTCTCTTGTTCCTATCTTTTGGAACATTCTTGTTTGGAGGCTTTTCCAGTCCTTCTTCTTTCCTTTTCCATCTCTATTTGGATTAGAGTTTTTTTCCCATGTGGTTTTCTCTATTTCTCTAGTTCATAGAGATTTGGTTGTATTTGGGTACCTGATTAGGCCTTGTTGTCGGGACCCATATTTCCTGCTTTCAGTAGCTGTTCTAGGTTTTAGCTTCTCCCTAAGTCTAGCTTAAGGGAGGGTGTTAGAGTATTCAAGTCTTTACTTGATTAATTAAACAACATTTATTTAGTTATTTAAGTTCCCTTTATCTCTTTTACACTTAAGCTAGCTTTAGGTGCATAATAATTAATTCTTTTATTAATTATTATGTGAAAGCCTAGGTTTTCCTTTTTAGGGTTTCTTGACCTATTAGAGGTTAATTATTTTCATTGTATTGTAAGGATTATCACAATACATATTTTGTGAATATTGAGCTCTCATATTTTGAGCATATTTTTTGTGTATTTATTTTTTTGTTATTGCTTCCTTGCATCTCCTTGTAATAGGTTATTCAGCTTGCAGAGATCATTTGGGCTGCTATGGTGTTGTATTTCTCAACTCTCACATTCCTGGCTATCAAGGAAGATGATTTGGCACTAGAAGTGTATGTACCTGAAAATAAGGCACTTGCTGCTAAAATTGGAGACTGGGATGAATGCGTGATTGACAGCGGTTGTTCACATCATATGACTGGAGATAAAGGTAAGTTTCTATCTTTGCAAGAATTTGATGGCGGTCTAGTTAGATTTGGAGATGACAAAGCATGCATGATCAAAGGAAAAAGAACTATATCACTGGATGGTAAGAACAATACTGACAATGTTCATTATGTTGAAGGTTTAAGGCATAATCTTTTGAGTGTGGGACAATTGGTAGATAAGGGATTTCAATTATAGTTCAAGGATGAAAAATGAAAAATCATTAATAGATCTGGTTTGGAGATTGCAACCAGTACACAAATAAAAGGTAATATATTTCATTTGAACTCTGGTGAGTAGATATATTTGATTACACATATTGATGAGAGTTGGCTATGGCATAAAAGGACGCATCATGTGAATTTTGATTACATTGTGAAGATCAGTTCAACTAAGGCAGTTAGGGATATATCTAAGATTATGAAGCCCTATAATCTGACATGTACATGTTGGCATTATGTGAACCGGTATGAAGACATAATGATATTGTATGTTGTCATTGATATCAATATGTGACATGATGTGAATTGACACATGTGACATGTGAGAAGAGAGAACCACATATATATATGAATCGGTATATATGCCGAAGTGAAGCAGTATATTTATTCAAGATGAACCGGCATGTCACGATGAACCGACATGCAATTATGGGAACTAGCACATGGAAGCATTGTATGACTACCGGTTGGTAGGTAGTTTCCATTTAAGGATTTCTGGTTGGAGTACCTCAAACCTGTGTAACTCAATCAGTGATTTTTGTGTGATGAGTTAGCAGTATAATAGAGAACAGATCGTGTTGCCATCTAAGCCCTGTGCACGTGAAGGATCTTGCATGAAGAAGACTATCCCTATCTACCTTGGGAATGTGTGAAGTTTCTCAAATGGTGATAATGTGTGATGGGTTATTAGCCACCATGAAATCGATGGATAATGGACAATGGAGAATGTCTTGAGATCGATTCAAGAGTGTTGCATTTAATGCAATATGATTCAACAGTCAAGATTGAACCATTTGAATTGCTTAACCTAATAGGTTTAGGGTTTAGGGTTTTTACTACCGACCTGTCTGTTTCCTATAAGGTCGATGTTGTGTCTCTTTCTAAGGTTGTTGGCAAAAGTTGTATGTTTGTATCCAAGGAAAGTGATACGTAATTCTTGTCAGACCAAAGGAGAGAAGAGATACTTGCAAAGTGAAAGTGCAAAAGGTGGAGATGAGCCAAAATGAATCTGCATTAGCATTGAGTGTTGTTACTAGATCATTGTAATTCCTATTGATCTTTAACCACTTCAACAGTTGTGAAATCCCTTAACAGGGTAGCCTTAACCAGCTTGATACAAATCCCTTAACAGGGTAACTTGAAGCTATTGAGTTATGGGAAGCTATAGAGCTTTGGAGATCCTTTAGCTATTGAGTTCTTGAAATCCTCTAACAAGGTAACCCTAATTGGGTTTAACCCTTAACCGGGTGATCCCTAACAAGATCGGTTCTTAGAAGAACCTACTATAATATCTTTAAACTGACAAGCCTCCTAACAAAGTGAACTTCTAAAGAGTTCAAAAAGCAGCTTGTGGGTATTCATCCCCACCATGTTTTTTCCTAGTTGGGTTTCCACGTGAAAAATATGTGTGTCATGTGTGATGCTTTTATCTTTTGATGCTTTGTTATTACCCATTGAGCATATGATCATTCTGTGTTTTATGCCTATCTATAAAACATATTGAACTAACTATTGTGAAGATCTGATGATAGTTTACCTATTCATGCATGAGGGTGTAATGGTACTATAGTATTGAGCTAAGAGGAAAGCTTAGTGAGTAACCGGTTTATGATTGTTTTAGTTGTTCTGGGTCCTACCGGTTGCACTCTATTTTAACCAGAGTCACTACTTGCTAGTCACTTGGAGTATTTGTTGACAAAGCGGTTTTGGATAGAATTTTGCCTGTACTGATTCACCCCCCCTCTCAGTACCAGTTTGGTACTATTCATTCATCATTGAGTTATCAATTGGTATTAGATCACTCTAGGTCCTCTATGTTGTAAGCTTAACTGCTTGAGGTAAAGATCCCAGTCAAATGATGAAGAGGGAAGGTCCAAAGTTTAACAGGGAAAATTTTGGTATATGGAAAGATAGGATGAAGATATTCATCAGAAGAATGGGTGGTCAACACTAGAGTTATGTTGAGAATGTCTATGTTGTCCCTACCAGTACTCTCACTGATGACCAAAAGAGAGAGATACAAGAAAATGGGCAAGTCATGGAAGCCCTTATTATTAGTCTATCTGACATTGAGTTTATTGATGTTCAGGACAAGGTAAATCCCAAAGAGGTATGGGATGCTCTTGAAATTATCTCTGGTGGTGATGAACATGTAAAACAGGCTAAGGAAGAAAGCCTGAGAGGGAAGTTTCAAGATATGCGGA
This sequence comes from Cryptomeria japonica, assembly GCF_030272615.1. Taxonomy (NCBI): domain Eukaryota; kingdom Viridiplantae; phylum Streptophyta; class Pinopsida; order Cupressales; family Cupressaceae; genus Cryptomeria; species Cryptomeria japonica. Next base: position 310,935,093 of record NC_081408.1, read on the forward strand.
TGGTTGAAGGTGAGACCATTCAGCAGTATGGAATAAGAATCAAAACAGTTGTTGGAGAAATCAAGAGTGCAGGTGGTAAAATAGAAGATTCCACTATGGTAAGAAAAGTCCTGAGATCCCTGTTGTCGGTCTATGCAATAAGGGTTGCTACTATTCAGGAGCTGAGATCAATAGACAAGACTAAGGTATCCTTGGACTCCATCATAGCCAAGTTGATAGCCTATGAGCTAAATAGTTTTGATGGCAGTGTTCAAAAGACTGAATCAATATTTAAAGCTTCTGCTATACCATCCAGAAAAGGAAAAGAAGCTAGCACTAGTGGTGAACCTAGACAAAGTAGAGAAATGAATGATGAGGAGATTCTGATGGCATTTGAAGCTCTCCTTGCCAGAAAGATTCCTAAAGGAACCAGTAAATAAAAAGGTAAGCTACCTTTGAAATGCTTTTCTTGTAACCAAATAGGACATATTGCTATAAATTGTCCTAATGACGATAACAAGGACAAACCAGAAAGGTTCAGGAAATTCAAAGGAGGAAACTGGAGAAACTGTTTTGTAGCAGTTGATGAAGGTGTCACAGATGAGGAATCATAAGATGAAGAGAATGAAGACATTGTGTTTGTTGTTGTAAAGGAAGATGTGGCAGACAAGAAGGCTCTTGTCTCCCAGTTTGATAATTCCAATGAGTGGATCATTGACACTGGCTGTTCTCACCATGTGACTGGTGATCGAAGCAAGTTTCTATCCTTGGAGGAGTATGATGGTGGTGTGTTTCACTTTGGAAATGATGCACTATGCATGGCCAAAGGCAAAGGTTCCATCTCTCTGAATGGAAAGAGTAGTGCTTACAATGTGTACTGGGTTGATGGTCTCAGACACAACCTTCTGAGTGTTGCCCAGCTGAATGATAGTGGCCTCACTCTAGAATTCAAGAATGGAGTTTGCAGAATCAAAGGAAAAGAGGGTGAATTGGTGGCCATCGACATGCAGACCAAAGGTAACCTATTTCATCTAAACTCAAATATAAGCACATGTCTTATGGCTAAGTTTGATGATAGCTAGATATGGCATAGGAGACTCTGCCATGTAAACTTTGATAACATTGTAAAGGCCAATAAGATCAAGGGAGTTAGAGGGTTACCGATACTAAGCAAACTGGATAATACCTTGTGTAGAGAGTGTCAATTGGGAAAAAATTCTTCCTCAACCTTTAAAGGCAAATCTTTCACTACTGACAACTTGCTTGATCTTGTGCATACTGATTTGTGTGGTCTTATGAAAACTAGAAGTGTGTAGGGTGATAGGTACTTCATGATTCTCACTGATGAGTGCTCAAGAATGATGTGGATCACATTCTTGAAAGACAAGTCTGAAGCCTTTGTGAAATTCAAAGATTTCAGAGCATTAGTGGAGAAGGAAAGTAGTAAAAGGATCAAATGTCTCAAAACTGATCAAGGAGGGGAATTCACTTCTAGTGAATTCAACAAGTATTGTGAAGAATTTGGCATCAAGAGACAACTGTCTGCCCCCCGGACTCCATAGTAGAATGGCCTAGTAGAGAGGAATAACCAGACTATGGTTGAAGCAGCTAGAACCATGTTGATTCAAGGGAAGGTAGCTCACACCTTTTGGAGAGAAGTGGTGAGCACTGCAGTCTACACAATGAATCGGGTACTCATCAAGAAAGGTAAGGAAAAAACTCCTTATGAGTATTGGACTAGTAAGACACCTGTGGTTAGCTACTTTAGGGTATTTGGTAGCAAACGTTACATCAAGAGGAGTGAACATCAGGGCAAATTTGAAGCTAAATATGATGAGGGAATATTCCTAGGATATTCCACCAAGAGTAAAGCTCTCAAGTGCTACAACAGTAGGACTCAAAGAATTATGAAAAGTATCAATGTAAGAGTTCATGAATCTTCTGAGAAAACTGAGGAAACTGACAGTGAGCAAGCTGTAAATGAACCGGTTGCAACCTTCTGGAAACCGGTTGTTAGTCAACCAAGTACTAGTAACAGTGTTCCTGAATCGATGAATGCTGATACTGATGAAGAGGAAAAGCAAGAAGAACCATTCAAGACCATTCCTTGGTATGTCAAGCTGAATCATGATCCTAAGCAGATCATAGGAGATAAGGATGCAGGAATCCTTACAAGAAGAAAGATCAGAGAAAACTCATGTATGATCTCTAAATTTGAGCCTAAATCATTCAAAGAGGCTCATAAAGATGAAGACTGGATCAAGGCAATAGAAGAGGAACTTGACCAAATAGAGAAAAATGGTACATGGTCCTTGGTACCCAGACCGAAGCATAAAAATGTCATTGGCACCAAATGGGTGTTTAGAAACAAGCTGAATGAGGATGGCATAATGATTAGTAATAAAGCTAGATTGGTGTGCAAAGGATATGCTCAAGAAGAAGGAGAAGACTATGGAGAAACCTTTGCTCCTGTAGCTAGATTGGAAGGAGTTCATATGCTTCTTGCATATGCATCTTTTAAAGGATTCAAGGTATATCAAATGGATGTAAAATCTGCATTCCTAAATGGTGTACTTGAAGAGGAGGTGTATATAGAGCAACCAGATGGGTTTTCCATATCTGAAGTCAGTGATATGGTGTGGAGGGTACATAAAGCCTTATATGGTCTAAAGCAAGCACCTAGAGCATGGTATGAATGTCTACATTCCCATCTTGTGATGATCGGATTTGAGAGAACAAGTGAAGATAGTAATATCTACTTGAAGTCTGAAGGAGATCAGATCCTAATCTGTGAGGTTTTTGTTGATGACAAGATGAGTCATGAGTTTGCTGATGAGATGAAGAAAGAGTTTGAGATGTCACTTATAGGGGAGATTAAGTTATTCTTTGGACTACAGATCTAATAGATGAAAGATGGAATCTTTATCACTCAGTCCAAATATGTCAAAGAGGTGTTGAAGACCTTTGGCATGGTAGATAGAAAACTGGTTGGTACACTAATGGTAACCGGTTGGTACACCAATGGTAACCGGTTGCAAATTGTCAAAAGAGGATGATTCTACACTGGTTGATGAGAAAGAATACCGATCAATGATTGGTAAGTTGCATTATGTAGTGCATAGCAGACCAGATATTGCACATGCAGTTGGCATTACTGCAAGGTTCCAGAAAAGTCCAAGAGAATCCCACTTGGTTGCAGTCAAGCGGATTCTTAGGTATCTGAAGGAAACAGTTGACTATGGATTATGGTACCCATACAACAATGATTTCATTCTGAAAGTATTCACAGATACTGATTGGGCAGGTAATGTGGATGACCGGAAAAGAACAACTGGTGGTGCATTCTTTCTCGGTGGTAGACTGGTCTCATGGATGAGTAAAAAATAGAGTTGTATCTCTCAGTCTACAGTGGAAGCAAAGTATGTTGCAGCCTTCATGAACTGCACTCAGACAATCTGGATGAAGCATGTTTTAAATGGCTTCAAAATCCCTGTATCTGAACTAGTAAGTATATTCAGTGATAACACAGGTGCTATCAATATTTCAAAGAATCTAGTTTTACATTCTAGAACCAAGCATTTTGAGCTTAAGTATCATTTCTAGAGGGAAAAGGTTCAGAATAAAGAGATTACATTGGAACATGTTTCCAGTAAGGAGTAGTTAGCAGACATATTCACCAAGCCTCTCCCAAAGACTACATTTGTGCATTTAAGAGGTGAATTGGGGGTACTGCCCCTTCAGGACGTGAACTAAAAGTATTTGTTCCACATCAGTCAGGTATTGCATAGTCAATTTTTTTGTTGATTGATGTGTTAAAGGGTGCTACTCCTCATGGGGAGCAGCATAATGGAACAGGGATGCTCGTGCCTCCACTTTGGCATTGTTGTCAAAGGGGGAGAAGATGTGAAGTGGAGAGATATCTTTGTATATGAAGCGAAGAGATATCTTTGTATATTGCCATCAACACCAAAGGGGGAGATTGTTGGCATTATGTGAACCAATATGAAGGCATAATGATATTGTATGTTGTCATTGATGTCAATATGTGACATGATGTGAACCAGCACATGTGACATGTGAGAATAGAGAACCTGCATATATATATATGAACCGATATATATGCCAAAGTGAAGTGGTATATTTGTTCAAAATGAATCGGCATGTTACGATGAACCAGCATGCAGTTATGGGAATCGGCACATGGAAGCATTGTATGACTATCGGTTGGTAGGTAGTTTCCACTTTAGGATTTCCGATTGGAGTACCTCAAGCCTATGTAACTCAATCGGTGATCTTTGTGTGATCAGTTAGCAGTATAACGGAGAATAGATCATGTTGCCACATAAGCCCTATGCACATGAAGGATCTTGCATGAAGAAGACTATCCCTATCTACCTTGGGAATGTGCGAAGTTTGTCAAACAGTGATAACGCATGATGGGTTATCAGCCGCCATGAAATCGGTGGATAATGGATCATGGAGAATGTCTTGAGATTGATTCAAGAGTGTTGCATTTAATGCAGTATGATTCAATGGTTAGGGTTGAACCATTTGAATTGCTTAACCTAATAGGTTTAGGGTTTAGGGTTTTTGCTACTGACTTGTCTATTTCCTATAAGGTTAATGTTGTGTCTCTTTCTAAGGTTGTTGGCAAAATTTGTATGTATGTATCCAAAGAAAGTGATACGTAATTCTTGCCAGACCAAAGGAGAGAAGAGATATCTGCAAAGTGAACATGCAGAAGGTGGAGATGAGCCAAAACGGATCTGCATTAGCATTGATTGCTGTTACCAGATCATTGTAATTCCTATTGATCTTTAACCACTTCAACAGTTGTGAAATCTCTTAACAGGGTAGCCTTAACCGGCTTGATACAAATCCCTTAACAGGGTAACTTGAAGTTATTGAGTTCTGGGAAGCTATAGAGCTCTGGAGATCCTTTAGCTATTGAGTTCTTGAAATCCTCTAACAAGGTAACCCTAATCGGGTTTAACCCTTAACCGGGTATTATAGACATCCCTTAACTGGGTGATCCCTAATAGGATCAGTTCTTAGCAGAACCTATTGTAATGTCTTTAACCAGACAAGGCTCCTAACAAAGCAGACTTCTAAAGAGTTCAAAAAGTAGCTTTTGGGTATTCATCCCCACCGTGGTTTTTCCCAGTTGGGTTTCCACGTGAAAAATATGTGTGTCATGTGTGATGCTTTTATCTTGTGATGCTTTGTTATTACCTGTTGAGCATATGATGGTTCTGTGTTTTATCCCTGTCTATAAAACATATTGAACTAACTATTGTGAAGATTTGATGATAGTTTACCTATTCATGCATGAGGGTGTAATGGTACTATAGTATTGAGCTAAGAGGAAAGCTTAGTGAGTAACTGGTTTATGATTGTTTTAGTTGTTCTAGGTGCTACCGGTTGCACTCTATTTTTACCGGATTCATTTCTTGCTAGTCACTTGGAGTATTTGCTGACAAAGCGGTTATGGATAGAATTTTGCCTGTACTGATTCACCCCCCCCTCTCAGTACCGATTTGGTACTATTCGTTCATCATTGAGTTATTAGTAAATAATGTCAAATGGGTAAATAGGTCAGAACCTCTTTTAGGAGTATACAAGATAAATCAAATGATGTTCTTGATCTTATTCATACTGATTTATGTGGCCCTACTAGAGTTAAAAGTTTTCAAGGTGATAGATATTTCATGCTAATCATCGATGATTATTCTAGAATGATGTGGGTTACTTTTCTAAAAGAAAAATCTGAAGCATTTGAAAAGTTTAAAATATTTAAGGCTATAGTAGAAACTAAGACTAGATTGAAGATTAAATGTTTGAGGTCAGATCATGGTGGAGAATTCACATCCGGTGAATTCAATAATTTTTGTGAGAAGCATGGTATAAGAAGACAATTTTTTGCTCCCTGGACACCTTAACAAAATGGAGTTGTGGAAAGGAAGAATAGAACTATCTTGGATCCTACTAAAACAATGATGATGGAAGCTAGTCTACCTCATATCTATTGGAGAGAAGCAATGAGGATAGCGGTTTATACATTGAACAAAGGACATATCAAAGGAGAAACTAGTAAGACACGTTATGAAATATGGTTTGGCAATACACCTACAGTTAAATATTTCATAATTTTTGGTAGTAAATGTTATATCAAGAGAGATGATATTGTTATCAATGTTTTGGATGTTGTTGTTTTTCCTGATATCCTTAAATTTTCCAAAGTTTGTATTGTTCCTTGTCTGCGAGTCCATGGTTTCTAAGGGTTTAGGGTTTAATAACTTCAAATTCATGTGGTAAAAAAAGCCTTTGTGTCACATTGTTTTCAAATCACTTTTGTTTGCCCGTTACCTTTTTCACTTAATTGGAAGGGTCACCGTGTCATCGAATGGGGCCATTTTGAGTTTTAGGCTTGGGCGGGTTCTTATTAAAATTGAAATGTTTTATATTTTCCTAAAGTCCTAAGTTATTTTCTCTATGAATGTGTCAAGATCTTAAAGGCCGGATAAGTTCCATTTGATCTAACGATTGTTGTGACACCGCAATGGGAAGTCATGTGTTGAATATTCATCATGACTCAATGACAAGCCACTAATGGTGGGGTCGGTCAAACAATTAATGGAGATAGTTAGTTGTGACAGTTTAGTGGTGGTGGCTAAGTAATGAAGGACCTTAAGGATCAAATGGTTAGGTCATGATCTAACGGTTGTCACTAGACTGCTACGAAGAGATGCTCATCCTTTACTCTTCATGAACTAGTGACTGAATGGTGGGCCCGACCAATATGGGCATCCCAGGTGTGTTAAAGGATTGACAAGTCCAGGGGAAATCAATAGTTGTTGCTAAACTGCAGTGGGAAGATGCTTGACCTTTACTCATTGCGGATCAACAACAAAGAGCAGGTGAGTAATGAAATGATGGGCCCACTTTGAAGGTTTAAGTGATTAAAAGGTGTGCTGATTTTGCGTGATCTAGTGGTTGTCTTCAGATCACGATGGAAATTCGCTCAATTTTTATTCTTTGTAGATTAGCAACTGAAAGAAATTGCATGCTAAAAACATCTGTTTGGTCCATTGGAGCAGAAAATTTGAAATTTTAATGGTTTAATTGCAGAATGTGTGGCTCCATTGATGGTAATTAATGCTCATTTGCTAGTGGGGTGCTTTCATAAAACATTGTTTTGAGACTTTAATCGCAAAAGGCATTCAAGAAGATTAGAAAAGACAAGGTGCGTAGTTTCTGTGAATTCTTAGGCATCAAGTAAGTTTCTTTGTGACTGTGCTTTGCAATTCCTGTTTGTATGACATTGTTTGGTGCTAGAAATTTAGAAGTGGTTATTTGAATAATAATTGAAATAAGGGTAGCCTTAGATTGATAAGATGGAATTGCGAAGAGAATTTAAGGGAAAGATAGATTACCAAGAGAGGGCTATTTGTGATAACTTTCAAGAACAATTGGTTCAATCCATGAATAGTGCAACCAAGATAAAGGAACTTCTTCCCAAGTCTCCCTGCCTACAGATTGATGATGGTTTAATGACAAGGGATGTTGGCTAAGAGATCCCCAAATAGGCATGACAGGTTTGGGTTTGTTCAGGGTAAGGTTTAGTCAATGGAATGCACCTGCTCCTACAAATAACATATGGGAATTAGATGTTGGGAAATTGGTGGTCCCTCGGGTTTTCATGGACATTGATTTGTTGACCCAGATTGCAAAAAGTTATGACCCTATCACTAGGACTGTGAGGAATGTAAGTGGGGTCCCCCTAATTGAAATTATTGATGATGAACTTAGAAGGGTATTCTGGCTGAATAAAGCCTCAAGTTATTTATAACCCATTGATTTTGAAATGCTCAAGAAGGTTTATGATGCCCAAAAGGATCATCTTAGGAATGGGTCATTGAGGGAAATTTTTGCAAAGATAGGAGGATTAACATTGGTAGGCCCTAGCACAATGGAGCCTTTCCCTATGAATTTATTGACTTTAAGGGCTAAGGGTATATATTGGTCTCTATGTCAAATTTTCAGAGAAGATGTAGAGAATGCCATGCCCACTCATTATATGCATATGATGGCACAAATTTTGAACCCGTCTTTAGCAATAGCATATGATTTTGCACCTTATCTTGTAGATGTCATTCGTGAGGGCTTAATTGGGATAAATAATGCTAATCTGGATAAACATTTTGGGTGGTATTCCATGTTAATGCATATGTTTTTGCTTAAAGGTGTGGAATATTTTGCAAAAGACATGGACCTACTAAGAGAAAAGGATGGTGAAGACATGCTAGTTCAGTTATGGAGTGCAGATCTGTCTTGGGACAGAGAAGATGCTAGCTATTTGAGGTATGATAGATGCTTTGCATATAAGCTTAGAATTGTTCTATTTCAAGAGAAACCTAGGATCCCAAAGGTTCTCCTTGAATTCATTATACCTAAGGAGTTTGCAGAGACCATCAAGATTGTGCACAATTGGGGTGACATAATCTTCTATCCTGTTTCCATTGTTTTGAGAGTATATGGTTTTTGGGGAACCCCATATTTGCTCCCCTATCATGTCCCCTTGAAGATTGGTATCGCTGAGATTATAAGGTAGAACCTAAGAAAGCCAAGCTTGTCTTCACTAAGCCCATTTTTGCCAAGGTCATTCCCCCTGGAGAGTATGTAATGTATAAGAAATTGGGGTATAATATGGTGATGCCTAGGAGGGATGAAGCTTCTACATCAAAGGGAAAGAAGCCAATGGAAGATTCTCCTGAGTCACAAGCTTCCCCAAAAAGGCAAAGGTTGGGAAAAGAGGCATAGTTAAGTGAATCCTTGTATTCTCCTTCTCAATACCCATTACATATAGGTGATGAATAGACAGTTGCTGAGAAATTAATGCAACTGGGAAGCCTAGGGGAGATTTTATTTACTTATAGAGAATTGCAAGAAGGGATACCAAAAGAGCCAATAGGTGCCAAAATGGACTTGACTGTTGAAGAATTTGTAGGTAGAGAACTGGATCCTATCATTAAGCAGGCCAGTGATGAATTTTTGGCTAATAACAGTTTTGTGAAGACAAGAGCCTTTCTGCAATTTGTTTGGAGAAAGCATATGGGGTAGTTTAAGGAAAGATGTGAAAAGAGGAAAGTTGAACAACCCCATAAGGATACATTTGTTGTTGAAGAAGAAATAAAGCACAAAATGCTAAGAGAGTTTGAAAAAATTACCCTTGAGGAAGGGAGAAAATTGATTGCAAATGCTGGAGTGTTAATTCTCCCAGAATGGGACATAGCCGATGCAATAGTTTTTGATGATGTAAAGAAGGAGACTAAATCTTTAGAAGGAATAACTTACAGTAATGACCATGCAGCCCTTGTAATGTGGTCACTTACAAGAGAAGAAAATAAAAGAAGGAGAGATTCCTTAGAATCTGATTACTCAGGGGGCATGATTGTAAAGAGAGTCAGGGATATAGGGGTAGTTGAAGTTGCTAGAATGACCTTAGAGTCTGCTAAATTTGGCATGGTAGTGGCTGAAAAGGAGGCCAAGGAGAAAGATAATCTCCATGTAAAATCAGAGGTAGTCCTAAAGGCTTATAATGAAGCAAAGCTTGAGATAGCTTCTAAAGATAGCACCATTGTAGAGCTGAAAAGTAAATTGGAAGGATAGCATAAAAAAGGTGAGTCTTCCCAACTGATGATTGCTTCTTCTCCTGCTAAGCCCCCTCCTTCCAACCCAATTGATGAATTCCCTCCTTCTCCCATGACTCCTGGTTTCCAATCAATTGAGAACATTCAAGATGAGACGGAGAAATTGAAGTAGGCTCAAGTAGTTTTTGCAAGCAAATATGAGGAGAAGATCAGGGGTAGCATTTTGAAGTTTGCTGATACTATCGGAGCAATAATTGTTTATATTAATATGAAAAGAATATTGACTCTTTTGTGTTATTTGAAAGAATATAAGGCTATTTTGGAGCCAATATTGGATAAATGGACTGCCAGAGAGGTGGATTTAGAGTCCATATATTCTTTATCCTAGGAAGAATTAGGTGTTGATGTCACTATTAAACCTACTTATAAATTAGTAAAAGGTTTGTCCAAGTTTGTAGAGTAAAGAGTCAACATAGAAAAGAGGGAAAACTTATACCGAAAAGAGTATGCAAATCAAAAATTTGAATTGTTTCCTAGAGGTTTTGTAAGTATCTGTAAATTGAAAGATAAAGAAGTATGGCTTGGCAAGTTAGGTCATAAGTTGTCTCAGAGAATAAATAACATTATGGATATATATTATACTTCTTTATTTATTCAAACCACTGAAGAGATTGAAAAAATAAAATCACATTTTGGCTTTTTGGAGAAGGAAATTAAAGCAGTTAAGGGAAACGTGGAAAAGTTTGAACAAGCTAAAAGAAGAAAATTGTTAGTTTCTCTTGGCCTGATGATGATACATTCAAGGTATGGAAAAGAAAATATGTTGTGAAAGAGAAAAAATCATAGGAAGATCGTATCGACGCTCTAGCATGTGGCAGCTCACAGGCGACCTAAAGTGGTTAGTTCTTATAACAAATATTTTTGGGGTAACTGGAATTTTGAAGAATTAAAGACACTTGACACCTGATCTGCAAATATTGAGAAGTTAGTTGGTCATTTTCCAACTGGATAACTAATTATTTATGCTCCTACTTCAATTGTAATCAATGTAACTTTTGGGGGGAATTATGGTTAGGATAAGAATATTCTTCTAGGGAAGTCTAAAGCTTGTTGCATCCAATTTTTATAAATGGATACCAAGACTACCTAGAGAGGGATCACAAGAAGTTTGTATCAAAGCTCTGGCAAAATATGTATAGGATTTTGTTTTGGCATTTTGGAGGATCATTTTGTGTCTATGTAAAACTTTGACAAGAGAATATTAATATAAAAGAAGAACATTTTTTCGCCCAGATCTATGTTGTCTTTGTGTCTGTACGCTGGTTATCATTTTGACTAAATGATCTAGGATTATTTAGTTAAAAGATTTGCTAGGAAAAATTATGAGAATGTCTTAGATTTTTTCCTCAAGGAGGAAAATTAAATATACTCAATTCCTTTTAATTGATAATCAGTAAATTTACATGAATTTGATGACTGGGTCTAGCATAGGTTGAGAGTTTATATATGTCAGACATATATAGATTCAGTAAATCAAAGTGATGATATGTGTGTGAATTTCTATTGTCAAATTTTCATTTGACTTTTAATGACTCTAAGGCCCGAATAAGGCATTGGTATGACTTTCTAATGTTCTTGACATTCTTGGTGATCCATTAGAATAAAAATGCATCTTTCATTTATGTTCGGTTGCACTAAAGTGATAAGGTTTGTAGAAATTTGCATTGGTTTTTTGTAAATCACCTATTAAAATTGTGAGAAAGTAATCACAAAAGGGTATACTTTCCTAAGCTCTATTAAGCTTGAAATGTAGGAGGTTTCTTTGTAAACCTTGTTAATTGTTGTCTTGTGCTTCTATTCTCATTGTTCTCTCCTTGTGTGAATAGAGGCTTGAGATCTTAGAGAGAAAACAAAGCAATCAGAAATTGAGACCAATAGATATCATTGGCAAATTTGATCCTAGATGTGATGAAGGCATATTTCTTGGTTATTCTAATGAAAGCAAGGCATATAGATGTTATAACAAGAGATCGTAAAGAATTGTGGAGAGTTCTAATGTCAAAGTAGATGAGCTAAACATAAGTCAAATTAGAGTTTATGAGAAGGAACCGACAGTGGAAATGATTATATCTGAACTGGTAGCACCTTTACTAGAACAGAGTGTTGAACCAGTTACTCCGGTAGTATCAGAGAATTCTACAATAACTGAAGAGCAAGGAAGAGGAATAGAGAGTTAGAGGACTCCTAGGTATGTGAGATAGAATCATTCAGAAGATCAGATCATTGGGGATAAGAGCAATGGAGTGCTGACATGAAGAAGATTGAAAACTAATTAGGTATGTTTAATTTGATAAGTTGAACCGGTATCAGTAATTTAGGCATGTAAAGATGAATATTGGTTGAAAGTTATGGAAGAAGAATTAGATTAGATTGAGAAAAATAACACATGGACTTTGGTTCCCTAACCTAAAAATAAAAATGTTATTGGAACTAAATGGGTTTTTAGAAATAAATTGAATGACGATGGTCAAGTTATAAGGAATAAGGCTAGATTGGTTTGTAAAGGATATTCTAAGAAGGAAGCAATTTATTATGGAGAAACTTTTGCACCTATAGCTAGGATTGAAGTTGTAAGATTATTTCTTGCCTATGCTTCTTATAAAAACTACAAGGTTTATTAGATGGATGTTAAATGTGCATTTTTTAATGGGGATCTTGATGAGGAAGTTTATATTGAGAAACATGATGGTTTTTCACTATCAGATTATACAAACATGGTTTGCAGGTTAAGGAAATATTTATATGAATTGAAACAAGCACCTGTAACTTGGTATGCAAGGTTGGATAAATATCTTTTGAAGATTGGTTTTACTAAGGGAAGTGTTGACAATAATTTATATTATAAGATCACTAATGATGATATACTGATTATTGAAGTATTTGTTGATGACATTATTTTTGGAGGTGAAGATAAGTTATGCATAGATTTTTCTAAGAATATGGAGAAGAGTTTGAGATGTCTATGATTGGAGAGATGAAATTTTTCTTAGGTTTACAGATTACTCAGATTGACAAATGTATTTTCATCTGTTAAACTAAGTATGCTAAGCAATTGTTGAAGAAATTTTGTATGGGAGATGCTAAATCGGTAAGTACTCCTATTGTTACAAGTGATAAATTGACAAGAAAAGATGTTTCTGCACCAATAAATCCTACAAGATGCAAATCTATGATTGGAGGTCTGCTTTATTTGACTTAGACTAGGCCTGACATAATGACTTTTGTTTGTATTGTTTCAAGACTTCAAAGTGATACTAGAGAAAATCATGAGATTGTGGTGAAAAGGATTTTTAGATACTTGCAAGGTACATCAAAATTTGGTTTGTGGTACCCTAAGGATGATAAATTTACTTTATGTGCATATATAGACATTGATTGGGCTGGAGATGTTGATGACCAAAAAATTACTTTTGTTGGAGCTTTCTTTGTTGGAAAGAAGTTGGTTTCATGGATCAACAAGAAATAGTCATGTACTTCTTTATCTACAGATGAAGCTGAGTATGTTGTTGCTGCTACTACTAATTGTACACATGTTTTATGGATGAAGCAAATATTGAAGGATATAGTGGTGGATTGTTATGCACCGGTAGTTATTCATTGTGATAACTTTGTTGCTATTGATATATCAAAGAATCCTGTATTTAATTATAAAACAAAGCACATATCTATCAAGTAAAACTTTTTGAAGGAAAAGGTGGGAGAAAATGAAGTTAGACTGGTTTATGTGAACACTAAAGAGCAGATTGCAAATATTTTCACTAAACCTTTGCCCAAGGAATCATTTGAGTACTAGAGAGATAGATTGGGAGTTTTTTCCCCTCTAGTAGAGACTTGATTGATGTAGTCTGGCATCAGTCCGGTATGCATTATCAGAGATACTATTCATTCTGACACTGTTGTGGGGATACTACTTCTTAGGGGTTATAGTTAGCTTTGTGATTCAGTGGTTTATATTTTTTCTTTGAAATTTTTGTTAGATTTCTGGCATTGATGTCAAAGGGGGAGTGATATTGACGTGAAAATGACAAAGAAAGAAAAAGAAAAATTCAAAGGGGGAGAGATATTAATAGAGAGATTCAGAGTTGTATGTGGGAGATTGTTGGTTGTCTTCCATTGGGGGAGACTTGTTTGGCATTTCTTGGTACTTAGATATTTTTCACATCTAGTGTTTCCATCAATGGCAAAGGGGGAGATTGTTGGCCATTAGGTGGAATTGATTATGTGTTGCATTGATATTATGTCATTTGTACCAACACTAGCTGTCTGGATGCTTTACAGGAACCTTTTTGGTCCTGATAGGTTGAGTGGATTCTGGTTGATTTGTATCTGACATGATCTGGTAGGCTTCGATATAGTTTGGTGATGGAATTGGCTTGTTCATGATACACATCCTCATATTCAGTCAGTTGGTTTTGGTCTCGTGATCAGATGCTATCATGTATTCTTAGAAGCTTGGTTTCTAGTTCTAGCGAGGGTTTTACCAGTACAGCTTATGATGAAGATCTTTGCTGAATTGCATAAGTGGTGTTGGTACAGCTTCTGGTAGAGTTTCAGGATGTTGATGGTGATCATATTCAAGCCTTAGCGGATGGAGATGTGTGGGGGAAAAAGAAGTGAGACTAGGTTAATCATGCCCTAATCCTACCTTTTGACACACATTACGGAATACGAAAGATCCTAGAGATATCGCACAATTGGCTACTTCTTTTGGTGAAAGAGAGAGCCACAGGATATCTATTAGGATTTCTATTCCCTTGTTGAAATTGTAAGATCAAGTAATGCAAGTTCAAACCCTAATCCCAAAATGCAAGTATGAACCAATAACAAGATTGTAGAATTGAGATTAAACAATGAACAGCTGTAAATACAAGGATAAAATAAGAATGCAGATGTGTACCTGGAGTCAAAATCAGACTGGAAATGTTCAGGATGGGGGCGCGGGCGCCACTGTCCTGAAAACTGCACCAGAAACTGTTGTTCTGCACTCTGAAACACTATCTGGAAACTATCTGCAAACTGTCTGTCCGGAGGACCAGGGCGCCCAGTGCCTCTGTCCCAGGGACCAGGGCGCCCAACGCCCCTGTCCTGGCAGGACTAGGGCACCCAGCGCCCCTGTCCCAGTCTCCTGCTCTGCAATTTCACACAGAGTGTTGTTCCAACTTTCTCTCTCCGGATTTGTATCCCGTGGCGTCGTCCGAATCTCGAAACCTGCAATAATATCTGAAAAGGGGGAGGGGCGGCTATATAGGGTTTTACCTTATTCAAACCCCCGCTTCAGTGATTTCCACCTCCACGAATAGCCAAGTTGTTTTGTAAAATGTATTGTGTGTGCAGACCTAGTGTGTGTGCAAGGTCCAAAATGCAAGAAAGAAAACTAGAGCAACCTAGAAAGTAAACCCTAATTGCTTGCAAATGATAATGTAAATGCTCTAAATCAAGATGCAATGTGATCTAAAGCATGAATAAATGATGTATCAAAGCTTATGCAAAGACGTGAAAACAATACGAAATCATACCCAACCCTCAAGGGAGGAGTACAAGCCAATCTTCAGTCGGTAATCTCCTATTGTTCTTCAATGTCTTCCAAGCCCTAAGTGGATGAATGAATTTGATAGATGCTTGATAGAAAGATGTTGTAAGATGTTGAAGTCTTCAAAGATCTGCTCTTTCGCTGCATATGAAGTTCCGGAAAACAAAATTTCGATCCCTTCCAATGAAGAAAGAGAGCTCTTATGTATGAAACCCTAGGTCGTAAATTCGTATTTTGGCCGACCTAGAGATTGAATATCCCGCCAATTTCTTGGGGTTAAGCTTTATTTTATGATTGGATCGCGCTCCTAAAATTTTGGGAAAAATGTCCGGGACCATGTGCACTGGGCGCCACGGTCCCGACAACTTTTCACCAAATTTTCAGGGTCGTCGGATATGATGATTTTAGAGAGAATCCCGAAGTTACAGGTGATTTCGAGATGTTTTGACCCCCAAAATCAAGCCCCCAAGTTCGAAATAGGACTTAATTAGGGTTTTTGATTAAGTGGTGCATTGGAGGAATAAAATGCGAAGGGTGCGCTTTAGTGAAAGGGCCCAACTTTGTGATGTAGAGAATGATGAAATAGGACCTTAGACCTAATTAATTTGATTAATTAAGTGCTTAAGGAGAAATGCAATGCAGAATGCAAAATGCACTAAGGCAGGTGCTAAACTAGGTGTGAAATTGTACCACCCTAGCGAGTGCGTACAATTTACGACGCTACATTTAGCCCCCACTTTAGCGGTCATATGAGTACTACGTACATATGCAAGCTAAAGTACAAAAAAGTAAACATCATTTGAAAAAGGATATATCCATAAGTTGTCGGACGAAGCCCCCAGCGGTATCTGCAGTACACAGTTAGGAACCGCACCCTACAAAACACACGTTAGATCACAAAATCACCTAATGCTTACTAGGGAAAGTGATGAAATCTGTGAGTAGCTATATGCCCCCCCTTGTTTCATCTTGCTTATTAGGGAGGTGAAACAGGGTAGCATGTTTACTTGCGAAAAATTGTGTAAGAGAGTATTGATGAGGGGTGTTCACTAAATAGGCTTCATCAGAGCACTTTTTGGAACATCCCAAGAGTAGGGGAAGGAAAATACAATTCCAACGCAACAAACGGTTCGAAAATTGCATCTCCCAAACTCAAGTTATGATAAAATGAATGACAGAGGAGAATTAGGGTTTCAAAAAGTAAGAACAAGCAAACGAGAGTATATACCTCGAAAGTAACACTTGTATTCATCACTTTGTTGATTTCAAAATACTATTTAGTGCAGCGGAGCCCACATAGCCATCATCATGCCTTCATGACAACCAGAGCGTCCCACGAGGATCGAGATCCTATGCCAGGCCGTGATTGACGACGAGCCACTGGACGAGGTGAGTTGACTGAACGTTTGACTTTTGATTTTTTGCATGTTTGACTTTTCCGTGATCGTATGCGGGCCTTGAGGATGACTGGGGCCCACCCAGGGCACCATGGTCCCTGAGGGGCGCCCTGGTCCCCCCAGGGCGCCATGGTCCCTGACAAGGGCGCCATGGTCCCTGCAGGGCACCATGGTCCCCTCAGGGCGCCATGGTCCCCATCAGGGCGCCATGGTCCCCTCAGGGCGCCATGGTCCTTGACAGGGTGCCATGGTCCCCATCAGGGTGCCATGGTCCCCAATCAGGGCCTGGCGAGAGGTTACAAGGCTAGCATATAATGTACAACAGTTTGCATTTGCAATTTCGATGATCGAGTACTGATTATCGTCATGTTTTCATTTGCAGGGTCTCCCGTACATGAGAGAGCACACAGCGGGACATATTCTTCGCACTTTGCGAGATCAGATTCTGTGGCTGACTCAGTCAGAGAGAGACACTCTATCTATTGTAGGATTGTGGTACGTGATTTTGATGCCGGCCATTCGATTTCATCCTGCGATGCTGATGGCCTTGATGGAGCAATGGGATCCTGACACATGTACTTTTCACCTTCCAGTAGGAGAGCTGACGGTCACACTCAAGGATGTGTACCGTATACTTCATCTTCCTATTAGAGGAGCGACAGTTACATACGCGACCGATCGGTCAGCGGAGGATCATCAGAGAGAGCAGGTGTATTGCATAGGGAGAGTCATGCCGAGCGAGATGAGAGGTCGCATCATGGTCAGCTGGCTCTTACATTCTACAAGGGAGGTACCACTTCTGAGACGCCTTATGATAGCCATCATAGCACTAGCCATCTGCCCTAATGGGCGAGGGACACACATGCATGGGGGCCTCACATGGTGTATCAGAGCGATGGAGAGACACAGGAGAGTGTATGCGTGGGGTCAGAGTATGCTTGCACATCTCTATCACGACCTTGAGGAGTATGTATTCGGACAGGGTTGCAGTTTGATGACATGCACACTTCTACAGGTGTGGATTTTAGAGCATTTCACATGCACCAGGCCCGTTGGCTTCCCACTGAGTACAGCGAGCGAGTGACCTAGGGTGTTTGCTTATCCACTTACCAGCGAGTGGATATTTGGAGATTTGTTGTATTGGAGAGTGATTATTGACAGACTGACATCCGAGGTGATAGTGTGGAGACCTTACCTACTGATGCACAGATGGGATGGGATGGAGAGACAATTAGCATGCCTATAGAGGAACCACCTACTGCGAGGACGATATGCACACATCATAGTCCCTTTCTACTTTGACTAAGTACGGAGGCAGTTCGGACTAGAGCAGTGTGTTCCAGCTGATTTGCCCATCTATACTCGACACTCATGGGTCCTTCCCAGACCTGGAGCACTAGTGAGACCAACAGTAGATGATATTGAGACGACAGACTTAGAGGGATCTGATCAGGATGTAGTCACTGACTACTCTACAGAGCTTGGGGCACAGCGTAGGTACGTCTCATGGTTCATGAGATCATATCCAGGTCCTATCTTTCCACCAGATCATCCGACAGGCTACCCAGACCCATGGAGACATGGAGACCGAGATGAGGATGAGGGATCCAGGTCAGAGGAGCCAGAGGAGGGAGAGGATCATGAGGAGGTGGGAGATCCTGATCCACCTATAGGCAATCAGCCCAGTGATGAGGAGGAGGAGGATGAGGATGCAGATAGAGAAGAGGACGAGGAGGATGCAGGTGATGATGCAGATGAGGATGAGGATGACAAGGAGGACGAGGAGGAGGAGGATAGAGATGATGAGGAGGAGTCGGATGTAGCTCCCCACCATTCAGGAGATGATACCATAGCTCTAGATCGACCTCTTATTCCCCAACAGGGGGAACATGAGGTGATACAGAGACCTGTCCCTAGTACTGTCCAGCCTACACCCATCGTGGATAGAGTATGCGAGCGAGGGGAGCCTAGCGGTTCTCAGTCATAGATACTACCATATCATGATCCCTACTGGCGCGAGGGAGATCCAGGTATAGTAGGTTTATATTGATTGATTAATGTTTTGATGATATAGAATGGTACTAACAAAAATCTATTCTACTGCCACAGCTAATGTGCAGGAATGGTGTTCCTTGATTCAGTAGGCAATGACGGACATTTCCATGATAGCACAGATCCCCAGTTCCTCACAGATTGCCTATAGGCCTCAGGGGAACGCGGGTTGGCATGAGGATTTGTTTTTCCCATTCCGAGTACAGGTAGATATATGGAGGGAGAGAGAGAGAGTCCTATCAGAGGACCTCCAGCAGGCGCGACAGAGAGAGAGATTCCTATCAGAGGACCTCCAGCAGGCGCGGCGAGATCTAGCAGCGGCTCAGACCGAGGCTACCACCTATTGTGCGATCCTTATGGATAGGGATCGTAGGAGTTCCTCTCGGAGTCACTCACGATCTGTATCGCGCTATACACCCATGGGTCCACCTTCACGGCTAGACCAGGAGGGAGCATCCAGTCGACACTCTCCAGCCACTAGTCCTAGGGATAGGAGATGATTTTATGATGTAAAAGAGAGGTCACATTTTGGATATACAGTGACCTATTTTTGTATACGATCCATATATATATATATATACATGCTTCTCTTTTTGTCTCAAATGTCTTATCTTTAATGCTTAAAACAATGTATGTTTTGTTTTGATTAAATCTAATACATTTGGTAAATGTACATGTATGGTCAGAATTTAATTTCCATGTGATTGATTTCTCAATGCTCCATGATTAAATTGATACATGTGTGACTTAATTAAAATATTTAATCAAGTGCTACATTGATGATAAGGAAGAAATATGCATTAAGTCTAAGAATCATATAACTAATGTGATTTAATTTTGAACTTAAACACAACATGATACGATCCTACTTAATACATAAAGACATTGTATAATATGCTAGCATAATGAGAAATGTAAACCTTTTACAATTTACATTAATGAATTCAAGACAAACTATAAAGTAAGAAGACATGCTTGTCAGGAACGAAGCAATATAGATTAAACGACATAACATTTAATTCTATTTTGCTTTAATTAAGGAATACTAACATATTATCCAATGTTGAAGAATTTGAAAAGAAGATAGATAAGAAATGAAGAATTAAGCATAATATCTACGCAAGTGCATAGCATTGATAGGTTCTTTAAGAGGCGTACCGTCTACATCTGCTATTTTGTAAGTACCTGATCCATAATCCTCAATAACGATATATGGTCCAAGCCAATTAGGACTAAATTTTCCCTTTTCGGCAGGCAAGGCATTCACATTGCGTTGATTCTCATAAAGGACTAAGTCACCTACTGAGAAGGAACATTGAATAACCTTGTCATTATAGCTTTGTTGTAGAGTTTTGTGATACGCTTGAATATGCTCAAGAGCATTTATGCGCTGTTCATCAAGCATCTCAAGCTGTTGAAGTCGTTGTTCCCTATAAGAGTCATCATCTACTATACCTTTGAGAGAAACCCTAAGTGATGGAATTTCTAACTCTAAGGGCATAATAGCATCAGCACCATAAACAAGATTATAAGGAGTAGTTCCCGTAGCAATTCATACACTCTTTCGGTAAGCCCAAAGAGCATAGATTAGCTGGTTACTCCAATCCTTACCATGCTTATTTATAGTTTTACGAAGAATTTGTTCAATTATCTTATTAGATGATTCGGCTTGACCATTTGACTGAGGATAATATGGTGTAGAAAATCGATGTTTGATATGATACTTCTCGAGGAATTTCTTCACATCCTTGTTTTTAAAAAATGTCCCATTATCTGAGATAATAGTGAAAGGTATCCCAAATCGAGAAATGATGTTTTCTAAGAGAAATTGACAAATCACTTCAGCAGTAGTAGAGCGAAGAGGAATAGCTTCTACCCACTTCGTAAAGTAATCTGTTGCAGTTATAATGAAGGTGTGTCCTTGAGATGAAGGAGGAGAAATTTTTCCAATAAGATCCAAACCCCATGCGGAAAAAGGCCAAGAAGCTACTTGAGAACGAAGTTCTTGGGCAGGAGCATGAATCAGATTATTGTGTTGTTGACATTGATGACATTTTTTAACAAATGAAAAGGAATCCTTCTGCATAGTTTGCCAATAGTATCCCATACGAAGCAATCTATGAACCAAGGATTTGCCCCCAAAATGCCCCCCACAGGCACCTGAATGTGCCTCTTCTAGAGCAAGAGGGATTTCCGACTTGTTAAGACAATGAAGGAGAAGACCATCATAACCCCTTCGGTATAGGACATTAGAAAGAATGATATACCTAGCAGACAGCTTGTGGATTCTAGCCCTAGTGTTCCTATTAGCAGAATCAGGAAAGGTACCATCAGTCAAATATCTTACGATATGCGAGTACCATTCGTCTGAGTCTACAAAGTCACAACATGTTACCAAGCTAGAATCATCTTCAATAGCCGGAGAAATAAGATTGCGAATAACGAAATTAAGATCGACCATAGGGTCCTCTAAAGATACTAGAGAAGCCACACATGCCATTGCATCTGCATGTCGATTATCTTTTCGAGGAACGGGTTCCATGGTATAAGAATCAAAATTTTGTAATAAAGAGACAGCAAGGTCTTTATATTGTGATAATTTGTCTTGTTTTGCTTGATATATTCCTGTTACTTGTCTTATAATCAATTGCGAATCTCCATAGATATGTATGTGTTTTATATTCAGAGCTAAGGCTGCTTTTATTCCCGCTATAAGAGCCTCATACTCAGCAATGTTATTGGTACACAGGAAATTTAGACGATATGATAAAGGAATGGACTTCTTCGTAGGAGAAATCAGAACAACCCCTGGCCCCGATCCCGTACGACACTTAGAGCCATCAAAGTATAACTCCCAAGTTTCATCTTTCTCTATAGAAAGAATGAAGTCATCAGGAAAGGACTCAGGGTTAGGGAAGGAGAAAGGTGAAGGGGCCTCAACTAAGTGATCGGTCAACGCTTGTCCTTTAATTGCTCTTTGGGAAACAAATTTAAGGTCAAATTCAGTTAACATCATAACACACTTAGCTAGACATCCTGATAAATCAGTTTTAGAGAAAAGATGCTTCAAAGGATCAAACTTAACCATGACATGGACTTCTGAATTTAAAAGATAATGTCTCAATTTCTGAGTCGCAAACACCACGGCCAAGCATTGTCTCTCTATCGCAGAATATCAGGTCTCATAATCGAGTAAGGTATGACTTATGTAATAAACCAAACATTCCTTACCATATTTATCATGTTGTGCTAACAATGCTGCGAGAGCATGAGAGGAAGCAGCTGTATACAGAAGGAAGGGTTTAGAAGGTTCGGCAGGTTGAAGAATAGGAGGACTAGCCAAATACACTTTTAAATCTTCAAATGCTTGCTGACAGTCTTCATTCCATTGAAAAGTGATTTCCTTTTTAAGAAGTTGAGTAAAAGGAAAGGTACGATCCGCAAGTTGAGACACGAACCTACGAATAGCTTGAATCTTTCCTTGTAAGCTTTTCAGTTGAGACACATTTTGAGGAGGTGGCATGTTAACAATAGCATCTATTTTCTTAGTGTCCACCTCAATCCCACGATGCGAAACTATGAATCCTAATAGTTTTCCACTATCCACACCAAAAACACATTTTCGGGGATTCAAGCGCATGTGATATTTACAAATTCTTTCAAAAATTTGGCAGAGGATTTTAACATGATCCATGCGAAGAAAGGATTTAGCTAAAATATCATCAACATAATCCTCTAAAATCTTATGCATATAATCATGAAAGATAAGGGTCATCGCTCGTTGATAAGTTTTGAATTGATCTTGAGGGTTAATAAAAATTTGATTGTAACCTGAAAAACCATCCATGAAGGATAACAAGGCATGTCCTGTCGTAGAATCAACTATCATGTCAATGTTTGGAAGAGGGAAATCATCTTTTAAAGAAGCCTTATTTAGATCCCGAAAGTCAGTACACATTCTTATTTTGTTATCTGGTTTAGCCACAGCGACAATATTTGAAATCCATGGGGAATAGTCAATAGGGCGGATAAATCCAGCCTCCAATAATTTTTCAATCTCAGCCTTAACAAGCAAAGCCACCTTAGGATTCATTTTTCGAATCTTTTGTTTCACGCGCTTAGCATCAAGAACTAAGACAATATTATGAGTAACAATCTTAGGATCTATACCAGGCATGTCAGAATATGCCCAAGCAAAGATCTCAGGGAATTCATGCAATAGTTCTTCATATTGTTTCTGTTCCTCTTCATCCAAACATTTTCCAATTTTAATAACTTTCTCTTTGTTGCAAGGATCCATCATAATATCAGTGGTGTCACTTATGAGAAGATTACTTTGTTGAGGAATATCCTTTAACTGAGGGAATTCTTTCACAATCTTATCGTTACCAATCTCTTTTCCAAAATAGGCTTCAATGTTCAAACAATAAGGGAGTCCCCTATTGTGATGATAACGAGGAAGACTGTCATAGGCTCCCAAGAACTCAGCTAAAGCATCGTCGGTAGGGAAGATATCCAAAGCACAATCACCCGAAGGATCCCCATCAATATACTCAAGGTGTTGCATTGATAAAGATGTAGAGATAGCATTAACACTAATGCATGGTCTTTTAGAAGCTTTAGTACGTCTGTAGGGATTATAGCCAAGTCCAAAGGTATAATTGTGAAAATTAGTCTCTAGAGGAACTCTAATCCCTTGTTCATGAGCACCACAACCTTTTCCATGATACCCATGCTTAGCGAAAATGCGAAAACCATGACCATAACAATCAGCCATTTTAGGAAGAGAAGGTGGTTTTTCATAAGACAAAGAATCAAACTCTTCATAATTAGAGGTGTGAGAAGAAGAAGTTTGAGAAGCGGCCACAAAATTATTACTCATAGATTCAGGTAAGGTTGATTGATTTTTAGTTTCTTCTTTCTTTTCAACTTTATGATTTTCAGCTTCTTCCTTCTTTTCAATTTTAATTTCTCTAGAAGGAACCTTATATTCACCTACAAAGGTAGGGTTAAAATCAAGAGATCCCCAATCATCCTCTGTGAGAACCTTCTCAGGATCAAAATCCTTTTTATGTGTAGTTTCAAGTCGAGAAGGATCCTCTTCAGGAGCTCCAGACTCATCCAAAGAATTCCGATCATCGGAGAGCGAGGATTCATCAATAGGTTTCTTGTTTAAAGAGTCATCACTAGATGAGGATGGCTTAGAAGAACTCCCTTTGGAAGTAGATGTTTGTAGACAAGCTTGAAAATTAGTATCACCCATCAAAGTGTATGTCTTATTGTTATAAACGAATTTAACTTGTCTATGCAATGTAGAGGGGATAGCTTGCATGCTGTGAATCCAAGGCCTCCCTAATAACAAGTTATATGTTAAATTTCCCAGCATAACATGGATAGGAGTAGGCAAAGTAACAGGTCCCACTGTGAGAGGTAAGGTGATGATACCTAATGAAGTCTTAGCCACATTGTCAAAGCCATGAATGGGACGAGAGTCAGGCTCAATAAGAGACGTATCCACATTCATCTTATGCAATAAATTAATGCTACACACATTAAGGCCAGAGCCATTATCTACTAGTGTTCGTCTTATAGTAGTGTCTTTCATGACAACCACAATCATCAAGGGATCATATTGTTGTTGAATTTCACTAGTAGGCAACTCATCTTGGGTAAACACAATTTGAGCTTTAGGATTCATCGCAGAGTTAACAAAAGATGCTATATTACTAGACGTATTCGGTGGAGGAACATTCAAATCTTTCAAGACATCTTGTAACATTCCATGATGAGTGGAAGAAGTTTGAATCAAATCCGAAAGGGATATCTTAGCAGGGGTAGCTTTAAGTTGTTCTATGAGATCATATTCCTTACCCATAACTTGCGAGATACGGGGAGCTTGAGGAAGAATTGGTTGAGGATTAGGAAGAGAGACTGGAATAACAGGAGGAGGATTAGGTTGCCTATTATTTCTGGTATGATAGGTATGGGCAACCGCATGATAACTCTCTCTAGTTATTTGCTTAGCATAATTGTAAGGACTTATAGGTCTTCTTCCTTGTACGGTGATGATTGGTTTATTCGGGGTACGAAAGGAATCATGATCATACCTTCCTTGGATAGTAAGGAGAGGTGATTTAAGAACTTGAAAAGTGGGAGAAGGATAAGCACCTTGGACTTCAAAGAGAGGCTTATTATGTTCATTCAAGTTTATCATGTTAACCAATTTAGAAGTTTTGTTTTTGTTTAAAGATTTCGATAAAGCCACAAAGTCATCAAGAGCATCATCCAACAAAGCATGATCATATCGGTTAAAAGGTTTGTCTTTTGATTCAAAAGGAGACATCTCCTCATAGAGGGGATTATTGAAAACAACCATGTTACTAGATTCAGGGGAAGAGTGGATAGGAATGTATCCTTGAGAGGAATCATTCGACTTATCTTTCTCATCACACCTAAATGGCATAGTAACAAGGTTTATGAGTTTTTGGTAAAATGAAGGTTTAGCATCCTTAGGGTTTAAAAACTCATCTAAAGCTTCATCTAATTCATCTTGGCTATACACATAATAATCATCAAAAGCATGAACATTTTGCAAATAAAAATCTGACATTTTGAAAGGATTACATAAAATTTAAACACACAATGCAAAGAAACACACTATTTTTTTTCTCTTTTAATGAAAATGAAATGAAAACACACTAAATCTAGATCTAGATCTAATAAATGCAATGCAAGAGGAAGCAATGATAGATTCACGTCGGGTTCACCAAAATGTGTGGGGGAAAAAGAAGCGAGACTAGGTTAATCATCCCCTAATCCTACCTTTTGACACACATTACGGAATACGAAAGAGCCTAGAGATATCGCACAATTGGCTACTTATTTTGGTGAAAGAGAGAGCCATGGGATATCTATTAGGATTTCTATTCCCTTGTTGAAATTGTAAGATCAAGTAATGCAAGTTCAAACCCTAATCCCAAAATGCAAGTATGAACCAATAACAAGATTGCAGAATTGAGATTAAACAATGAATAGCTGTAAATACAAGGATAAAATAAGAATGCAGATGTGTACCCAGAGTCAAAATCGGACTGGAAATGTTCGGGACGGGGGCGCAGGCGCCACTGTCCTGAAAACTGCACCGGAAACTGTTGTTCTGCACTCTGAAACACTGTCTGGAAACTGTCTGGAAACTGTCTGCAAACTGTCTGTCTGGAGGACCAGGGCGCCCAGCGCCTCTGTCCCAGGGACCAGGGCACCTAGCGCCACTGTCCTGGCAGGACCAGGGTGCCCAGCGCCCCTGTCCCAGTCTCCTTCTCTGCAATTTCACACAGAGTGCTGTTCCAACTTTCTCTCTCCGGATCTGTATCCTGCGGCATCGTCCGAATCTCGAAACCTGCAATAATATCTGAAAAGGGGGAGGGGCGGCTATATAGGGTTTTGCCTTAGTCAAACCCCCGCTTCGGTGATTTCCACCTCCACGAATAGCCAAGTTGTTTTGTAAAATGTATTGTGTGTGCAGACCTAGTGTGTGTGCAAGGTCCAAAATGCAAGAAAGCAAACTAGAGCAACCTAGAAAGTAAACCCTAGTTGCTTGCAAATGATAATGTAAATGCTCTAAATCAAGATGCAATGTGATCTAAAGCATGAATAAATGATGTATCAAAGCTTATGCAAAGACGTGAAAACAATACGAAATCATACCCAACCCTCAAGGGAGGAGTACAAGCCAATCTTCAGTCGGTAATCTCCTATTGTTCTTCAATGTCTTCCAAGCCCTAAGTGGATGAATGAATTTGATAGATGCTTGATAGAAAGATGTTGTAAGATGTTGAAGTCTTCAAAGATCTGCTCTTTCGCTGCATATGAAGTTCCTGAAAACAAAATTCCGATCCCTTCCAATGAAGAAAGAGAGCTCTTATGTATGAAACCCTAGGTCGTAAATTCGTATTTTGGCCGACCTAGAGATTGAATATCCCACCAATTTCCTGGGGTTAATCTTTATTTTATGATTGGATCGCGCTCCTAAAATTTCGGGAAAAATGTCCGAGACCATGTGCACCAGGCGCCACGGTCCCGACAACTTTTCACCAAATTTTCAGGGTCGTCGGATATGATGATTTTAGAGAGAATCCCGAAGTTACAGGTGATTTCGAGATGTTTTGACCCCCGAAATCAAGCCCCCAAGTTTGAAATAGGACTTAATTAGGGTTTTTGATTAAGTGGTGCATTGGAGGAATAAAATGCGAAGGGTGCGCTTTAGTGAAAGGGCCCAACTTTGTGATGTAGAGAATGATGAAATAGGACCTTAGACCTAATTAATTTGATTAATTAAGTGCTTAAGGAGAAATGCAATGCAGAATGCAAAATGCACTAAGGCGGGTGCTAAACTAGGTGTGAAATTGTACCACCCTAGCGAGTGCGTACAATTTACGACGCTACAGGAGATAATTAATCTCGCATGTGGACCTATACTTAGTCCTGGCTGATCTAGTTTATGGACCGACTTTAAAGTAACATGTGGTTTGGACCTTTCAATGTGTTTCCAGGATGTCTCATGTGTTGGATATTATTTGTTTGGTCTTAAGCTGACATGGTTTGTAATTATGTAAATGGTTTATTATCTGGTGGCCAACCTAATTGTTTATGGTCGAGGGTTTGTATATATAGATGTAAGATCTCATTATAGATCATCATGGTTATGTTAGAAGTCATGGTCAAGGGACGTAATGTGAGAATAATAAAACATCATTCAGGCAAAGGATTTGGTCGATCATTGAAGATCCAATTGGGTTTATGTGATAGGATTTATTCCTCCAGTATTGATATTAACTGGAACTGTACTCTGGCATAGGAGATGCTATCTTTCATAGTTCAACACTTCTCCAGATTGTAGTTTGGATTTCTATGTAGTCAATGATGCTCCTTTTGCGATGAGCAGTGCGCCCTAGGCTGTTGGCCTTCCTGCAAGTGGAGGCCCCTCATTTATAATTCACATACTTACTATAGAAGTATATCTGACTATGGCTAGGCTTCCCACCATGGTTTTTCCCTTTATTGGGTTTTCCACATATAAATCTTGATGTCATATGGATGGTTTTTATTCTATGATTATTGTTTATGCTTAATTGGTTTAACTACTATTTTGGTATTAATGTTTTGGGTTCCAATATTAAAGTTTTAATTGCTAATAGTTCTAATAATCTGTGACAACTGATTCACCCCCCCTCTCAGTTGTCTTCTGGCTATTTGAACTATCTAACAATTGATGCCAACACAACTATTTGGATGCTTTATCGACACCCTTCTGGTCCTAATAGGATGAGTGGTTTTTTGGTTGTTTTGGATCTAGCATGATCCGGTAGGCTCCTTTATAGTTTGGTTATGGAATTGGCTAATTCATGATACTCATGTTCACATTCGGTAAGTTGATTTTGGTCTAGTGATCAGATGCTATCATGTTTTCTTAGAAGCTTGGCTTCTAGTTCCAGTGAGGGTTTCACCGCTAGAGCTTTTGATGAAGATCTTTGATGAATTGCATTACTGGTGTTGGTGTAGCTTCTAGTGTAGTTTTAGGATGCTGATGGTGATCATGTTTGAGACTTGGTGGATAGAGATCATTGCTATAATGTGTGGACCTATGCTAGGTTTGGGTTGATCTAGGTTATGGACTGACTTTAATGTAACGTGTGGATTGGACCTCTCGATGTGTTTCTAAGATGTCTTATGTGTTGGATATTATTTGTTTGGTCTAAGGCCGACATGTTTTGTAAATATGTAATTGATTTATTATCTGGTGGTTGACCTGATTCTCTATGGTCGAGGGTTTGTATATATATATGTAAGATCTCATTATAGATTATAATATATAGTAGAGATCATGGTTATGGAAAGGAATGTAATGTGTGAATAATGTAATATCATTCAGGAAAAGGATTTGGTCAATCGTTGGAGATTGAATTGGGTTTATGTAAGAGGATTTAGTCCTATGGTATTGAGCTTAACCAGAACTGTACTTAGGATTAGGAGATCCTATCTTTTTCAATTCAACAATTCTCCTGATTGTAGTTTGAATTTCTATGTAGTCAGTGATGCTCCTTTTATGATGAGTAGTATGCTCTAGGCTGTTGACCTTCCTGCAAGTGCAGGCCTCCTTAATTGTAATTCACATACTTACTGAAGAAGTATTATTTGACTATGGGTAGGCTTGCCACCATGGTTTTTCCCTTTACCGGGTTTCTACGTATAAATATTGGTGTCATGTGGATGGTATTTATTCTATGATTATTGTTTATACTTAATTGGTTTAACTTCTATTCCGGTATTAATGTTTTGGGTTCCAGTATTAAAGTTTTAAGTGCTAATAGTTCTAGTAATCTGTGACAACTGATTCACCTCCCCCCCCTCTCAGTTGTCTTCCGGTTATTTGAACTATCGAACATACTAGAGATAAAAGGAAGTTCTTATATATGCAATAATTTGATGATGGTCTTGTTAGATTTGGAGATGACAAAGCATGCATTATAAATGAAAGAGGAAAAATATCACTGGACGGTAAGCTTAATACTGATAATGTTTATTATGTTGAAGGTTTAAGGCATAATATTTTGAGTGTAGGATAGTTGGTGGATAAGGGATTTCAGTTAGAGTTCAAGGATGGAAAGTGAAAGATGATCAATAGATCTAGATTGGAGATTGAAACTGGTACATATACTAAAGGTAATATTTTTCATTTGAACTCCAATGAGAAGACATGTTTAATTGCACAAATTGATGAGAGTTGTCTATGACATAAGAGGTTGTGTCATGTGAATGTTTATTGCATTATGAAGATCAATTCTACTAAGGTAGTTAGAGATATACCAAAGATTGTAAAGCCTATATTCTGGTATGTAAGGAATGTCAAATGGGAAAGTAAGTCAGAACTTCTTTTAAGAGTATACAAGACAAATATAATGATGTCCTGATGTTCTTGATCTTACTTGTACTAATTTGTGTGGTCCTACTAGAATCAAAACAATTTAGGGTGATAGATATTTCATGCTAATCATTGATGACTACTTAGGAATGATGTGGGTTACTTTTCTAAGGGAGAAGTCTGAAGCATTTGCAAACTTTAAAATATTTAAAGCTAAAGTTGAGGCAGAGACATGATTGAAGATTAAATGCTTAAGGTCACATCAAGGTGGAGAATTTACATCCAATGAACTTAACAGCTATTGTAACATGAATGGGATAAGGAGACAATTGTCTGCACCCCAGACACCTCAGTAGAATGGAGTTGTGGAAAGGAAGAACATAACTATCTTGGATGCAGCTAAAACTATGATGATGGAAGCTAATTTTCCTCAGGTCTACTAGAGAAAAGTTGTAAGCATGGCAGTATACACATTCAACATAATTCATATCAGAGGAGATATGGGTAAGATACCTTATGAGTTATGGTTTGGTCATACACCGACAGTTAAGTATTTAAGATTCTTTTCTAGTAAATGCTATATCAAAAGAGATGATTCCATTGGAAAGTTTGATCCTAGATGTGATGAAGGAATATTTCCTGGTTATTATAAAGGAAGAAAAGCATATAGATGTTATAGCAAAAGATTACAGAGAATTGTGGAGAGCACAAATTTCAAAGTGGATGAGAAGAACAAAAGTCAAATAAGAACTTATGAGAGAGAACCGACATTAGAAATAATTATAACTGAACCGGTAGCATGTACACTGGGATAGAATGTTGATCTAGTTACTTTGGTAGTATCAGAAAATTTAACAGTAATTAAAGATCAGGGCATAGGAACAAAAAATCAAAAGACTCCTAGGTATGTAAGGTTGAATCATTCAGAAGATTAGATCATTGGAGACAAAAACAAAGTAGTGATGACAAGAAGAAGGTTGGTAGCTGATGAGGTATTTGTTATTTCTCAAGTTGAACTGACATCATTAATTGAATCTTGTAAAGATAAATATTGGATGAAAGCTATGGAAGAAGAGTTAGATTGGATAGAAAAGAATAACACATGGACTTTAGTTCCTCAGCCTAAAAATAAGAATGTTATTGGAACTAAATGGGTTTTTAGGAATAAATTGAATGAAGATGGAGAAGTTGTGAGGAATAAAGCTACATTGGTTTGTAAAGGATATTCACAGAAGGATGGAATTGATTATGGTGAAACATTTGCACCGGTAGCTAGGATTGAAGCTGTGAGATTATTTCTTTCTTATGTTGCACATAAGAACTACAAGGTTTATCATATGGATGTTAAGTGTGCATTTATGAATGGAGATCTTGAAGAGGAAGTTTATATTGAGCAACCTAATGGATTTCCAATTTCAGATGACAAAAACATGGTTTGTAGGTTAAAGAAAGCTTTATATGGATTGAAACAAGCCCCTAGAGCTTGGTATGCAAGATTGGATAAATATATTTTAAAGCTTGATTTCACTAAAGGTAATGTTGATAGTAATTTATATTATAAGATCACTGTTGATGACATGTTGATTATTGAGGTCTTTGTTGATGATATCATTTTTGGAGGTGAAGATAAGTTGTCTATGGAATTCTCTAACAATATGGAGAATGAATTTGAAATGTCTATGATTGGGGAGATGAAATTTTTCTTAGGTTTGCAAATTACTGAGGCTGATAATGGTATTTTCATCTATCAAATTAAGTATGCTAGAGAGCTGTTGAAGAAATTTGGTATGGAAAATTCTAAACCAGTTGGTACTCTGATGGTTACAAGTGAGAAATTGATAAATAAAGATGCATCTACACTGATAAATCCTACAAGATACAAATATATGATTGGAGGTTTGTTATATCTAACTCAGACTACACTGGATATAATGAATGTAGTTTGTATTGTATCAAGATATCAGAGTGATCCTAGAGAAAATCATGAGAGCGGTGAAAAGGATTTTCAGGTATTTGCAGGGAACAACTGAATATGGTTTATGGTATCCTAAAAATGATGAATTTACATTATATGCATATAGAGAAGCAGATTGGGTTGGATATGTTGATGACAAGAAGAGCACATCTGGTGGAGATTTCTTTCTTGGAAACAAACTTGTTTCATCGATCAGTAAAAAGCAATCATGTACCTCTTTTGCTACTACTGAAGCTGAGTATGTTGTTGCTTCTACTAATTGTACACAAGTTCTATGGATGAAGCAAATGTTTAAGGATATAAAGGTGGATTGTAATGAACTAGTAGTTATTCACTATGATAACTCTGTTGCTATTGATATATTAAAGAATCTGGTATTTCATTCTAAGACAAAGCACATATCTATCAAGTATAACTTTTTGAAGGAGAAGGTGGAAGCAAATGAAGTCAAACTAGTTTATGTGAATACTAAAGAGTAGATTGTAGACATCTTCACTAATTCTTTTCCTAAAGAATCATTTGAGTACTTCAGAGATAGAGTGGGTGTTTCTACCCCTCCGGTAGAGACCTGAGTGATGGTGATTGGCATTAGTCTGGTATGCATTATCAGAGATATTACTCATTCCAGATTGGTGTGGTGGTGCTATTACTCAGGGGGAGTAGTTAGTGGTGTGGTTCAGAGGATTTATGATTTTTATTTGATGTTTATGTCATATTTCTAGCATTGATGTCAAAGGGGAGAGTTATTTTGGTGAAAAACATAAGGGAGAGATATATTCATTAGGGGAGTTTGGTTCAGAGCTTCATTTCTATGTCATCTTGTGGGAGGTTGTTGGTTGTCTTCCATAGGGGGAGACTTGTTTGGCATTTCTTGGAACTTGGATGTTTTTCACATCCAGTGTTGTCATCAATGCCAAAGGGGGAGATTATTGGCAATTTGGAGGAATTGATTATGTGTTTCATTGATGTTTTATCATTGATGGAAACACTGACTATTTTGGTTGTTTACCCATTTCTCGTTGGTTTGGGTAGAGTGGTTGGATTATGATATTGATCCAGTATATGCTTCGATATGCTTTGATTTGTGGAATCAATTTGGATCTATCATTCATGCTATTCAGATCTGTATCATGATTAGTTGGTTTGGGATTTGATGACTCAGGAGCTATCATTTGTTCTAGTAAGCCTTTTGGTCACTGGTAAGGGTTTTACTAACAGATCTTTATTGAAGATATTTTGATGCACATGATAAGTGGTGCCAATGTAGCTTCTATATGGATTTCAAGATGTTGTTGGTTATCTTGTTAATGTTCCTATTGATCGGTGGTGTTGGATTTGGTTTATGGCGACCTATTTTGGGTCTGGTATTATCTAGGTTATGGACTGGTTTATGTAACATGTTGGAGGATGTTCCCAATGCGTTACCTATTGGATTTAATGATTGGTTTATATTGTTTTTGGCCTAAGATGAATTGGTTGATCATTGGATTATGGGTTTATATTATGAATTTATTGTATTATCTTTTAGGTGGTTGACCTAATTGTTTAGGTCCCGGGTTGGTATAAATATGATGTAAGATCTCTTTGCAGATCATAGGTCAAGGTTATAGGATAATATGTGTGTCGATCATAGGTGATCAATTGGGTTGGTAAGAGAGGTTTAAGACCTCTGATATTGAGCTTAACTATAACTATTCTCAGGCATAGGAGATGTTATCTTTGCAGTTCACTCTTCTTTCTGGATTGTAGTCTGCATTTATTTTGTAGTCAGTGAGGCTCCTTTTTGTGATGAGAAGTGTGCTTAGGCTATTGGCCTTCTTTCATGTGCATGCCCCTCATATTGTAATCACATATTTACTATAGAAGTATTATCTGACTATGGATAGGCTTCCCACCAAGGTTTTTCCCCTTACCGGGTTTTCCACGTACAATTCTTGCTGTCATGTATTCTGGATGGATGGTAACTATTTTGTGATATATGTTTATGTTTAATTGCTATATCAATTATTTTGGTATTTGGTTTATGCATTCTGGTATTAAGTTTATATATAAGGATAATAAGGATTCCAGTGACAACTAATTCACCCCCCCTCTCAATTTTCCTCTTGTTATTTGAGCTATCTAATACTAGTAAGCCTTTTGGTTATCGGTAAGGGTTCTATTGGTAGAGTTGTATTGAAGATCTTTTGGTGGATTTGATAAGTGGTGTTGGTGTGGCTTCTAGAAGGTTTTCAAGATGTTGATGGTTATCGTGTTCGTGTTCTAGTTGATCGGTGGTGTTACATTTGGTTTATGATGACCTATTTTAGGTTTGATCTTATTCTGCTAGGTTATGAACTAGTTTATGTAACGTGCTAGTGGATGCTCCCAATCTGCTACCAATTGGATATATTGTTTGGTTAATGTTGTTATAGTCTTAGGCCGACTTGGATTATCATTGGTTTGTGGGTTTATGTAATGGATTTATTGTATTATCTTTTAGGTGGCCAACCTATTTATTTAGGTCCTAGGTTGGTATAAATATGATGTAAGATCTCTTTGTAGATCATGGCATTAGATTATGGTTATGGGATTATTTATGTGCGAATAAATTTGTAATCATATGCAGAAGGTTTTGGTCGATCTTAGGTGATCGAATTGGGTTTGTGTAAGAGGTTTAAGACCTCTGGCATTGAGTTTAACTAGAAATGTACGCAGGCATAGGAGATTCTATTCTAGCAGTTCATTCTTATTTCTGGATTGTAGTCTATATTTATTTTATAGTCAGTGAGGCTCCTTTTGTGATGAGTAGTGCACTCTAGGCTATTGGCTATCTTACATGTGTGGGCCCCTTATTGTAATATTTATTCATCTGATCAGTGGATAGATATTGTGGGTCTCCAATCCTACTGTGGTTTTTCTTCATTGAGGTTTTCCACATATAAATCTATGGTGTTATGGTGTTCATTTGTGTGGTTACATTATTACTTATTGTTATTTTCTTTTATGTTTACCGATTGTTGAGTTGTTGTGTCTATAAGGTTAAATTTAATAATTTTGGCAGAACCCTGATTCACCTTGGGCAGTACATCATCCTATTCTTCTTTTATAATAGTGCTATTGTTTTCTCTTTTTTCAGAAAAGAAGTTTCAATTTGGAGCAATAATGATTAATACAACTTTGAAGTTACTACAAAATAAAGCATGCTAATGAACAATAGAAATAAAGTGAAACAAAGTTTCCATAAAGACACAAAGTCCTTTATTTCTTCTTCAGGATGAGAAAATAGTATTCAAGCACAAAGTCTTACAATCACTACAATCATATCTACCTTCTACAAATAACCTCTATAACCCACGATATTTTATCAAGATAACAAAGAAAAGCATAAAGTCTTTTTATTGATATCTAGTTACAATTTTGATAATATTTACTCAAAATAACAAAATGAAGCTCAAAACCTATTTTTTCCTTAATCCAAAACAAAATGAAGCTCAAAGTCTTCAAATCACTACCTCTTGTACTAATTACTAATTCTATTTAGCAAGCATTGAAATGTAACAAAAAAGTTTACAAACCAAAACTTGTTCTACTCTTTAATAACTCTTTTCCACAATGCTTTTACTAAATCAAAACAAGATTTAATAAGAATGATATAAGCACACTCTCACCATAAGCCACCATGAATCTAACACAAATTCTAAATGCCAAAGATGTCTTCTTATTTGATCAAGCTTATGAAATAACAATATGAACTCAAATTTTTAGTTCTCTCTTCACTTCAGTAGAGTTTTGTTGCATAAGATTAAATATACTAATTGCAATGAGAAACCTCATATATATAGGTGAGGTGCAATGAGCTAATCTAGGAGAACTATGACTAAATCAAAGAAGAGTCCTATTTGACTTATTACTCATGCATATTCTAGATGAGAAATCATAAATACAAAATGACACTTAGGGTGTCGAAATCTAACTACAAAAATGCACCTACTAAATATGAAAACTAATGAGTGTCACTAGACACTCCATTATGATCTTGCTTCATGAATTCTTTGAAATTTTTAAGAGTGATCTTTATTTGTTCTTCATCAAGTCCCTTGGTATGTCTTGTGATGATTTTGATCTTAGTGATGGAATCTCTGAGGTTCACATAACACTTTTTGTGCTTCTTTATAAGAGAAGCCAACTCATCCATATTGACTTGAATGTCTTTAACTTATCAATGGAAGATATTGAGAAGAATTCTTTGCCCACTTCTTCTCTAATGAGAAATTTGAATTCTTTGATAATAAAATCTTCATGAAGAGGATTTTGGTTTTCATTAAGGAATGTACAAGGAAGTGTTGATATCTTTTCAATGATTTCATTTCCTTTGTCATTACATTCCCTTTGGGCCTTTTTGATATCCTTGGTAAGCATTTATAGGGTGTTCATTTGATGTTCTAGTGCTTCCCTTTGTGCAATGTACATATCCCTTGAAGGAAGCATTCCATTATCAACATAAACATCTAATTATAAATCTTCTAACTTCAACCATGAGTCTAATTCCTTCTCCCATGTCTCTAACTCCTATGATAATAGACCCAATGTTTTATCTATCTCAAACTTAACACCCTCCTGATTATTGATTTAAGACAACTATAGAACTTATGAGATTTGTTACATGACTGAATATCCTATCCATCCACTCACCAACAATTCTTCCTCATGAATTTATTTGCTTGTCCTCCTCGATGATCTGTGCATCTATTGATGAGTTGACTAGATCAATTATCTATGAGGAATTTTTTAATCTTGATCACCATAATGGTGTTGTTCTAGAACCGTTTCTTCAGTCTATCCTTCTTGACCTTTTCCTCGTTATACCTTGCCACAAGATTATCAATAGATGATTGAGCATCTTTTACTATCCCTTCATAAGTTTTCTTACCCAAAGTAATCCTATTAATAACATAATCCATGGGTTGAATCTTATCTATATTTATATCAGGAGTAATCATCATTTCTGCATACTCATTATTTAACTTATCCACTTTTACCCTAGATAAATTTTTGTCTTTGTTTGTACCCTTGGGTTTAATAGGAATCAACTGGCTAAAGTCAAATTCATCTAGGGAGATGGCTTTCTTTTTCCTCTTAGGGGTATTGGAAACCAACCAAGGTGGAAAAGGTATATCATCTTCAACTCCTATAGTCAATACATGAGATGCAAGCTCTTGATTTTGTATATTTGTTGTCACAATAGGAGGAGTGGTAGTGACTATTGTACGTGGATTCTCAATAATTGAAACCTTTAGAGGAAGATCGGTTTCTAACATGAGAATTTATCAAAATATTCTAACATGGAGGAACTTCAAACAAATTAGGAATCAAAATATTCTCAATGTTATCTTGTGGGGTATCTAGATCTGACTCACTAGTTGATGTTGAAGGAATAGTGTGAATTACTACAACAACAGTTTCAGATGCATATCAAATGGTAGAACCAAAAGAAGTGGGATTAGAAACTGGCACTGAAAGAGGAATTGTACTTGGAACATTATGAGATGAAGGAGGAATGATTTCTTGTGTCCTTTCAAACTGGGAAGTACTAGGAATTTTTGGTAATCCCTCCTCATTATATTCTTCCTCTAGTTCCTTTTCTAACTCTTCTTCTTCTTCTTATTGTTGAAGCTCTTCATCAAGAAATTATTCTTTAATTTCATCCTATGTTTGAGTGTCATGGGCTAAGGATTCTTCTTGAGTCTTATCCTTACCTTTCCCAAATGTAAATTTGAATTTTGGGGCCTTTAGAGCCATCAGATTTTGTCTACTTTTAGTTCTCAACTTAGAAGTTTTCCCAACTGGCCCTGCAATGTAATCATCTAATCTAGTTTGAAAAGGTTTTAACTGAACCCTCTCTTTGTCAGCCAAACATTGGTATTGGCAAGGATATTCTAAAATCTAGCCCTAACTAAAGTGTTTTCTTTCTAGAACCATTTAATAAGAGGCAAGGGTGAATCTGTAGCAACCTTATTCTTTTCATACATGGGATCTATAGCATATCCATCATCTTCAAGATAATTAGGAATATCAGCAATATTTAGGTTCTCAATTTGATCAATAGTAAGACAACAGTAGTCAATCCTTCTAATATCCTCTTCTATTATACAATCAATCCAAATATCCTCTATTTGGTGAACATGAGTGTAACTTTTCTTAAGTTTTTTCTTCATACCTTTGTAGTCAAAGTGTTTCCTAGCCTTGAAGAACCTCATTATCACTCTTCTCATCTCTTCATCCATGGCTCTAGCCTTGTAGATGGAATTTATTGAATATCTTCCAATAGTGAGATAAAACTTGAAACTAGTCTTATGTAAACCTGACTAATGTTCATGCACTCTTACCATCTGACGAGATAGTTCCATGAGTACATTGTTTTCGCATTAGAGGTTCACCATAAAAGAATCCTCATCTGAGATATGTAAAATTAGGGAATTGTAATAATATGCACTCATATTGGTTCACCACATTCCAAGCTTCATTTGATACTCTCTTCTTCGAAAGATCTTTATCTAACATGAGCATATAACAATAAAAGAAAGCGTCATTCACTCTCCTGAAATGATGTAAACTATTTTTGAGATTCAATCAAGTGTGTAATATTAATATATAGGAACTTGACTACATATACTAGATATGAAGTCATATAGAACTTAAAAGTGGTAGGAACTTTACTTAACTACTCACACAAAGCATTTATCTATTTACCCCAATAGAACTTCTTATATTGTCAGATAATATGGATGTATTGATACATCCACTTATGATAAATATATAAAATGGGAAGTCCCTTTACTCTATTGAGGAGAGTAATAAAATCATTTACCTCTTCAATGAAGGCACTTCGATGAAAAGTCATAGGACATCTTGCAATAGCGAGCCTTGGAGTCTTCAGCCAATTATAATTTATGTTCCTTTTGCATTTATCTGAGTTATTGTCATAATATGCTTGTGCTAATTGTATGTCAATATTGGCATATTTATCAATGTTAGGACACTTATAGATAGTGTCAAAGAAATCCTCATCCAATTTGATGACAATTTTATTCCCTTCTAAGTCCTTGACTAACCTACTCACTCGATCGTATTTTATAGCCAATGCTAACACAAACTCAAGATTGTATGCTGATATTGGAAAAGCTACAACCAAATGAATGTCAATGTTGATGATTACCTCCATTTTGTAGTATTGTGGTGACTCTTTGACTCTCTTTAGGAGTCTTTGAGATCTATATGTTGTTGGCATATTGGCATAACTATTAATGATATTGATGAACCAGTACAAGGACTATTGGTGATGATATAGTTGAGATGTTGTTTGATGACTTGATGACCAATTTGTGTTTTCATTGATGGCATCTATGGTTACTTTTTTCTATCATGTTATCTAAGTCATCTATGATTGACCAGAAAGCTATGGAATGGATTTGACGGTTAACTAGCAAATAGGACTTTAACTGGTAAATGTGAAACTATGTTATGCTTAAGTAATTAGATGTAGAGATTGATGAGGAATTTGGTGTTGCAGTTTGGAATATGTTTTGGTAACATTGTAATGAGGTTATGACCGGAACTACATCATGTTTTGGCTAACAGAAGTCATGTTTTTTATTGACTAATGTATTTTCTGTAGGGTTTTAGTAGGGTTTAAGAATCGGTATTTAAATCTTATAACTGGTAATGATTTTAAGCTTGACAATGTATTACATTATGTTTGTTAGATGGTGATGACGTGGTTGAATCCATGTGAAGTTATAAGATGTTGTTTTGGCATGATCAAAGAGCGAATTTCTTGGGAATGAGTGAAGTGCTTAGTAGAATGAGCTAAGGGTTTGAAAGTTTATCAGATTGATGTGCGGTGATCATTCAACAAATATAATTGATTTGTAATTCATTGTAATGATCCATATGATTATCTATAATGAGTTGTAAAGATCTATGATGATCTATGATGTAAAACTTAGTATGAGGTTAGAGTTTTGTAACCAACTAAGTTGTAAAGTCTATGATGATTTACTGTGTTGGTGATCAAAAGAAGAGTGTGTGGCCGAACGAGTGTGTGTGTCTACAAGTGAGAAGAAGATTGGAATAGAAAAGGATCTGTACAAGCAATAAGAGATTGCTATTTTTAGATCATACATCTGTTGTTCCCTAACAGTTGCAGTAGACTCAAAATACCTTAATCGGGTAGGTCCTGACATGCTTGATTGTATAAATCCCTTCATCGAGTGGCTCATTAGCTTGAGTTCTAAATCCTTTCACAAGGTTACTCCTAACCGAGTAAATATCCTAACAGGGCTGAGGTAAATTTCAAAAATGGGGGACTCCTAATAGGGTCTTCTCCTAACCGAGCATAATTGTAAGCTCTTAACCAGGCTAGGGTCCTAACAGGGCACATTTCAAAAGAGTGCAAAAATCTTGTGGGTACCAATTCCCATTGTGGTTTTTCCCATTTGGGTTTCCACATGAAAATCTTGATGTTCATGTGTTGATTGATTTCTTATGTGTTTAGTTTATATCTTTCTATTTCTTTCATGTTGATAAACACTTAGAAGAACAATTTGATAAATCTATTTAGTAGTATGATTTCAGTTACCGGTATTGTTTATAAGTTGTTTTGAAAGAAGATTTTGGTGGTTGTTAAAGTTTTAAAGTTTACAATTATTACTGATTCACCCCCCTTGTTCCTCACAAATAACATATGCCTTATCTCCATGTCCCTTATGTTATCAACATTAGATGACACAAACAAATTGTTGGAATCCAAGAACACCAAGAGGGGGGGTGAATCAGTGTTCTACTGGAATGATCAATTTCAACCTTATTAAAACATACATTCACCAATTGGTAAACTAGAACATATAAGATTGAAAGAAGTAAAGAAACCAATAAACCAATCACACAAATGAATACCAAAACACAAATAATTATATGTGGAAAATCTCAAAGAGGAAAAACCACGGTGGGATTTGAGACCCACAATATCAATCCACTGGCCATATGAAAAGATATTACAAAATATGGGGGCCTACACTTGTAGGAAGGCTTACAACCTAGATCACACTGCTCATCACAAAATATTTTCATAGACTACAGTTACTCTGAATAAGAAAACATAAACCTGAACTCATTTACTACATCTTCTATGCCTGATAGAGTTCTGGTTCAAGATCTATCTATTCCGGTTCTGATACCCTAAACCCTTACTAGAGTAATCTCTTTTATAATCAACATTCCTCACATTCTAATTATCTCTCTCTCACTCACATTTCTCTCATATCATAAAATGATCTATTCAATTGACCTATATACCTTTACAATCCTTCATGCCTTATGTCGGCTTACATAGATAATTACAAAATGAATATACATGGCGGATCAATTACATATATACATAAGTATGAAAATCAATTGCTAATTGTTGGATCTCCCAAATGATATTGGCCTCCTATACCTATAACCTGATGAAGTCATTCTGGTACCCAAATTATTCCTCCTGCTAGTGAAGATACCTATTGGTTTTGGTGTTGATGTCGATGTCGATGTCGGTGTCATTGTCGGTGCCAGTGTCGATGCCAGTGAAGTGTCTGTCGATAAACAACCAAACAAAAATATGAAAGATAGAACATGTTGCCATCAATGACAACATATTGAAACCAATCAAATGAGTTTCAATTTCCAACAATCTCCTCCTTTGGCATTGATGGCAACACTCATGTGAAAAATGATAATGGTTTCCATCTGTCGGTTTCACTCTGAGACTTCTCCCCTTGAGCTGAATATCCATCTGTGATCATGACCTGAATAAGATACTCCATAACTCCATATCCCCTAATGTCCTCCATATCTCGTGATGTCAAGAATATATTATATTTTTTACCGATACCTCCCCGTTTGACATCAATGCCCAAAAAATAGCAAAAACTGGGATGAAGAATGAAAGACTATACAAAGAATGTCCCAAAACACCTTACCGAAGCTGAATATATTTGAAAATTTATGGATAGGGTTTCTCCAAAAGCTCTAGATAGGTATCCCAACCTGATTTGAGTGTGTCAGAAACAAATACAAGTCCATTAAGCATGTGAGCATATGACTCTTTATCCTTAAGTTCTGTCGGTGTGTGTTTACCAACCATATCAATACACTCCTTTTTATGTACACTCAATGAGTCCAACCGATCACTCACCAATCCTCTAAGACCTTTAGCTCTCCTTATAATTTTATATTTATTCCTCTCAAGAGCTGAAACTTGAGCTTCCAAAACTAAAATATGACCATCAATAAATGTAGTCAAAGAATTTGAACCATCAAAAGAATTGACTATGCCTGCAATCTTCTCCTGAGTATCCTTAATCCTTTTATCTAAATCTACTATAAGTAAACCTGTGTTACAACATACCCTATAAATATTAGTACATTGCCTTAAGGCATTGTCAATCAACTTCAAATTATCATTAATATCCTTCTTCTCTGACTCAATCATCTAATCAAATGTTTTTCTCTTAGCTTGTGTAAACCTCTCCAACACTCGTCAGTTTGATATCTACTGTAAAGATTGAAAGTCCTTAGAAATGTGCTCTGTGATAATTTAACGCTTGCCAGATGGGCTTGCTCCTTTGTCAAATTTGCACTTTGGGACAAGTCTGTGTAATAATGGGATTGATTGATCAATAAATCCTTTGTCCACACATCCTTCATCATCTTTTGTGCAACCATCATCATGAGCTTAGTAGAACTCATCTTGGTTATGCTTTTCTGCTCTACTTGTGAGGTGTCAATTGACAACAATGATGCACTCACTACCGGTTCCCTGAAGGGTTCCTTTTTCTTCTCGTGTGATGGTTGATTAACTTTTATAGCTTCCTATTTTACACTAGTGGCTTCCCCACTTGGTGCAGTATCAGTTACTCTTGATTCCTCCTTATGAACTGTGTTCTCAACCTATGCATTCTTTGAGTCTGCTAGTATCTCAAAATTTGTCGGTATCACCTCTGTGTCTTGTACATTAGATTCTACTGGGGGCTCTATATCTAATATCTTAATATCCTTCAAAATTGTAGATGAGGTACCCATTATACCCTTACCTTTCCCTTCAACCGAGATGTCTATAGTGTCATTTTTAGCCTTTGGTGAAGTATAGAAACCAGGGTTTTTAGCAAATAATTGAGCCCATGCCTTGTGGGTCTCATTGTTTATCTCATTAAACCTTCCTAACATAAGACTGACTATCATGTGCTTGCTGTGAAATATTTTCATGTCTACAACCTCAAGTGTCCTATCCAACTCCTCTAGAGTAATGGATCCACGAGTAGTTAAGAACTCATGAATCTTTATCCGCTTATCCTCCTCCATAGCTAATAATCTTCTAGCATCTAAATTGTCATATAACTATGTCGGTATTTGCTTCTTAATTTCCAACAAAGCTTTCTTATATATATATTCAGATATAATAAAACTACTTCCTCAACTTCTCTTTTCTCATCATAATCTAAATGCTCATAATAAAATTGTATATTTTTTAACATACCATCCTTAGTTATTTCATCTACCAATTTTGCACAGGTCTTTTCTCTTCTTTTTTCCAGAACAACATCCATTAATTCCTTGATGTCCTGAGATACCTGTTCAACAAATTTTCTTGCCTTGCCCTACTATTTCTCCCTCTTCTTCTGGTTAAACTCAGTTTCAACCTCTTTCTTTTTTTGTTTTGCAGTACCAAAGGATTTCTTAGCCTCATCAATAGGTGCATCAATTAACATCTTTGCATAAGCATCAAAAATTTGTGCATTAACTTCATAACCCATCTCTTCAATCCATATCTTTCATGGTTTGACTGCTTCCATCAAGGTTTCATCCTTTTTAACCATGAAGCATATATCGGTTGAGTATTTCTCAACAATTTTTTTTTGGAACCCTCTCTCTAGAATTCATATCCCTTTAGAATGCCTTGAAGTAACCCCATACCTTTTTATCCTGTGGACTGCCTATTGTAGCAATATATTGTTTCAGTTTTTCACCTATCGGGATATCAAATGCCCCCTGTCTCTTCCCAAAACTAGGAGTTTCATTAATGAAAAATAGTATAAAAAAGACAATAAGATTTCCATACCATAATGTCCCCTTCTTCTCTCATTTGATCCTCCCTATGTTAATTAACAATTCATCTAACATCCATCCAAAGAGATCTAACTTCTCATTTTCCCTCATGATCTTATGTGCAACATATAAGAAGGAGCTGGAAACAGAGTTCACATGATTGGATTGAGTTACCTTGTATCCAATAATCATGCTTCTGAATCTGATTTCTCTATATCTAATGGTGCTAAGCCGCATCGATCATCAGTCCAAAGTTGCACCGGTGAGCTTGTTAACTTGATCATTAGAAATCTTCTTCTCTAGACATTGACCAATTCATGACAAACCGGTGATGGCCCTAATGGCCTCCTTCAAGATCTTATAAGGTATGTCCAACTAGATGAATTCCCCATGCACTCTTCTGAAAACATATCTGAAAATATCATCATCAAATTTAGGAATATCCATAATGTCGGTAATTCCTAGATCCTTAATGTGCTTGTACTCGGGCTTTATCTTTCCATAGTCTCCCATTAACTCACTCATATACATTCTCTTAATATCACTGGTTCCCAAATCTTCAATGTGGTAGTGAATTTATGCTCTGACATCTTCCACATATACAACTCCTTCTGGGACATGAGAAAAAGCACCAACCAAATCATCCAAGGTGGCAATATGCAGACATCATTTGAAAATCCACCTAGGACAATCCTTTACCTCAACAACAGTAGGATTTTCAATAAAAGTAGGTGTAGAGGATGATCCCATTTCTATGATGAAAGATAATATCGATAAGTACTTGAGAAATAGTTGTCGATGAAACCCTAAAGAACTCTTTCGATCACTGGTGAAATTGCTCAACAAGATGTCGAGCTCACTGAATCACCTTAGACTTTCTCTAAATCCCTTTGAATGCAAGATGATCAGAAATGAAGTGGATTCAACCTTTTAACCTCCAAGAAACCCTAATCCATCATTGATATGAATGATTTTTGGTGAGAGATATTGGATCTCAG
Organism: Cryptomeria japonica; assembly: GCF_030272615.1. NCBI lineage: Eukaryota > Viridiplantae > Streptophyta > Pinopsida > Cupressales > Cupressaceae > Cryptomeria > Cryptomeria japonica. The sequence goes on from NC_081408.1 coordinate 310,979,775, forward strand.
TCAAACATCTCCATGCCAGATAAGCATTTCCAATGTCTGGAACATCTTCCAGAACCTCTTCTGCAGGCTTAAGAAATATTATCATGAATTTTGCCTACCCCTAAGGCATTTGCCTCAATTACTAGATGAGCTTCCTACCAGTGTAGGAGCAACCTCCTCTACCATTTGAGTAACTAGAGCATTTCCATCTGCTGATTGATCATCTAACTTCTTGACCCATTTCTTGATATGATCTTTTTGGATTTCATTGACCTTCTCTTTTCCTTTATCATTTGATCCATCATTGTTAATTGATGGATTTCTGCTTCTACAGAACTTAGCTATGTGTCCACCCTTGTTGCATGCATAACATGTAACATTGTTCTTTTGAATTGCTTTGCTAAAATCGGTATAATTTCTTGACCTACACTGATTAGCCATATGTCCAAATTTTCCACATTGCATTTAGAACATTGACCAGGAACAAAATTATAGTCATGATTTTCTCTATTTCTACATTGCCTGGCCATGTGACCAAATTTATTATAAATAAAGCATCTACCATTAAATTTGCAAGCATTAAGCTGCCTTATCAGTGCCTTCTAGTTTAAATCTTCATTACTAGTACTGGAGCTTTGACCTTGTTCAAATCCAAGTCCACTAGAATATCCATTATGTCTTTGACTTTTTAATAACTCATCAAGCTATGTTGAACTAACCTTGAATTTTTCCTTGTACTCACTTGCAACAATCAGATCATCTCTCAGAATTATCATTTGTCTCTCAAGTTCTTGTTCATTACTTTGGGATTGCACTAAATTAGTTCTCAACATATCATTTTCATGAACCAATTGGATGCATTCTTTAGATTTATCTTTTAGGGATCTCCCAAGGTTTTATTCATTCATCTTCTAGTCTTCAATCTCCTTTGACATCCTTTTGCATTTCATTCCTCATGACCATGTTCTCCTGATTCAATCTCTGACATCTTTCATTAAGGGCATCCTTCTCATCATTATCAATTCCTCTCTTGTAGGATAAGAATGAATTCTTGAGAAGAATTCAATTCATCTCGTAACTTCAAGTTCTTCATCCTTTCAACATCATAATCTTCAAGTACTACCTCAAGTTGCTTCTCTAAACTTGTATCAATGGATTTTAGATTCAGGATTTTCCTCAAGCTATTAAAATTCCTCTGAGGCACAAGGCTCTGATACCAATTGTTGGAATCCAAGAACATTGAGAGGGGGGGTAAATCAGTGTTCTACTAGAATGATTAATTTTAATCTTATTAAAATATGCATTCACCAACCGATAAACTGGTACATATAAGATTGAAATAAGTAAAGCAACCAATAAGCCAGTTACAAAAATGAATACCATAACACAAAGAATTATATGTGGAAAAATTCAAAGAGGAAAAACCATGGTGGATTTGAGACCCACAATATCAATCCACTGGCCATATGAAAAGATATTACAAAATATGGGGACCTGCACTTGCAGGAAGGCTTACAACCTAGATCACACTGCTCATCACAAAAGATTTTCACTAACTATAGTTATTCTAGATAAGAAAACATAAAATTGAACTCATTTACTACATCTGCTATGCCTCATCGAGTTCCGGTTCAAGCTCTGTCTGTTTCGATTCTGATACCCTAAACCCTTACCGAAATAACCTTTTACATAATCAATATTCCTCGCATTACAATTATCTCTCTCTCACTCACATTTCTCTTATATCACAAAATGATCTAATCAACTGACCTATATACCCTTACAATCCTTCATACCTTATGTCATCTTACATAGATAATTACAAATTGAATATACTTGTCAGCTCAATTACATATATACATAAATATCAAAATCAATTTCTGATTATTGGATCTCCCAAATGATTTTGGCCTCCTGTACCTGTAACCTAATGAAGTCATGTCAGCCTGCAATACCGGTACCCAAAGAATTCCTCCTATTGGTGAAGATACCTGTTGGTGTTGGTTTCGGTGCTGGTGAAGTGTCTGTCGGTAAACAACCAAACCAAAATATGAAAGCCAAAACATGCTGCCATCAATGACAACATATTGAAATCAATCAAATGAGTGTTAATTGCCAACAAAAATATGGGAAGACTAGATGAGGGTCTTTCTCCTTGAACTTCATTTCTTTCTTGCTTAGTGATGGCTCCATCATTTGGAATAGATCATCACCATGCTTTAGTCCATTAAAATCACCTCATTAGGATTCTAAAAACCCCAATTTTTTGATAGAATAAAAGTGTCTTTGAATGCAAATTGTATTTGTATCTCCAATCTGCATGTGCGTGTTTCTAGTGTAAATTGGGCTTATAAGTCCAATTTACACCAAAAAATTGGTGAAAAGAAAAACAAAGTGGATTTCAGACTTATAAGTCCGATTTGCACTTGAGAGGCTCAAAAATATAAAATGGTGTAAATTGGGCTTGAAAGTTTGAGTTGCACCTAGGAAGATCAAATAACACCAAATGGTGGCAATCAGACTTTCAAACCCAATTCACACCATGTTTAAAGAAAATAAAGGTAATACTGCATTTCGTGTATGTTGTGTTATACCCCTGACATACACCATGGGAAGGAAGAATGGTGTAGGTTGCAGATATGGCCTTGACATATACCACATAACATGGATTAGGAAAAAATGTGCACAACATGAAAATGATGTAGGTTCGGGATATGGCCTTGATATACACTAGAAGCCAAGGCATCGGTGTAGGTCAAGATCATACCCCCAACATACACCAAAAAAAAATGATAAATCAAATGATGTATGCCAACCTATGTTCATGACATACATCATTGAAAGTGTGATGTATGTCAGGATCACAGGTCTGACATACATCAAACTTCACATGAGACTACAAAAATCAGTGGATACGGTGATGACATAGGGCAGGAAGATAGCCCCGATATACATTCAACTATGAGATCTCAAGAAAAAATCATGTTGAGGTCATACCCATGACATTAACCATGATGTAACAAGGTGCATGTCATGATTATAAACCCAACATGCACCATGAAAGCTCAGGAAAAACCCACAAAGGGTGAAATAAAAAGAAAAGAAAGATATGTTGAGAAGAATTAGCTTCAGCCTTGAGCAATCACTCTCCACAATCCACTGGAAAACCCTTGAACAACTAAGGGCACAAAGAAAGATAAAAGGGAAAATGAAGTGGAATAAATCAAAACAAAATCGAACTCACAATGCAATTAATATGTAAGTTTGTAAGAAATAAATGCATACTTCAAGCTTATAAGCTTGATTTACACAAAAAGACCCAAACATGGTGTAATTCAAACTTATAAGCCTAAAGTACATCATTTTAAGAAAAGAGTGTAGTTTCGGAGTTAAAATTCTTTCATAGCACCAAAAGACTAAAAGGTAGTGTAATGTCAGACTTTAAGTCTAACTTTGCACCAGAAGACAAGAAAAAAATTGTTTAAATTAATTTCCCAAATTAACCAACAAAAATAAGATTAGGAAATGTCAGAAAGATTCCCAATGACTAATGAGGTGAACAAAATGCCTTGAAAAACATGTTGGCAATTGACACTCAATTAATTGGTTTCACTATGTTGTCATTGATGGCAACATGGTATCTTGTTCCGGCTTCTTGTTTTGGTTCACTTGTGTACTGACAGGAACTTCATAGACACTACACAGGCATCGACACCAATAGGATAGAAGGATTGCTTTGGTTACCAAAAATGGAGGTTGACATGGTTTATAATATGGTTATCGATATTGTAGGTCGACATCTCTTAGATCTGGCATCAATTGTTTTTGATATTCATGTATTTATGTTATCTAGCCAACATGAAATTTGATATTGTAATTATCATTGTAAGTTGACATAAGGCATGATAAGTTGTATAGGGTATATGTTGGTATTTTGCATCAAGATTGCATTAATGATATGTTGTCATTGATGTCAATTGAACCGGTAAATGGTATTCATGTTATTGTTGATATTGTTGTTTTTGATATTGGCTAGTAATCGGTAAGAAGAGATTTGTGGAAGATGTTGTAAACCTGTATGTTAAGTTTGTGAGTTGAATTGGTGTAAAGGGTTAAACCTTTCTATGTAATCTAACCGGTAAACCCTATTAGCTATTAATCCCTAACCGACCAAGTTTGATGGTTTTTTATCTGATAAGTGGTAATGATGGAGACACGTGTGATCATTTGATTAAGGAGATATTCAAATCATTTTGGCATGTTTGTTCTTGTCTAGGGAAGGAGCAAAGTGGATTGCATCTAATGCACAGTGCGTGATGAGTTACAAAGTCTAATAGAGCGGTGATCATGGAGTGGTTGAAATTGTCCTAAAGAATGTGAAGAGATTGTCATAATTTCTAACGGTCAAGATTGTATCGATTTGTTTGTAATCTCGATGATGAGAATTAGGTTTTTGTTATGTTACCGACCTAATTGATTTCTATTTAAGGTAGATGAAGTTGTTTGTGAAGGTTGTTGGCAAGGTTGGTAGAAAACCTGTTGAGTGTATAGTTTCCAAACCGGTGAATGGAACTACACTCGATAGACTGAAGGTTATAGAAGGATCTGATCAAGCAAAAGTAGTGCTATTCAGATAGATCAACTAAACTGTTATTTTCTAACAATTATAGAAGAAGTTAAATCCCTTAACTAAGTAAGCTCTAACAAGCTTGGTTACTCATTAAATCGTCTAACAAGGTGGTCCATTAGTCCGGATTCTTAAATCCTCCAGTGAGGTTACTCCTAACAATGTATTGTGCTTCTAACAAGGCATATTTATAAATCCCTTAACTGGGTAATTCCTAACCAGAATTAGTTCTTAATAGAACTTATTGTAAAGCTCTAACAGGCTTTGGCTCCTAATAGGGCAAAGTCCAAAAGAGTTCAGATAGTTATCCTTGTGAGTCTCATCTCACTGTGGTTTTTACCTATTTGGGTTTTCCACGGATAAACATTTGTGTCAAGTAGTGAATTCTTTTGTGGATGTGATCTTATTTGTTGAATTGGTTAACCTTTGATAAGGTATGTTAAGTAGAAGCATTAAGAGATGAATATGTTGAGTTATGATTAAGCATTGTTAATATTCATAAGATTGAAGTTGTTTACTGTTAAAGTTGTCATAACAATTAAACCAGTTGATGTCAAGTATTCTTATGAATATTGATCTTGACTGAGATATGATTACTTTGTTTGACTGAGTTTAAGTTTGGGAACTTTGTATCAGTTTTTTCAGTATACTGATTCACCCCCCCCCTCAATATTTTACCAGATACTTATTATTTCATCATACCATCAATTGGTATCACGATGAAGAAAGAAGGTCCAAAGTTAAACAAATATAACTATAGAATATGGAGTGATAGAATGAAGATTTACATTAAGAGTCTTGGTAGTCAGTATTGGGAGCGTATCAAAAATAAGTATACTACACCTACTGGACCTCTAGTTGATGATCAGAAGAAAGAACAACAAGAAAATCACTAGGCACTAGAAGCTATTATTAGTTCCCTATCTGATGTTGAATATGTAGATGTTCATGGTCTTGAAACTGCATATGAAGTATGGAAGAAACTAGAAGAGATTTATAGAAGTGATGAATATGTTAAGATTACCAAAGAGGAGAGTCTAAGAGGCAAGTTTGACAACATGAGAATGTTTGAAGGTGAGAATATCTAGCAATATGGTCAAAGGATTGAAGAGATAGTTGGTGAGATAAAGAGTGTAGGAGGGAAAGTGGAAGATGCCATAGTAATTAGTAAGGTACTAAGAACCCTTCTATCAATCTATGCTATTCGAGTTGCAGCTATTCAGAAGCTGAAACACATTGATAAGACAAAGGTAACTCTTGACTCTATTATTGGCAAACTTACTACTTTTGAACTAAATGTCTATGATGGTAGTGTACATAAATCAGAATCTGCATTTAGAGCTTCTTTCTCTAACCCATATGTGAGAAGAAGTAGAGATACCGACCATAACTATGAATCTAGACCTAGCAGAGATGCTAAAGATCAAGACAGATTAGTAGAACTTGAAGCATTGTTGGTAAAATGACTTCCTAGAGGCACTGGTAAATATAGAGGTAAGCTACCTTTAAATTGTTTTGCATGCAACAAGATTGGTCATATAGCAGAAAATTACCCTAATGGTGAAAATAAATACAAGAGAGATGAATTTAAGAAATACAAGGGTAAAGACAAGAGAGATTGTCTTGTTGCTATTGACAATGGTGTTACTGATGAAGAATCAGATGATGATGCTAGTGAAGGTATTGTGTTTGTAGCAATTAAGGAAGAAATATTAGATCAGAAGGCACTAGTATCTAGAATAGATAACTCTAATGATTGGATCATTGATAGTGGTTGTTCACATAACATGACTGGTGATCGGAGTAAATTTCTTTCCTTGAAGGAAATCGATGGCGGTGTTGTCAGATTTGGCAATGACTCACCCTGTATTGTTAAAGGTAAGGGAGTTATTTCTCTTAATTGGAAAAGCAGTGTTGGTGATGTTTATTGGGTTGAAGGCCTAAAGCACAATCTTCTTAGTGTGGCACAACTTAATGACAGAGGATACCAACTGGAATTTAGAAATGGTATATGCAAAATATTTGACAACAAAGGAGAATTGATTGCAACTAGTAAACAGACCAGAGGTAATCTATTTCATCTCAATCCTAAAATTAGAAACTGTTTAATTATGAAAGTGGATGATAGTTGGCTCTGGCATAAGAGATTTTGTCATATTAATTTTGACAATATTATTAAAGTAAGCAAGTCTAAGATAGTAAGAGGTCTGCCTCAGCTAGACAAACCGGTTAATGCTCTTTGTAAAGAATGTCAACCAGGAAAGATGAATTCTTCAACTTTTAAGAGTAGGTCCTTGTTAGCAGAGCACTTGTTAGATTTGGTTCATACAGATCTATATGGACCAATACGAACAAGAAGCATTCAAGGTGACAGATACTTCATGATCTTCACTGATGATTGTTCAAGGATGATGTGGGTCACATTCTTAAAGGATAAAAAATGAAGCTTTTGGTAAATTCAAGGCATTTAGAGCCTTAGATGAGAAAGAGAGTGGCAAAAAGATAAAATTTCTAAGAACAGATCAAGGTGGTGAATTCACTTCTGTAGAGTTCACTAAATATTGTGATGATAATGGTATCAAGTGGTAGCTTTCTACACCAAGGACGCCACAACAGAATGGTATAGCAAAAAGAAACAACCGGTCAGTGGTTGAAGCTTCTAGGACTATGTTGATACAAGGTGGTGTATCAAAAATATTTTGGAAAGAAGTTGTAAGTACAACCGTGTACACAATGAACCGAGTTTTGGTGAAAAGAGGTAAGGACAAGACCCCTATGAGTACTAGTATGGGAGATCACTTGATGTTAGCTATTTTAAAATATTTGGTAGCAAATGTTTTATTAAAAGAGGTGATTACATAAGAAAATTTGAAGCTAAGAGTGATGAAATCATATTGCTTGGCTATTCTACCAAGAGTAAGGCCTATAAATGCTTCAACAACCAAACATATAAAATTGTTGAAAGTGTTGATGTTCATGTAGATGAATGTCCTGAAATTGCAGAAGGAACTTGTTCTGAGAAGAAGGATGAAGAACCTTTCAATTTCCTTTGGAACCTGAAATTGTTAAATCCTGATGAACTTGTTCAACCAGAACAAATAAATTTAGAGGAAGATGACAATGATGAAGTTGAACTTGAAGAGAATGATCATGTTATTCCTAGGTATGTGAGACTAGATCATAACCCTAAACAAATAATTGGGGGTAAGGATGATGGAGTAATAACTAGAAGGAGAATAAGAGAGAACTCTTGCATGATATCCACCTTTGAACCTAGAAGTGCTAAAGAGGCATTTGGTGATGATCATTGGGTGAAAGCTATGGAGGAAGAGTTAGATCAAATTGACAATAATAATACTTGGACCTTGGTCCCCCAACCGGTAAACAAGAATGTTATAGGTACTAAATGGGTGTTCAAAAACAAGTTAAATGAAGATAGTGTTGTAGTTTGGAATAAGGCAAGATTAGTATGCAAAGGTTATAAACAAGAAGAAGGAGAAGACTATGGAGAAACTTTTGCACTAGTAGCAAGACTGGAAGATGTCAGAACATTACTTGCATTTGCAGCTCATAAAAAGTTCAAGGTATACCAGATGGATGTTAAGTCTGCATTCTTGAATGGGATACTAGAAGAAGAGGTCTATATAGAGCAGCCTGATGGTTATGCATTGACAGATAAGAAAGACATGGTATGCAAATTGCATAAAACCTTGTATGGATTAAAGAAGGCACCTAGAGAATGGTATGAATAACTTCATACTCATTTTATGAAGATAGGATTTACTAAAACTAGTGATGACAACAAAATTTATCTCAAGTCTAAAGGAGATGAAATATTGGTTAGTGAAGTATTTATAGATGACATTATATTTGGAGGTAATGATGACATGAGTAATTGTTTTGCAGATGTAATGAAAAATGAATTTGAGATGTCATTGGTAGGAGAAATAAAAAAATTCATAGGCTTATAGATACAGCAGATGAAGAATGACATTTTTATTACTCAATCCAAGTATGTGAAAGAGGTTTTAAAGATTTTTGGTATGAGTGAGTGTAAACCGGTTGGAACCCCTGTGGTTACAGGTTGTAAATTGTCCAAGGAATATGCATCTAAGTTTGTAGATGAAAAGGAATATAGGTTAATGATTGGAAAACTACACTATGTTGTTCACAATCGACCAGATATTGCCCATGAAGTTGGTATTGTTGCTAGATTTCAGCAGAATCCAAAGGAGGCACATTTGATGGCAACTAAGAGAATTTTTAGATATCTGAAATGTATTGTTGGCTATGGGTTATGGTATCCATATGGTGGAAATTTTGATTTGAAAACATACACAGATGCTAATTGGGCAAGAAACATTGATGACCAGAAAAGTACTACCGGTGGAGCATTCTTTTTAGGATGAAGGCTAGTCCCTTAGAGTAGTAAAACACAGAGTTGCACTTCACAATCTACTGCTGAAGCTGAGTATGTAGCAAATTATATGAATTGCACACAAGCTATGTGGATGAGGCACATTTTGGAAGGTTTAAAGATAGAAATCTTAGAACCTATAAAGATTTTGTGTGATAATACAAGTGAAATAAACATTTCAAAAAATCTTGTTTTGCACACAAGGACTAAACACATTGAATTGAAATATCACTTCTTGAGAGAAAAATTTCAAAGTAAAGATGTTATCTTGGAGCATGTTTCTACCAAGGAGCATCTTGCAAATATATTTACCAAACCTCTGCCTAAGACCACTTTCAAGTATCTTAGAAGTCAATTGGGAGTTGTCCCTCTTCATGAAGTTAGTTAAGAATGATGCTGATTGCATCAATCCCTGAACCACTTGTAGAATCTTATATGGATTGATGAAGGAGTGGATGTATTCCATAGGGGGGGCATCAACATCATAGTAAGAGTAGAATTACATGTTTTACTTTCACTTTGCCATTCCTATCAAAGGAGGAGATGTATTATGTGTCTGATTAAGTGAACCACTGAGAGGCTGAAGACAGACAAAGCAAGGTGAATATTTGGTAATGTAAACCAAGATTCTTATTCACCAATCTCATCAATCTTAGCAGCAATCAATGGCATTGATATTTGTATTGCCATCAATGCAAAAGAGGGAGATTGTTGGCATTTTGAGTTTGTTGGTATTTTGCATCAAGATTGCATTAATGATATGTTGTCATTGATGTCAATTGAACCAGTAAATGGTATTCATGTTATTGTTGATATTGTTGTTTTTGATATTGGCTAGTAATCGGTAAGAAGAGATTTGTGGAATATGTTGTAAACCTATATGTTAAGTTTGTCAGTTTAATCGGTGTAAAGGGTTAAACCTTTCTATGTAATGTAATCGGTAAACCCTATTAGTTGTTAAACCCTAATCGACCAAGTTTGATGGTTTGTTATCTGATAAGTGGTAATGATGGAGACGTGTGATCATTTGATTAATGACATATTGAAATCATTTTGGTTCCTTTGTTCTTGTCTAGGGAAGGAGCAAAGTGGATTTCATCTAATGCACAACGTGTGATGAGTTACAAAGTCCAATAGAGTGGTGATCATGGAGCGGTTGAAATTGTCTTCAAGAATATGAAGAGATTGTCATAATTTCTAATGGTCAAGATTGTACCAACTTGTTTGTGTACATTAGGAAATTAGGAATCATCACAAACAATATATAAATACTAATCATTAGCTCAATCACGAAAGCACAATTGCAATGATCTATCCTAAACACATTCAATAGAGACATGAAAATTAAAACATTCAAAGTAAATACTATGCAAACCAGATGTGGATATGAATGCTTCCTTCATGCAGCTGCATTGTTCTTCTTTCCTCTTCAAATGGTTTGGTTGTGGATCTCACCTACAAGTGCACACACATAATTGAAAGCAAGTAGACAAGATTATTGATCAAGAGTACTAGAAATGTGATTGACTAGAAATTCGATAGTCTAATTACCAATTCAGAATCAAGGGCTTTGATTGAAGAAATTCATCCAATTTATAGACAAATTGGAGAGATGGATCAAATTAGCATGATTCAATTCAAATGGAAATTGCAAATCAATTATGTCAATTATGACAAATTTATGACAAATTATGCACTTTCTATGCAAAATTTGTTGATTGATAATTTATGACAAATTATGACAACTTCTATGTCAAAATTGATTGATTGTCAATTATGACAAATTTATGACAAATTGACATGTCATTTCCATGAATTTAGGAGAGAAATAGGAGGAAATTGAAATTAGGAATTAGAAGACTTAGAGAAGACTTAGGATAAATAAACAATCAGAAGACTTAGGATAAATAAACATTTAATTGAAATGAGAAGACTTAGGATAAATAAACATTTAATTGCAATGAGAAGACTTAGGATAAATAAACAATTTATTAATCCTAAAGGAAGAAATGACACACAAGGTTAAATGATTAAATCATAAAACCCTAAAAGACGAATTAGCAATGCGAGATTGACAATTAGGTCTCGATTGAAGATAATTGATATCGATCATGATTTTGAATTGATAACTGACCAATGTGATAAATGATTTGATTGATAAAATGTGCCAATTGACGAGGAACAATGACAAATTGATCCAAATTGAAGCGATTGAGAAGGACAACGATCGATGACAAATCAATCGCGAAATCACAAGATTGACAAAAAGACAAGAATTGATGACAAAATAGATTGCAAAATGACAATATTGAAAATGACCATGATCGATGACAAATCGATCACAAAATGACAAGATCGAACATGACAACGATCGATGACAAATCGATCGTTAAAACGACAGGATTGAAAATGATAAGGATTGATGATAAATCGACAAGATTGATAAGAGTACAACGATTGATGACAAATCGATCACAAGATTGACAGGAGGACAAAACCCTAATTAGGATTGATGATGTCCAAAATGATGACAAATAAGCACGCACATTGATGCAATAGGATAAGATCGATTAAAATCATGACTGGATAGTGTTGTTGACAAGACCAAATTCAAGAGCGAGACGAATGAAGAATGTAGAAGAATGACTCGATGCTCACAAATGATAAAAACCAAGTATGAATCATAGGAGAAATGTTAATGCGACGCAAAAACCTAAAATGAGGCAATGCGCAAATGTTAATGTATGACTTCGCAAGCGTTGACCATTTTTAGGTGTCTACATTTTGCCCCTCTTTGAGACAATGCGATTTTAAGTGTTGTTTCAAAGAACAATAATGAAAATGCCCCAGACAATAATAATGACATATGCATGCCCCCTCGAGGAATTGGCCGGAAACATGCAGAAAAGAGGCCAATTGACCGATAAGAATGATAGAACATGATAAGATCAAATAGACTGCCAAGACTGACGGAAGAAATGTTAGTAAGAAGAAATTAGACAGAGGATAGTTAGAGATGAAGAAAAACTTGCTTTCACTAATGCACTTTGTAGGTGAGAAACTTTATTTAATGTAGCAAAATGGATGCGTAGCATCATGGCATTGAAGGCCAAAGCTGTAATGTAACCCTTTTTGCAAAAGACAGACACATCACAGACAAGGAATAGTTCAAAAATCCTAAGACAAACTTGCCCCAGAATGTTATGAAACACTCCACAAACAGCAAACACAACAAAAAACAAAAGGGACCATGAACCATCTCGGTCACTCTAAATCACTCAGTGACATCATCGAGCAACATAGGAACATGATCAAAAATAAATCAATAAAAAGATAAGATGCACAAATTCGAACAAATCAAACAAACATCTTGATCTTCATTGTCAAAAGTTGAAAATGTTGATAAGACGATCATGCTGTCTGGTTTCAGGACATGTGATACCCCGTCTAAGACAAGACATAGTCTGGTTTCAAGTATACCACACCCTGTATAAGACCCATGATAGTAGAGACAAGGACAAATGATTTGCGGTTGATTGATATGACAATTTTGATCAGTTTGAATGTCTGGTTTGATTGAAAAAGTTCATCTGTTTACGCATGATTTCATTTAAAGCACAGCGTGTGATTGATTGCTGTTGGATATATACTTAGTGATTTGTCTTAAGAGGATATTTATTGCAAAATGCTTGTTTTGGATTTGGTTTTTTTGCTTTTTTTCATTTTTTTTTTGTGTTCATTTTTTTCAGGACTTTATATGATTTTTAGGATTTTTTCAGGACATTTTTCAATTTTTTTTTTTTTGAATTTTTCAGGACATTTTTCAATTTTTTTTTGAATTTTTTCAGGACATTTTTCAATTTTTATGATCTTTTTTCAAGACATTTTTCAATTTTTATGATCTTTTTTCAGGACATTATTTGATTTTTATGATTTTTTCAGGACATTTTTCAATTTTTTTATGAGATTTTTTCAGGACATTTTTTCAATTTTTTTATGAGATTTTTGCCCCCAGTGTCTAGCAAGGCAAGGAATATGACAGGTGAATAAATAGGCTTGCTGAAATGATGGTGTCTAGAGGGAAGACAAAGGCCTTTTATCATGGAGACAACGCGGATGCAATTTTCAAGGGCTATTGCGTGATGGGACAAGAGACTGGATATGACAATGTAAAGCAGTGACATGGCATGAGGGACATGTCAAGAGGTTTTTGAAACCATGTTTTAAATTTTGTGTCCTTATGTCAGATCAAGATCAAGGAATGAAAAAGTGTATGGATAGTGATAAGATATGGATAGGATAAGCAAGACCAAGAATGGATAAGGGACATGGACTGAAGGTCCGGATAGGATAGGGGATAGTGGCAGAAAGTTGCAATAAGCCAGGGAATATGGATGAAAATTTATAATAAGCAGATGGATAAAGACCAAAAGCTATGGTAGACTGAAAGCTGCAAACAAGATGCATGATGCTCATGACGATCCTCAGCCTTGTCAAGATCAAAGGTGGAAAGAGGAAATGGACCTAAGGGACAATAGGATATGAAGGGTAATTACATGGTATGATAGGATAATGGAAAAATGAAGGACAAAAGGATATGATAGGATAAAAACCTGCCCCCAAGTGTGGTGTGCAAGAAGTTCATAAATTACGCATGATGCCTGTTTGCTAGGTTTTCATCACGGTACTTGCCCAAGGTGCCTGTTTGCCAAGTTTTCACCAGTGAACGAATTATTTTTTCTTTACTTTTATTTTTCTTTTGTCTTTTTTTTTTTCACTTTTTTTTTTTGATTTTTTGACTTTTTCAATAGAAGATGGACACATGATAGGGGATGGAAGAAGGACTCAAGCATCTTTTTTGTTGGATAGTAGCCTTGAAAAAAAAATGGACCATGACCTTTAAAAGTATGCTCAAAGACGTTGGTAGGATAAGGACATGGAAAAAGAGATGAAACTAAAGCAAGGATTTATGTAAAGGATTGGATCAAAGGGATCGAAGGATGGAAAATATGCATTGGATAATGGATAGGGTATTGGAAGAACTATGCTTGAATGGATGGAAATGAAGACAAGATCGACATTGGCACACACCTTGAGGGGTGATGGACTGATGGAGGAAAGATGTATTTTGGATATTGAGATTTTGAGGAAGGAATAGCTAGGAATTTTGGGACATAAGGGCCCAAAACAGATGAAGAAGGTGATGGAGAAATAGACTTGGAAGGTTTGGATGGAGGAACAACAATTTTAGATGCCAATCTAGGTTGTTCTTTTTGTGCTTCAAAGAGCTTCTTGGGGATCCACATGGTTTTTGATTTTTCATGCTTTTGTGGTTCCTTGGAGTGCATTGCTTGCACAAGGGATTTAGGAACCCATATATATTTTGAATTTGCTTTATTTTGCTCAGTGGGCCTTTGTGGCCTTTTGGATATTTCTTTTTCTTTATAGATCATATTGTTCTTTGTTTTGACATGTCGATTATATTGGACATGTTGATCCTTGAATACATGTGGATTTTTAGACTTATGACTTTTATGCTTGGCATCCAAATTGCTTGGAAGAGGGAATGAATGTTGGTGTGGATGGGAATGATATGGAGGCCTGTGGGATGGATGGAAGGTTCTCCAAGATGTGTGCCTTTGCTGATGTTTCATAGGAGATGGAGGGATATAGGGACCTAGAATGGATGGAAGTGATGATGGGGAAAGTGGACATTTGGATTTTGACTTTGAAGGGATACCAACGCCTTGAGTGTGAGCTCTGTAGCCATGACCATTAGTATATTCTTTGATATGAAGGGGTTCTTTCTCATGAATGTCTACCCCTTTTCCTTTATGAATATCTTGACTTGTAGTTTGCTCTTTTCTTTGGGAAGAAGACGCGAGTCCATTATGAGGTAGATATGATATGAGAGAAATAATGAGATCTTGAAGTGGATTGGATTGCACCAAAGTAGAAGAACCCATTGTGCATGTCGAGGGTTCATGAACATCTTGCACTAACACATTAGAACCATGAGGGGGATTAGGATCATGAGGGGGACTAGGATTGTGTAGTGGACATGGTTCAATGACGGGCTCTTCAAGAGATGGAATGGGAGAAATAATGGGATCATCAAAAGAAATGCGATCTTGGAGTGGATATGCGGGATTAGGACGTGGAGATGGAGGAACAAATGGATCTTGTGGAGGATCTGAAGGAATAATTTGATCTTGACAAGGAGGAAGATCATTGGAATCCTCTTTAAAGGTGCTTTGCTCTTGACTTTCAATGGGATCATCGGAAAGGATGGAAATGATATCTTGATCTTTCTCAGGAAGTGGAATGTCAATGGGATTTGAAAGGTCATTGTGTTCATAAAATGGAAGGGGATCATTTGGGATTGGATGAACTGGGATATCTCGATCTTGCTCAAGGAATGGAGTGTCAATAGGACTATGGATAGGATGGACAAAAATAGGGGAATCATTGCGAGTGTCTAGGGAAATGGGATCCTGGTCAACAATTGGATGGGATGATAAGGTTTCAGGATCTTGATCTTGATCTTCTGTAGGACACATTTCTTCATGCTCTAAATTATCCTCTTGACATGGGGTTGAACTTTGGATATGCATGGAGGATTCTGACAAGGAATCAATGCTTTGGCACAAAGGGGATGGAATTTGAACATTTGTGCTAGATTCTGGCAAGGAATCAATTCTTGAACATGAGGAAGAGGGACTTCGAATGGGGTCCTCTAAAACAGGTAATGGAAATAAAGTGCATGGTTGCATTGGGTCTTGTATTTCTGAAACATGACAAGGATGTACATCATGAATTGGATTATCGTGGCAATCAATTATGGATAGCTCTTGGATAATTGCATCCTTGGGTGTATTGTTTGATGAGGACAATATAGAAGGTTTTTGTGAAACTTCTAAAGGTGTAGGGATAGATGCCACTGGAGAGTCCATTTGTTTGTGAGGGGATGAGGCATTGCTAGACATAAGTGTATTATCTTGATCTTCTTCAAAGAACTCACTTGGTAGTTTCCTTGAGATCATTGCAATAAAGCCACCTTTCTTTTGAGGTTTTGACATGGTTGTATCTGGAATTTGAACTTGTTTGGCAAGAATTTGGTTCTGATCTAATTTCATGTTTTGATATTGGACTTGGTTCAATTGTTTTGACATGTTTGAAACTTGGGTTGGTGTGTGCTACAACCTTTGTTTTTGAATGTTTGGTAGTGGTTGTTGACATTGATATGTTGATTGAACTTGAACTTGTTGATATTTCACCAGTGGTTGGACTATTTGTTGACATTGTATGGCTGGTTGGACATATTGTTGAAATTGGACCATTGGTTGTATTGGTTGTATATGTTGAAATTGTTGAACAATTGGTTGTGATGGTTGAAAATCTGATTGATAGTGAACACCTTCTTGTTCTTGTTGCGGAGGCACATAATGTTGAAATTGATGTTGTCTCTTTTCTTGAAATTGTTTCATCATCTCTATTTGGGAGAGGAGAGCTGGTATGTCTGATCGTTCAAGAAGAGATCTTACATCAATTGGCTCAATCTTTGGATTTCGACCTTGAAATTTTTGAAACATTTTGGACATTTGTGATCTATTCTTCTCAATGTTTTTCACTCTTTGTTCCAATATCTCCTCTTCTTGAGCTAGTTTCTCCTCTAGTTTTTGTATTTGGACATTTACATCATCATGATAAGTTTGATCGATATTGCCTTGTTGTTGGGTTGGATATAATTGTGATTGCATTGTCGGTTGATATGTCAAACTTTGTTGCATCATTGGTGCTTGGAACCTTGTTTCAATAGACATGTCACTATGCAAATGCAATATTTTTGGAATTTTTCAAGGATAATGTATGATATGCAACTAAATGCAAACTAAATAAATGAAAATGTAATCTATGGCAAGAATGCAGCCTATGTTTTTGTTTTTTTTTCAAGATTTTGACAAACTTTTTGGAATGCAGATCTAAAAGAAACCCTTAGGAGATTGAAAATGATGTCTAGACCTCAAAGGACAAAAGGACCAAGTGACAAAAGGACAAATGACAAAGTCTCCCCTATATGCTTGGATACTAAGCTAGGTTTGACAAAATGACATTGATGACAAAAAGACAAAAGGTTTGATAAGGTCTAGACCTCCTAACAATAACTTAGGGTTTATCAAAGATTTGGATTACTCAAGTATGACAAAACCTAATTTTGGCACTATATGCAAAGGGACAACCACTATGCAAATAACCCTAATATGATATGATAATGACCTAAACTTAATGAAGAGACCTAGGGTATGCAATGTATGACAATGGTATGACTTTAATGCAAGAGGACACATGCAAATGGATGACTCTTATTGATATGCAAAGGAGTATGACTTAGGTGAAACTTAACCTTGGTACTTGACAATGAATTTTGCAAGATGCAACCTATGATGAACCTAAATGTAAGTGACATGAATGTTGAGACAAGATTTTGAACAATGTTTGACAACCATGTTTGAAGATGTTTTTTGAAGTTTTTTGGACCTTTGTTGGATGAATGTCTCTTGTGTTTAATCTTATGCTTTGAATCAATTTGCTTTTGCTTTTGAAATGGGATGCAATTCAACTTTTGACAAGCAAAGAAGACAAGATGTTTTAACATAGACTCAAGACAATCATGCTCATTTCCACATTTCTTATGGTAGGCAAAGACATTAGGTACTTGAGAGGTAGACTCATTATGGGATTCAAGGAGAATACATAGATACTTGACCCCATGGGCTCCCCTCCACAGCACTCACTTCTTAGGGCAGCCAAGTATCAGTCCCCATGGAAATATCCCCATGGCGAACTTAGTATCTCTTCCAAGTATCTGAATTTGTCCTTCTCAAGCAACTAGAAGGGTTTTTGGCCTCTAAAAACAAGGTGTTTAGTAAGGATTTCTGTTAAGTGTTACTCCTTGATGTCATGCAAGCGTGATTGAGACATTAAGCCCATCAAGATACCAAACAAATGTAGTCACGCAAGCATGATTTAGACCAAGAGGCCCTACTTAGATGTTGATATGAGAAAGAGTTCAAGGGTCATCACTTCCCAAGTAACTGCAATTCCCACGTAACACTTCCTTCAAAGCTTTCGCTCATTGGGTATTTTTTTATAGTGAGTTAGAATGCCAAGGAATTCTAGCCGTACTCACTTTGGGTTGTTCCCTTCTCATGATTATCACTTGCTTGCAAAAGCAAAGTGGTAGGGAAGGCAGGCCCTCTAAAGGAGACACACAATCAAGGACAAAAGCATGGTATCGAAGATCTGGATTTCTGATCACCCTAAAAGGATGAGAGCATACTCTCCTACTCCAATGTCACACTCAACAATCAAAGCAAAAACATGTTCATTCCAACCTATTAGAAATCACTAGGTGCCTAAAACATTTAAAGACAAACACCAAGTTTAGTTGTTTCTCCAAGGCAACCTGCAAAACCCAAGTTAGAAGTTTGATTTGTTGTCTTTGACTATCGATTCTGCATAACACATGTTAGTAGTTTGATTTATTTTCTTTGCCATGCATATGCCAAGATTCTGCACAGATAATTAGTACCAAAATCCAAAGCACACAAAATAGAATGCAAAAACTAAACAAATTTCAAATAAAACACTGCATTTTTACCCCTGTTCTGGACTTTACACAGGCGCAGAACTCAGGACACAGGCACAGAATGCAGGACACAAGTGCATAATGTCTTCAACACAGATACAGAATGCTCAACATAGGCGCAGGATGTACGACACATGCACGGAAGTCTCCAGAAAACCTTGCATGACCCTGTTTTTGGGTTTTTTGGCCTGCAAATCAACTTGAAAGCACTCAAAAACACCATAAAGAGGTTAGAAGGTTAGTGGTCATGTCGGGTTCACCAATTAATGTATGTTAGGAAATTACGAATCATCACAAACAATATATAAATACTAATCATTAGCTCAATCACGAAAGCACAATTGCAATGATCTATCCTAAACACATTCAATAGAGACATGAAAATTAAAACATTCAAAGTAAATACTATGCAAACCAGATGTGGATATGAATGCTTCCTTCATGCGGCTCCATTGTTCTTCTTTCCTCTTCAAATGGTTTGGTTGTGGATCTCACCTATAAGTGCACACACATAATTGAAAGCAAGTAGACAAGATTATTGATCAAGAGTACTAGAAATGTGATTGACTATAAATTTGATAGTCTAATTACCAATTCAGAATCAAGGGCTTTGATTGAAGAAATTCATCCAATTTATAGACAAATTGGAGAGATGGATCAAATTAGCATGATAATGATTCGAATGGAAATTCAAATCAAGAATAGAAAATTATGACATGTGTATGACAAATTGCTATGCAAGGATTTATGACAATTTATGACAAATTTCTATGCAAAGATTTATGACAATTTATGACAAATTTCTATGCAAGGATTTATGACAATTTATGACAAATTTCTATGTCATTTCCATGAATTTAGGAGAGAAATAGGAGGAAATTAAAATTAGGAATTAGAAAATTAAGAAATTAGAAAATGAGGAATTAGGTAAATTAATTAATAATTTGTCATTTATTAATTAATTCACAAAGAGGAATAATTAGCCAATTAAATGAACATTTAATTGCAATGAGAAGACTTAGGATAAATAAATAATTTATTAATCCTAAAGGAAGAAATGATAAACAAGGTTAAATGATCAAATCACGAAACCTTAGAAGATGAATTAGGTCTTGATGAAAGATAATTGACTCGATCATGATTTTAAATTGATAAATGACCAATGTGATAAATGATTCGATTGAGAAAATGTGCCAACTGACAAGGAACAATGACAAATTGATCCAAATTGACATAATTGAGACAAACAACGATCGATGACAAATCGATCGCAAAATGACAAGATTGACAAGAGGACAAGAATTGATGACAAAGTAGATTGCAAAAACGACAATATTGAAAATGACCACGATCTGTGATGAATCGATCACAAAATGACAAGATCGAACATGACAACGACCAATGACAAATCGATCATTAAACGACAAGATTGAAAATGATAAGAATTGATGATAAATCGATCGCCAGATGACAAGATTGATAAGAGGACAATGATCGATGACAAATCGATCGCAAGATTGACTAGAGGACAAAACCCTAATTAGGATTGATGATGTCCAAAATAATGACAAATGAGCATGCACATTGATGCAATAAGATAAGATTGATCAAAATCATGATTGGATAGTATTATCGACAAGACCAAATTTGAGAGCGAGATGATTGAAAAATGTAGAAGAATGACTTGATGCTCACAAATGATAAAAACCAAGTGTGTGACATAGGAGAAATGTTAATGCGATGCAAAAACCTAAAATGAGGCAATGCGTAAATGTTAAAGTATGATCCCGCAAGCATTGACCATTTTTAGGTGTCTACAGTTTGTAATCTCGATGATGAGAATTAGGGTTTTTCTATGTTACCAACCTAATTGATTTCTATTTAAGGTCAATGAAGTTGAATGTTAGGGTTGTTGGAAAGGTTGGTAGAAAACCTATTGAGTGTATAGTTGCCAAACCAGTGAATGGATCTGTGCTTTGAGTGAAGGAAGACTAAAGGTTATAGAAGGATCTGATCAAGCAAAAGTAGTGCTATTCAGATAGATCAACTAAATTGTTGTTTTCTAATAATTATAGTAGAAGTTAAATCCCTTAACCACGTAAGCTCTAACAAGCTTGGTTACTCATTAAATCCTCTAACAAGGTGGTCCATTAGTTTGGTTTCTTAAATCCTCTAGTGAGGTTACTCCTAACAGGGTATTGTGCTTCTAACAAGGCATATTTGTAAATCCCTTAATTGGTTGATTCCTAACTGGATTTAGATATTAACGAGACTTATTGTAAAGCTCTAACAGGCTTTGGCTCCTAATAGGGTGAACTTCAAAAGAGTTCAGATATCTATCCTTGTGAGTTTTATCTCACCGTGGTTTTTACCTATTTGGGTTTTGTATGTATAAATATTTGAGTCAAGTGGTGAATGCTTTTGTGGTTGTGATCATATTTGTTGATTTGGTTAATCTCTAATAAGACATGTTAAGTAGAAGCATTAAGATATGAATATGTTGAGTTATGATAAGGCATTATTGATATTCACAAGATTGAAGTTGTTTACTGTTAAAGTTGTCATAACAGTTAAGCCGGTTGATGTCAAGTATTCTTATGAATATTGATCTTGACTATGATATGTGTTGACACTAAATTTTTCTTTGGGGAAAAACAGCCTTATGGGCAATTCAGTGTTGGAGGACCGACTCATGCAAAGAAACATTGAATGACCTCTGGACTTGAGAAGCTAGCTCTTCCTTGAGTTTTGAGGAAAGGGAGAGGAAACAAATACTTTTTAAGAAAATGAGATGCTAAATACTTAGGTGATGCACCATATCATTAATAGGAAATGAACCAACAGAAATCAAAGAATATTTGCAACTTCTGTAAGCATCTGAGCCAAAGACGTAATCAAAACTACAACCAAATTTGCCTGAAAACATAAGGGACACATTCATCACGCATTCACTAGATAACAAGTATAGAAAAATATAGTTTAATCAGTGAAGTCTTAGACAAAATATTCCCAAATTTTGTGAGAATTTGCAACAACAATAGCACAGAAAACACTATAAATAGTAAGCCAAGAAAGACATCATAAATGCCACAAGCACAATCTAAATAATCTTCTTATAGAAAATCCCAAATAGTTTTTTAAGGCTGGAAACAAAAGAAAACTCCTACTTAGCAAATTTGACCGTTCTTCTTCTTCTCTAAAAAATCCTCCCCTTTGCGAAAGAGAAATCCCCCCTTAAATATGCCACTGCTTCTAAAAATAGCTCTCCTAAAAATCTAAAATTGACACAACCTCCTTGGAATAGAAAAACATGGTGTGTCACAATAGAGGTCACACCCAGCAAAACAAACCCTACAACTCAAACTTTTCTTTTAACGGCCTGGAGGTTACCCGGAATTGAATTGATTCTGTTAGAAGAGAAAGGACTACGAAAAAGGGGACTACTGCAAGGAAATCGCTTGCAAACTATGCAAATGAGTGGGCCCACCTAGAAGAATAGTAAATGAGCATTGTCATTTGTCACCCCCACGCTGCTTCAGAAATGGTACACCAAAGAAGAACTGAGGGAGTAACGTCGGGCCACCAAGTGTCACACACGCTCATCCCTGCTGGCTAAAGAAAAAAAACAATCGGGTCCGCCAAGAACCTACATTGGGGAAAATAAAGGTGAACATTTCCTAGCGACTATTAGGGGCGTTTTTGCCTATGGAATAGAAGAACCCAAAATTACTGGTTCGTAGACCAAAGCTCAACCCACAACAGGGTGAAAAAGATCAAAAACCTACTTCAAGGGTAGCCATTCATCCTCTGAGAGTGTAACTTGCGATTCCAACTCTTGGAAATATTGCTCTAGGAAAATTACTTCATTCAGGGGTAGAGGTACAGGTTCATCTTAGACCT
Organism: Cryptomeria japonica; assembly: GCF_030272615.1. Lineage (NCBI taxonomy): Eukaryota > Viridiplantae > Streptophyta > Pinopsida > Cupressales > Cupressaceae > Cryptomeria > Cryptomeria japonica. The sequence goes on from NC_081408.1 coordinate 311,002,347, forward strand.
AGTTCAGGAGAGTGGAGAGCTGGGCTAGAGGATGCAAAAGACCTTCCACTTCATTCACTGAAATAGGGCTTCCTAGCCATTGCAAAAAAACTCTGTCTTGCTGTAAAATCTTGATCTGCTGCAATACTTTCTCAATCCGTAGCACAGAACCATCCACAGGGAAAGGAGAAGGTAAGCCTAGAGAAACAAATTTCTTGACACGCCGCTTAATGTCTGGTACTGAAAATTGCAAAGGTGCCAGAGCAGCTGACACTTGCATAATTATCTTGTGGTGATTTATGAAAACATTAGTCCTTTTGATCAATTGCCGGTGATCTGCGATCCCTTTCTCCCTAAGCTCCTCCTCTAGAGAAGAATAAAGCAACTAAATAAGAGTCTGGGCTATTGGGAATTTTGGACCGATGATAAGCATAAAATTATTTATAAGGTGCTTGGCCTCAACGGAGAGGGATTGCGCATCACTAAGAAATCTTAACACCAGCTGCAAAGATGGGCAGAACTGCTTTACCTTTTCCCAATGAGAAACATACAGCTCCGTCAGCATGGTGGAGAAGTTTGGGGCAATCGGCTGAGGGGGTGGGATGCTCATCAATCAAGATATCTCATTATCTTTCCCAACTGTTTCCTGCCAGAGCTACTAGATTTTGTTTTCTTAATAGCCACCTGATTTTTCAAAGCTAAGATTTTTGCTTCTCCGGTCCTGATGGTCTATTGCAACTACAATGTATGATTATGCTCCTACTGCAGAAGAGTTTCTATTTCTGAAACACGTTTATCAAATTTCTCGAGACTTGCTTCTTTTGCTTTCAGTTCGGCTTCAAAAGTCATCCTCTCATCTATCCATGACACCTGGGCTTCACTCAGTTGACCGGCATAACCTTCTTTGAGAAGGATTTCTTCACAGAATTGCATCTAAACCTGGGTGACATCCCTGGAAGCGGCCTTCAGTCGTTGTATCTCAAAATCTTTATCTTGCACTTCCTTCAGGGCTACATTTCTTGTCACTTCTTGACCTTTTAGCTAGGAACCAACACTGTTGAGGGCCGACTGTAACTTTCCTTTTTCTATGTTTGCTTGAGCTAGTAGGCTTTGTAGATGATTGATCTCTGATACCCGAGCCTTATCTTCCTTCCTTTGCTGGGAAAGAGAATCACGGAGACTAGCATTTTTCGCTTGGAGGTTTTCTAAATGATGACTCTTCTTAATAAAGTCTGTGGACACTGCTTTAGAAGTTTCTTCCATCATCCCAACCTTGTCAGATGCCGTGGTGCTTTGGAGACTAACTCCTTTTTCTTGTAACTCATAATCATCGAGCCTCATCTAGGATTCTGGCTTGTCAACCTTGGGAACTAGTTTTACAAAGTAAAGGCAATCTCTTTGCTCACTAAAATGGGTCTGCAGGTGAGGATGAGCACAATGAGAACCTTCCTTCTCCTTCCTCTTATTTTCCTTATTCAAACCAACGGTTCGATCATAAACAACCTGCTACTAGAAACTATTTGGGTGATCGATGGCTTGACCTATGAAAACTACACTAAGAGGGACAGTGAAAGGGAAATGCGAAAAAGGGGCAGCGAAGGAGGATTGGACCGGATGAGTCACCGCAAGTGGGGAAAATAATAGGACAAAAGAGGAACTCACTAATGGGAAGGAACTGGTGGACACCATAGCCATATTCTGGGGGGAAAACTCTTTGAAACCTAGCCTGCGTGACTGCTTTTGATATGGGCAACTGAAAAGTTGTAGGTATGGGGGTTCCAGCCGGGAGAGGAGCAGAAGTCTATGTGAGCACATCTTGGGGATTAATTGTCATGCCCGCATGGGCCAACGTAAGAGCAGTAGGGACTAAGGTTTGAATGATAGGCCTGAGAGCAGCTGCAAGAACATTTGGAGAATGGGAAGAAGGGAAAAAAGGATGTACCTGATCAGTGAAAGGCTGCAACAACTGAAGATCTATTGATATTGTCATTGATGTATTAGGTGCAATCTCTTCTGACCCATTGAGATATGGCTTCTTCTTTAAGGGGCCCTCAGGGGACTGCTTCTCAAACCACCTCTTACTAGACTACGAATGAGGTCTGCGAGTTGCACTGTCTAGAGAAGGAGGGATTTCTGGCTCTGGCTCTTGCCCTTTGGTACTTATAATCCCAACTTCCTACTAAATAGCCATCTCGGGAGATGAGTCCCCGTTTGAGGAATTGTTACCTATCTCATCATCAGATTTATTTACTTTACTCTATTCCTGCTCGAAACGCTCATCCAGGTGTGCGTTTCCAAGGCTAGTTCCAAGCTGATTCACTTTCTAACGATAGACCTAAAAATTTTCTCTTTTCCTTTTGGGCCAAGATAAATCTTTCATGCTTTCTAACAATGCCTGAGGAATTGGCTTCGCGGGGTTGACTCTTTGCACTGGGTAATAAAATTGTAACCACAAGGGGCGATCCAAAATAGGAAAATCATCAGGACCCACATATTTGCTCAGGTCGTCAACCCGAGGGTTGGTACGTTCCGTCCATGAGTCTCGAGGCTCATGCTTCACAGTGTTTTTCCTTTTGCTCAAGCAGCTATCAGGGTCATAACTCCACAGGTCATCAATTACTATGAAACCCAGCTGCACCACCTTTGAAGTTACGGTTTCCTCAGCTACCTTTCTTCTTACTAGGGTAATTGGGCCAATGGCCTTGTTATCCTCTATGATGGAAGTATCATGTTTCCCAACTCCAATTACTTGCTTGACCCTTACTAGATACCTTGCCATTTCCAAAGTTAGGGTTCTATCAGTCACGTGAGTAGGTAGCTGGAATGGCTCTTCAGAGAAACTATGCACACGGATGAAAGAGAGATCCGGGCCCACAAACCAGTTGCAAGGAGGGCATTCATTCTACATCCAATTCATTTGGACCTGTGAGAAATGGGCGAGAGGCTCATTGGGTATCACTCCAAAATCCTTGAGTATAGGAGCCAAGAATAAGTTGAAAAACTGATAGGAGTCATAAGAGGCCAGCAATAGAGGCATCCAACAAGATACCAACAATACACTTCCCATCTCATTGAAAGTGGACAAGCGCATTAACTATGCGAAAAATGCTTCATTCTGATGCAGAAGTAGGTGCACCAATACTGAAGAGAACCTAAAATGTCGCAGCTATTGGAATTCGGATAACTACTTGACCATGGCCTTAGCGATAGTCATGGAGAAGTTGAGGTGAAAAGGTTCCCTTTGCTTCCTGCATTTGAAAAGAAAGCCCATCATGGAAGCTGTGATATTCTAATCGCTATCATGACCACACAACCAAGCCAAGTTAGATGAAATATCTCTAAGGTCCTCTTGTTTCAGATCACTGTATGACAAAGGGAACTTTGGAGGCCCTGCTGATAAACTCTGGTTGAGGGCATTCTGACAGAAAGCTAATGCGTCTCTCCTGGTGCTCTAGAATTCCTCCATGGATCTCTCTGAGAAAACCTCAGTATTCTCCAAGATTAGGGAGTAGAGCATTTCCCTAATGGCCTCTAGAGATATGATTATTTTCAAGTGCGAGTCGCTGACAGAAAATGAGGTAGGATCAAAAGCCTCTACACAGGCAACTACAAGTTTAGGATAGTAGGGAACTACGGGGACCAATGATTGGGGAGCACCACTCTTCCATAAACGCACCACGATGGAATGAGAGTCATTTTTGTGATGCAACATCCTCGAACAAGTGACCTCTCTAAGGTTTTTGGGCTGCTTTCAGACCTCAGGCTCATAGATGTTTTCTAAGGAATCGAGAACAACCGATGGATTTTGAGTCATCGCTTTCTTTTTGGCCTTTGTCTTTGGATAATCCTTCTTTGGTGGGATGGCATGAGAAGAGTAAGATAGTTCCTTGAAAATATCAACCCAGAAACCCCTAGGAGTAGCTTTCATAGATGAAGCCTCTGAATCCATCAAAGCGACAATCAGCCTTTCCTAGACTGCTATCAGACTGGAGATTGAGAATACAAATCTGCGCATCGTCTTCTGGCCTAACTCCTTGGCAACAAAATGAACAGATTGGTGACTAGGAGAAACTTTGAGCTTTTAAATGCATGACATGCCCTATTTTTTGTGAAAGCTAAGGCTTGGCTAACATGCATGCCAACTAAAATGCTGCTGCGATCAACTTCCATGAATGAGGGGAGCCGTCATTCCCACTTTTCCAATAACTACTTGATTGTGATGGCATTCCTTGGGAAAAGTACCTTGGGCCAAATCATTCTTTAATCAAGGAGATTAGCTAGGGATAATGGCCATGAGAGCTGATACGGGCTATCAGAGCTAGCTCATTTAAGGGGGGGGTGTACCTAAAAGTACGTATGGCTCTTTGTTTCCATCCATTCTTTTTTTGAAGTGGCTGACTAGACGTTGATATCTTGGAAATAATCCCATTCGCATGACACAAATTAATAGAGGTGTGACAGACATTAAAATGGGGCAAGGGTGAGCTCAAGTTGCCGATTGCTTATCTACCAAGATTTTTGCTATAAATATGTCTTTCTAGACATTTTTTCATCACAATGCGAGCTATAACGGTGGAGTTTCTAAAGAAATGGATACTCCAGTTCAGCTCGTCAACAGAAGGGCGCAAGTCATTTTCCTAGGGAATATTTGAGACCGGAGACTGCAAGGGAGTATGAGAAGGAAAAATCCATTAATAATTGCTGCCATCAAATGGGTACTTGAAGAAGATTTCATTGGCAATCCAGATCGATACTGGGTGAATACAGATATATGCCTATGCTTCGTGGCTTCTCTGTTGGACTGCGGCCAATCTAGGCTACCAAGGAATTCTAGCAAACCCTCTTTCCTTTAGACTATCTAGGGGGCCTTAAAGATGTAGTTGCGTATCATGTACCTTTCCTCAGACTCCCTATGGAATTTGACTTAGAGTGCTTCATCTTTTAGAATGAAGAAGTGAAGTGGCGTTCACTTATTAATGCAGCTGATGCAAACCCTCTTTCCTTTAGACTATCTAGGGGGCCTTAAAGATGTAGTTGCGTATCATGTACCTTTCCTCAGACTCCCTATGGCATTTGACTTAGAGCGCTTCATCTTTTAGAATGAAGAAGTGAAGTGGCATTCACTTATTAATGGCTTGAAAACCATGTCACTGTCCTCCCACAGGTACCATGCTGAGCTAGCTACCGAGTTTCTTCTGCAAGTGCATATGATGGTCCCTATTCCAGAAGGTATAGAATGGTATACTAGTTTCAGGGACTATATCTTCCCAAGAGTCCTATTGCCTGATCAACCTCCTAGCTTGGTGGTTATATTCATGCACGGGGAGCCTGAGAGTTCTTTTGGTTCAGAATGGCTAGGAGAAGAAGGGGACTCCAATACTAAGGAGGAGGATACTGAGACTAGCCTCTAGGTCCTTGGCAAAGTGCGACTTGTGTTGGAATTGATAGATGTAAACAAGATAGAGGTCGAGGGCCTGCACATTTTGTAATAGTATGAGGAGGACTTAATATAATGATTTTTCTTTTTCTTTATCTAGTCTCTCTTTCTTTTTGGTTACTAACTTGAAAATAATTAAAATAAATACCCACCACACATATGCACATAATATACATTATTTACATGGAAAAGGGGAAGGACCCTTAATAATAAGGCTTAAGATGAAAATCGTTAACCGGGATGGAGAGGGAGTCTCCATTCATGTCCTCTAACTCAAAGGCGTTGAAACCTTTACATCCTATGATGTGGAAAGGACCCTCCCATAGGTAGTCAAACTTGGCGTGTTGACCTGGCTTTGTTGTTCTCTCATTGTACTTTAGAAAAAGGTTTCTAAGGGTGAATATAACATCAGAGCTCTTTTTACTATCAAACCATCTTTTTATTACCTTTTGCCTATCCTGGAGAGCTGTGAAGGCAGCCTCCCTTGCTTCCTCTAACTCCATAATCTCTACTAGCCTTAAAACGATTGGGCCATTTTCGGCGATATCCATAGATTTTAGCAATTGTAACACCGGGATTTCCAGTTACAGAGGAAAAAATGCATCTTTCCCATATACAAGCTTGTACGGGGAACTCTTGAGAATCTGCTTGGGTGTTATGCGGTTGGCCCATAATGCATTCCTCAGGTGATGGTGTCACTCCCTCTTATATTTCGCACCTATCTTCTTGATAAGTCAAATCAGGTTCTTGTTAGTAGATTCTGCCAGACTATTGCCTTGGGGGTAATAGTTAGAGGAGCTTTTGAGATAAATACCTCTACTAAGAGCGAACTGCGTGATCCGTGAGCCAGTGAATGCACGAGTGTTATCAGATATAATGGTTTTTGGGGGACCGTAGCGGCAAGTCAGTTCTTCCAGGAAAGATAGCACCTCATTTTTTAGATGAATTCTGCAGGGGAACGAATTTAGACCATCTGGTGAAATAGTTTGTGGCGGTCAAGATCCATTTATGTCTAGCTGAGCTTGGGGGATTGATCATTCCAACAAAATTGAGTCCCCATTGAGCAAAAGGTTCTTCAACTGACACAAGCCTGAGTGGCATGGCCGCTTTCTTACCCCTCCCCATGTAATATTGGCATTCTTTACATCCTCTTACTAGAGCGTGTACATCTTTGAACATGGATGGCCAAAAGTATCTAGCTTGAGTAATTTTGATCGCGATTGTTGGGGTAGAGAAATGACCTCCCAAGGGGCCGTAGTGAAATTCTTGGAGAATTTTATCAGCTTGGCCTTGATCTACACATCGGAGTAGGACTTCGTCGAAATTCCTTTTGAAAAGAATTTCATTTATGAGGCGAAAACCGCTATTTTGGAGTCAGTAGAATCTCCTCTTGGCTGGAGGGAGATTTTTGGAAAAGGTCCTTGTCTTCATGAAATTTTTCCTTTTGTCAATCCAATTTCCACTGGGGGTGTCGGGCATAAATATAACCGTCTCTTCTGGGATGGTTTCGAAGACATGGGATTCACCATCTTGCACTATATACTCACATAAACCTCTCCCGCGGACTAGCTTTGTGGGCCTAATGTCAACATCATATTCTAGGATCTTAGTGATCTAATTTTCTCTTTTTTCTGTGATGTCACCCTCCATAATGTATTCTCTTATTGCAGGGTGAGCTACATACACTGTGGTCTTGTTGCAGGCAATGAAATGCTAGAATTTGTTCAGTCCTTTTATGCCAGCTAAGGCTTGTCTTTCCATAAAGTTATAGCGGAGCTCATAATCTTTGAAAGTTTTTGAATGGAAGGCGATAGGGTGCCCTCCTCCTTTTTGGGTGTCTTTTTGAGTTAGGACCATGGCAATACTATGCTGACTGGAATAGACATACATTATGAAATCTTTCAACATGTCCAGATTAGATAATACTAGGGCTAAAGAGTTGGCATGCTTTATTTGTTCAAAGGCATTTTTGGCTTCAACGGTCCATTTGAAATGTACATCCTTCTTAAGCATGAGGGTGATAGGTCTTATTATCACAACAAAGTCGGAAATGAAACGACTGAAAAAATTAACTTTTCCCAAAAATGACTGCACTCCCTTTTTGTTGACCGGAAGAGGGAGCTCTTAGATAGCCTTGACTCGGTTAGGGTTGATAGAGATGCCTTAATTAGAAACTATATGTCCCAGTAACTTCCCTTGGGGAACCCCAAAAATACACTTTTTTGGGTTCAAGGAGATCCCAAATTCCAGACATTTTTGCAGGACTAACTCGAGATGATCGAAATGATCCTCCTGGTGTTTAGAAAAAATGGTTAGGTCATCTAAATATATTAAGATAATCTTATTTATTAGATCTTTGAAAGCCAGATCCATGGCCCTTTGGAAAGTGACCCCAGCATTTGACAAGCCGAAGGGCATCTTTTGATATGCACACGTCCCCCACTTGGTGGTAAAACTGGTCTTGTGTTGATCCTCCATTTTGACACTTACCTGATTGTATCCTGAGAAACCATCGAGCATAGAAAACATTTTTGATCTAGCTACAGTGCTTAATAATTGCTCCATTGACGGCAGGGGATAATGATCCTTGAGCGATGCACGATTCGGGTCCCGAAAGTCCATAGAGAGCCGAATGTCCCCATTATTTTTCCTCACTAGGACCAGATTGGATACCCATGTACTATGTTTTATAGGATAAATAATCCTTGACTCGATCAGTTTCTTCAACTCCTGAGCCATGAGGGATTTGATCTTAGGATTAACAAGCCTCTGTTTTTGTCAGACTGACTTAGCTTCATTTGTGAGTTTGATGGTGTGCTGAATGATGTTGGGATCGTAACCTTTTAGATCATCATAAGACCAAGCCATGATGCCTTCATATTCATCACAGTATCGAGCCAATTTTGCCCTGTCTTCAGTGGAAACACCTTTGCCCACTTTGAGGATTCTTCCACATCCCACTGACATTTTAGAGTAATCTCCTTTGTCCGCTATGAGCTTCCACTTACCCTTTTTAACATCCTCATGATCAAACAAATTCTCCAAGGTGATCAGACCATTGGGGAGCTTGTTGGATTTTAGCTGGATAATCTAGTCTCCGTAAGCCTCTTTAATCCTAGGTTGCAAGTGACTGGCAAATTCTCCTGAGCTTTGAATAAACAGAGCAATCTGCTCATCGCTTTCAAATACCTACCAATATGTATCATTGTCAGGAATAGCCGGATGGACCAACATATTGACTATTGAATTGCCGACCAAGAGGTCTACAGCTGGATCAAAATGAGCCCCTATGGTTGCCATGTGATTAGCTTCAGTAGTTAGTGTTTGGGGAATGCTGGTGATATTGAAAGCATCAAAACTTTCTATTAAATCCTAGACTCTGGAGTGATAGGATCTCATATGGACGTTCCTGGTGCTGGATATCCCTCGAACTTGATGTAATACTAATTCGGAATCACCGAAAACTTTAAGCTTCTTGATGCCCATTTTTCTACCATGTTCAGGCCTTGAATTAGCCCTTCATACTCTACTTCATTATTCGAACATGCGAACTATAATCGGAAAGACCTTCAGATCAGATCACCCATCAGAGGGGTGAGACAAACTTTGGCCCTAGAGCCCATTTTGCATTTGGCATCGTCAAAGTGTAGGGTCTATAGTGTCGAATACAGCTGATCTTTGGAGAAAGGATCTTTGGTGAGTTTTGGGATTGGCTGATCCTCTTCAAAAATGCAATAAGTTCCTAGGTCGGTGGCATGGTAATTAGAGAAGGGATCAGAGTTTATGAACTCATTTAGGAAGGCTTCTTGTTTGGGTAGGATTTCCCTAGTCACTTCTTCATCTTCTAACAGTTCTACCACCTTTCATTCATCATGGGTTATAGAGGTGTGAGTAGGCTCAAAATTAATCAAGGCTTGGTCAGCTATATGCTCGGCATGAAGAGGTTCTAAAAGAATCTTCATCTTAGCATCGTGTCGGGTATGGAGAATCAGGTGGGACCAATATAGGGACATATACCCTCCTATTTTAGCGGTGAAGTCTTAGGACAAACAGAGTCCAAAGATGGGAGGGATGTCGATGACCACTACTTCTTGGGATACTATTATACTTGGACATGCAAATAAGGTCAAAGGGAGGCTTTTGATGAGACCTATCATCTGGACTTTGTTCCCATTGAGCTGCATTACCCCTTTACTTAAAGGGTCATACTTAATGTTTAATACTTCAGCAACCTGCTTAGGCATGACTGTGGTGCTAGCACTAGAGTCTATCATGGAGTTATGTAAAAGTTTGTTTCCAACTATCAGGGTGAGGTAAAAAGGATTTGTCTTAGGTTTACCTTTTCCATGTGCAGTGGAGGGTGAGCCTTCATTTGTCAAAGTAGCAGGGGAGCATGCCTTGTTAACTACTGAGTGGCGATCCATTCCATTCGTCTGAGAGGGTGGCAAAGCTACCGTGACTGTATCCTTTTGATCATGGAACAATGCCTCCCTTAGCTAGCTTTTCTACTTTGGTATACTCAGGAGGTCCCAGAGAGAGACATGGGCTAGGGCTTTCTTCAACTAATCTACTACATCCAATGCTGGGGGCGTGGAAACTCTAGGCTCTTTCAGTTTGTAAGGGATGAATTCCTTCCTAGGATAGGCGGAAACAATGACTGGTGGTTCTGGAGGTTTGTTTACATGTATTGACCTTATATTACTAGCATCCTCCTTGGTCAAACACTTTTTAGAGTGGAGGTTGTAGTCTGAATGCACCATAGGGGTCCATTTTTTGGAAGTTATTTCCTCAATAGTTAGTACTGTATCGTCATCCTCCATCCATGAGAAAAGTGCATGATCAGGGGCAGTTTCCGCTTCTTGTTGTAATGACATTCCTTGCATTTGAGCAACAAAAGCTGCATTATCCATGCTCGGGGATGTACATGCAGATTCATCTAGTATTATACCTAAGTTCCTTTGTTCCATGACCTTTTGTTGCAGATTACCTCTTGGACAATTCTTTGGGGTGTGAGCATTGTTGCATGGAAAACACCAAGAATTGGCATCGTCCACCAAATTATTCTGACCCACAGTCAATTCTCTACCGCCGTTCAGGTGGATGGCCTGTAATGGATTAGGGACGGGGACTATTTGGTCATTCGGTGGGGTATTTTTCTCAGCCCGATAATTAGGATGTTGATAGGGGGGTCTGTTTCCTTGGAAATTTTGCTAAAAAGTAGGTTTGGTAGGAGAGACCTGAGCCCTTTTTAGGTTGATGATTTCATTAGAGAAAGATCTTAAGAGCTTTTTCATATCATTGACCTCAGTAGCCAAAGAGGCAGAATGGATGGTATTTTGAGGAGTGGGGAATGAATACATAGACTGTGGAGCAGAAGTGCTCAGGGCAGCTTCCTCCATTACTTGGATAGACATTTTGGGGAATACTAGCATTGTAGGGTGAGGTGTGATCTTTCCAACATCGATAAGGTTATTTTCAGCTTGAACCACTAAGTCAAAAGCTTGTGGAAGAGTGTTACCCCCTAAGGATTGGATCATTACTGAGATATTAGAATTGAAAGATTTATGATAAAATACGAAGGCCATATCTGCCGGGGGGTGGGCGGACAACAGTATCCTTTGCCAGGTTCACTGGAATCTCAGGTTGAAATCAGTTAAGGCCTCCATGGGAGCTCTTTTGATCGTAATGAGTTGGTACATGAGGGATGATCTGTCAGCTTTGTCTGAAAATCTCTAAAAGAAGCAATCTCCCAGCTGATCCCAGTCCCCTATGGTACTAGGGCCTAGAGATCTAAACCAGTCTAGAGCTTTTCCTTTAAAAGAAGCTACGAGCAACCCCAAAGCCACATTTTGCTTGGTGATGTCGTGTATGGTACAAATAGTAGCTACATCCTGCAAATGTTCTCCAAGGGTTTTGTGACATTCTCCCATGAATTTGGGAATAGCTTTCAGCGTAGCTATCGGAATGGCTTCCCAAACTATAGGTGGAACTGGAGGGATGAGAGGGCTACGATTATCTCAGGTCACAAAATTTTGGGGGGGAATTTGGGCCATTGCAGGGTATATGATGGTGGGGGAACCCTGTGGAAGTGAAACAGAGGTGGAATGGATGGTCACCAATGGAGAGAAAAGAAGATGGGGATTTAGGGCCGTTTGACTCTTGGTGATGGGCCTATGACTCATGAACTAGCTAGGATGTATTTTTTTTTGTTTTTAAAGGTAATGGTCCCACCAGGCATGCTAGAAAAAGAACTGTTGACTCTAAATTTTTCTTTGGGGATAAACAACCTTATGGGAAATTCAGTATTGGGGGACCAACTCATGCAAAGAAACATTGAATGACCTCTGGAGTTGAGAAGTTGGCTCTTCCTTGAGTTTTGAGGAAAGGGAGAGGAAACAAATACTTTTTAAGAAAATGAGATGCTAAATACTTAGGTGATGCACCATATCATTAATAGGAAATGAACCAATAGAAATCAAAGAATATTTTCAACTTCTGTAAGCATCTGAGCCAAAGACATAATCAAAACTACAACCAAATTTGCCTGAAAACATAAGGGACACATTCATCATGTATTCACTAGATAACAAGTATAGAAAAACATAGTCTAATTAGTGAAGTCTTAGACAAAATATTCCCAAAGTTTGTTGGAATGTTCAACAACAATAGCACAAAAAAAAATATAAACAATAAGCCAAGAAAGACATCATAAAGGCCACAGACACAATCTCAATAATCTTCTTATAGCAAATCCCAAATAGTTTTTTAAGGCTGAAAATGAAAGAAAACTCTTACTTAGCAAATTAGACTGTTCTTCTTCTTCTTTAAAAAATCCTCCCCTTTGTGATAGAGAAATCCCCCCTTAAATATGCCACTGCTTCTAAAAATAGCTCTCTTGAAAATCCAAAACTGGCACAACCTCCTTGGAACAGAAAAACATGGTGTGTCACAATAGAGGCCGCACCCAGCAAAACAAACCCTGCAACTCAAACTTTTCCTTTAATAGTCTGGAGGTTACTTGGAATTGAATTGATTCTGTTAGAAGAGAAAGGACTGTGGAAAAGGGGACCACTGCGAGGAAACTACTTGCAAACCATGCAAATGAGTGGGCCCATCCAAAAGAACAGTAAATGAGCATTGTCATTTGTCACCCCCACGTTGCTTCAAAAATGGGACACCAAAGAAGAACCAAGGGAGCAATGCCGAGCCACCAAGTGTCATGGACGCTCATCCCTACTGGCTAAAGAAAAAAAACAACCGGGCCTGCCAAGAACCTACATCGAGGAAAATAAAGGTGAACAATATGATTACTTTGTTTGACTGAGTTTGAGTTTGGGAACTTTGTATCAGTTTTTCAATGTAATGATTCACCCGCCCCTTCTCAGTATTCTACCAGATACATATTCTTTCATCATACCATCAGTATATAGGTCAATTGGATTAGATCATTTTGATATAGTGTTGTGATATGATATAATGTGTATATATATTAGGAAGGAGATGCAAAATATATTAGAGAGATTATGTATGTGAGGAGATTTATGTAAGGGTTATTCCAGTAAAGGGTTTAGGGTTTCAGACCGAAACAGACAGAGCTTAACTAGAACTATATTCTGGCATACAAGATGTTATCTTAGCAGTTCACTCACTTCTCTGGATTGTAGTCTGGATTTATATGTAGTCAGTGAGGCTCCTTTTGTGATTGAGTAGTGTTCTCTAGGCTATAAGCCTTCCTGCAAGTGCAGGCCCCTATATTTTTTAATATCTCTTCATATGGCTAGTGGATTGATATTGTGGGTCATAAATCCCACCATGGTTTTTCCCCTTTGAGGTTTTCCACATATAATTTTGTGTGTTATGGTTCTCATTTTTATGATTGGCTTATTGGTTGCTTTACTTCTTTCAATTTTGTATGTATCGATATACTGATTGGTGTATGTATGTTTTAATGAGGCTAAAATCTATAATTTTGATATAACATTGATTCACCCACCCTTCTTAGTGTTATTGGATTCCAAAAATTGGTATTAGAGCCTTGTGCCTCGGAGAAAGTTAAACAACTTGAGAAGGATCTTGAATCTGGAATCCATGGACATGGGTTTGGAAAAGCAACTTGAGATGGCACTTGAAGATTATAATGTTGAAAGATTGAAGAACTTAAAGCTACAAGATTAATTGAATTCTGCTAAGGAATTCATTGTTGTTCTACATGAGAGACTATCATCTGTTCAAGCTAGGAGGAAGGAACTTTTGCAAAATTAGGATGATGAAGAGAAAGATGCACTTAAGGAATAGTGTCATAAATTAAGTTAGGTGAACATGGTTATGAGAAATGAAATGCAAGCTATAACTATGAGAATGTCTAAGGAGATTGAGGACCGGAAGAAAAAGGAAGAAAATCTTGGTGTATCCCTAAAGAACAAATTTGAAGAATGTGGTAGGTTGGATCATGAGAATGATATGTTAATTGATTTACTACAATTCTAGAGTAATGAACAAGAGCTTGAGAGACAAATGATAATTCTATGAGATGATCTAACTACTACAAGTGAGTATAAAGAGAAATTCAAAATTAGTTCAACACACTTAGATTATTGAAGAGAAAAAGGCAGAATGGAGATTCTAGTGGACTTGGATTTGAGCAAGGAGAGAGTTATGGTACTGCTAATGAAGATCAAAACCATAAGGCACCGGTAAGGCAATTTAAGGCTTATAATTTTAATGGTAGATGTTTTGTTTGCAATAAATTTGGTCACATGGCTAGGCAATGTAGAAACAGAGAAAATCAGAACCCTGATTCTACTCCTGGTCAATGTTCTAAATGTAATAAGTATGGTCATAAGATAGAAGATTGCAAAATGAATGTTAAATTCTCAACATGTGGAAAATTTGTACATATGGCTAATCAATGCAGGTCAACCAATTTCACTGGTTTAGCAAAGCAATTTAAAGGAATAATGTTACATGTTATGCATGTAATGAGGTTGGACATATTGCTAAATTATGTAGAAGAAGAAATCCATCGTTTGGTAATGGAGGAACAAATGAGAAATGGAAAGAAAAGGTTAATGAAATCTAGAAAGATCATACCCAGAGATGGGTTAGGAAGACTGAAGAACAATCAATAGATGAGAATGCACCAGTTACTTATCTGGCAGAGGAGGTTTCTCCTATACTGATAGGTAGCTCATCCGGTAACTGAGGCAAGTGCCTTAGGGGTAGGCAAAATTCATGAAGATGGTGCATATGCCTCGAGAAGAGGTTCTGGAAGATGTTCTAGACATTGGAGATTCTTATCCGGCATGGAGATGTTTTGTTCGATATCCGGTATCTTTCACCGACAATCATTAATGTCAATGAAAGATTAGGGTTTTTCTTGGAGGTTAAAAGATTGAATTCACTTCATTCTTGATCACCTTGCATTCAAAGTGATTCAGTGTGATTAAGAGCAATTCAAAGTGATCAAAGGCTATTCAGTGCGATCAAATATCTTCTTGAGCAATTTCACTGGCGACTGGAAGAATTTGTTAAGGGTTTCACGAAAAGCGATTCACATGTACTTTTCTTTAATCATGGAAGAGGGATCATCATCTATCCCTATATTTGTTTCAAATTCAACTATTGTACAGGTCAAGGACTATCCTAGGCCAATTTTCAAGCGGTATCCACATGCGCTACCCTGGAAGATTTAGTTGGAGCATTTTCCCGTGTTCCGGAGGGAGCTGTTTATGTCTAAGATGTTAGGGCATACATACATGGTCACATTGATGATTTGGGGACATCTAATAAAAAGAGCGTGTACATGAGTGAGCTTATGGGAGATTTTGCAAAGATCAAACTAGCATACAAGCACATTCAAGACTTAGGGTTTATCGGCATTGTGGACATTCCAAAATTTGAAGATGAAATCATAAGGTATGTTTTGAGAAGAGTACATGGGGAGTTTAAATGGTTGGATAGTGTTGGCATATGGACACTCCAATGAGACATTATGTGTGATTGAAGGTTTTGTCATTGATGGCAACCTTGCAATCCTATGGCACTGGCAAGACATTATATAGGCAAAGCATTACTCAGGCAACCTTACAATCCTATGGCACCGGCAAAGCATTACTCAGGAAACCTTGCAATCCTATGGCACCGGCAAAGGATTACTTAGGCAACCTTGCAATCCTATGGCACTGGCAAGACATTATACCGACAATTCTTTACTCAAACAAAACAGTGCACTGGCATCAACAAAATCAATCTACACCAGCACCGGCACAGAAGATGTACACTGACATAGAAGATGTACACCAGCACAAAAGGAAATATGTATACCGACATAGAGGCTGACAAGATTTTTGATATGTAATATTTTGTTTATCAATGTAAGCCAACTTGGAAAATTGTAAAATGACTCTTGTATATAAAAGAGATCATTGTAGGCATTTGTAGGATATGGATAGAATGTAATAAATAAATTATAAGGTAGACCTAATGTGCGAATTGTAGGTCAAGGGTATATGTAAAGAACAGAGCAAGAACCAGTACTGAATCTAGCATTGAAGATGCTATTGTAAAGCAGTACAAAATATTGGATTTGTGTAAATCCTCATTGTAAGTCAGTGTGACTTCTTATTGAGCAGTGAGCTCTAGGCAGTTGGCCTTCTTGCATGTGCAGGCCCCTATTGTAAGTAATATTCTCTTATTGGCCAGTAAGTGAATATTGTGGGTCACAAATCCCACCGAGGTTTTTCCCACACCGGGTTTCCTCGTTAAACATCTTGTGTTATGGTGTTCTTTTCATGTGGATGCTTTTGATTTTGTTATTTGCATTAATTCTTGCATACCGGTATACTGTTACTTTATATTCTGCATATTTAGTTTTAAGAAAATTTCATTACTGGTCAGATACTAATTCACCCCCCCCTCTCAGTATCTATGGGAACCCTAACAGATAGACCTTACAAGATAACCAAGGAAGCCATGAGGACAATCACTAGTTTACCACAGGTTGGGCAAAGTCTAGATAAGAAGGTCTCTAATGATTATGTCAATAAAATCACTGGTGCAACATCAGACAAGAGATCTATGAGAATCGGCACTATTACCGACATAGGCATCAGATTTGGTAGCATGATCATCAACTATAAGGTAACTCAGTCAAACCAATAGAATTCTATTCCTAGCTCTTGCATTTTTGCAGCTTATAAGATGATGAGAGAAAATGAGAAATTAGATCTGTGGTTGGATGTTGGATGAACTATTAATAAACCTAGGAAATATTTAAGGTGAAAAGAAAGGGACCTTCTGGTATGGCAACTTAATTGTCTTCTTAATGTTATTTTTCATGAATGACACTCCCAGTTTTGGGAAGAGATAATGGGCATTTGATATCCCGATAGGGAGACAATTGAAATAGTCAATTCCTACATTGGGCAGTCAAAGGGATGACAAAGTATGGGGATATTTTAAGGGATTCCAAAAGTCTATGAAATCTAGGGAAAGGGTTCCTAAACATATTGTTGATAAATACTCAACTCACATATGCTTCATGGTGAAGAAAGATGAAACACTCATGGAAGCGGTCAAGCCTCAAAAGATTTGGATTGAGGAAATGGGATATGAAGTTGATGCACAGATCCTTGATGCTTATGAAAAGATGTTGATTGATGCACCTATTGATGAAGTTGAGAAGCCCTATGGTACTACAAAACAACAGATACAAGAGGTTGAAACAGAGTTCAACCAGAAGAAGAGAGAGAAGTAGGAAGGTAAGGCAAGCAATTTTGTTGAGAAGGTTTCATAAGACATCAAAGCATTAATTGATGATGTCTCAAAGAAAGGCATGAAGAGGAAAGAACCAGAAGTGTTCATTGAGTCTATCACACCTAAGTCTAAATGTGAGGATGATATTGATGGACTTCTAAAGCACTAAGAGGGGGGTGAATCATTGACACCAAAAGCAATACTACTTTAAACACTAACTAGTAGATATACTTAAAAATTTTGTTAAACAATATGCATGCAATGTAAAATGATATAAAAACATCCACAATAAGTAAAACATCCACCATAACACAAGTGTTTATACGTGGAAAACCCAAATGGGAAAAACTATGGTGAGATGGGACTCACAAGTTAACTATCTGCAGTAATAGATCACAGAGCGGTTAAGGTCTACAAAAAGTTGCTCTGCTAGGAGCAAATCATGTTCAAGATCCCAAAGCTTAGTTAAAAGCTATACCCTGTAAAAGGTAGTACCCAATTAGGAGTAACCTGGGTACATGATTTCTGAATCCAAACTAATGGATCACCTGGTTAGAGGATTTGTACAATGAAGCTTGTTAGAGCTTACCCGGTTAGGGGATTTGACTATTGCAATGATTAGAAAACAACAGGTGGTGTGATCTAGTAGTAGCACAACTTGCTTGTATAGATCCTCTTCTATGCACTCAACACTTCATTACCAACATACTCTACAACTTAACACTTCTCCCTTCACATGAAATCATCTCATAACCTATCTCCTTTTCTCATACAAAATAATTCATTGTGATGTCAATATATAGACATTTAGATTTCATGTCGGCCTCTAGAATCATATCATAATTTCCTAGGTGTAGTGTATCTGGCCAAACAATCATAACTCATCACAAAAATACCGCCAAAAATTATTGGTGAAGATAACTCATCATGACTAGTGATAACTCATCACATAATCAATGAATACTAGTTGGAGTTAAACATATAAACCATTTATCCTTTGATGCTCCTTTGATAATCTCTACTAGATCTTCAGGTTGTCAGTGAGTTATGTATATCCACTAGTTGTCTCCATGTATATACTGGTTGTCACCATGTACCAATTAGACATAAACCTCTACTATAATGTTTCCAATATAAACAACTTTGAAGTCACATCGGTAGACAATATGAACATATGGGTGTGTATGTGTTTCATCAATGACAACATATGATGAAGTTATTCATTACTATCATCATCAAGCCGACAATCTCCCCCTTTGGCATTGATGGCAAGACTTGGAAAATTTTATAGCAATACTGCTAAATATGCTTACTAAAAAATATTTATATACATATAGATATACTCCCCCTTACGACATACGAAATACAAAATTTTCACAACACACATACATATTTCTACTCCCCCTTTGACAATAATGCCAAATTGAAAAGTAAAATACATATATATATATATAAAAGTTTGTATCAAAATTTTTTACATATACAAAAACTTGAAAAATTGAATCAAGATGTATTCAGTGCAATCCTTAGAAAAATGTCACTAAAGTTTCTCTTCAATTGAGAAAAAACATGTTCCCATGTCTCCAGCAAGTTCTTAGTGATCTCAATTGTAGTCAGTATGGAACTTTCCATTGAATCAAGTGTACATGTTTCTAGAGTAGCCAAAATAGCTTCTGCATTCTTGTATGCTCTTTGTAGTATGTACACTTGGGGTCTAAGTAGATTCTTCAATTCCTTCAGGTTTAAGAGTCTTTTTGTCCTTTTAAAATCATAGGTATCTAACCTGTTTTGCAAATCATCCACAAATTTGCCAAAAGAAAAAATAGAATCTTGAAGTGGTACATATGCATTTCATATATGCTCTAGCTCTTGCTCTATTTCAATGTGCCTATTATTGATATTAGAATAAAATAATGAAACATTAGAAGTAGATGCAAGGGATTTCCCTCATGTTTCAATAGCTTTTCTTAATAAATCTTTATTAAGAGATAAAGCAATTTTTCCTATACCAATCTCTTTCATAAGCTTCTCTCCATGCTTCTTCCTGTAACTCTTCTCAGCATAAGTTTGTGTTGCTTCTTCTAGGGACTTGAGTTGGTCAGATGCATCAGCAACCAATTGACCAAGTTTGCAAATAGGAGTTGTCGAATTCCCTATAGCAGTTTCTGGTAGTAGACTTGTCAGAATATCCACAACATTCTGAATGGTTTATGCTTCCATTCTCTATTCTTTAAGTCTCTTCTTGTGTGCCCTAGATTGCATGACAATAGAAATATTCATAATTTCTAATGCACTCATGTTATCAACAATTATGGGCCCTGAGATGCCTAATGAGTCATCATCATCTTCATTAGTCTGTTGTATGACTAATGATTTTACCTGTTCAGGAGATGTTACCTTATTAATCTTCTCTTTCTCTTGTTCCTGTTCAGAAATCTATGAATCAAATTTTTCAACAGATTCCTTCTTAGTGGCCTATGAAATCAGTGGGAGTTGAGGTTTCACTAGTTGTTATGTGGCAGGTGGAATACCCACTCCTAGTTGAGTTGTCGGTATCTCAACTGAAGTAACCTATGAGTCTAAAATTGTTGGTGGCTACATATCCGGTGCAGTAATGTTTCCGGATAGATCTATTGCATCTCAAATATCATCAACAAGTATGACTCATTGGGAAATAGTGTCATCCTTCTCCTTGATAGGATAGACAATATCAGCTTGCACAATTTCTTCCTCATCCATTTCAGGTACATCAATAGTATCTTACTCATCCTTAGAAAAATGTATAAGCTCTTGCATCCATTGGATGTTATGAGCAATTTGATGAGTCTCAGTTTCAATAGGTTACACCCTTCCACTAAGTAGCTTCAATCTTCTTGTCTTGAAAGTAAATTGGACTTTTTACTTATCAAGCAATTCATTTAGCTCATCCTTTGACAAATCAGGAAAATATTGCACAAATACATCATCTATAATTTCTTTTTCTTCTTTATTGCTTCCTCCCATTTATTCAAAAGAACAGTATATAAGTAATTAGAATATCCTTTTCAAGATCATGAGGTAATCTATTATAATGACACAAATAATTGATTACCTGTTGAATAATTTATTCTTTTTCATCTCCATTGAATGAATCAAAATGATCTTTGGCATTATCAAATTTGTTTCTTCCTAATATCTTCACTGTTCTCTCAAAATTAGTTTCAGGCTTGAAATTTAAGATATTAATAGGCACAGTTGCCTTTGGCACTTCTATCATTGGTTTGGCTTCTTTACCAGTTGCTTTCACTTTCTTGGGTTCCTCCTCAGTATCAATACTTTTAGATTCTGCTTGGAGAATCAGTTTTCGACCTCGTTTCTTTGATACAGTCTCCTTTGCATATACTTTAGGTTCTAGTTCCTTTTTAGTTTGGACACTTCATGTCACTCTTGTACTTTTTATCACCAGAGGTGCTTGCTCAACCTTCTTCCTCTTACCTTTACCACTTATGGTTGGAACACTACTGGTTTTAGCTTTTGCAGTTTGAACTTCAACTATATCCAATTTTGTCTTCCTTTTGTCCACTGGAGATGCCAACAAGTTATTGGCATAACCCATCAATAAGTCATAGTTGACTTCATATCTCATGTCTTCCATTTCTTCTTCTCTAGGCTCAATAGCCTCCATTAGAAAGAAATCAGTGGTGACTATGAAAATAATGTCCTTAGTGAAGTGTTTCACCACATCCTCAGGTAATCTTACCCTCATACTCATTTTCTTCTAAAATTTATTGAAATATTTATTCATTGCAGCACAGAAGGTGTTCCTCATAGCCTTGAAATTGTTCTTAATCCAAGAAGTCACTGGTAGATCCTTAGACCATTCAAGATCAATGATTCCTGGTAGGAAATTTTGGAAATAAAAGAATAGACCGATCAACAACTGTCCAAATTGAAACTTTTGACTGTTTTCCTTCTTGATAGACTGAAGATTAGACATTAATTGGCTCCTTATGGCCTCACATAGGTCATAATTAGTATTTTCAGCTATCATTTTATAAGCAGTATGCACTTCTGCAAATGGTACACTATTCATTATGCTAGAATAGAATATCTAGTAGCCAATAACCATATCTTCCAACTTAACCATTGGGTCCTTGATGTTATTGACAGAAACAGAACACCCATTAGAGGTTGATTTGGTTAAAGAGTTTACTCTCTTTTGAAATTTGCCTCAGCTTAGGTACTTCACCAGTTGAGTAAAAACCAGTTACAACTTGATTAGCCTCCTTGGTTATACTATGAGTCCTTTCTAAATACATGTTTTCCCCATGAACATGACTCAAAATAATTTGGATATGTTCCTCTTCAAAATCTTCAAGAAAATAAGTTGTGTTATGAAAACCTTTCTCATAAACCCTAATATACCTAGGTTAAATATTTATGTTTTCATCACAAAGGGATTTCAACTGAGAATATATCGACAATGATCCTAAATCCTCAATTTTGCAATCAATGTAGCTATACAAATCTCCTTTCACTATGACACCACTAGGAACTTGTGATAAAGCATTATAAGACAATTCATTTTGACTTTACAACTTCCATAGGTTTAGATGTGATCATCAATTTCTCTACTAGTTTAGAAGATGATGCCATTTCAGATAGACTAGATTTGAAGCGGGATTTTTTCAAAGAAATACCTTAGTTTACATGCACTGCCTTGTTTACCAGTTGAATACTCAAGTGTACACTAGTTCAGTCTTCACTAACCTTCAAATTAGCTTGATCACTCAAATCATGATACAACTTCAACTAAAATTAGCTAGCAATCCTTTCTTAGCTCTGTAGGTGCTCAAAAATTATTTCTCTAATGCATTAGGGTAAAAATAAGAAAGTGAAACTTGCTTTTATCCTTTTTACCTATTGCATTAAATGCTCGCTTGTTAGGGTTACAAACTTTAATTACATCGCTTAATGATACATACAATATTGATAGATGTAAAACCGGTTGATAACCAATTGACAAAAAGTTATCAAAATTTCATGCATTCAAATTCTTTTACCACTCATTCTTTTCAAGGGGTCTGGAAGTAGATTTACCACTATGCTCCCCTTAGCCATATTGGAAAGGCTTAATTCACCAGTGCTAGATTCTTCACACTAGGTGAAGGATTAGTTTCTTCTCCAGGTATGTCATCACTCTTATTTTTCCATATTTGATTCATTTCTTCTCTAGTTTCTTCAATATTGACCTTTTCCTTGCCTTTTTGATCTTTACAAGGACTAACTGGTTTGATCTTTCTTGATCTACAAAACTTTGCCATGTGTCTTGGTTTATGACAATGATAGCAAGCCATTCCAGATGATCTCCAAGGTCCTGCATTTTCTCTTCTAGTTCTTCTTTTGCAATTCATAGCCACATGACCAAAATTGTTACAGATGGTGCAAATGACATTTGTTACCTTTTCCATCTCAAATGGACTAAACCGGTTGACATAGGATCTTTGCTAGTTCAAGTTACCCTAGTTATCATAATTTCTCATCTAGTTGCCATTTGGTCTTGGATTCATGTGCAGTACTAGATTATTTGCTCCATATCTGCATTCAATTGCTCTATGTCCATACATTTTGCATGTGAAGCAATGACCTTCCAATTTCTTGGACATATACCTAGTATTTGTATTGTAGCTTGTATTTCCATTAGGTTTCTTTCTACATACATTTGCAATATGACCAAGTTTATGGCAAACAAAGCAAACAAATTTAAAAACCTTCTTACCGGTAGGCTTTTTAGCCTTAGGAGCAGTTTTGTCCTTATGGGTGTTGCTCTTGGTACTGGAGGATTCTCCTTTTTCAGATGTGTGAAAACCAAGTCTAGAGGTATCAGCTTTCATCCTTTGTAATTGAATTTTCTCTTATAGCAAGGTAGAACTTTTGATGAACTTTTCCAATTTCCCATTTTCTTCAGTGATTTTTTGGTGAGATCTTCATTATATTTTGATAGTTTCTCTCTCAAAGATGATGCCAATTCAAGATCTAGTTGTAAGTTCTCTTTTTCTTCTTTCTCTGCATTCAAATGCTCATGCAAAGTAGAATTCTCTCACTTGATCTTGGCAATCTCATGATCTCTTTTCTTGATGAGATCTTTAGCAATCCTCCTAGCTTCCAGTTCCTGACTCATGCGGATAGTAAGGCCTTCTAGCTCTCTCCTCATATTTAGATTTTCATTGTTTTGTTTTTTTACTTCCTTAGCTAAAGCATCGATATTAGCCTCATCTAAAAAACTATTATTAGATATTTCTAAAAATTGCTCAGTTAGCTCTCTCCTTTTGACTTGAGAAGCTTTCATTTTGACACTTAGGGTTTCAAGCTTACTTCTACTAGCCTCAAGCTCTCTAGCCATCTCAAAGTATCTCATATCCCCCATGGCAGCTTTAGGGTTTCCTTCCAAGAGATTAGTCTTTAAATAAATTAGGCTCTGATGCCAATTGATGGACTTGTAACAAACTGAGAGGGGGGGGCTGAATCGGTGACACCAAAAACAATACTACTTTAAACACTGACCGGTAGATATACTTAACAAGTTTGTTAAACAATATGCATGCAATCCAAAATGATATAACAACATCCACAATAAGTAAACCATCCACCATAACACAAGTGTTTATACATGGAAAACCCAAATGGGAAAAACCATGGTGAGATGGGACTCACAAGTTAACTATCTACAGTAATAGATAACTGACTTGTTAAGGTCTACAAAAAGTTGCTCTGCTAGGAGCAAATCCTATTAAAGATCCCAAATATTAGTTAAAATCTATACCTTGTAAAAGGTAGTACCTAGTTAGGAGTAACCTCGGTAGAGGATTTTTGAATCCAAACTAATGGATCACCTGGTTAGAGGATTTGTACAATGAATCTTGTTAGGGCTTACCTGGTTAGGGGATTTGATTGTTGCAGTGATTAGAAAACAACAGGTGGTGTGATCTAGTAGTAGCATATCTTTCTTGTATATAACCTCTTCTGCCCTCTCAACACTTCATTACCAACATACTCTGCAACTTAACACTTCTATCTTCACATCAAATCATCTCATAACATATCTCCTTCCCTCATAGAAAGTAATTCATTGTGATGTCAATATATAGACATTTAGATTTCATGTCGGCCTCTAGAAATCACATCACAATTTCCTAGGTGCAATGTATCTGGCCAAACAATCATAACTCGTCACAAAAATATTGCCAAAAATTGTCAGTGAGGATAACTCATCATGACTAGTGATACCTCATCACATAATCAATGAATACTGGTTGGAACAACAATACCTGTTGAAGTTAAACATATAAACCATTTATCCTTCGATGTGTTGGTAGTATGGATATATTGCATTGGTTTTGTCATTGATGTTAATACTTATCTGCACTTATCCTTCTGAAGATGTTTGGTTATGTTGAACCAACACATTATGTTCACTGGCAAGCTCAGTGACTTATGCATAGTCACCGATATTTGGTTCATCAACACTAAGGATGACTTGTTATCATCTAGAGATCACTTGGTTATGTTGAAGACATGGTTTGGACACTTGGTTTTGGTATTTTGGCTATTGGTCTAATCAGGTTGACATATTTGCTATTACCAGCAAATTGATCTAGGTTATAGACCAACATGCATTCTCTATTCTAGATTAGCACGACACGTTATGGAGATGATTTAATCAATTGGTATTGTTGTAATTACATTGAGCCAACATGATGCATTGCATCTTGACTCATTTGTAAATGATTTAATTGTAATATTCTTAGTGATATGACCTACACATTTAGTCCTAGGTTTTGGTATATATGTGAGATCTCAATTGTGAGATGTAAGGATATGGTATGTAAGGTTATGGTATTGTAACATGGTATGTGCGAATATTGAAGATCATATGAGAAGACCATAAACAAGGTTCAAGGAAGGTTTAAAGGTGATTATAAGAGCTTAACCAGTACTGAATCCAACATTGGAGATGCTACTTTGAGCAGTACATTATCATTGGATTTAATCATCCAATTGTAGTCAGTGTGACTCTCATCTTGTGATTGAGTAGTGAGCTCTAGGCAGTTGGCCTTTCTGCATGTGCAGACCCCATTTGTATAGATATACTATTTGTAGTAGTATCATCTGATTGTGGGTAAGGTTTCCCACTTTGGTTTTTCCCCTTATAGGGTTTCCACATACAAATATTTGTGTTATGTCTTGTGAATGTTGTTTCTCTTTCTGTTTCATGCATTAAGTTTCACTGGTATTAATATTAACTATTAATCTGTTAAGCGACATTAAGTTTGGTTTACTAGTACTAAGTATCAAGTTTGATTAAGTTATATTTGGGTTTAAATTAATAGATAACTGATTCACCCCCCCCCCTTCTCTCAGTTGCCTCCAAGTCCTAACAATTGGTATCAGAGCTAAGTCCTCTCTTTGTAGATGTTTAACAACTTGAGGAGATTCTATGGCAACTAACTTTTTCAGGAAGGACAGACTGAAACTTGATGGAACTAACTATGGTATATGGATGATCAAAATGGAGACACATCTGAATTACATTGGAAGAGACATATGGGATGTTACACAAAATGGCTATGTTGGTCCTACATCGGGTCAACCTAATCCACCTACATTGGGTAAGGATCAAGAGAATGATTTCAAGCAAGAGAAGCACTTTTGAGCGCCTTGTCTGATTAGCAAATCATGGGATTATCAGACCAATCTACTACTAAATCTATTTGGGAAAAATTGGAGACATTGAATGAAGGAGATACAATTGTCAAAATTACAAAACTGGAATGCTTTCAGGTCAGATATGAAAATCTGAAAAATGGAAGAAGATGAAAGAATTTTTGCTTTTATGGAAAGGATTAATGAGATTGGTTTAGGAATACAATGTTGTGGAGGTTTCTTAAGTGAAGATGAAATTGTATCTAAAGTTTTGAGATCATTGCCACTAGCATACAAAATGAAAGTAACTGCTATTAATGAGTTGAGAACAATGCCTAATACATCAGCATCTAGAGACACCTTGGTTGGAAAACTTTCAGCATTTGAGCTTGAGGAATTTGGTCCTATTGCTAGAATTAAAATAGATTTATCCTTCAAAGCATCATCATCTACATCATCATCATCATTATCTAATAAATCTGATTGGAAAGCACTTTATGCAAGAGAACTTGAGTATATCAGGAGGGAAAATGAAGAACTGGAAGAACTTGAAGCACTATTTGCAAGGAATATGCCTAAAGGCCCTATTCAAAGTAAGTATGAAGGTAAAGTACCATTTAAATGTTTTAACTGCAATAAAGTTGGCTCTATGGCATCTAAATGTTCTGACAGACATGCAAGATTGAGAGAAGAAGCTAAAAGAACATACAAGCCTAATCCTAAATATCAGAGATACAAATTTAAGAAGAATAGAGACAAATCATGTTATTATGTTGATGAAGGAGTTACTGATGATTCTGGTGAAGAACTGGCAGACAATGGATGGGTTTTATTTCAATAACAAAAGATCAACCGACACCTACTATTCCACTGGTATAGTAGGCCCTGGCAACTAAAATTGAAGAAAAGGATGAATGGATTATAGATTACGGATGTTCACATCATATGACTGGTGATAAAAGTAAATTCTTATCTTTTTAGGAATACAATGGAGGTCTAGTAAGATTTGGAGAAGACAAATCTTGTTTGATAAGAGGAAAAGGCACTATATCTTTTGATGGTAAGCACAATACTGACAATGTTTATTATGTTGAAGGTTTGAAGCATAATCTTTTGAGTGTTGGTCAATTAGTTGAAAAGGGATTTCAGTTACAATTCAAGAATGGTAAATGCAAAATAATGAATAGAACTGGTTTGGAGATTGCAACTGGTAATCAGACTAGAGGTAATATCTTTCATTTGAATAACAATGAAAAGACATGCTTGATTGCACACATTGATAAAAGTTAGTTATGGCATAAAAGACTCTGTCATGTGAATTTTGATTGCATTATAAAGATTAGATCATCTAAGGTAGTAAGGGATTTACCTAAGATTCTAAAACCTCTTAATCTAGTATGTAAGGAATGTCAAATGGGAAAGCAAGTTAGAACAAATTTTAAGAGTATTTCTGAGAAATTGAATAATGTTCTTGATTTAATTCATACTGACTTGTGTGGTCCAGCAAGAATAAGAAGTTTATAGGGAGATAGATATTTCATGCTAATTATTGATGATTATTCTAGAATGTGTTGGGTTACTTTTCTCAGGGAGAAATCATAAGCTTTTGGGAAATTCAAATTGTTCAAGGCACTTGTAAAGAATGAAACCAGTAAGAAAATCAAATGTTTAAGATCAAATCAAGGAGGTGAATTTACATCTAAGGAGTTCAATACATTTTGTGAAGTGAATGGAATTAGAAGACAACTATCAGCACCCCAAACACCTCAGCAAAATGGAGTTGTGGAAAGGAGGAACAAAAATATTTTGGATGCAGCTAGAAGCATGATATTAGAAGAAAATCTACCTCATGTGTATTAGAGAGAAGCAGTGAAAACATTGGTTTACACTTTCAATAGAGTTCACATCAAAGAAGAAATGGGTAAGACACCCTATGAATTATGGTTTGGTAATATTCCTACTCTTAAATACTTCAGAATATTTGGAAGCAAATGTTACATTAGAAGAGATGAGTATATTGGTAAATTTGATCCTAGAAGTGATGAAGGAATATTTCTTGGTTATTCATCTAAGAGCAAAGCATATAGATGTTTTAATAAAAGATTGTAGATAATCATTGAAACTACAAATGTGAAGATAGATGAACACTTTAGAAGAAATTTAAGGTCTATGGATTCTGAACCGCCAGTTGATATGATCATAAATGAACCTATATAGAGTGCCCCAGCACAAAATGTTGATCTAGTCATATTGACATCATCAAAGAATTCCACATTGACTGAAGAATAGCAGCAAGTGAACACACCAAGGTATGTAAGACTGAATCACTCTAAAAGTCAAATAATTGGGAATAAGTATCAAGGAGTTATGACAAGAGGAAGACGGGCAAATGAAGAGGTATGTTTAATTTCTCAAATTGAACCAGCATCTGTTATTGAGGCATGTGAATATAAACATTGGATTAAAGCTATGGAATATGAATTAGAACAAATTGAAAAGAACAATACATGGACATTGGTTCCCTGACCTAAAGATAAAAATGTAATTGGAACTAAATGGGTATTCAAAAATAAACTTAATGAAGATGGTGAGGTAATTAGAAACAAAGCAAAATTAGTGTTTAAAGGATATGCATAGAAAGAGGGAATTGGTTACAATAAAACCTTTGCACTGGTAGCTAGAATTGAGGCAATCAGATTATTTCTTGCATTTACAGCACATAAGAACTATAAAGTATATCAAATGGATGTTAAATGTGCATTTTTGAATGGTGGTCTTGAGGAGGAAGTTTACATTGAACAACCTGATGGATTTTCATTAACAAATGATAAAGATATGGTTTGCAGATTAAGGAAAGCTTTATATGGATTGAAGCAAGCTCCTAGAGCTTGGTATGCTAGATTGGACAAATATCTTTTGAAGCTTGGTTACACTAAAGATTTCACAGAATGATAAAGATATATTCATATGTCAAACAAACTACCTGGAGGAACTACTAAAGAAATTTGGTATGGAAAACTCTAAACCAGTAAGTACTCCTATGACTACGGCTGATAAACTATCATTGAAGGATGATTCAACTCCTATTAATCTGACAAGATACAAATCTATGATTGGAGGTTTACAGTATTTGACACAAACAAGACTTGATATAATGAATGCAGTGTGTCTTGTTTCAATATTTCAGAGTAATCCTAGAGAAAATCATGAATTGGCAATGAAAAAGATTTTTCGGTATTTACAAGGTGTTGAGTGTATAGCTTCCATGGGATTGAATACATCAATATATATGTATATATAAACATAAATATAGATATATGCATATTTTTTTATAATATATATTAAATCGACATGGTCTAAACAATTTTGATAACTATTGCTTGTATTAGTTAAGACATCGTTGTTAACTAAAGCGATGGAGGGGAGACAGAGAGTCATGTCCCCATAGGGTCATGACTCTATGTGGCATAAAGCCATGTAGAAGTCATACCCCTACATGGGCATGACTCTTCATCCCCATATAGATATAGCATCGACACCTTTAGCAATGCAATCAATAAAAGTGGAAATCGTAAGTCTGAGAAAACCGTGGACACTATAATAAAATAATATTGCAAATTTATATTTAGATATAAATCAAATGTCACTTAAAGTCCATTCTTATTAAATACAATAAGACTATTATCTTCTCTATTTCTGATCAGATTCCTTAACATGGTATCAGAGCCAGGTTGGTAGAGAAATAATAAAAAAAAAGAGAATTTTTTTTTCAGACTTGCAGTCAGAAGCAAAGGAAAACAATCATGGTGAACAGTGTTAGAGTAGAGGATAGACTTGAAGGCACATCCAACTTTGTCTCATGGAGAATTTGAATAACAATAATTTTTCAAGAACTCGAATTAGATGCATACATTGAAGAAGACACTAAGATGCTTGAAGATGAGCTAGAGAAAACAACCTGGAAAAGACACAACAACAAGGCTAAGAAAATCATAATTGACACTATTAAAGATCACATTCTTCCAACCATCTCAAAACTTACTACAACTTATGATATGTTCAAAACCATCTCAAATTCATATGAAATAAATAATGCAAGAAGATTTGTCACCTTAAAATAGAAATTAATGCATATCTACATGAACAAAGGAGAATCAATTATATCTTATTTCATGAGGATTTCAGAGTTGAAAGACCAATTATCAACTATTGGAAATAATGTAGATGACTTGGAGCTATCTCTAATAGCACTTAAGGGATTACCATCTAGTTGGAAATCATTCATTCAAGGTATTAGTGCTCATCTGACACTACCAAAGGTCGATCAACTCAAGAATGATTGTACTCAAGAAGAATCTCGGCTAATCACAAGAGGATTGGGTCCAAACAAAGAGGGAGAAATTCAAGCACTACATGCTAACACAAGCAACAAAGGGAATAAAAGGAAGTTCAAACAGAAAAGAGGAAATAACCACAAAAGCAGAGACTTCTCTAAGATTCAATGCTACAAGTGTGATAAATTTAGACACACTCACAAATTCTATCCAGAAAGGAAGAAAGGTCAAGCAACCATAGCTGAAGTTAAGGAAATAGAGAATCCTCTATTTTTCTTAGCTTTATCAAGTGAACTAAACTCAAACAAACATATGTGGATAATCAATAGTGGAGCCTCTCATCACATAACTATATTTAGAGATCAATTCAAAACCTTTGAAGGCCACTCAACCAAAGAAGTTACAATAGGAGAAAATTCTACCTATCCAGTGAAAGGAATTGGGACCTGCTCAATTCAATTAAGAATAGGGGTTACACTACAGTTGAAAGATGTTCTTTTTGTACCAGGTATCAAAAGGAACTTAGTCTCTATTTTAGGACTAGCTAATCAAGGATATCGTGTCACCTTCCATGAAGATAAAGTTCTACTTTGGCCTAAAAAATTATAATATAAATAATGCTATTCCTATAGGATCTAGAGATGGTAGTTTATACAAATTATGTAATATTCAAAAACAAGCACTAAACCATGAAGTATCAAACTCTAATGAAATTTGGCATAGAAGGTTAAGACATCTTTGATTTAGTGCCCTACCTTCTAGAGGAAAGATTACCACGGGATTACCAAACCTAAAAACTAATCATGTTGGAACTTGTAAAGGATATTCTCTAGGGAATAACTCAAAGAGGTCCTTTCCCTCAAGTGAACACAAATCAAAGGTTGTACTAGAACTTGTCCACACTGATTTGTGTGGTCCAATGTCATTACCATCACTAGGGGGTTTCTTGTATTACATGATATTTGTTGATGACTACTCTAGGAAAACTTGGATCTATTTCATAAAAATCAAGGAATCAAATGAAGTATTATCAAAATTTAAAGAATTTAAAGCCTTAGTGAAAAATAAAACTGGAAATAAAATAAAGACTCTAAGATTAGATAATGGGGGTGAATACATCTCTAAAAATTTTAAAGAATTTTGCATTTATGTTGGGATTAAGAGGGAGTGTACTGTACCTTATAATCCTCAATAGAATGGAGTCATATAAAGAAAAAACAAAACCATCATCTAAGCTGCTAAAGCCATGATGCATGATCAAAATCTACATATCTCATTTTGGGTTGAAGCCTCAAATACAATTGTGTATATTCAAAATAGATACCCTTATTCAATCCTAGAGAATATAACACCTGAAGAAGCCTTTACAGGAAATAAACCAAATTTAAGCCATCTAAGAATCTTTGGTTGCCATGTGTATATTCATGTTCCTAAAGAAAAGAGAATCAAGCTAGAACCCTCTGGAAAGAAAGGTATATTTGTTGGCTACAATGAAACCACTAAAGGATATAGAGTCTATATTCCAGGGTGAAGATCAATTGAAATCAGTAGAGATGTCAAATTTGAAGAAGATGTTGCTTATAAACTCTCCCTAAGTACAAAAGATGATCAAACCACAAAAGCTTATGAAAATCTTACAGTTGAGAATCAGAGGGAGAATATCATAGAAAATTAGGAACTTCAATCACCTAATTTCAAGATTGCTGAAAACCCTAACAACAAGAAAAGACCACTATGGGCAAGAAAGATGATTGAAGAAAATAATGTGGAACCTGATGAAATCTTCAAAGAGAATAAGAAAACAAGAAGTCAATCATGCTATGTTGCACTCATGACTGAACTTACAAAATCTGAACCATCAAATGTTGAAGAAGCCTTAACATGTCAAGCTTGGAAAGAAGCAATGATTGAGGAATACCAATCTATATTAAAGAGTGATGTCTGGGATATTGTATCTAGACCAAAAGACAAATCAATTGTCTCATCAAAGTGGTTATTCAAAATTAGATATGCACCAGATGGTAGTATTGAAAAAAAAAGCCAGATTCATTGCCAGGGGTTTCTCTCAAAAGGCTAGAATCGATTACGAAGAGACAGTTGCTCCAGTTGCTTGATATACTTTTGTGAGAACAATCATTGCCATTGTAGCTTCCAAAAAGTGGAAAATACACCAAATGGACGTAAAGACCACATTTTTAAATGGTATTATTGAAGAAGAAGTAGACATAGAACAACTTGAAGGATTTTCTACATAGGATAGAAACCTCTATGTGTGTAAACTTAAAAAAGCTCTCTACAACCTTAAGCAAGCTCCCAAGCCATGGTATGGAAGGATAGACAACTATCTCTCCAAACTAGGATATTCCAAAAATGAAGCAGATTCTAATATACACTTCAAAATATTGGATGGTATCATGTTAATACTTGTTCTCTATGTTGATGACTTATTGATAACAGGAGAAGATAACCTCATTGCAAAATTCAAACAAGATCTTGTGGTTGAATTCGATATGAAAGATCTAGGTCTACTACACTATTTTTTGGGCCTCGAAGTATGGCAAAAAGAGAACTATATTTTCCTAAATCAAGGAAAATACACCATTAATATTCTAACTATATTTGGTGATAGATTGTAAACCTCTCTCCATTCTAATGGAAACAAATCTTCATAAGCTCAAAAGTGAAGTAGCAGACTCATAACCTACAGATCCTACATACTATAGACAAATCATTGGATCTCTTATGTACCTAGTAAATGCTCGCCCTGATATTTGATATGCTACTAATGTGTTAAGACATTTCATGTGTGAACCTAATAAGATTCACCTAATAGCAGCTAAGAATATTCTAAGATACTTGCGAGGCACTATTGGACTTGGCCTGAAGTATAAAAATGTCGAGATACAACTCCAAGAGTATTCTGATTCCGATTGGGCAGGCAATTCCATTGATCGTAAAATTACAACAGGGTGTTGTTTTAGTCTTGGATCAGCTATGATATCCTGGTTCAGTAGAAAATAGTTAGCAGTTGCTCAGAGTTCCACTGAAACCAAATTTATGGCTACATCCATGGGAGCTCATGAGGTAGTGTGGTTAAGGAAATTACTAGTTGGACTATTTGGGAAACCATTAGATCCCACTGTGATTTACTGTGATAATCAAAGCTGCATCAAAATTTCTGTAAATCCAGTCTTTCATAATCAATCCAAGCATATAGATATCCCATACCACTACATAAGAGACATGGTAGACATAGATGTTATCAAATTGGCCTACATTAGCACTGAAGAGAAAAGTGCCGACATATTCACCAAACCTCTTGCAAAATTGAAAGTGGAATACGTTAGAGGTAAACTTGGTATGACTAAACTATAGTGAAAAATTTATAATATTAATATTGTTCACATGTGATTTGATATATTCATGAATATCTTGGAAGCAATGTTGCATATATGTGTTGTGTCATGAAAGCTGACGATCTTTCATGGAAGTGTAAGATCACTATTGTAAGGTGACAACTTTAACAATAGCTGATCTATTATCAAGATTGACTATATTAAGTTGATGTCCTGAAAGTCTTGATACTAAATTCCTATGATGAGTTACTCAGCTGTTATCATTAAATGGTTGTTCTGAATTATGTTGAAAAATATGATAACAACAATATCATGATTGACTACATTAATTGTTGTCCCAAAATGTGCCAGATATCATGATACTAAATTTGTTTCACCTATGATAATGACATGCTACAATTGTCACTAGAATCAAGGTAGTAATCTGATAAGACTTCAACTAGCTATTGTCCCAGAGTGCTGGATATCAGATAATCTATATCTCTCTGAGATATGAAATGTTTCATTAGTAAATATTTCTGGGTGAATGATCATGTCAAATAAATATGTAGAAAGTTGTTCCTTAAAACTCAATTGAGAAATTCAATCCTCTTTTGCTAAGAGGGAGTGTTGAGTGTATAACTTCCATTGGATTGAATACATCAATATATATATATATATAAACATAAATATAGATATGTGTATATTTGTTTATAATATTATTAAATCAACATGGAATAAACAATTCTGATAACTATCGGTTGCATTAGTTAAGACATTGTTGTTAACTAATGCGATGGAGGGGAGACAAAGAGTCATGTCCCCGTAGGGTGATGACTCTACATGGCATAAAGCCACATAGAAGTCATGCCCCTACATGGGCATGAATCTTCATCCCCATATAGATATAGCATCGACACCTTCAGCAATGCGATCAATAACAGTGGAAATCGCAAGTCTGAGAAAATCATGGACATTACAATAAAATAATATTGCAGATTTATATTTAGATATAAATCAAATCTCACTTAAAGTCCATCCTTATTAGATACAATAAGACTATTATCTTCTCTATTTCTGATTAGATTCCTTAACACAAGGCACAACAAATCTTGGTTTATGGTATCCTAAAGATGAAAATTTTGATTTATGTGCATACACCGATGCTAACTGGGTAGGAGATGTAGATGACAAAAAGAGCACCACCGACGGGGCATTCTTTCTTGGTAGCAGATTGATTTCATGGTTGAGAAAGAAACAAAGTTGTACATAATTATCAATAGCAGAATCAAAATATGTTGCAGCAACAACTAACTTACTCAAGTATTATGGATTAACCAAATGTTGAAAGACATAACGGTAAAATGCAAATAACCTATAATCATTTATTGTGACAATTCAATAGCAATTGATATATCTAAGAATCTGGTATTTCACTCTAAAACTAAACATGTTTCTATCAAATATAATTTTTTGAAAGAGAATGTTGAAGCAAAAGAAGTGAGATTGGTTTATGTGAATACTAAAGAGTAGATTGCAGATATCTTTACTAAGCCTTTGCCTAAGGAAACTTTTGAATATCTCAGAGAGCATCTTGGGGTTATACCCTCACTAGTAGAGAGTTAGACATTTGATGCTTGGCATCAAACTGAAAGAATTTACAGAGAAACCTTTTTTCGGCTTTGATGGAGGAGAGCTACTTCTCAAGGGGAGAAGTTGGTTATAACAGTTGGTATTTGTAATTGGTTCTATGAACTGGTTGAATCTGGTATTTGTATTGCTTTAGCATTTGATGTCAAAGGGGGAGAGATATCTATGGAAAAACATTATCCTTTGGGGAGAGATTATTCATTGGGGGAGAGATTTTTACTTTGTCCATTTGTATTTTGATTTCTGGTATTGATCTATTTGGGAGATTGATTGGTTTTTGATTTTTATCTTTTCTGCTTTGGCACTTAGATGGTTTTTCCATCTTGTTTTGCCATCAATGCCAAAGGGGGAGATTGTTGATATTATGGATATGTTCCATTGGTTTTGTAATTTATGTCAACACTTATCTACACTTATCCTTTTGGAAATCTTTTGTTATGTTGAAATTACACATTATGTTCACTGACAAGTTAGTGACTTATGCACAGTCACTGGTATTTGGTTCACGGACAGGTTATATTGTTCACTAACACTAAGGATGACTTGTTATCATCTGGAGATCACTTGGTTATGTTGAAGACATGGTTTGGACACTTGGTTTTGGTATTTTGGTTATTGGTCTAATCGGGTTGACATATTTGTTGTTACCGACAAATTGATCTAGGTTATGGACCGACATGCATTATCTATTCCAGATCAGCATGACATGTTATGGAGATGATTTAATCAATTGGTATTGTTGTAATTATATTGAGCCGACATGATGCATCGCATCTTGACTCATTTGTAAATGATTTAATTGTAGTATTCTTAGTGAGCCGACCTTCACATTTGGTCTTAGGTTTTGGTATATATGTAAGATCTCAATTGTGAGATGTAAGGATATGGTATGTAAGGTTATGGTATTGTAACATGGTATGTGTGAATATTGAAGATCATATGAGCATGCCATAAAGAAGGTTTGAGGAAGGTTTGAAGGTGATTATCAGAGCTTAACCAATACTGAATCCAACATTGGAGATGCTACTTTGAGTAGTACATTATCATTGGATTTAATCATCCAATTGTACTCAGTGTGACTCTCATCTTCTGATTGAGCAGTGAGCTCTAGGCAGTTGGCCTTTCTGCATGTGCAGACCCCATTTCTACACACATAATATCTGCAGTAGTATCATCTGATTGTGGGTAAGGTTTCCCACCATGGTTTTCCCCCTTACAGGGTTTCCACATACAAATTTTTGTGTTATGTGTTGTGGATGTTGTTTCTCTTTCCGTTTCATGCATTAAGTTTCACCGGTATTAATATTAACTGTTAATCTGTTAATCGGAATTAAGTTCAAATAGTTTACCAGTATTAAGTATCAAGTTTGATTAAGTTATATATGGGTTGAAATTAATAGATAGCTGATTCACCCCCCCCCTCTCAGTTGCCTCTGGGTCCTAACATGATGCTCCTTTGATAATCTCCGATGGATCTTTAGGTTATCGACGAGTTATGTATATCCACTGGTTGTCTCCATGTATATATCGGTCGTCACCATGTACCGATTAGATATAAACCTCTAGTTTACCATTTACAATATAAACAACTTTGAAGTAACACTGGTAGAGAATATGAACATATGTGTGTGAATGTGTTTCATCAATAACAACATATGATAAAGTTATTCATTAAAATCATCATCAAGCCAATAGACACACCCCTAGCTTTCAAGAGGGTTATAAGGAAGAAAACAAAGGAAACAAAGGTAGAGGCTAAAAAGCAACTGGTCAGTGGAGTTACATTCAAGTTACCAACATAGAGGTAAGCACCAAAAGCAACACCTTCAGCTCCATCTGGTACTACAAAAAGGAGAAGAAGAATGGCATTGATATGGCTATTCAAACTGGTAATGTTCCACCAAAAACTTGTGCAGAGTTATTAGATGAAATAGCTAAGGATGACATGTTAAAGAATGTATAGCTTTACTATGATCATTTAGAGAGTGATGAACAAAGAGAGGTAGAGGAAGAAGTATTGTTAT
The DNA here is from genome assembly GCF_030272615.1 of Cryptomeria japonica. NCBI lineage: Eukaryota > Viridiplantae > Streptophyta > Pinopsida > Cupressales > Cupressaceae > Cryptomeria > Cryptomeria japonica. The sequence goes on from NC_081408.1 coordinate 311,039,542, forward strand.
ATTTGCATATTTATAAGAAAGCCTTGATAGGAATTGAAGGTCAAATATCGACAGAATTGTATGATTTGTTAGATGTTAGGAGAGTGTCAGCAATACAAGAAGACAAACACATAAAAATTCAAGAGTTGTTATATTTTTGTGTTTCTATTACTCCAAAAGAAATGGATAGGACACTTGAGGTGGCAGATAGAAAAGTCTTTAACAAAAAACATAGAATAACCAGCCTAATGCTAAGAAGGGTAAATGAGATAATCAAGGAAACCCAAAAGGCATGGGTTAAGTTCTTTGAAGAGAACTGAGGTTTCTTTACTTCACTAGAATCAAAGATAGATACTACAGACATCCCAGTTGAAGGAAAAGGAAATGGTATTATGGGTACTTCACCCTCAATTTTAGAAAACATTAAGATAGTGAAATTAAGCCCCCACTAGATAGAAATGTTGAGATACCGGCAAATACAAAGAGTGAAAAGGCTTATATTGTACAAGATACTAATGTACATGTTGAGGTTATAGTTCCTACAAAGGAACTAGCAGTTACAGAGATTGCACCAAGTGGAGAAGCCACCCATGCAAGTGAGGAAGCTATTAAGGATAAATCATTAGAGGAGAAGAAAAAGGAATCTGACAAGGAATCAGTAGTAGGTCCATCATTGTTGTCGATTGACACCTCGCTGGTTGTAAAGAAAAACATAACCGAGATGAGTCCCACTGAACTCATGATGATGGCTGCATAGAAATTGATGAAGGAGGGATCTATGGACAGAGGGATTATTGATCAGTCAATCACTGTTTTACACATACTAGTCCTAGTGTCAAAGATTGATAGGGAAGCGAGCCCATCTGGGGAGCTAAAGATAATTATTGAGCACATTTCAAAGGATTTCCAATCCTTGCAGCAGATTTCAAACCGACAAGCATTGGAGAGGTTCACACAAGCTAAAAGAGTTGCATTTGATCAGGTGATTGAATTTGAGAAGAAGAATATTGATGAAAAGATGAAACTAATAGATAATTATTTAATGAAGTGTACAAATATTTACAGAGTATGTTATAACACATATATAATTATAGTTAATGTGGATAAGAAGATTAAGGAATTTCAGGAGAAAATTACAAGTATAGCTAAATCTTTTGATTTGATTTCATTGACTAAATCCATTGATGGTCAAATTTTGGGTTTTGAAGACCAAATTTTTGTTCTTGAGAAATAAAAAGACAAAATCATAAGAAGAGCCAGAAGTTTGAGAGGCTTGGTGAGTCCCCGGTTGGATTCACTCGGTGTACATAAGAAGAAGTGTATGGATATGGTTGGAAAGCCCACACTGACAGAGTTAAGTGAGAAAGAATCATTTGCTCATATACTAAATGGACTTGTATCTATTTCCGACACTTTAAAATATAGTTGGTATACTTATCTTGAACTATTGGAGAAGGCATATCTAGAAATTTTCAAATTTGTTAAGCTCCGGTAAGATATTTTTGGGATATTCATTATACAGGTTTTGGATCTTTGACATTAGTTTTGGAAATTTTGATGGCATTGATTTCAAAGGAGGAGTGATATAGATGTGAAAAAGAAAAAAGGGATTTGTATACATTTGGGGGAGACATGAAGTATGGATTATTTTGCATTGATGAATATTCAGCTTAGGGGGAGTAGGTAGGATGAAACCGACAGATGAAACCATGACCATTTTTCACATGAGTGTTGCCATCAATGCCAAAGGGGGAAATTGTTGTCAATTGACACTCAATTGGTTGGTTTCACTATGTTGTCATTGATGGAAACATGGTATCTTGTTTCGGCTTCATGTTTTGGTTCACTTGTGTATCAGCAAGCACTTCACAGACACTACACTGGCACCAGAACCGACAAGATAGAAGGATTTCTTTGGTTACCAACAATGCAGGCCGACATGGTTTAGAATATGGTTATCGGTATTGGAGGCTGACATCTCTTGGATCCGGGATCAACAATTGTTTTTGATATTCATCTATTTATGTTATCTAACTGACATGAAATTTGATATTGTAATTATCTTTGTAAGCCGACATAAGGCATGATAAGTTGTATAGGGTATATAGGTCAGTTGGATTAGATAATATTGATATAGTGTTGTGATATGATATAATGTGAATATATATTAGGAAGGAGATGCAAAATAGTCAATGAGGCTCCTTTTGTGATTGAGCAGTGTGCTCTAGTCTGTAAGCCTTCCTGCAAGTGCAGGCCCCTATATTTTGTAATATCTTTTCATATGGCTAGTGGATTGATATTGTGGGTCACAAACCCCACCGTGGTTTTTCCTCTTGGAGGTTTTCCATGTATAATTTTGTGTGTTATGGTTCTCATTTTTGTGATTGTCTTATTGGTTTCTTTAGTTCTTTCAATTCTGTATGTACTGGTATACTGATTGGTGTATGCATGTTTTAATAAGGCTAAAATCTATCATTCCAGTATAACACTGATTCACCCCCCCTCTCAGTGTTATTGGATTCCATCAAAACAAACCTTTAGAGAAATGAAAATGAATTCAAATAACGATTTGTAGGGGTTATATAGTTTTTTTCTTAAAGGAGAAATCAAGGATAACAATACCTATGGTGGAGCATGTGATTGTTCCTTCCATTGTGAAGGACAATGTTGAGGTGGATACCATAGTCCATTAGCTCGCTAACTCAGACCCTCATATAGTATGTCAAGCCTCTGGTACATGTTGATGTGAGTGAATATTATAGGCCTTGAGTTACAGCTCACTATTGTTAGTCATGCGAGGCTCTTTGCACTTATAACCTAGATAGTAGTCAGCATGTACCTAAACAACAACCATCTACTATAGATAATATGGTCATGACAAAATCTCTATTGAATAAGATATTTGGCATTGATACCCAGGTAAATTTTTGCAAGTTCATTTAATTTTATTTATTAAATTTAATTTTGAATTGTCATAATAACTAAATTAGTACGATGACTATGAAAAATGTAGGGGTAGAGTGTTTATACTACCCATGACATTACCCCAACCACATTTTACGCGACACTATCGAGTGATCAATTATATATCCAATAAATAATTTAACTATTACATATGAATAGTCAACATTATATGATTGGTTTTCTCATAAGTCACTTTGGATGTTAAATTGTTTGGTGTTCAACCTTTGACGTTGACATCTCATAGTGAAGTTCATCGAGGCACTTACACTGAGTTGACCTTTACTCATTAATAGTGTTATAAAACAAGTTTAGTAGTTCTAATAATTGAATAATAGTTGTTTCATTTTCAGTCATTGACATCGGATACTCCTCCCGATGTTTGCACTACATTGGTTCATGGTGTTGTTGTACCAATAGAAAGTTTGGAAGATTTGATAGAGGTATGAGATAGATTAGTACATTTCACGTGTTCTTTTAATGGTCTATTATTGAAATTTTTAATGATGCATATGTAGTTTAATTTTTATCATAATTTTTGTTCCAGGGTCTTGTCACTCCTAAGCATGGACGTGCCCCCATTGTAGATGAAAAACATGATTTTATGTTTGTAGTAAGTAATTGCTCTATTATCTCTCTCTTCAATTAATTTTTTATATATATTATACATTAATGTTTATACTTTTGATTGTATCAGTTGGAGCTCCAAATAAGTCTAGAAAGGAGGTCAAGTGAGCGCATTTGGAAGATACCAGCATTGCATACATATGCATACCCTTGACAGTTGAAGGCAACTCATCATCTATTTCCTCGTGCTAGTGGAAAATTAGTAGACTAGAGGCCTTTGTTGTATGCCTAAATGACATTTTTGAGCATATGTTTTGTATTATGTATTTGTGACATTTTATGTCCATATGGCTTTTGGCAACCTCATATCACTATATTGGATATTTATATTATATACTCTTATCGACATGAAACATCGTATGCCTTTATGACTTTTTTGGTTAATGCAAATCATATTACAACTATTATTGATAATCAAATATATACATTTGATGATTGGAATTGACATTTTGTAATTGTATCGACATTTTTCTATGTGAGATAATATATCCTATTAGTTTTGTTTACAATTCTTATTACATTTTTAATTGAAATCAATTTTTGTTCTACAATTCAACTTCATAAGTTGGTAACTAGTAAATATATGTATTTTCATGCCTAGAATTTCTATTTTTTCATAGTCCATGGAGACAAACAGTAGTAACATTATCCTATTTACATTTTTAGTCTCTTCACTTTATTTAGATTTAGTTTATTAGTGTTAGACTAAGTTAGAAAGTCTTATTTTGCACTAGTCTAAGAAATCAATTTTTGTTCTACAATTCAACTTCATAAGGTGGTAAATAGTAAATATTTGTATGTTCATGCCTATAATTTCAATTTTGTCATAGTCCATGGAGACAAAAAGTAGTAACATTATCCTAGTTACATATTTAGTTTCAACAAATAGTCTCTTCACTTTAGTTAGAGTTAGTTTATTAGTATTAGACTAAGTTGGAAAGTCTTATTTTGCACTAGTCTACATATATGCTTAAGAAAGAAATTACTCTTTTAATCAGGTATTTCCTTTCTTTCAAGTACAAGCTAGATGCCAACTCTTACATTAAATTTGGGCCCTCTAAACTACCTTACAAATTTAAATCTTTTATTTATACCCATTCACTTAAAAAACAAAATAATCACATCATATTTAAAAAAAATTCAAATCACAATAGTATTACATTATTTCCTTACACCCACACTCTCATATGCACTCATTAGATTCTTGACAATTGATTTCTCACTTGAATCATCTGATGCTCTTAGCCCAAGAATTCTGATGATGAGCCTAAATTTTAGATTTCTCATCATTTCAACAAATAGTTGACATCATCCAGTCTCAATTAACTTCTCAAAATACAATCTCCAAACTTTTTTAGCATATCTTTGACAAGCAAGATTTAGAATCTTATCAACCATTGGTTGCAAAATATTAGTATTGTTGGCAAGAGACACTGCATATCTAGTCAAATATTCTCATTGATGTCAACTCTAGTCAAGAGATTCTATCTGCAATTCACATGTCCTATACCCAAAGACATTTTCAAGATTTGGTTAAGTCCGGTGAAGTTAGAACAAAGCATCTGGAAAAGTTTGGTATATTGATAGGTATGTCATCCCAGATGAATATTTTTGTAACAAAGGGAATTTGTCACCTCAAGGATGATGAATCATCAAGAACAAATTATTCTTCTGATTACCTCTACGAACTAGCCCTAAGATGAGCCAAGGGATAACCAATTTTTGCAAGGAGCATTAGACGCTCAAGAGATGTCTTTGTATGGCTTTGTAGAACCTCTGCCCATAGGACGAGCGCATTGTTGGTAGTTGCACACTCCAATGAGAAATTGTAGGTGATTGAAGGTATTGTCATTGATGGCAACCTTACAATCATATAATACCGGCAGGCACTGACACCGACAGACTCTACACCGGCATACGTTCATCGGCACCGAAAAGATTGATTATTGGCACCCTGGCCGATAGGATTTTATTTATTGCAAAATGTAATTAATTGTATTATCTTTTTTAAAGATGACAAGGCATATTATAATAAGACTCATATATAAGTATGAGATCTTAGAGAACATTTGTATGTAGGATATATGATGGATATTATGTGCGAACATTAAGGCAGAGTTTGGAATAAGGTTTTTCAAGTTGCAGAGCTTAAACCGGTATTGGATTTGGCATAACAGATGCCCCTTTGTAGTAGTACATGACAATGAATTTTCATAATCCACTTTTGTAAGTCAGTGAGACTTCTCTTTTGTATTTAAGTAGTGAGCTTTACGTAGTTGGCCTTCCTGCATGTACAGGCCCCTATTGTAACAGTAATATTCTCTTATTGGCCAGTAAGCAAATATTGTGGGTCACAAATCCCACCAAGGTTTTTCCCACATCGAGTTTCCTCATTAAAAATATTGTGTTATGGGGTGTCTTTCATGTTGTGGTTGTTGTTCTTATTTATTGCATTAATTTTGGTTTACCGGTATATAGTTTTGGAATGCTTTTCATTTAATAAGTTAAGAAAATCAATCAACCGGTTAGATACTGATTCACCCCCCCCTCTCAGTATCTTTGGGAATCCTAACAGTTGGTATCAGAGCCTGGTCCTTTATTTTCAAAAGCCTAATAGATTGAGGAAGATTTTGACACCGATACAGATGGATAATCTAAGAAAGCAACTAAAAACATCTCTTGCAGATTATGATGCCGAAAAGTTGAGGAATATAAAACTTGAAGATGATCTGAAGGCTGCATAGGAAATCATTCAAAGACTTTAGAAAAATATCACTATTTCTAGGAACAAAATAAGAGAACTTTATAGAGTGATTATGATGAGAAAGAAACTCTTAATGACCTTGTGAACAAACTAAGACAAGAAAATAGTACAATGAAGAATGAGATGCAATATATGACCATGAGATTTTGTAAAGACATTGAAGATAGAAAGAAGAATGAAGATGACTTGGCTAGAAGAATCAATGATGTTGCAAATGAAAATATAAGACTCAATCATGAGAATGATATGCTAAAGACAGATCTAATACACTCGGAACATGATAAAACTAAACTCATGAGATAGAAAGATTTCTTGGAAAATGAATTGGCTACTGCAAATCAACACAAGGAGAAATTCAAGAAAAGTTTAGAAGAACTTAATGATATGCTAAAGAATCAGAAACCTAATGGAGATACAAATGGCCTTGACTTTGAAGTTGGTGAGAGCTTTGGTACTGCAAAAAAACATGATCATAGCAAACTGGTAAGACAACCTAACGCTTATAAATTCAATGGAAAATGCTTTAACTGTAACATGTACGGTCATAGAGCAAATCACTGTAGATCTAGAAACTATTAGAATAATAATGCACCCACCGGTCAGTGCTCCAAATGCAATAAAATTGGACATAATTCAGTATATGTATAAAAATGAATGTGTAGATGTATAAAAATGACCATATTCCTAAATGAATATTTAATGTTCATTCCTCTATTTTAGTTAAATCTAATTTAACTAAATCACCATTCCTCTATTTAATTAAGTAAATTATTCAATTTATTTAGTTAAATTCACTTAAGCCCTTTATGTCATTTAATTAAATAAATCATTTTATTTATTTAAAACCCTTCTTATTACCTTTTAATTAAATTTACATTTAATTAATAGTTTACCCCAAATTGAATAAATCTAATTTATTCAATTTCCCAAATTGCAACCAAATTGAAATAAAGCAATTTACTTTAATTAATTCTATTTTCCCTCACCCACTTGCATCCTAAACCCTATTCCTAATTTCTTCTAGAATCCATCTAATCCTAATCAATTAGCCTAACCTCATCCATTATCCCCTTTCCCTAAATTTGAGGAGGTCACTTCTCAATTTTGGAGTAAAGTCTTCAAAGGGCATTAAAGCCTTTATCCATTCAACAAGCTAACTTGTTGAATACCCCCAAATTTGGAAGGACACTTACAAATTTGTCCCCAAAGTCTTCAAACCATTAATGGTTAACTAACCCTTAGTGCTATGGCTAGAGACTTTTTGACTAATTTAACCTTCATCTAACCCAAGGGTCTCATCAAGCATTTATTGCTTTGACCATGGTTATTCCTTTAACCTTTGCACAAGAGTTTACCCCTTGGGTAAAAGCTTTATCCAATGGATAACCGAAATCTAACCTTAACCCTTACCTCCTAGGGTAACCATGAGGTCTTTTCAAGCATTTAATGCTTCTTATCTCTCCTCTCAGCCAACCTTATGTTGACAATTGTCACCATTTCATTGGTGAAAATTGAAAACATGGATTGACAACTTTGAAACTTGGCCCTTGATTAACTCTTTCAATCCTGACCATCCATTGCCCTATTTTCACTATAAATAGAGCTCTCATTCCTCCATTTTGAGGATCCATGCAAGCTTTTAGTATCTCACTTATGCTCAATTTTATTAACACATCTAGCTTCTCTTTGTAATAGGAATAAATCTAATAATCATTTTAGACTATTTCCTTTATCATTACCTTAACTCATAAACTAGTATACCATGTTAGGATAGTATTGCTACTAATCTTGTCATCTTATAATCTAGTTTATTGCATTTATAGAATCATGCATAGATAGGATGCATTTTCATAACTAAATCAATCATAAGCATCCCTCATTCTTTCATTTGTCATTCCTAAGCCACTTTGCTCAATGATCTGAGAGCAAAGGCATTGGCTTGAGGGACCTTGTGAGATAAAGAACCATGGAACCATCCTTGGGAAGTTGAGTCATTCTTCATAACTCCATAAATTGCACCAAGAAGTCCTGTGGGTGTGTGGACAAGCCTCTTTGAGCTTCATTTTGACATTTTAAGTTTCATCGCCTCGCTTTTCCCACATATAGAATGTAAGATGTTATATTTGTGGAAGATTTGGACACTTATCTAGCTAATGCAGAACACATACCAGCATAGGTTATGCGAAAGTTATTCAGAAAAATAATGTGACTTGTTATTCTTGTAACAAGATTGGACATATTGCAAAATTTTGTAGAAGTAAGACATCACCGACAAATAACAAAGGACCCAATTTGAAAGGTAAAAAAAAGGTCGAAGAGGTAAAGCAAGAATTTTCAAAACAATGGATTAGAGAGTCTGACATGAATGTTAGTGAAGCTATTCCTTCACCAGTAGAACAAAGTATCACTCCACCGATAGGAGATTCTTCATCTAACTAAGAAATAATCCTTTGGGGGCATATCAACAAATTGAAAAACATGCTAGTTTACCCTCGGTTGATGGTGAGAAGTTGAATTACTTCTTTACTGGCAAATAAGTTAAGTTTTGACTTAACCGACAGGCATTAAATGTGGCAGTTGAAAGAAATAACATTATAAAGCAAGTTTTTTGGCTCTTTTTCATTCACTGAGCATTCAAATCTCTTGAGAGCGTGAAATTCCCTAGCGAAGGCATCCATAGCAAAAATTGAAGCAAATCATCCAAGCAAATCATCCTAAAGGTAGATTAAGGTATTTATAACTATGGCTTCTTCTTCTGCACCTGAATTCATTGCAAACCCTACAGTGATTGAAGTTATTAAGCACCCTAGACCCGTGTTCAAACTTATTCCCAAAATTGCAAAGAAAGATGATACCTTAGGAGCATTCTCAAAAATACCTAAGGGAGTAGTCTATGTAGAAGATCCTAGAATGTATATACATTATCATATTGAGGAACTAGGAGCTGAAGAAATAATGAACATGTATAGGACCGTAATCTGTGATGAACAAGGAAATGTTAAACCGGAACACAAGATTGTGGAAACCCTAGGCTTTGTGGACATTCTTAGTATCCCTGATTTTCCTAAGGATGTGACAAGGATAGTCTTGAGCAGAGTTCATGGAGAGTTCTTTTGGTTGGATTCCATCCATAAGATTACTAAAGAGGCAGTTAGGGCAGTGACATGCTTACCTTCCACCGGTAGTAGGCCTGATAAAACTAAAAAGGTTCCAAATGACACTATAATGACCCTAACCGGTGCAACTTTTGATAAAAGATCCTTGAGAGTCAATGATGTGAAGGACATCAATGTTAGATTTGTCAGTATGATTCTTGGTTATAAGGCTACACATGCAAACAGACTAAACTGAGTCTCCAGCTTATGCATTAAAAGTGCATATGACAATGGGGAATAACAATACTATGATTGATGTATGTGAGTGGCTAAAGAATGAACATATAGACAACTTGAAGAAAATCAAAGGTGATAAGAAAGGAACTTTCAGATTTGGCAACCTACTTGTATATTTAATGTTTTACATTACCAAGCAAGTTCCCAATAGTGGTAGGAAAGACTTTGGTTTTGATATCCCAGTAGGAAAACAACTTCTAGACATACTGAACAACATGGGAGATGACAGAGAGAAAAATATAAATGAACATTTTCAAACCTTGAAAGCAAAGATGAATACAAGAATGAGGCTATCTCAAGCAATTGCTGATAAGTATCAAAAAGAGATATGCTTTGTGATCAAGAAAGATGAAATTTGGATGGAGGTAGTTATCCCTAGGACTATTTGGGTTACAGAGATGGGGTATGAGACAGATGACAACATAGTTGAAACTTATGCAAAAGCCCTCTTAGAAGCCCCTAAGGAACTGTTATAAAAAGTATTTGGGAATGCTGAAACAATTGAAAGTAGCATCCAATCTCAGAAAAGTGTTAAGAAAACTGAGTAGATAGCTAGGAGAGGTTCAAGGCATGCAAAAGAAATAAAAGAAGATGTATTAAACAAAACTAGTATTAAGGAGAGTGAATTGGACGGACTACAACCGAAAGCACATCTTTCACCGATTGCTACTTCCTTTGACAGTGAAATACTAGTAGAATTTAAAAGTGTAGTCAGGAAAAGAAAACCCTCACCGATACCCTCACCTACACCCAGAATGACAAGACAAAAGCAACAAGCAGTTAGGCCTCTAACTAAGAAATTGACACCAAATAAAAGAAAAGAAAGACAGGTTATTCCACCTTTGGACAAACTACTGGATGAGATAACTGAAGATGGGAAATTGAAAAACATTAGTAAGTTATATAACACACTATCAAATGATGAAAAGGAGAGCATAGAAAATAGTGTAATCTTACACTTAGACATCTATAAGAAATTTCTAATGGAAATTATGGATGAGATACCCAATGATTTGTACAAAAGATTAGAGGCTAGAAGGGTAGCTATTGTGGAATTGGACAAAAAGATAAAAATAGAGAAACTAGTTGCAGTTCACCTAGTGAACTCCACACAAGAAATTGATGAGCTGATCAGTGAAGCCAATTGGACAATATTTTCAACTAGTCACCAACATGTTGCACTAATGGCAGGAAGAGTAAATGAAATAACATAAGAGACTGCAGATCAATGGGATATATTTTTTGTTGAAAAAGAGAAACAAGAAGAGCTAAAAAGACCAAAGACTATCAGAGTCTATCAAAAAGAAAAGGACAAGGATAAGGGGAAAGGTAAGGTATGTGGACCTCCAAGCATAAAGGTGACATATAACTTACCCCCATCTCTTTCTGATACTCCACCAGTACAAACTGCTGACACACAACCGACAACAAAGAGTATGGAAACACCACATGAGGATACGAATCCTGATTCTAAGGTGTTATACATAATGAAAATTGACACACAGGAAGTCAATATAGTGGTGGATAAGGAAAAAAATGACAAGAGAGATGTGGCAACTGAGCCACTAGCAGGAAATATTGGAGTTGAAAAAATTGGAATTGGGGAACAACAACAAACTAAAGGAACAAATGAACCCCTGGACACTAGAAAGGTAGAGACCATAGATGTGCATACTGATGCATCTACTAAGCCACTGACAACTACTGAAGCTAAAAAACTTACTGAGTCATCGGCAGTAGACAACACATAGGTAAACAAAGAAAAACTAGTAGTGGACACTACAGTGAAATCTTCAGAGACACAAACAGAAACACCATCAGGAGAGTACACTGAGAAACTAATAGAGCAATAGGTTCATACTGAGGAAAACACTGAGAAACTAGCAGAGCAATAGGCTCCTTCACAAATAGTACCACCGGCTTCATCTGACAAGCCCAAGCCTTTAGTAGTGGAAATGCAAACACAAACAGATCCTCCAGAAAAAGAGGAAAGCAAAGCTGTCACAACCACTGGCGGATTATAGATTGTAAAGATAGTTGGACAGTCATCTGAAACATTTATGATAGAATTTAGGCCTACAAATGTAACAGAGGTACTATTAGATTCAATAAAGAAAATAACAGAGTGTAATGCACTAGCTTCTAAGGCTATAGATGACACTTTACCAATTTTGAAGATGATAGCTCCAAAGTGTAACATTGACAATAAAGATTCCTTGAGCCAATTACACATTGTCTAAGTATATAACCGACAACCTAATAACACTGGATTAGATAAATGAAGACACCTTCAGAGAGAAAATGGATAAGGAGAAGGAAAAATTCTTTGAGGAGACAGTTAAGAATAATAAGGAACATATGGAAACCTTATTACTAGTATTAGATAAAGCAATTTTGGACTTCAAGAAATTGTATAGAGATGCATGTAAAACAAACATTTTGACAAAAGACATAGATAAAGATATCGGCACAGCCCAGAAGGAAATAAATGATATTGTTGACAACTTGATACGTTTGTCAAACTCAATATCAGTAATTGAACAGGAAATTGCAAGATTTGAAGAGAAAATAGAAAAGCTTGAGAAAGACAAGGAAAGGATAAAGTTTAAGGCAAAAGAACTTAAATGCAGACTAAGTCCTAATCTGGATATCCTCATCTCTTTGAGAAAAGAGATCTCTGAGGCTCTTGTTCTAGGACTTAAGACACTGGAAGAGAAAATGCACTTTCTCACCGGTACAATTTAGAGAATTGAAGCAACACTGAAAGACAGTGAGAGATTTTACAACAGTCTAAATGTTGCCTTAACAGAAATTCATCAAATTGTAATAAATAGATTAAAAGGAACTAGGCAACAACCACACTCAATTGACATTGAATGATAGCCTTTGTTATTGATGCTAAAGGTGGAGTAGTGGAGATGAGAAAAATGATCAGTAGAAGACATCATCAGCTCAGGGGGAGCACGCAGAGCACACAGTTTTGATAGTTTTGGTAAAACTTTTTTGGACAACACTTTTTGGGTTTTTTCTCATGAGTGTTGCCATCAATGCCAAAGGGGGAGATTGTTGGCAAATGCACACTCCAATGAGAAATTGTAGGTGATTGAAGGTATTGTAATTGATGGCAACCTTACAATCATATGATACCGACAGACATTGTCACCGACAGACTCTACACCGACATACGTTCACCGGCACCAAAAAGATTGATTACCAGCACCCTGGCTAACAAGATTTTATTTATTGCAAACTGTAATTAACTGTAATATATTTTTGAAAGCCTACAAGGCATATTATAATAAGGCTCATATATAAGTATGAGATCTTAGAGAACATTTGTATGTAGGATATATGATGGATATTATGTGCGAACATTAAGGCAGAGTTTGGAATAAGGTTTTTGAAGTTGCACAACTTAAACCGGTACTGGATCTAGCATAGCAGATGCCCCTTTGTAGCAGTACATGACCTTGGATTTTCATAATCCACTTTTGTAAGTCAATGAGATTTCTCTTTTGTATTTAAGCAATGAGCTTTAGGCAGTTGGCCTTCCTACATGTGTAGGCCCCTATTGTAACAGTAATACTCTCTTATTGGCCAGTAAGCAAATATTGTGGGTCACAAATCCCACTGAGGTTTTTCCCACACCGATTTTCCTCAATAAAAATATTGTGTTATGGTGTGTCTTTCATGTTGTGGTTTCTATTCTTATTTACTACATTAATTTTGGTTTGCCAGTACACAGTTTTGGAATGATTTTCATTTAATAAGTTAAGAAAATCAATCAACTGGTTAGATACTGATTCACCCCCCCTCTTAGTATCTTTGGGAATCCTAACATGCATGGAGAAGGGATGCCAGCGTGACATGCTATCATCCTATATGCACAAAGTGCAGAGTCCGAGCATAAATCTCTAGACGCGTTGACAGAATTTATGAAATAGTTAAATGATACTAAAAACTATGAAAAGTATGGATTACAAAATAGAATAAGGAAAGTAGCAGAGAATAAAGAAATATTACAACTGGTCCATGTTGTGAAGCCTCCCACAAGATAACCTTCTCTTCACGAAGTTGCACCTACACACATGCAAGAGAGAAAATGTTGGGGGTTGTATTTTGGAGCCTGCCTAAGTCAAACCCCTCGTTTTGGTGTTTCCACCTCCACGGACAACCCAAAAAGCCACGGGAAAGGAAAATGATAAAGAATATGATAAAGAAGAATGTAAAGCCAAGTACAAAGACAACGATATGCTATTTGGTAATTAGAAAATAAGCAAGATATTGGAAATTCAATATAGAATTATATTACTCTCTTAGAGCTTGGGAAATGTTGGTATACCTGGTAAACTTGGTAGCTTGATGATGCTACAACAATGGTGGTGGTGTCTCCAAGAGCTTCAATCTCCAAGAGAAAGTCTTCAATCTACCAAAAGATCCTTTGTAAGTGTCCCAAACCAAGGATATAGAATAAGGGAAGAGCCTAGGTTTCAATGGCCATTACAATTCCTTCTTGGCGTGGGTTGTAACATCCGAATGACCACCTATTGGCTGGAAGGTTGGTGGGATGGTAGTGCACCGTGTAGACGTCTTTTCTTCATGCATGTATTCTTGAATTTGTTAGGTCGACATAATTGGTAATGTCTCTGGGGAAACTGACATGAACTTCTTCGGTGGACAAAAGCACAAGTTGGCAGACCTGTCCTCCAAGCAGCGTGGGGGAGGCACCACATGTTGCAATTGCCACTAAAGTTAATGAGGGTGATATTTTTTAATCTACATTTTTCCCCCACTTTAACAAGCATGTCTTTGTTAAGAGATGTGAAGCTAAAGTAGGAAAGATAGAAAAGGTGAAGAGGAGAAAATATTGCAATAGGGAAGTAGATGCTCATTGATCGGATGAAGTTGCCTTTGACGATATGATGCTAGAATTTTGGAATAGAAATCAGTACTTGGAACATCGGCAACATGCTAGTTGTAGTCTAGCCTAATGGATGATAAGATGTGACAAAGAAATTAGAATGAAGTGCAACAAGAACAAGCCTCGCCATGGACAAAAGTCCTTAATAATGAAAAGATACAAGATAGGGCAGCCACCATTGGTACAAGATACGTCAATATGGTTAGCATGATGTGCCATGTTGAGAGACATATGATAGGGCATGATTAGCCGATATGGATGACCATATGATAGGTAAAATTGGAACACTTATATGGATAACCGTATGGTAGGGCAAATTGGAATGCCGATATGGATAACCATATGATATGGAAAATTAGAATGTCGATATGGATAACCATATGATAGGGCAGAATGATATGTCGGCATGGGTAGTGAGGTGCTGGATCACCATGAGATAGGGAAGATAAGTTAGCTGGCATGGGTAGTGACATGCTAGATTGCCATGCGATAGGAAAATTGGAATTGGAACATAGTAGATTGGCCTCTACCAAGGCAAGAAAGATGATATAGATTGGAAAGATGGTTTAGCCCCCATGTAGGCAATCTTTGGAATAGATCAAGTGGTTTGTCACCCACCTAGGCACACATGATAAAGAAAATGCATGAAAAAGAATGAAAATAAGACACAGATATAGAAATGATGATATGATGGACGACCCCCCTTAGAATAATATGCATGAAAGGAATGTCATTCTAAAGAGAAGAAGAGTTATGGCACATCAACATAACGAGATGTTTTCATAGAATGCCACCAAGAGATAGTGACACATAAATGTTTACAACATCAAAAGATGCAATGCAAGAGGACAAGGGGATCCAATAGTTTGGCATCAGAATCCATAGTAGTGTCAAAAAGACATATAGTATCACTGCAAGATGGGTGCATCGTCATAGTGCCAAATTTCTTAGATCTGAAGAAGAGCACAGGAAGACAAGGGTAAAATAAAATAAAAATTCAAGTCAACAGGGAAGAAAGAAAAAAATGCCCCCAATGCTTTGCATTGTCCCTAAATGTTAAAAAAGAAAGATGTGACAAATAGAAGGAGGTAAAAAAATAGAGGAATGTGTACGATAGAAAATCCCCTATATCTGCGTACCTATGAAGTAACCTAAGTCCTGTAGGAGAGAACAATAGATAAAGATAGTCAACCTCTCATATCCAAGTACCTACAAAGTGACCTGGGTCCTCCGGGAGGGAACAAACAGATAAAGAAAGCATGGGGGAACACAATGACACATACATGCAAGAAGATGGAGATACAGAAGAAAATTCATAACAATCAACTGTTAGGAGGGGATCATGCTATAGAAGATCATCATCCTCAAGAAGAGCCTCATCCTCCCAATCTAGGTCATAAGGAGAGAGGGGGTGAGCTCAAAGCTCGGGACAATTGGAAGGGCCACACTGGGTGCCTCACCATTAGCGAGGGAAAGAGATGAAGTAGCAGCAACACCTTTGTCTTCAAGCTCAGAGGAGGCAAGGGTAAACAATCATGTGAAGATTGTAGACAAGGCCAGAATATCCTCTAAGAAGCTGAACATGCAGTCCTTCGGGGAGGAAGCAGGTGAATCACTTGGAGAGGATGGAACAAGAATAAGATAGCCAACCTCTAGAAGAGGGTAAGTGATGAACTCAGGAGAAGGTGAGGCCTTCTTGAGAATGCAAATAGAAATAGGCAAACAATGAGGCACTAAAGTAGGCAAAGGAAGGGATGAAGGAAAAACTTGTGCTGGTTGATGACATCAGAACTCCAAGACAGGGCCCTATTCAAACTTGCGTTTACATGGGATAGGAGTGTCAGGCCCCATAGCGACTATGGCAGGCTGAAGGACCCTAGGAAAGCTTACTGAAGCGGTGGCAGAATAGGTGGAGTAGCGGAAGTGATGTTGGAGATCACTTGCATGTGCGACATATCAAAAGGTACAGACAAGGGCAAAATATCCAATAGAGAAATGATAAGCGGAGACCTCGAGGAAGGAGTGATGAAGATCTTCACCCTCTTAGGGGGAGGGTTATCAAAGGTCCCTAGAGTAGAGGAAAATGAAACCAAAATTGATGCAGAAGTGGGAGCGGGAGCCACTAAAGGAATAGGCTCTGAAACAAAAGCACTAAAGGATGCACCAGCAGACTGTGAGGTAGTGTCATGCACTGAAGCCTAGGCCCATCGGAAATGTTTACACTCATGTACACAGTGGCTCTGATGGAGGTGGGGACCACCAACCATAGGTTGAGATGAATTAGGAGCATCATGATCCATAGGACAAGCTTTCAGGATCAGCTCAAGGATAGGAGGAGGCCTAACCAATGAAGTAGGAGGCCTAATCGATGAAGTAGGAGGGACATCCTGAATGGGCACCATATTCACAGCGATGGGCGCCTGATATTGCTTCGCTTGTTGAGTGGTTGGAGGGATAGGAGGTGCCAACGTGGTCTGTGATGTAGATGCAAGTAGAGATGAAGGAACCTGAGACGAGCGCTTCCCCTTTGCATAGTAAGATGGCTTAAATATTTCAGCCATGATGGGAAGCTCGAAGGGAGGGTGGGCCATGGACTTTGATAGTGAAGGTGCCTTTCCTTTGGCTATACTAGGTGTAGTTGCAGGAATAGAGGAAACTAATGGGGTCTACGTGGTCCTACGAGGACGAGGAGGTCTCAGTGTGGGAGAGAGTTTAGCCCCAACCCCTGCAATGGAGGGACATGTGGCACAACCCATTCCAAGACAGGGATCTTGGGTGCAGAAGTTGATGCAGGAGGAAACAAAGGTACGACTGGCTGCACCAACATAGAAGCTGACTCCCTCATCTTATATTTATAATATGCATAGTATAAAAGGTCACCACAAGGAAGCATGGGCCCAATCAAGTCAAGCCATAAATGATCCAAAGAGAAGTCCCCACAAGAAATCAATGGTCGATAGCCAGTGTCATGGAGGACATGCACTATGCCCTCATGAGGAATATTTGTGCACTTGTGAACCATGGAGGGAACCACCTCCATGGAAATAAATCATAGGATCTTGATTCTACCTCGAAAGAGATCAGACTCAGGGATGATAGTGAAAACTGAGGACACCGCCTTAGGACCTACCATGATCATCAAGGTGATTCTGCCCAATGGGCTCCTCGAGAATCCATGGCGAGTCTACAAGGTAGGGCGACACTCCTTATAGACTGTTCTATGCCATCCATTCACAAAGAGTGTCTCCTCCATGATGACATCGACTCTAATAGAGGTGTAAACCATCACACCTATGATAGTCTGACCATTCAATTGAGTAGGGATATAGAGAGGAGCAGGTTATCTACAATATTGGGCATCGAGCAGTGTGAATGAGATAAGAATGTTAGACACCTTCCCATTTTGGGTAGGGGGGAGACAAGAGGGGTGATGGTTACCATGTTGACATATGGACCACCCTCCAAGGCTGGATCAGATGTAAAAATCACATTTTTTGAGTGGAGAGGAAATGGATTGGTATAGATCTACAAGTCACTATTGGTTTTATCCACAAACTTGTTTTACTTATGTTTCCTTGCATCAAATTCGATAGCTCCGCTATTGATGTGGTCTTGGACAATGTTTCTAAGGCGATAACATCTCTCAATGTCATGACCAGGCACATGATGGTAATGACAATACTTTGACCCATCGAACCAATGGGGGTAGGGTCGGCTATTTGACAGAGGTTTAGGATCAGGTAGGGTGATCAGGTTGTCTTGCAACAACCACTACATGATACTCAAATAAGAGTCATTCAATTTTGTGAAGACTCGGTTTTGCAAATATTGAGAGGCAACTATCCTAGGAGTAGCTGCTACATTAGCCACAACTTTATTCCTCTGAGACTCATCTGAGGACATGCTAGAAAAGAACCCACCACAAGGGTTCAAAGAAGAGTCTCCTAACTGTGTCATAGTGTGCTGATAATTGGTCAAGGAATAACACATGATGGAAAAGTTCTGATAAAAATTTAGGGACAACTTCTCCCTCAATGTCAGCTGTAGGTTGCCTATGAACATACGTTGCAAGTCACTATCCGGTAGGGCAAAGGGGATCTTAGTTGATATCGTCTGATATTGTGAGATAAAATCCATAACCCTTCTCATTTAATATAGTGACCTTTCTTCCTATGTTAGCCTAAAACCTCTTGAGAAAGAGATCCATCAGCTGGTCAAAGGTGCGGATGGAGTGGTTAGGCAAAAAATTATACCATTCCAATGCAGTCCCTTTGAGGGAGCAAGGAAACAACTTAATGAGAACAAAGTCTAGATTATGATAGTCATTACACATGGTCATAAGTGAATCAATGTGAGTGTTTTGGTCACCTCGCCACTAAACCTATCAAACTACAATGACCAGATGATCATTGGAATTATGGTATTCAAGATAGTGATGTCTTAAGGGCTCTTCCTATAGTATGCAGGTGCAAATAGTTGGCCAGAAGTAGAAGCTAGAGAAGTCAGCTGCAACTGAAGTTGGCCCATGTTTTGTTGTATGGTATTTAGAACCGGGTTCGTAGGTGGAGGAGGATGTGGTGGAGCTACACCACCTACCCCGCTAAATAACATGTCAGTTGATGTGGTACTAGCAGAGACAACTACAATATGGGAATCATTAGAAATAGCATTCAAGTCACTAGCTATACCCATTTAACCTAAAGGAATAGAGGAGGCATTGATACTCAGGATAGTGGAATCCACCATGCAGGCTCCCAACCTTGGGATGCTAACACTGACTTGGGACCCGAATGGATCAAACTGGGTGTTCATAGGGGATACCTTAGCTAGGGGTACATAGTTTTGAACAATCATGAATAAGGCCCTCAGCATTTCTAGGCCTCTCCTATTGGATATCAACATGACTCTCAATGTGCAGATGACATTCCCTGCCTAGGGAGGACGTTCTCTTAGTTTAGGAATCTTTCAAAATCTCTCAAATTCTTCTCTAAAGAGTTGATCTACTCAAAATTGATAGAGACAATAGAACCATGATCTCTATTAGGAGGGGAAGATGGGGTAGAACTCCTAAGAGATTTGGGTTGCGAATTGGAAGGAGAAGGCCCCCTACTTAGAATAGATTTTAGACTGTGAGAGATCAAAAACTCATTGAGATTGGATGATTGCTCACCCTGCATAGCGTCAAGTAGAGGAGAGTTGTAGCAATCAGGAGGGAAGCTCCTCTTAAATGACCTCCTTATGATGTCTCCGGTCATAATTTGGTTTATAAAGCTCATAAGCTGATTGACAACCAGGTCACAGAATAGGGGCACCTATGCTAGTGTTTGGAAAAAGATGTAGGACTGTTTTGTTTTGATGTGTTTAAGATAAAAGCATGAAAGGAAAAAATATGTTTGCTATTTTTTTTTTTTAATGAGTGTGATGAAAAGTGAAACAACTATGCTAACTTGGAAAATAAAATGAATTGAAACAACTAAGCTATACGAGAAAAAAAACACACATGAATCCCCTTTCACGTCGGGTTCACCAAAATGTAATGGAGGGAATTTGTCACCCCATGGATGATGAATCCTCAAGGACAAATTATCCTTCCGATTACCTCTGTAAACTGGTACTAAGATGAGCCAGGGGATAAAAAATTTATACAAGGAGTGTCAGACGCCCAAGAGACATCTCTATACGGCTCTATAGAACCTCTGCCCACAAGACGAGCACATGGAGAAGGTATGCCAGTGTGGTGCGTTGTCGTCCTGTACGGACAGAGTGCAGAGTCTAAGAAAAAAGCTCTAGACACATTGATAGAATTTATGAAATAGTTAAACGATACTGAAAACTATGAAAAGTATGGATTATGAAATAGAATAAGGAAAGTAGCGGAGAATAAAGAAATCTTACAATCAGTCCACGTTGTGAAGCCTCCTACAAGATAATCTTCTCTTCACGAAGCTACACCTACACACATGCAAGAGAGAAAATGTTGGGGGTTGTATTTTGGAGCCTGCCTAAGTCAGACCCCCATTTTTGTGTTTCCACCTCCATAGACAACTCAAAAAGCCATGAGAAAGGAAAATGATAAAGAAGAATGTAAAGGCAAGTACAAAGACAATGCCATGCTATTTGGTAATTGGAAAATAAGCAAGATATTGGAAATGTAAGATAGAGTTATATTACTCCCTTAGAGCTTGGGAAATATTGGTATGCTTGGTAAACTTGGTAGCTTGATGATACTGCAACAATATTGGTGGTGTCTCCAAGAGCTTCAATCTCCAAGAGTAAGTCTTCAATTTGCAAAAATATCCTTTGGAAGTGTCCCAAAACCAAGGATATAGGATAAGGGAGGAGCATGGGTGTCGGTGGCCGCATAGAGAGGCATTATGATTCCTTCCTGGCATGGGTTGTAATGTCCCAATGCCACCTATTGGCTGGCAAGTTGGTGGGATGGTAGCACATCGCATGGACATCTCTGCATCGTGCCTACATCTGCTAATCTGTTAGGTCAATGGAATTGATAACATCTCTAGGGAAGTTGACATGGACTTCTTCGGTGGACAAAAGGACAAGTTGGTGGACCTATCCTCCAAGTAGCATGGGGGAGGTGCCACATGTTGCAATTGCCACTAAAGGTGATGAGGGTGATATTTTTTACTTTACAATTCTATGTTGTGGAGACATGGGAAGCTTGATAGATGTTTAGAGTACCTTACTCCATGATTTAGCCTTCGGTGATAATTCATGTGAAAGTTAGAAGATCTGGTATATCATTTTTTAGTAGAACAATGTACTATGGCCGACTTGTATGTTTGATTGTTTTGCGATTTTGGTGGAGCCACTTTGGTGATTTTTTTTGTGTTCATGAATGATAAGATGACTTGTGGGAAGTGTGTGGACAATTCTTTTTGGTCTGCATATACATTGGAGATCGGATTCAACCGACAACACTTATACATTTCATTATTTGTTGTATTCCTAAAGTCGACATGTAGAAGACCTAATTTCTTGTTGTGGATATATAAGAGTAATTGATATGATCATTTTGAGTATCAATGGTTATGTGAGAGTTGTTTATGATAAATTATGTGTAGTTGCATGTACACAACTCTAATTTTTGTGCTCTAAAATATTGAAGAACAATGAAACAGAGCAGTATCAGATAGAGTTTTAATTCAATGGACATTGTGCTTAACTGAAACTATACCTAGGCATTTGTAGATGCTATTCAATAGTTCAAATTCTCCTGTAATCATTTATAACTCATTTGTATGCCAGTGAGCCTTCCCAGGGTTGTAGCCCTTTTTTTTTTTTGAGTAGTAAGCTCTAGGCAGTGTGCCTAAATGCATGTGCATTTCCTATAGTAATATTTCATATACTTCTAACAGGGTATCATCATATTGTGGGTAGGTTCCCACCATGGTTTTTCCCTTCACTGGGTTTTCCATGTATAAAATCTTGGTGTTATGATGTTGTGGATATTTACTTTGTGTTTTCACCTCTCTTTTGTTGATTTACATTAAGTTCTTGAAGGATCAGCTTAATAAGGTAAAAAATCTCAGTGTTCCTTGATTCCAACAATTGGTATTAGAGCCTAGTCCCTCTGAAGAAGTTTAATAGCTTGAGGAGGATTCGAGAAGGTGATTCAATAAATTTTGAGTCTTCAATAATATCTTATGGAACTTTAGGATCTTGATCAAGCCCAAGATGAGGTCCGACAAACGAAAAACGAATCTTAAAGATGCTATGAATTTAATTCAATCATTGAAAAATTAGCTAAACAAGTCTAGGAAAAAGATAAATGAACTTGTTGATAAGCTAAAGGAGATATAAATCCAAAGCATAGATGACCAAGCCTTGAAAGAGAAGACAAAAGAATGTGAGAAACTTGCTAGAGATAATGAATTCCAAAAAAATAAGATTGAAGAAAGAAAGAAGAATGAAGAAGGTCTGGTTTAGGCCTTGAAAGATAGATTTGATGAATGTTGCAGACTTAACTATGAGAATGATTAGCTAAAGCTTGAACGGCTTCAATCCATGAACAATGAGTAAGAGCTTGATAGGTAGATTATCATTCTTAGGGTTGAACTTGCTATTGCAAATGAGTAAAAGGAGAAGTTCAAGATTAGCTTTGTCAAACTTGATGAGCTGCTACAAAACCAAAAGAGTGAAGATGACAAGCGAGGTCTTGGATTTGAGAAAGGAGAAAGCTCCAAATCTAGTCAAGGGAATCCTAAGTCTCAACATCAGAAGAACGAAGCTGAAAGGTCTCCGATAAGACAACCTAATGCTCAAAATTTAATGGTATTTGCTTTGTCTGCAATAAATTTGGTCATAAAGTTATTAAGTGCAGAAATAGGATGAATCATAATGGTCCATCTTTCTCCAGTCAATGCTTCAATTGCAATAAGTATGGTCATAAATCAAGTGAATGCAAAAGTATGGAAAATTACTCTTTCAATAGAGGGAATGTTAGATGCTATGCATGTGGTAGATTTGGCCATGTTTTTAATCAGTTTAAATCAAGAGGAAGTCAAGGCAATTTTAGGCCTAGTCAAAGAAATGTTGTGTTCTATAATTGCAAAAAATCTGGTCACATTACAAGATTTTGCAAAAGCAAGAATATGAATAGGAAGGATCTGACAACCAAGAGCAAGAATGTGTAGAGAGATGATAAGGGAAAAGGAAAAATTATTGTGGAAGAGATCAAAGATTATATGAAGAAGACATGGGTGAAGAAGAGTGACTTGGATGCTGGAAACGGTTCTACACCTGATTCTAGTACTACAAATTTCTCTGGGAATTAGATTGAGGACTCTGGCTTAAGGGGAGTTTTTTTGCAAATCCTTTTCTCCCCTACCAGTAGTTGATGTTGGAAAATCGACAGTCTGTCAGTAGATGTATTTTGGTAGTGCATATCTTTTGGAAGAATTTATAGAAGAATATAAGCGAGTTTGAAGATCTGCAAGAAATTTATTGTGAGCTATCTATGTATGTAGGGTATCCAGAAAAATTAGGGCAAGCACATTTATTACACCAAAAGGTTAAGTGTGTAGAAGATAAAAGAGAACTTTTTCCTCATTTCTCACTTTTCATTCTATAAGAAGTGTAGAAGTGATCTCTGCAAAGAGATTTCTGAGCGATCAAAAGCATAAAGGCGATTTAGTAAAGAACGCTAGTTCAACGAAGCAAGGTAACTATCAAAAAAGTTTGTGAATTTGATATCTTTGCAAATGGATACACCTTTGGTTGTTGATATTACGAAGAGGGATCGACCCAAATTTATTTAGCACCCCTAT
This sequence comes from Cryptomeria japonica, assembly GCF_030272615.1. Taxonomy (NCBI): domain Eukaryota; kingdom Viridiplantae; phylum Streptophyta; class Pinopsida; order Cupressales; family Cupressaceae; genus Cryptomeria; species Cryptomeria japonica. The sequence goes on from NC_081408.1 coordinate 311,063,473, forward strand.
AAATCCATGGAAGATGACCATGAAGGACCATTTTCATTAATTTTGTATGGTGTTCTTCATTTAGAAGATGTTAGGGCTTATATTCATGTGAATATTGAGGAATTGGGAGGATTCCAGATGCTGAATTTGTACTTCAATCAAATTGCTTGAGATAATCTTAAGGTTAAACCTGAATTCAAGGCCCTAGATGAGAAAAACTTTGCGTAGATAGTTAGGTTTCCTCTATTCAATGAGAATAAATGGGTGATATATTCTAATTAGAATTCATGTGGTTAAACTAGTCGTACAAGATCATGAAGGAAGTAATTCAAATTATAACTGACTTGAATGCATTCAACAGTTTACACACGCTCCGGTCGGTAAAGAATTAGATGGTCACTGATGCAACCGGTTCTAAGTTTGATAAACAAGCTATGACTATTAATGACATCATTGATCCTGATGTGAAATTTGCATCTATGGTGATTGGATACAAAGTCTGTCATTCCAGTAGGGAGAATTTTATCTTAGGTACTGCCATATATGTCCCATATTAGATGGTGAAGGAGAATAAGGATTATGATCTATGTGAATTGCTCTAGAACAAATTGGTGGAGAATCTTACTGCTATCAAAAGGGATAAGAAGAACACATTCAAATTTGGTGCGTTAATCTTATGCCTGTTCTTCTATTTTATGAATGAAATCCCTAGAATAGGTATTGCTCAATGGAGTAATGATGCACCGGTAGCAGCACAAATTGGAAATATTCTATGTGGTGTTGGTGATATGAAAGCTAGGAAAGCTTCTTTATGGGGTTATTTCAAAAATTTCCAAAGAATGATGCAAGATAGGGAAAGAATCCCTAAATCTATTGTAGAGAAATATCAAGACACTATATACTTCATGGTTGAAATAGATCAATGCCTTCTTGAAGCAATTGAGTCAAGAACTATCTGGATCATGTCCATGGGGTATGAAGTTAAGGAAAAAATCTTGGAGATGTATGCTTAACATTTGTTGAGTAATCTGGTGTACAACTCTAAAGAAAGATTTGGCACATATAATAAGAAGGATTTATAGGTTTATAGTCAATTCAAGAAACCGACAATAGTGAGGAAGGTGAGGAAGGAAGTAGAAGCATATGCAGAGAGTATTGGGATTACAGCTGAGGTGGTCCGAGAGGCATGGAAGATAAATATACCAGATATAGAGGAGCTAGTCAAGGTTAATAAGGCTAATATAGAAGCTTCATCTGCAAAGCCAAGATAGACTAAGAGATTTGCACCCTCCTCCAATTCCTAGAAGCCATCTAGCTCTTTTAAATCATATGCTAAATCATTTGGTGAAGAAGGAAAGAAGAAGGGTAAGGGAGAAAGAAACTTGGTTTCTGTTCCTAATGATGAGGAAATAAAATCCAATGAGGAAGTAAAAGAAATAAAGAAAAAGTGCACCAAAATTACAAAAGTCTCTAAGGACAAGCCCTCCAGTGAAGAAAAACCAAGTAAGAAGCCCAAGACAGATTCTGCCAAATCTGGGATGTTAGTAAGTGAAGTGGACAAATCCATCACTATTCAAGATAATCTAAAACCACTTTCTAAGTTCTATGATAAATTTGATGAAGCTAGTAAAAGAACCTAGGAAGAAGCCACTATAATGTACTTGAAAAAATATAATAAGGCTCTTACAGAAATAATATTATATGTTCCCAAAAGTCTCTATGATATTTTGGAATGTAGAAGGGATGGTGCTAAGACAAAAGATGAAAGGTTAAGAGAGTATGTGCTAGTAAATCTATGTCTGGTAGTAGCTATAGAGGAAGTTGATAGAATACTTAAGGAAGCCAATAATGAGTTTAGGAGAAAAACTAGAATCAATAAGTTAATGATTGGCAAATCAAAAGAAGTCATCAAAGACATAAAGAAGATCTTAAGATAAGTATTGCTCAAAAGCCAATATGAAGTTATTCTTGAGAAATCTCATGGTGATGCTTCTAAGACATCTATTCTGGAAGCTTAGAATATGCAATCCAAAGGTGAGCAGATTGAGGTAGATGTTCATTTCATTCCAGAAGAATGGGGGTAGGATAAAGGAGATGATGAATCCATGCAAGGGGATGCGATACTCCAAATCCTCTGGTTGATACTGATGAGCCATCTATAAAGGATGAAATGCAAGCTAAGGTAGAAGCAATAAAGGTGGTAGAGGAGATACAAGTTGAGACCAAGGCTCCAGTGATGGAAGCAAGAGACACTGTAGGGGTAGTAAAGGAGCTTTTGGAGAAGGATAAGCAAGAAGTGTTTGATCCAAATTTCATCCAAGGTCCAATCAAATTTTCTTCTTTATCTCTTGTTTAGAAGTTATAGTTAGCTTCATTTACTCAAGCTAAGGCAAGGGAAGATCTATTGAAGTCTCACTTAGAGGACAATGAGTTAGTGAGTCTTTCTTTTAGAAAAAATCATGCCCACGTATGTCAAGAACAAATCTTATTCCCCATCCAGTCAATTGAAGAGTCTTATTAATTCCATAAGTACCCAGTTTGAGTCTTTTGAAAAGTCAGTTGAGATCAAAGTTAGAAATGAATTTGATGCTAAGAAACTCAGTCAGTTAAAGAATATTATTGTTGATGATAGAGTTGTGTTAGACACTTGTGTGAAGAGCATTCAAGATGCACTGTCTAAAGGTGGAATTATCTATAAGGATTGTTTGTCACCATCAAATTTTTCTAAAGGTCTTGAGAAGCAGATCAAAAAGCATGAGAAATAATTGGAAGGCATCTCCCAGTGCTTTGATCCTTTAACTGTTTTGGTGGGTAGCTAGGAAGGTCAAGTTGTTGCATTATTTGATAAGATCAAGCTCTTAATACATGATAGGGACAAGATTGTGAGTAGTGTTGGTGAGATCCGAAGCTTGATTGTGTAACACCCCCACTATGAGGCCTAGAGCACTTAATCAAATTAAACCAATGAAAATGTGAATATTTTTTCATTTTTTATAAAAAACAAGATAAACCATACATATGCATTGAGTTTCATGGCACAACAAGATAAATAAATGAAATGAGCATACAAAAGCTAACATTAGTCCTCAAGGCCCCACAACGTTGTTACTCAAGCATTACCAAAATAACCCAATATACAGAAGCATAAGAATATCCATTTAAATATATTAGATTGTGTATTACATAAGTTCGTGATACATAATACATTGCCATGAGAATATACATATGATTATCAAATACATACATATGTATCCATAAGGATATAATCTCTAAAAGTACATTAATTAAATGGGTACATGAATCTAGATCCATCTAGCAAGTCTTCAATCTCCTCTTGAGCCATCACAAACATGAATAAGGATGAAGAAAACCCAATGGGTGTAAAAAGAACTCCACCTAACCATGTGGTACCATTAGGTCCACCACCATGCTAGGAGATATCAGCCAAACCCACAAGACGGAAGCAAGCAATCAAGGATTCATACAAGTCTCGCATGAGGCTCACAATACTACTACCAGAAGAGACTCATAAGAAATATAACCAATTCTAGAGGCCCAAAGAAATCCAAAGAAAGAAAAATAAAAATAAGGGACCACTAGGTATGCATTAGGGAAGAGTGTCATCACTAGGTTGTCATGGGTTACCCTGGTGAGTCTTCACTAGATCCCAAACCCCATTCTAGGTTACCCTGGTGAGCTCTACCGACCCCCGACCCCCATATAAACACTAGTGGAACACACCAACCTTTCGAAGGGACAATATTGGTGGATGCCATTCCAAGCCTTCTGAGAGTAAACAAGCATCTGAGAGTAAGAGGAAATAATTAATGTGTTTAGTTTGTTCTAGCTACCCACCCAAGTTCTTTAGTTTAAATTTCCACTTGATTACAAAACCCTCATTGAGTTACCCTGGCGAACACTTTGGGTCTTGACCCCCAATGAGAGCCACTGCCCCTTGACTTGCACCTAAGAATCCAACATACAACACAAGATCCAAGACACCCAAAACCACAAGATGACATGAGCTCTACTATAGAAAGGCTTGAATCACTTTCTAAAAACAAGATTACAATCAATAAGTTACAAATGTAACTAGGAAATACCATTAAAGAATTAAAAAACCCTCAAAGACTCGAAACAAATGACATCAAGAGAGAAAGAGTAATCACACAATTAAAGGATCTAAACAACCCCTTAGCCTTAGGAAACAAATCTACATTAAAACAACATTCTCACGGTTCCAAAATATAAAAGTCAATCTTCATAACACATCGAGTCTAAGAGAAACAAAGGACACATCGTACCAAACATAAGAGAGATAAATCAAAATTTATACCAAAAGAGTATTAACATTTCACTTCACAACATTTTAATTTTAGTTAATGTTAAATTCATTTATCCATATAGTTACCAACATTAACCCACATGATACTTATACTATTACACAATAAAACCAACATTTACCTTTTAATAGTGATAAGAAATAATAATCCACTCTTTCAATTCTTGACTATCATTATTTATGAATGTGCAACTAATAATACAAATGAACAAATAATTCATATATGTATATATAAAACTGTAAATGGGATAACTAATTAATCAAATACAATGGAATAAGAAATATATATAAGTTCATACAGACATATAAATATATTTATATATATAAGTACACACATATACAAACTGAAAATGAACCCCCAAAAATCTTATTTACTTAGTTGTTCAAAAAGAAATGAAAGTAAAAGAATGTATATTGATTTTAATGATCAATAGAATATCAATTACACATTTATTTTTAAAAAAAAGAAACAACATGTACAAATAAAGCATGTCAATATGAATCATTGGTTAACCAAAAAGAGAGGCACCGATTATATTAATCGATAGCAACTCAAGAAATTTGATACTATCTATCGGATGATAACAGAGGAGTATGAAATAGGGGAAGATAAGTATTCTAATTTTAACAAATGGTTACAAAATAATTGAATATCGATAAGAAAAGGAACGTTATTTCCTAGTGAATGCATAACGATTTAACCAGAGAACTAACTGATAACATAGAAGGAAATAAGCCCAAAATTACACTTGGTTAATATGCTAAAGACTGCAGCAGTAAGGTCAATATTGCAAGCCAATTACAATAATCGGTTCATAAAGTGACCAAAAGAAAAACAAAATTTGTAAGGAGTGAAGCATTTTTTTGCAGGGAAGAAAATATGTACACCAATTTTATTAATCATCCCAACATACCGATTTGTATTAATCACTCACAAATAAAAAGCCTACCGATTTGATATCGAACGGTTAATAAGGGAAAGCAAACAAATAGTAATTGGTTAATAGTATGAACAAATTTATTGGCAAAGAGTGAATGTTGCCGAACAAAGTTAAGAAACCAGGAGATCAACATTGAAAGGGATTACATGTCGATTTTAATAATCGATTAACAAAGGAAAACATGTCGATTGTATTGATCGGTTATTATAGATTATCATTTGGACAATACTGTGTAGAAATTGGTTAACACATAACATTATTCGATTAAAGCAATATATCAAACGATATTAAAATAAAGTATATTGTATAAAGCAATTGATAAATAACATAAAGTAAACCCATTATATCAATGATTCATCCATAGAACTAGGGGTAAACAAAGTTGCATGTGAAAAAGAACAGAGGCTTTATATGAGAAGATCTAGAACCCGACAATTATCATACATAACATTATTAAACCAATACAAATTCAACCTAGCTACGACAAAGAAATTGAGGAAAAACAAATATGGAGAGGAGCAAAGGAAAGATTGAACATATAATATTTTTGAAAAAACTAAATAAATTAATCTACCGAAGATAAGCTAATTCAAAGGACATCTTCCAACTTGGAGTCCTATGCCCAATGGAGGCAGTTTCCAACATTACAGAGGAATCCTTAATTATTTCCCAAATACCCAATTCAAGAGCTCAAAATTTCTCAGAAAATTTCTTCCTAGCCATAAATTTCCCCCTTCAAATCCTTTCAATCCACACCAAATTCAAATCTAGAAACCCAAAATTCTCCAATTTGATTCTAAAACCCACACCCAAAGTTCTGAGAAAATTTTCACCATGCAAATTCAAAACCCCCACCAGGATTTTCAAAAAAATCTCACGAGAGAGAATTCCTCCCTCTTGTTTTTTTTGAAAAACCTGAGATGCCTTTCTGAAAAAGCAACCTCCCCATAAAAGCCAACATGCAAGCTTTTTCCACTATCTCCAAAAATAACAATTTCAAAACTCCCCTCTCCACTACTGAAATTGATTTTATTTTATTTGATTCTTTTATTAATTTCTTGTGCATATAAAAATATAAATTTAAATATTTAATTCTCAAATTAAACTTATCCACAATTATATTTTAAAATGAATAAAATGATTAAACCTTTTATTTCATTTAATTAATTTAATTTTAACACTATAGAAATTTCAATCTACTATTTATCATTAATACATTAATTCATTAATTCATTTTATGAATTAATATTAATGTTACTCTCAACAACAATATTAAATAAACATTAATGTGTACTAACAAAAACCACGAAGGACAAATAGGACAAATGACTGACATGATTGGACAACAAAGTACAAGGATACCTGACTAGCATCTCGTTCCTATAGGAACGAAGGTCATGCCAAGGGTCTGGCTGATAACTCCAAATTTTAATATATCCATTGGGTCATAGAGAACGCTCAGATCTGAAGATTTAGGTGGAGTCGATGCTCAGTACCTGTAGTTGCATAAACACACTGTCGAGCATATACACATAATCTATATAACATTTTATTATGAAAAGGGAATGGAAGCAACGTATCTTACTCGTAAAGAGTAGTGTGATGCTTTTCCCTTTCAACCCAACACATCAAAGCTAAAAACAATGTACATCAGATCAAATAAACATTGATAAGCATACTGATAAAATCATAACAAAACTCATATATAATCCATCTTGGTAATCTTCTAACTAACTGAACATAGCTAGCATCATACAAACACATCATAGTCATCATCATGTAAATCATCATCCATCAATCCAAAAATCACAAAACATAAATAAACACATATAAATCCATGAGACATAAATGTTGGCATTTATGTGAACTGGTATAAGGACATAATGATATTGTATGTTGTCATTGATGTCAATATGTGTTATGAAGTGAACCGGCATATGTGATATGTGAGAAGAGAGAACCGGCATATGTGTTAACCGGTATATATGCCAAAGTGAAGCAGTATATTTATTCAAGGTGAACCGGCATGTAGTTATGGGAACCGGCACATGGAAGCATTGTATGACTACTGGTTGGTAGGTAGTGTCCACTTCAGGATTTCCGGTTGGAGTACCTCAAGCCTGTGTGACTCAATCGGTAATCTTTGTGTGATGAGTTAGTAGTATAATGGAGAACATATCGTCTTGCCATGTAAGCTCTATGCGCATGAAGGATCTTGCATGAAGAAGACTATTCCTATCCACCTCGGGAATGTGCGAAGTTTGTCAAACGGTGATAACACGTGATGGCTTATCAGCCGCCATGAAATCAGTGGAAAATGGACGATGGAGAATGTCTTGAGATCGATTCAAGACTATTGCATTTAATATAGTATGATTCAACGGTCAGGATTGAACCACTTGAATTGCTTAACCTAACAGGTTTAGGGTTTAGGGTTTTTGCTACCGACCTATCTATTTCCTATAAGGTTGATGTTGTGTTTCTTTCTAAAGTTGTTGGCAAAAGTTGTGAGTGTGTATCCAAGGGAAGAGGTACATGATTCTTGCCAGACCAAAGGAGAGAAGAGATACCTGTAAAGTAAATGTGCAGAAGGAGAAGAGGAGCCAAAACGGATCTGCATTAGCATTGAGTGTTGTTATCAGATCATTGTAATTCCTATTGATCTCCAACCACTTCAATAGTTATGAAATCCCCTAACAGGGTAGCCTTAACTAGCTTGATGCAAAATCCCCTAATAGGGTGGTCTTAACAGGCTTGATTCAAATCCCTTAACTGGGTAACTCGAGGTTAATGAGTTATAAGAAGCTATAGAGCTCGGGGGATCCTTTAGCCATTGAGTTCTTGAAATCCTCTAACAAGGTAACCCTACCGGGTTTAACCCTTAACCGGGTATTATAGCCATCCCTTAACTGGGTGATCCCTAACAAGATTGGTTCCTAGCAGAACCTATTGTAATGTCTTTAACTGAACAAGGCTCCTAACAAAGTAGACTTCAAAAGATTTCAAAAGCAGCTTGTGGGTATTCATCAACACTATGGTTTTTCCCAGTTGGGTTTCCATGTGAAAAATATGTGTGTCATGTGAAATTCTATTATCTTGTGATGCTTTGTTTTACCTATTGAGCATATGATGGTTCTATGTTTTATGCCTGTCTATAAAACATATTGAACTCAGTGGTGTGAAGATCTGATGGTAAGTTTACCCTGTTCATGCATGAGAGCGTATTGATACTATCGTATTGAGCAAAGAGGAATGCTTAGTGAGTGACCGGTTCATAACTGATTGAGCTATACTAGATGTTACCGGTTGCACTCTATTTTTACCAGTATCCCTGTTTGTCAGTCATTTGGAGTATTTGTTGTCAAACCGATTTTGGACTATATTTGTTTTTTTACTGATTCACCCCCCCCTCTGAGTACCGGTTTGGTACTAGTGGTTCATCATTGAGTTATCAATTGGTATCAGAGCACTCTAGGTCCTCTGTGTTGTAAGCTTAACCACTTGAGGAAAAGATCCTAGTCAAATGATGAAGAGGGAAGGTCCTAAGTTTAACAAGGAAAATTTTGGTATATGGAAAGATAGGATGAAGATATTCATTAGAAGAATGGGTGCTCAACACTGGAGTTATATTGAGAATGTCTACGTTACTCCTACCGGTATTCTCATCGATGAACAAAAGAGAGAGATACAAGAAAATGGGCAAGTCATGGAAGCCCTTATTAGTAATCTTTCTAACATCGAGTTTATTGATGTTCAGGACAAGGTAAATCACAAAAGGGTATGGGATGCTCTTGAAAATATCTATGGTGGTGATGAGCATGTAAAACAGGCTAAGGAAGAAAGCCTGAGAGGGAAGTTTGAAGACATGCAGATGGTTGAAGGTGAGACCATTCAGCAGTATGGAATAAGAATCAAAACAGTTGTTGGAGAAATCAAGAGTGCAGGTGGTAAAATAGAAGATTCCACTATGATAAGAAAAGTACTGAGATCATTGTTGCCGGTCTATGCAATAAGGGTTGCTGCTATTTAGGAGCTAAGATCAATAGACAAGTCTAAGGTGTCCTTGGACTCCATCATAGCCAAGTTCACAACCTATGAGCTGAATAATTTTGATGGCAGTGTTCAAAAGACAGAATCAACATTTAAAGCCTTTGCTATACCATCAAGAAAAGGAAAAGAGGCTAGCACAAGTGGGGAACCTAATCAGAGCAGAGAGATGAATGATGAACAGTTTCTGATGGAATTTTAAGCTCTTCTTGCAAGGAAATTTTCAAAAGGAACTAGTAAATACAAAGGTAATCTACCTTTGAAATGTTTTTCCTATAACCAGATAGGACATATTGCTATGAATTGTCCTAATAGCGATAACAAGGATAAACCAGAAAGGTTCAAGAAATTCAAAGGAGGAAACTGAAGAAACTATTTTATGGTAGTTGATGAAGGTGCCATAGATGAGGAATCAGAAGATGAAGAGAATGAAGACATTGTGTTTGTTGCTGTAAACGAAGATGTGGCAGACAAGAAGGCTCTTGTCTCTCGGTTTGATAATTCAAATGAGTGGATCATTGACAGTGGCTGTTCTCACCATATGACTGGTGACCGGAGCAAGTTTCTATCCTTGGAGGAGTATGATGGTGGTGTGGTTCACTTTGGCAATGATCCACCATGCATGGTCAAGGGTAAAGGATCCATCTCTTTGAATGGAAAGAGAAGTGCTGACTATGTGTACTGGGTTGATCATCTCAGACACAACCTTCTAAGTGTTGCCCAGCTAAATGACAGTGGCCTCACTCTACAATTTAAGAATGGAGTTTGCAAAATCAAAGGAAAAGATGGTAAATTGGTGGCCACCGGTATGCAGACCAAAGGTAACCTATTTTAGTTGAATGCAAATATAAGTACATGTCTTATGGCTAAGCTTGATGATAGTTGGATATGGCATAGGAGACTCTACCATGTAAACTTTGATAACATTGTAAAGGCCAGTAAGATCAAGGCAATTAGAGGGTTGCTAGTGCTAAACAAACTAGACAATACCTTGTGTAGAGAGTGTCAATTGGGGAAAATGTCTTCCTCAACTTTTAAAGGTAAATCTTTCACTACTGACAACTTGCTTGATCTTGTACATACTGATTTGTGTGGTCCTATGAAAACTAGAAGTGTGCAGTGTGATAGGTACTTCATGATCCTCACTGATGACTGCTCAAGAATAATGTGGGTCGCATTATTGAAAGACAAGTGTTGAGCTTTTGGGAAATTCAAAGCTTTTAGAGCATTAGTGGAGAAGGAAAGTGGTAAAAGGATCAAGTGTCTCAGAACTAATCAAGGAAGGGAATTCACTTTCGGTGAATTCAATAAGTATTGTGAAAAATTTGGCATCAAGAGAAAGTTGTCTAACCCCCAGACTCCATAGCAGAATGGACTGGCAGAGCGGAATAACCGGACTGCAATTTACACTATGAACTAGGTACTCATCAAGAAAGGTAAGGACAAAACTCCTTATGAGTATTGGACCGGTAAGACACCTGTGGTTAGCTACTTTAAAGTATTTGGTAGCAAATGTTACATATAGAGGAGTGAACATTAGGGCAAATTTGAAGCTAAATGTGATGAGGGAATATTTCTAGGATATTCCACCAAGAGTAAAGCTTTCAAGTGCTACAACAATAGGACTCGGAGAATTATGGAAAGTATCAATGTAAGAGCTAATGAATACTCTAAGAAAACTGATGAAACTGGTAGTGAGCAAGCTGTAAATGAACCAGTTGCAACCTTTTGGGAACCGGTCGTTAGTCAACCAAGTACCAGTAACAGTGTCCCTGAACCGGTGAATGCTGATACTGATGAAGATAAGGATGAAGAAGAAAAGCAAGAAGAACCAGTTAAGACCATTCCTCACTATGTCAAGTTGAATCATGATCCTAAGCAGATCATAGGTGATAAGGATGCAGGAATCCTCACAAGAAGAAAGATCACAGAAAACTCATGTATGATCTCTGAATTTGAGCCTAAATCATTCAAAGAGGTTCATAAAGATGAAGACTGGATCAAGGCAATGGAAGAGGAACTTGACCAAATAGAGAAAAATGGTACATGGTCCTTGGTACCCAGACCAGAGCATAAAAATATCATTGGCACCAAATGGGTGTTCAGAAACAAGTTGAATGAGGATGGCATAGGGATTAGGAATAAAGCCAAATTGGTATGCAAATGATATGCTCAAGAAGAAGGAGAAGACTATGGAGAAACCTTTGCTCCTATAGCCAGATTGGAAGGAGTTCGTATGCTTCTTGCATATGCAACTTTTAAAATGTTCAAAGTATATCACATGGATGTAAAATCTGCATTCCTAAATGGTGTACTTGAAGAGGAGGTATATATAGAGCAACCAGATGGGTTTTCCCTATCTGAATATAGTGAAATGGTGTGTAGGCTACATAAACTATTATATGGTCTAAAGCAAGTACCTAAGGCATGGTATGAGAACCTACATTCCCATCTTGTGAAGATTGGATTTGAGAGGACAAGTGAAGATAGAAATATCTACTTGAAGGCTAAAGGAGATCAGATCCTGATCTATGAGGTTTTTGTTGATGACATTATCTTTGGAGGAGATGACAAGATGAGTCATGAATTTGCTGATGTGATGAATAAAGTGTTTGAGATGTCACTCATAGGGGAGATTAAGTTCTTCATTAGACTGTAGATCGAGTAGATGGAAGATGGAATCTTTATCAATCAGTCCAAATATGTCAAAGAGGTATTGAAGACCTTTGGCATGGAAGATAGCAAATTGGTTGGTACTTCGATGGTGACCAGTTACGAATTGACAAAAGAGGATGATTATGCACTGGTTGATGAGAAGGAATACCGATCAATGATTGGTAAATTGCATTATGTAGTGCATAGCAGACCGGATATGGCACACGCAGTTGGCATTACTGTAAGGTTCTAGAAGAGTACCAGAGAATCCCACTTCATTATAGTAAAGCGAATTCTTAGGTATCTGAAGGGAATAGTTGACTATGGATTGTGGTACCCATACAATAATGATTTCAATCTGAAAGTGTTCACAGATGCTGATTGGGTAGGTAATGTGGATGACCGGAAGAGCACAATCGATGGTGCATTCTTTCTCGGTGGTAGATTGGTCTCATGGATGAGTAAAAAGCAGAGTTGTATCTCTCAGACTATAGCGGAAGCGGAGTATGTAGCAGCTTTCATGAACTGCACTCAGACAATTTGGATGAAGCATGTACTAGAAGGCTTCAAGATCCCTGTATCTAAACTAGTAAGTATATTCTATTATAACACAAGTGCTATCAATATATCAAAGAATCCGGTTTTACATTCTAGAGCCAAGCATTTTGAGCTTAAGTATCATTTCTTGAGGGAAAAGGTTCAGAATAAAGAGATTGCACTGGAGCATGTGTCCAATAAGGAGTAGTTAGCAGACATATTAACCAAGCCTCTCCCAAAGACTACATTTTTGTATTAAAGAGGTGAATTGGGGGTACTACCCCTTCAGAAGGTGAACTAAAAGTAATTGTTCCACATCAGTCAGGTATTGCAAAGTCAGTTTTTTGTTGATTGATGTGTTGAAAGATGCTACTCCTCAGGGGGAGCAGCATAATCGAACAAGGATGTGTGTGCCTCCAGTTTGGCATTGTTGTCAAAGGAGGAGAAGGAGTGAAGCGAAAAGATATCTACAGCAAATGGGGGAGAAGATGTGAAGTGGAGAAGATATCTTTATATATTGCCATCAATGCCAAGGGGGAGATTGTTGGCATTTATGTGAATTGGTATAAGGACATAATGATATTGTATGTTGTCATTGATGTCAATATATGTTATGAAGTGAACCGGCATATGTGATATGTGAGAAGAGAGAACCGGCATATGTGTTAACTGATATATATGCTAAAGTGAAGCAGTATATTTATTCAAGGTGAACCAGCATGTAGTTATGGGAACCGGCACATGGAAGCATTGTATGACTACTGGTTGGTAGGTAGTGTCCACTTCAAGATTTCCAGTTGGAGTACCTCAAGCCTGTGTGACACAATCGGTCATCTTTGTGTGATGAGTTAGTAGTATAATGGATAATAGATCATGTTTCCATATAAGGTCTGTGCGCATGAAGGATCTTGCATGAAGAAGACTATTCCTATCTATCTCAAGAATGTGCGAAGTCTGTCAAATGGTGATAACGTGTGATGGGTTATCAGCCACCATGAAATCGGTGGAAAATGGATGATGGAGAATGTCTTGAGATCGATTCAAGACTGTTGCATTTAATACAGTATGATTCAACAGTCAGGATTGAACCACTTGAATTGCTTAACCTAACAGGTTTAGGGTTTAAGGTTTTTGCTACCGACCTGCCTATTTCCTATAAGGTCGATGTTGTGTTTCTTTCTAAAGTTGTTGGCAAAAGTTGTGAGTGTGTATCCAAGGGAAGAGATACATGACTGTTGCTAGACCAAAGGAGAGAAGAGATACCTACAAAGTAAATGTGTAGAAGGAGAAGATGATCCAAAACGGATCTACATTAGCATTGAGTGTTGTTATCAGATCATTCTAATTCCTGTTGATCTCTAACCACTTCAACAATTCTGAAATCCCCTAATAGGGTAGCCTTAATTGGATTGATGCAAAATCCCCTAACAGGGTGGTCTTAATAGGCTTGATTCAAATCCCTTAACCGAGTACCTCAAGGTTAATGAGTTCTAAGAAGCTATAGAGCTCAGGAGATCCTTTAGCTATTGAGTTCTTGAATTCCTCCAACAAGGTAACCCTACCGGGTTTAATCCTTAATCGGGTGATCCCTAACAGGATCATTTCCTAGTAGAACCTATTATAATGTCTTTAACCGAACAAGGCTCCTAACAAAGCTGACTTCAAAAGATTTCAAAAGCAGCTTGTGGGTATTCATCCCCACCGTGGTTTTTCCCAGTTGGGTTTCCACATGAAAAATATGTGTGTCATGTGAAATGCTTTTATCTTGTGATGCTTTGTTTTATCTGTTGAGCATATGATGGCTCTATGTTTTATGCCTGTCTATAAAACATATTGAACTCAGTGTTGTGAAGATCTGATGTTAAGTTTACTTGTTCATGCATGAGAGTGTAATGATACTATAGTATTGAGCTAAGAGGAAAGCTTAGTGAGTGACTGATTCATGACTGATTGAGTTGTACTGGATGTTACCGGTTGTACTCTATTTTTACCAGTATTCATGTTTGTGAATCATTTGGAGTATTTGCTATCAAACCGGTTTTGGACTATATTTGTGTTTGTACTGATTCACCCCCCCTCTCAGTACTGATTTGGTACTAGTGGTTCATCATTGAGTTATCAATTGGTATCAGAGTGCTCCAGGTCCTCTATGTTGTAAGCTTAACCAATTGAGGAAAAGATCCTAGTCAAATGATGAAGAGGTAAGGTCCTAAGTTTAACAGGGAAAATTTCGGTATATGGAAAGATAGGATGAAGATATTCATCAGAAGCATGGGTGCTCAACACTGGAGTTATATTGAGAATGTCTATGTTATTCCTATCAGTATTCTCACCGATGACCAAAAGAGAGAGATACAAGAAAATGGGCAAGTCATGGAAGCCCTTCTTAGTAGTCTTTCTGACATCGAGTTTATCGATGTTCAGGATAAGGTAAATCCCAAAGAGGCATGGGATCCTCTTGAAAATATCTATGGTGGTGATGAGCATGTAAAACAGGCTAAGGAAGAAAGCCTGAGAGAGAAGTTTGAAGACATGAGGATGGTTGAAGGTGAGACCATTCAGCAGTATGGAATAAGAATCAAAATGGTTGTTAGAGAAATCAAGAGTGCAGGTGGTAAAATAGAAGATTCCACTATGGTAAGCAAAGTCCTGAGATCCCTATTGTTGGTCTATGTAATAAGGTTTGCTACTTTTCAGGAGTTGAGATCAATAGACAAGTCTAAGGTGTCCTTGGACTCCATCATAGCCAAGTTCACAACCTATGAGCTGAATAGTTTTGATGGCAGTGTTCAACAGACAGAATCAACATTTAAAGCCTCTGCTATACCACCAAGAAAAGGAAAAGAGGCTAGCACTAGTGGGGAACCTAATCAGAGGAGAGAAATGAATGATGAACAGTTTCTGATGGAATTTGAAGCTCTTCTTGCAAGGAAATTTTCAAAAGGAACTAGTAAATACAAAGGTAAGCTACCTTTGAAATGTTTTTCCTGTAACTAGATAGGACATATTGCTATGAACTGTCCTAATAGTCACAACAAGGATAAATCGGAAATGTTCAAGAAATTCAAAGGAGGAAATTGAAGAAACTATTTTGTGGTAGTTGATGAAGGTGCCACAGATGAGTAATCATAAGTTGAAAAGAATGAAGACATTGTGTTTGTTACTATAAAGGAAGATGTGGCAGACAAGAAGGCTCTTGTCCCTTAGTTTGATAATTCAAATGAGTGGATCATTGATAGTGGTTGTTCTCACCATATGACTTGTGACTGGAGAAATTTTCTATCCTTGGAGGAGTATGATGGTGGTGTGGTTCACTTTGGCAATCATGCACCATGCATGGTCAAGGGCAAAGGGTCCATCTCTTTGAATGGAAAGAGTAGTGCTGACAATGTGTACTGGGTTGATCATCTCAAACACAACCTTCTAAGTGTTTCCCAGCTAAATGACAGTGGCCTCACTCTGTAATTTAAGAATGGAGTTTGCAGAATCAAAGGAAAAGATGGTAAATTGCTGGCCACCAGTATGCAAACCAAAGATAACCTATTTCAGTTGAATGCAAATATAAGTACATGTCTTATGGCTAAGCTTGATGATAGTTGGATATGGCATAGGAGACTCTGCCATGTAAACTTTGATAACATTGTAAATGCTAGTAATATCAAGATAGTTAGAGGGTTGCCAGTGCTAAACAAACCAGATAATACCTTGTGTAGAGAGTGTCAATTGGGGAAAATGTCTTCCTCAAATTTTAAAGGTAAATCTTTCACTGCTAACATCTTGCTTGATCTTGTACATATTGATTTGTGTGGTCCTATGAAAACTAGAAGTGTGCAGGGTGATAGGTACTTCATGATCCTCACTGATGACTGCTCAAGAGTGATGTGGATCACATTCTTGAAAGACAAGTTTGAAGCTTTTGGGAAATTCAAATCTTTTAGAGCATTAGTAGAGAAGGAAAGCAGTAAAAGGATCAAGTGTCTAAGAACTGAACAAGGAGGGGAATTCACTTCTGGTGAATTCAATAAGTATTGTGAAGAATTTGGCATCAAGAGACAACTCTCTGGCCCCCGGACTCCACTGCAGAATGGCCTAGCAGAGAGGAATAACCGAACTATGGCTGAAGCAGCTAGAACCATGTTGATTCAAGGAAAGGTTTCTCACACCTTTTGGAGAGAAGCGGTGAGCACTGCAGTCTACACTATGAACCGGGTACTCATCAAGAAAGGTAACGACAAAACTCCTTATGAGTATTGGACCGGTAAGACACTTGTGGTTAGCTACTTTAAAGTATTTGCTAGGAAATGTTACATCAAGAGGAGTGAACATCAAGGCAAATTTGAAGCTAAATGTGTTGAGGGAATATTTCTAGGATATTCCACCAAGAGTAAAGCTTTCAAGTGCTACAACAATAGGACTCAGAGAATTATGGAAAGTATCAATGTAAGAGTTGATGAATCCTCTGAGAAAACTGAGGAAACCGGCAGTGAGCAAGTTGTAAATGAACGAGTTGCAACCTTCTAGGAACTGGTTGTTAGGCAACCAAGTACTAGTAACAGTGTCCCTGAACTGGTGACTGCTGATACTGACGAAGATAAGGATGAAGAAGAAAAGAAAGAAGAACCAGTTAAGACCATTCCTCAGTATGTCAAGTTGATTCATGATACTAAGCAAATCATAGGCAATAAGGATGCAGGAATCCTCACAAGAAGAAAGATCAAAGAAAACTCAAGTATGATCTCTGAATTTGAGCCTAAATCATTCAGAGAGGCTCATAAAGATGAAGACTGGATCAAGGCAATGGAAGAGGAACTTGACCAAATAGAGAAAAATGGTACATGGTCCTTGGTACCCAGACCAGAGCATAAAAATGTCATTAGCACCAAATGGGTGTTCAGAAACAAGTTGAATGAGTATGGCACAATGATTAGGAATAAAGCCAGATTGGTATGCAAAGGATATGCTCAAGAAGAAGGAGAAGACTATGGAGAAACCTTTTCTCCTGTAGCCAGATTGGAAGGAGTTCGTATGCTTCTTGCATATGCAGCTTTTAAAATGTTTAAAGTATATCAAATGGATGTAAACTCTGCATTCCTAAATGGTGTACTTGAAGAGGAGGTATATATAGAGCAACCAAATGGGTTTTCCCTATCTGAAGATAGTGATATGGTGTGCAAGCTACATAAAGCATTATATAGTCTAAAGCAAGCACCTAGGGCATGGTATGAGCACCTACATTCCCATCTTGTGAAGATTGGATTTGAGAGGACAAGTGAAGATAGAAATATCTACCTGAAGGCTGAAGGAGATCAGATCCTAATCTGTGAGGTTTTTGTTGATGACATTATCTTTGGAGGAGATGACAAGATGAGTCATGAGTTTTCTGATGTGATGAAGAAAGAGTTTGAGCTGTCACTCATAGGGGAGATTAAGTTCTTCATTGGACTGCAGATCCAGCAGATGGAAGATGGAATCTTTATCACTCAGTCCAAATATGTCAAAGAGGTATTGAAGACCTTTGGCATGGAAGATAGAAAACCAATTGGTACTTCGATGGTGATCGGTTGCAAATTGACAAAAGAGGATGATTCTGCACTGGTTGATGAGAAGGAATACCGATATAATGATTGGTAAGTTGCATTATGTAGTGCATAGCAGACCGTATATTGCACATGCAGTTGGCCTTACTGCAAGGTTCTAGAAGAGTCCCAGAAAATCCCACTTGATTGTAGTCAAGCGGATTCTTAGGTATCTAAAGGGAACAGTTGACTATGGATTGTGGTACCCATACAATAATGATTTCAATCTGAAAGTGTTCACAGATGCTGATTGGGCAGGTAATGTGGATGACTAGAAGAGCACAATTGGTGATGCATTCTTTCTCGGTGGTAGACTGGTCTCATGGATGATTAAAAAGTAGAGTTGTATCTCTCAGTCTACATCAGAAGTGGAGTATGTAGCAGCTTTCATGAACTGCACTCAAACAATTTGGATGAAGCATGTACTTGAAGGCTTCAAGATCCCTATATCTGAACCAGTAAGTATATTCTGTGATAAGATAAGTGCTATCAATATATCAAAGAATCCGGTTTTACATTCTAGAACAAAGTATTTCGAACTTAAGTATCATTTCTTGAGGAATAAGGTTAAGAATAAAGAGGTTGCACTGGAGCATGTGTCTAGTAAGGAGTAGTTAGCAGACATACTCACCAACCCTTTCCCAAAGACTACATTTGGGCATTTAAGAGGTGAATTGGGGCTACTGCCCCTTCAGGAGGTGAACTAAAAGTAATTGTTCCACATCAGTCAGGTATTGCAAAGTCAATTTTTTGTTGATTGATGTGTTGAAAGTTGCTACTCCTCAAGGGGAGCAGCATAATGGAACAAGGATGTGTGTGCCTCCACTTTGGCATTGTTGTCAAGGGGGGAGAAGGAGTGAAACGAAAATATATTTGCAGCAAATGGGGGAGAAGATATGAAGCGGAAAAGATATCTTTGTATATTGCCATCAATGCCAAAGGGGGAGATTGTTGGCATTTATGTGAACCGGTATAATGACATAATGATATTATATGTTATCATTGATGTCAATATGTGTTATGAAGTGAATCGACATATGTGATATCTGAGAAGAGAGAACAGACATATGTGTTAACTGGTATATATGCCAGAGTGAAGCAGTATATTTATTCAAGGTGAACCGACATGTAGTTATGGGAACCGACACATGGAAGCATTGTATGACTATCGGTTGGTAGGTAGTGTCCACTTCAAGATTTCTGGTTGGAGTACCTCAAGCCTATGTGACTCAATCGGTGATCTTTCTATGATGAATTAGTAGTATAATGGAGAATAGATCATGTTGCCACGTAAGGTCTATGTGCATGAAGGATCTTGCATGAAGAAGACTATTCCTATCTACCTCGGGAATGTGCGAAGTCTATCAAATGGTAATAATGCATGATGGGTTATAAGCCACGATGAAATCGATGGAAAATGGATGATGGAGAATGTCTTGAGATTGATTCCAAAATATTGCATTTAATGTAGTATGATTCAATGGTCAGGATTAAACCACTTGAATTGCTTAACCTAATAGGTTTAGGGTTTAGGGTTTTTGCTACCGACCTGTCTGTTTCCTATAAGGTCGATGTTTTGTTTGTTTCTAAAGTTGTTGGCAAAAGTTGTGAGTGTGTATCCAAGGGAAGAGATACATGATTCTTACCAGACCAAAGGAGAGAAGAGATACCTACAAAGTAAATGTGCAAAAGGAGAACAGGAGCCAAAATGGATCTACATTAGCACTGAGTGCTATTATTAGATCATTGTAATTCCTGTTGATCTCCAACCACTTTAACAGTTGTGAAATCCCCTAATAAGGTAGCCTTAACTGGCTTGATGCAAAATCCCCTAACAAGGTGGTCTTAACAAGCTTGATTCAAATCCCTTAACCAGGTAAATGAAGGTTAATGAGTTCTAAGAAGCTATAGAGCTCAGGAGATCCTTTAGCTATTGAGTTCTTGAAATCCTCTAACAAGGTAACCCTACTGGGTTTAACCCTTAACCAGGTATTATAGCCATCCCTTAACAGGGTGATCCCGAATAGGATCGGTTCCTAGTAGAACCTATTGTAATGTCTTTAACCGAACAAGGATCCTAACAGAGTGGACTTCAAAAGAGTTCAAAAGAAGCTTGTGGGTATACATCCCCACCGTGGTTTTTCCCAGTTGGGTTTCCATGTGAAAAATATGTGTGTCATGTGAAATTCGTTTATCTTGTCAGTCTTTGTTTTACCTATTGAGCATATGATGGTTCTATGTTTTATGCCTGTCTATAAAACATATTGAACTCACTGTTGTGAAGATCTGATGTTAAGTTTACCTATTCATGCATGACAACATAATGATACTGTAGTATTGAGCTAAGAGGAAAGCTTAGTGAGTGACCGGTTCATGACTGATTGAGCTGTATTGGATGTTACCGGTTGCACTATGTTTTTACCAGTATCCCTGTTTGTCAGTCATTTGGAATATTTGCTATCAAATTGGTTTTGGACTATATTTGTGTTTGTACTGATTCACACCCCCCCCTCTCAGTACCGGTTTGGTACTAGTGGTTCATCATTGAGTTATCAATTGGTATCAGAGCGCTCCAGGGCCTCTGTGTTGTAAGCTTAACCACTTGAGGAAAAGATCCTAGTCAAATGATGAAGAGGGAAGGTCCTAGGTTTAATAGGGAAAATTTTGGTATATGGAAAGATAGGATGAAGATATTCATCAGAAGCATGGGTGCTCAACATTGGAGTTATATTCTGAATGTCTATGTTATTCCTACCGGTATTCTCATCGATGACCAAAAGAGAGAGATACAAGAAAATGGGCAAGTCATGGAAGCCCTTTTTAGTAGTCTTTCTGACATCAAGTTTATTGATGTTCAGGACAAGGTAAATCCCAAAGAGGTATGGGATGCTCTTGAAAATATCTATGGTGGTGATGAGCATGCAAAACAGGCTAAGGAAGAAATCCTGAGAGTGATGTTTTAAGGCATACTGATGGTTGAAGGTGAGACCATTCAATAGTATGGAATAAGAAACAAAATGGTTGTTGGAGAAATCAAGAGTGCAGGTGGTAAAATAGAAGATTCCACTGTGGTAAGAAAAGTCGAGAGATCCCTATTGCCGGTCTATGCAATAAGGGTTGCTGTTATTCAGGAGCTAAGATCAATAGACAAGTCTAAGGTGTCCTTGGACTTCATCATAGCCAAGTTGACAACCTATGAGCTGAATAGTTTTGATGGCAGTATTCAAAAGATAGAGTCAGCATTTAAAGCCTCTAATATACCATCAAGAAAAGGAAAAGAGCCTAGCACTAGTGGGGAACCTAATTAGAGTAGAGAAATGAATGATGAAGAGTTTTTGATGGAATTTGAAGCTCTTCTTACCAGGAAATTTTCAAATGGAACTGGTAAATACAAAGGTAAGCTACCTTTTAAATGTTTTTCCTATAACCGGATACAACATATTGCTATGAACTGTCCTAATAGTGACAACAAGGATAAACCGGAAAGGTTCAAGAAATTCAAAGGAGGAAACCAAAGAAAATATTTTGTGGCTGTTGATTAAGGTGCCATAGATGAGGAATTAGAAGATGAAGAGAATGAAGACATTGTGTTTGTTGCTGTAAAGGAAGATGTGGCAGACAAGAAGGCTCTTGTCTCTCAGTTTGATAATTCAAATGAGTAGATTATTGACAGTGGCTATTCTCACCATATGACAGGTGACCAGAGCAAGCTTCTATCCTTGGAGGAGTATGATGGTGGTGTGGTTCTCTTTGGCAATGATACACCATAGATAGTCAAGGGGAAAGGGTCCATCTCTCTGAATGGAAAGAGCAATGCTGACAATGTGTACTGGTTTGATGGTCTCAGACACAACCTTCTAAGTGTTGCCTAGCTAAATGACAGTGGCCTCACTCTGCAATTTAAGAATGGAGTTTGTAGAATCAAAGGAAAAGATGGTAAATTGGTGGCCACCAGTATGCAGACCAAAGGTAACCAATTTCAATTGAATGCAAATATAAGTACATGTCTTATGGCTAAGCTTGATGGTAGTTGGATATGGCATACGAGACTCTGCCATGTAAACTTTGATAACATTATAAAGGCCAGTAAGATCAAGGCAGTTAGAGGGTTGTCGGTGCTAAACAAACTGGATAATACCTTGTGTAGAGAGTGTCAATTGGGGAAAATATCTTCCTCAAATTTTAAAGGTAAATCTTTCATTGCTGACAACTTGCTTGATCTTGTACATACTGATTTGTGTGGTCCTATGAAAACTAGAAGTGTGCAGGGTGATAGGTACTTCATGATCCTCACTGATGTCTAGTCAAGAATGATTTGGGTCATATTCTTGAAAGAAAAGTCTGAAGCTTTTGGGAAATTCAAAGCTTTAAGAGCATTAGTAGAGAAGGGAAGTGGTAAAAGGATCAAGTGTCTCAAAACTAATCAAGGAGGGGAATTCACTTCCGGTGAATTCATGTGAAGAATTTGGCATCAAGAGATAGTTGTCTGCCCCCCGGACTCTAGAGCAGAATGGCCTAGCAGAGAGGAATAACCAAGCTATGGTTGAAGTAGCTAGAACCATGTTGATTCAAGGAAAAGTTGCTCACACCTTTTGGAGAGAAGCGGTGAGCACTGCAGTCTACACTATGAACCGGGTATTCATCAAGAAAGGTAAGGACAAAACTCCTTTGAGTATTGGACCGGTAAGACACTTGTGGTTAGCTACTTTAAAGTATTTGGTAGCAAATGTTACATCAAGAGGAGTGAACATTAGGGCAAATTTGAAGCTAAATGTGATGAGGGAATATTTCTAGGATATTCCACCAAGAGTAAAGCTTTCAAGTGCTACAACAATAGGACATAGAGAATTATGGAAAGTATCAATGTAAGAGTTGATGAATCCTCTGAAAAAACTGAGGAAACCGACAGTGAGCAAGCTGTAAATGAACCAGTTGCAACTTTCTGGGAACCGGTTGTTAGTCAACCAAGTATCAATAACAGTGTCCCTAAACCGGTGAATGTTGATACTGATGAAGATAAGGATGAAGAAGAAAAGCAAGAAGAACCAGTTAAGACCATTCCTCAGTATGTCAAGTTGAATCATGATCCTAAGCAGATCATAGGTGATAAGGATGAGGGAATCCTTACAAGAAGAAAGATTAGAGAAAACTCATGTATGATCTTTGAATTTGAGCCTACATCATTCAAAGAGGCTCATAAAGATGAAGACTGGATCAAGGCAATGGAAGAGGAACTTGACCAAATAGAGAAAAATGGTACATGGTCCTTGGTACCCAGACTAGCGCATAAAAATGTCATTGGCACCAAAAGGGTGTCTAGAAACAAGTTGTATGAGGATGGCACAGTGATTAGGAATAAAGCCAGATTAGTATGCCAAGGATATGCTCAAGAAGAAGGAGAAGACTATGGAGAAACCTTTGCTCCTGTAGCTAGATTGGAAATAGTTCGTATGCTTCTTGCATATGTAGCTTTTAAAAGGTTCAAAGTATGTGAAATGGATGTAAAATTTGCATTCCTTAAATGGTGTACTTGAAGATGAGGTATATATAGAGTAACCAAATGGCTTTTCCCTATCTAAAGATAGTGATATGGTGTGGAGGCTACGTAAAGCATTATATGGTCTCAATCAAGCACCTAGGGCATGGTATGAGCACCTACATTCCCATCTTGTGAAGATTAGATTTGAGAGGACAAGTGAAGATAGAAATATCTACCTGAAGGCTGAAGGAGATCAGATCCTGATCTCTGAGATTTTTATTGATGACATTATCTTTGGAGGAGATGACAAGATGAGTCATGAATTTGCTGATGTGATGAAAAAAGAGTTTGAGATGTCACTCATAGGGGAGATTAAGTTCTTTATTGGACTGCAGATCCAGTAGATGGAAGATGGAATCTTTATCATTCAGTCCAAATATGTCAAAGAGGTATTGAAGACCTTTGGCATGGAAGATAGCAAACCAGTTGGTAATCAGATGGTGACCGGTTGCAAATTGACAAAAGAGGATGATTCCGCACTAGTTGATGAGAAGGAATACCGATCAATGATTGGTAAGTTGTATTATGTAGTGCATAGCAGACCAGATATTGCACATGCAGTTGGCATTACTGCAAGGTTCCAGAAGACTCCCAGAGATTCCCACTTGATTGCATTCAAGCGGATTCTTAGGTATCTGAATGAAACAGTCGACTATGGATTGTGGTACCCATACAACAATGATTTCAATCTGAAAGTGTTCACAGATGCTGATTGGGCAGGTAATGTGGATGACCGGAAGAGCACAGTTGGTGGTGCATTCTTTCTTGGTGGTAGACTGGTCTCATGGATGAGTAAAAAGTAGAGTTGTATCTCTCAGTCTGAACTAGTAAGTATATTCTAGCCTAACACAAGTGCTATCAATATATCAAAAAATCTGGTTTTACATTCTAGAACCAAGCATTTTGAGCTTAAGTATCATTTCTTGAGGGAAAACATTCAGAATAAAGAGATTGCACTAGAGCATGTGTCCAATAAGGAGCAGTTAGCAGACATATTAACCAAGCCTCTCCCAAAGACTACATTTGTGCATTTAAGAGGTGAATTGGGGTTACTGCCCCTTCAGGAGGTGAACTAAAAGTAATTGTTCCACTTCAGTCAGGTATTGCAAAGTCAATTTTTTGTTGATTGATGTGTTGAAAGATGCTACTCCTTAGGGGGAGCAACATAATGGAACAAGGATGTGTGTGCCTCCACTTTGGCATTGTTGTCAAAGGGGGAGAAGGAGTGAAGCAAAAACATATCTGCAGTAAATGGGGGAGAAGATGTCGAACGGAGAAGATATCTTTGTATATTGCCATCAATGCCAAAGGGGGAGATTGTTGGCATTTATGTGAACCGGTATAAGGACATAATGATATTGTATGTTGTCATTGATGTCAATATATGTTATGAAGTGAACTGACATATGTGATATGTGAGAAGAGAGAACTGACATATGTGTTAACTGGTATACATGCCAAAGTGAAGTAGTATATTTATTCAAGGTGAACTAGCATGTAGTTATGGGAACCGACACATGGAATCATTGTATGACTACCGGTTGGTAGGTAGTATCCACTTAAGGATTTCCGGTTGGAGTACCTCAAGCCTATGTGACTTAATCAGTGATCTTTGTGTGATGAGTTAGCAATATAATGGAGAATAGGTCATGTTGCCACGTAAGCTCTGTGCGCATGAAGGATCTTCCATGAAGAAGACTATTCCTATCTACCTCGGGAATGTGCGAAGTCTGTCAAATAGTGATAATGCGTGATGGGTTATCAGTCGCCATGAAATCAATGGAAAATGGACAATGGAGAATGTCTTGAGATCAATTCAAGACTGTTGCATTTAATGCAGTATGACTCAATGGTCAGGATTGAACCACTTGAATTGCTTAACCTAACAGGTTTAGGTTTTAGGGTTTTTGCTACCGACCTGTCTGTTTCCTATAAGGTTGATGTTGTGTTTCTTTCTAAAGTTGTTGGCAAAAGTTGTGAGTGTGTATCCAAGGGAAGAGATACATGATTCTTGCCAGACCAAAGGAGAGAAGAGATACCTGCAAAGTAAATGTGTAGAAGGAGAATATGAGCCAAAATGGAATTGCATTAGCATTGAGTGTTGTTATCAGATCATAGTAATTCCTGTTGATCTCTAACCACTTCAACAGTTGTGAAATCCCCTAACAGGGTAGCCTTAACTGGCTTGATGCAAAATCCCCTAACAGGGTGGTCTTAACAGGCTTGATTCAAATCCCTTAACTGGGTAACTTGAGCTTAATGAGTTCTAAGAAGCCATAGAGCTCGGGAGATCCTTTAGCTATTGAGTTCTTGAAATCCTCTAACAAGGTAACCCTACCAGGTTTAACCCTTAACCGAGTATTATAGATATCCCTTAACTGGGTGACCCCTAACAGGATCGGTTCCTAGCCAAACCTATTGTAATGTCTTTAACCGAACAAGGCTCCTAACAAAGTGGACTTCAAAAGAGTTCAAAAGTAGCTTCTGGGTATTCATCCCCACTGTGGTTTTTCCCAGTTGGGTTTCCACATGAAAAATATGTGTGTCATGTGAAATGCTTTTATCTTGTGATTCTTTGTTTTACCTATTTAGCATATGATGGTTCTATGTTTTATGCCTATCTATAAAACATATTGAACTCAATGTTGTGAAGATCTGATGTTGAATTTACCTATTCATGCATGATAGCATAATGACACTATAGTATTGAGCTAAGAGGAAAGCTTAGTGAGTGACCGGTTCATGACTGATTGAGCTATACTGGATGTTACTAGTTGCACTCTGTTTTTACCAGTATCACTGTTTGTCAGTCATTTGGAGTATTTGTTGTCAATCCGGTTTTGGACTATATTTGTGTTTGTACTGATTCACCCCCCCCCTCTCAATACCAGTTTGGTACTAGTCATTCATCATTGAGTTATCAATTGGTATCAGAATGCTCCAGGTCCTCTGTGTTGTAAGCTTAACCGCTTGAGGAAAAGATCCTAGTCAAATGATGAAGAGGGAAGGTCCTAAGTTTAACATGGAAAATTTCAATATATGGAAAGATAGGATGAAGATATTCATCGGAAGCATGGGTGCTCAACACTGGAGCTATATTGAGAATGTCTATGTTATTCCTACCGGTATTCTCACCGATGACCAAAAGATAGAGATACTAGAAAATGGGCAATTCATGGAATCCCTTATTAGTAGTCTTTCTGACATCAAGTTTATTGATGTTCAGGACAATGTAAATCCTGAAGAGGTATGGGATGCTCTTGAAAATATCTATGGTGGTGATGAGCATGTAAAATAGGCTAAGGAAGAAAGCCTGAGAGGGAAGTTTGAAGACATGCGGATGGTTGAAGGTGAGACCATTCAGCAGTATGGAATAAGAATCAAAACAGTTGTTAGAGGAATCAAGAGTGCAGGTGGTAAAATAGAAGATTCCACTATGGTAAGCATGGTCCTGAGATCCCTGTTGCCGGTCTATGCAATAAATGTTTCTGCTATTCAGGAGTTGAGATCAATAGACAAGTCTAAGGTGTCCTTGGACTCCATCATAGCCAAGTTGACAACCTATGAGCTGAATAGTTTTGATGGCAGTGTTCAACAGACAGAATCAGCATT
The DNA here is from genome assembly GCF_030272615.1 of Cryptomeria japonica. Lineage (NCBI taxonomy): Eukaryota > Viridiplantae > Streptophyta > Pinopsida > Cupressales > Cupressaceae > Cryptomeria > Cryptomeria japonica. Next base: position 311,090,701 of record NC_081408.1, read on the forward strand.
TAAAGCCTCTGCTATACCATCAAGAAAAGGAAAAGAGGCTAGAACTAGTGGGGAACCTAATCAGAGCAGAGAAATGAATGATGAAGAGTTTTTGATGGAATTTTAAGCTCTTCTTGCAAGGAAATTATCAAAAGGAACTGGTAAATACAAAGGTAAGCTACATTTGAAATGTTTTTCCTGTAACCGGATAGGACATATTTCTAGGAACTGTCCTTATAGTGACAACAAGGATAAACTGAAAGGTTCAAGAAATTCAAAGGAGGAAACTGAAGAAACTATTTTATGGCAGTTGATGAAGGTGCCACAGATGAGGAATCAGAAGATGAAGAGAATGAAGGCATTGTGTTTGTTGTTGTAAAGGAAGATGTGGCAGACAAGAAGACTCTTGTCTCTCAGTTTGATAATTCAAATGAGTGGATCATTGATAGTGGCTATAGTCACCATATGACAAGTGACTGAAGCAAGTTTCTATCCTTGGAGGAGTATGATGGTGGTGTGGTTCGCTTTGGCAATGATGTACCATGCATGGTCAAGGGCAAAGGGTCCATCTCTCTGAATGGAAAGAGTAGTGCTGACAATGTGTACTGGGTTGATGGTCTCAGACACAACCTTCTAAGTGTTGCCTAGCTAAATGACAGTGGCCTCACTCCGCAATTTAAGAATGGAGTTTGCAGAATCAAAGGAAAAGATGGTAAATTGGTGGCCACCAGTATGTAGACCAATGGTAACCTGTTTCAGTTAAATGCAAATATAAGTACATGTCTTATGGCTAAGCTTGATGATAGTTGGATATGGCATAGGAGACTCTGCCATGTAAACTTTGATAACATTGTAAAGGCTAGTAAGATCAAGACAGTTAGAGGGTTGCCAGTGCTAAACAAACCAGATAATAACTTTTGTAGAGAGTGTCAATTGGGGAAAATGTCTTCCTCAACTTTTAAAGTTAAATCTTTCACTGCTAACAACTTGCTTGATCTTGTACATAATAAATTGTTTGGTTCTATGAAAACTAAAAGTGTGCAAGGTGATAGGTACTTCATGACCCTCACTGATGACTGCTCAAGAATGATGTGGGTCACATTCTTGAAAGACAAGTCTGAAGCTTTTGGGAAATTCAAAGCTTTCAGAGCATTAGTGGAGAAGGAAAGCGGTAAAAGGATCAAGTGTCTCAGAATTGATCAAGGAGGGGAATTCACTTCCGATGAATTTAATAAGTATTGTGAAGAATTTGGCATCAAGAGATAGCTATCTGCCCCCAGGACTCCAAAATAGAATGGCCTAGCAGAGATGAATAACCGAACTATGGTTGAAGCAACTAGAACCATGTTGATTCAAGGAAAGGTTACTCACACCTTTTGGAGAGAAGCGGTGAGTACTGCAGTCTACACTATGAACCAGGTACTCATCAAGAAAGGTAAGGACAAAACTCCTTATGAGTATTGGACCAGTAAGACACCTGTGGTTAGCTACTTTAAAGTATTTGGTAGCAAATGTTACATCAAGAGGAGTGAACATCAGGGAAAATTTGAAGCTAAATGTGTTGAGGGAATATTTCTAGGATATTCCACCAAGAGTAAAGCTTTCAAGTGCTACAACAATAGGACTCATAGAATTATGGAAAGTATCAATGTAAGAGTTGATTAATCCTCTGAGAAAACTAAGGAAACCAGTAGTGAGCAAGCTATAAATGAGCTAGTTGCAACCTTCTGGGAACCGGTTGTTAGTCAACCAAGTACTAGTAATAGTGTCTCTGAACTGGTGAATGCTGATACTGATGAAGATAACGATGAAGAAGAAAAGAAAGAAGAACCAGTTAAGACCATTCCTCAGTATGTCAAGTTGAATCATGATCCTAAGAAGATCATAGGTGATAAGGATGCAAGAATCCTTACAAGAAGAAAGATCGAACAAAACTCAAGTATGATCTCTGAATTTGAGCCTAAATCATTCAAAGAGGCTCATAAAGATGAAGACTGGATCAAGGCAATGGAAGAGGAACTTGACCAAATAGAGAAAAATGGTACATGGTCCTTGGTACCCAGACCAGAGCATAAAATGTCATTAGCACCAAATGGGTGTTCAGAAACAAGTTGAATGAGGATGACACAATGATTAGGAATAAAACAATATTGGTATGCAAAGGATATGCTCAAGAAGAAGGAGAAGACTATGGAGAAACCTTTTCTCCTGTAGCTAGATTGGAAGGAGTTCGTATGCTTCTTGCATATGCAGCTTTTAAAAGGTTTAAAGTATATCAAATGGATGTAAACTCTGCATTCCTAAATGGTGTACTTGAAGAGGAGATATATATAGAGCAACCAGATGGGTTTTCCCTATCTGAAGACAGTGATATGGTGTGCAGGCTCCATAAAGCATTATATGGTCTAAAGCAAGCACCTAGGGCATGGTATGAGAGCCTACATTCCCATCTTGTGAAGATTGGATTTGAGAGGACAAGTGAAGATAGAAATATCTACCTGAAGGCTGAAGGAGATCAGATCCTGATCTGTGAGGTTTTTGTTGATCACATTATCTTTGGAGGAGATGACAAGATGAGTCATGAGTTTGCTGATGTGATGAAGAAAGAGTTTGAGATGTCACTCATAGGGGAGATTAAGTTTTTCATTGGACTGCAGATCCAGCAGATGGAAGATGGAATCTTTATCACTCATTCCAAATATGTCAAAGAGGTATTGAAGACCTTTGGCATGGAAGATAGAAAATTGGTTGGTACTTCGATGGTGACCGGTTGCAAATTGACAAAAGAGGATGATTCCGCACTGGTTGATGAGAAGGAATACCAATCAATGATTGGTAAGTTACATTATGTAGTGCATAGTAGACCGGATACTGCACATGTAGTTGGCATTACTGCAAGGTTGCAGAAGAGTCCCAAAAAATCCCACTTGATTGCAGTCAAGTGGATTCTTAGGTATCTCAAGGGAATGGTTGACTATGGATTGTGGTACCCATACAACAATGATTTCAATCTGAAATTGTTAACAGATGCTAATTGGGCAGGTAATGTGGATGACTAGAAGAGCACAATCGGTGGTGCATTATTTCTCGGTGGTAGACTGGTCTCATTAATTAGTAAAAAGCAAAGTTGTATCTCTTAGTCTATAGTGGAAGCAGAGTATATTGCAGCTTTCATGAACTGCACTCAGACAATTTGGATGAAGCATGTACTTGAAGTCTTCAAGATCCCTGTATCTGAACTGGTAAGTATAATCTGTGATAACACAAGTGCTATCAATATATCGAAGAATCCGGTTTTACATTCTAGAACCAAACATTTTGAGCTTAAGTATCATTTCTTGAGGGAAAAGGTTCAGAATAAAGAGATTGCACTGGAGCATGTGTCCAGTAAGGAGCAGTTAGCAGACATATTCAACAAGCCTCTCCCAAAGACTACATTTGTGTATTTAAGAGGTGAATTAGGGGTACTGCCCCTTTAGGAGGTGAACTAAAAGTAATTGTTCCACATCAGCCAGGTATTGCAAAGGCAAATTTTTGTTGATTGATGTGTTGAAAGATGCTACTCCTCAGGGGGACCAGCATAATCGAACAAGGATGTGTGTGCCTCCACTTTGGCATTGTTGTCAACGGGGGAGAAGGAGTGAAGAAAAAAGATATCTGTAGCAAATGGGGGAGAAGATGTGAAGCGGAGAAGATATCTTTGTATATTGCCATCAATGCCAAAGCGGGAGATTGTTGGCATTTATGTGAATCGGTATAAGGACATAATGATATTGTATGTTGTCATTGATGTCAATATATGTTATGAAGTGAACTGACATATGTGATATGTGAGAAGAGAGAACCGACATATGTGTTAACTAATATATATGCCAAAGTGAAGCAGTATATTTATTCAAGGTGAACTAGCATGTAGTTATGGGAACCGGCACATGGAAGCATTGTATGACTACCGGTTGGTAGGTAGTGTCCACTTCAGGATTTCTAGTTGGAGTACCTCAAGCCTGTGTGACTCAATTGGTGATCTTTGTGTGATGAGTTAGCAGTATAATGGAGAATAGATCATGTTGCCATGTAAGGTCTGTGCACGTGAAGGATCTTGCATGAAGAAGACTATTCCTATCAACCTTGGGAATGTGCGAAGTCTGTCTAACAGTGATAACACATGATGGGTTATCAGCCGCCATGAAATTGGTGGAAAATGGACAATGGAGAATTTCTTGAGATCAATTCAAGACTGTTGCATTTAATACAGTATGATTCAACAGTCAGGATTGAACTGCTTGAATTGCTTAACCTAATAGGTTTAGGGTTTAGGGTTTTTGCTACCGACCTGTCTGTTTCCTATAAGGTCAATGTTTTGTTTCTTTCTAAAGTTGTTGGTAAAAGTTGTGAGTGTGTATCCAAGGGAAGAGATACATGATTCTTGCTAGACCAAAAGAGAGAAGAGATACCTGCAAAGTAAATGTGCAGAAGGAGAAGAGGAGCCAAAATGGATCTGCATTAGCATTGAGTGCTGTTATCAGATCATTGTAATTCCTGTTGATCTCTAACCACTTCAATAGTTGTGAAATCCCCTAATAGGGTAGCCTTAACTATCTTGATGCAAAATCCCCTAACAGGGTGGTCTTAACAAGCTTGATTCAAATCCCCTAATAGGGTGGTCTTAACAGGCTTGATTCAAATCCCTTAACTGGGTAACTTGAGGTTAATGAGTTCTCAGAAGCTATAGAGCTTGGGAGATCATTTAGCTATTGAGCTCTTGAAATCCTCTAACAAGGTAACCCTACCGGGTTTAACCCTTAACCGGGTATTATAGCCATCCTTTAACCGGGTGATCCCTAACAGGATCGGTTCCTAGCAGAACCTATTGTAATGTCTCTAACTAGACAAGGCTCCTAACAAAGCGGACTTCAAAAGAGTTCAAAAGTAGCTTGTGGGTATTCATCCCCACCGTGGTTTTTCCTAGTTGGGTTTCCATGTGAAAAATATGTGTGTCATGTGAAATGTTTTTATCTTGTGATTCTTTGTTTTACCTGTTGAGCATATGATGGTTCTATGTTTTATGCCTGTCTATAAAACATATTGAACTCAGTGTTGTGAAGATCTGATGTTAAGTTTATATGTTCATGCATGAGAGCGTAATGATACTGTAGTATTGAGCTAAGAGGAAAGCTTAGTGAGTGACCGGTTCATGACTGATTGAGTTGTACTAGATGTTACCGGTTGCACTATGTTTTTACCAGTATCCCTGTTTGTCAATCATTTGGAGTATTTGCTGTAAAACCGGTTTTGGACTATATTTGTGTTTGTACTGATTCACCCCCCCTCCTCTCAGTACCAGTTTGGTACTAGTGGTTCATCATTGAGTTATCAATAAAGTGTATCATATCTAGAGTCATAATAAAACTAGCACCATATAGGGTCTATGCTAATTAGAATCTAAAAACCATAGAGGTTTGAAAGCCAAAAAGAGAGAAAGCACTACATCCTCCTCCCCTAGTTTCAGGATTACTCTAGGAAGTCTACAAGGAAGAAGGGGTAGAGCTCATGCATATGAGAAGCCTCCTCCCAAGTAGCTAAATACTCATCATTAGGGTCCCACTGGACCCAGACCTCGTCAATATCTCTACCTTTGAGGACTCGATGCCTATACTCCAAAATTCCCACGGGCTCGAGAGCTAGCTTCTTGTCCTCAACCTATAGAGTAGTCCAATCAAGAATGTGAGAAATATCAGGATTGTATGGATGAACTGTAACATGGAAAACATCATGAATGTGCGAGAGACTAGGTGGTAGAGAAAGTCGATAGGCAATTGGACCGATCCTTTCTAAAACCTCAAATAGACCAACAAAACACGGTGCAAGCTTAGAGCCCTTTCCATAATGGTTGGACTCTTCTGTGGATGCACACACAGAAACACTCAATCATTGATACAGAACTAACAATCCATCCTATGCGGGTCGACGTACTTCTTTTGCCGATCCTGTATTGCTACTAAATATTGTCTGATCCTCTCCACATGCTGCTCCATATCTTGAAGTGTATATGGAGCCAAAAGAACCCTATCCTCTATTCGGTCCCAACTCAAGGGAGTCTAACAAGGATGTCCATATAATGCCTAACAGGGAGCCATACCGATGGAACTATGGTATCCATTATTATAAGTAAATTCGACTAGGTACAAGTAGTCCTCCCAACGGGACTGCTGGTCCATGATGTACATCCAAAGCATGTCCTCCAACACCTGGTTAACTCTCTCCGTCTACCCATCAGTCTGAGGATGATAGGCTGAACTAAAGTTTGGTTGAGTCCCTTATTCCTGTTGAAGAGATTTCCAAAGGGTTGAAGTAAATACAGGATCTCTATTAGAAATGATCTTTCGTGGGATGCCATGAAGTCTAACAATATCCTTCAAGAAAATGCTAGCCACCGTTGTTGCATTATAAGAAGATCGGATAGGTGTGAAATGTGAAACTTTGGTCAACCTATCTATGATGACCATAATATCATCATAATGACATGAGGACTTAGGTAATCCCACAATGAAATCCATAGAAATAATGTCCCACTTCCACTTTGGAACAAGATGTTGTTACAAAAGACCTACCAGATGTCGATGCTCCGCCTTCACTCTTTGGCACTCTGAGCATTGTGCCACAAAATCAGCCATATCCCTCTTCATACTTGGCCAAAACTACAACTACACAAAGATCCACATACATCTTCTTAACACTAAGATGAGCAGAATATGGTGCTAGATGTGTGTTAGATAGAATGGAAGCAGAAATACCCTCACTAGAAGGAACATAAATATGTCCCATATGCCGCAAAAAACCATTGGAATCAAGGGAATAACTTGTGAATATACCCTCCAAATCTTTACTAGACTCCACCTTAGAACTCACATCTTGATACCAAGTATCTACAGGGAGTGATACAACACTTTGTCCTCTCAAATCCACTCTAAGAGATACTGCAAAAAGCTCATGCTGACGATGACTAAGGGCATCTGCAACCACATTCTCCTTCCCCTAAATGTATTTAACCTCGAAATCATACTTGCACATGAACTCCATCCACCTCCTTTACCTAGCATTTAGGTTTGGCTGCATAAATATATACTGCAAGCTATAATGATCTGAATGCAAATCAAACCAGTGCCCCAAGAGAAAGTGTCTCCAATGAACCAAGGCATGCACAATGGCTGCCCGCTCAAGATCATGTGTGGGATAGTTGAGTTAATGTTTCTTGAGTTTATGAGATTCATAAACAATCACTCTCCCATCCTACATGAAAACCACTCCTAACCCTTCCAAAGACGTATCTGTGCAAACCATGGAATCACCAGATGGGTCAGGAACTGCCAAAATAGGTGCACTGGTCAACCTCTCTTTAAGAACCTAAAAACCTTTCTGACACTTCTCTGTCCACACAAGCATCTTCCCTTTTCTTTGCAGGGAAGTGATATGATGAGCAATCCTCGAAAACCCTTGAATAAATCATCGATAGTAACCTACCAAACCCATGAAACTGCAAACCTCAGAGACATTCATGGGTGTGGGCCACTCAAGAATAGATTAGATCTTTGAGGGATCCACTATAATACCATCACCGAAAATGACATGCCCAAGGTACTTGATCTCTATTTAAAAGAACTCACACTTTGCCAAATTTGTATAAACTGATTCTCCCTCAAACATTGCAAAACCTACCTCAAATGCTCCTCCATGGCTCTAGAATAAATTAAATGTCATCAAGGAACATGAGAATGAATCTATCTAGATATGTCCTGAACATGTTGTTCATAAGGCTCATGAATACAGATGTTGCATTCATCAACACCATGTCCAGAATTTATTTTTCATCCTCTGCTACACTATTATCCTCAGCATTTTCCTCTTTACCTTTAATGTTGATATCCTTAACAAAACTATTAATTTTGAAATCCAGCTCTCTCTATTTCTCCTGAATGCTAGTAATGTTATCAACCACCCACTTTTGGAAATTGAACATTTCTAGAGTGTTGTTTCTAGCAGCATTCATAATGGAATCCGCATTCTCCATATCTTGGGTAGAATCCTGAGACCTAGGGTTGCCCTCCTCCATATTATGTTGAACATCATCCCTCTTGTCCAAATCATATGGATTCTCCTTTTCCTTTGACTCTTCAACATCCTCTTCTCTCTGCTCATTAACCTTGTCTCCTTCCTCACCCTCAACCTCCTTCTCTTGCTCATTCTCCACCTCTTCTTCCACCTCCTTCTCCCGCTCTTGCTCAAAAATAGCCTTCTCTTCAGTGTCTTCTTCAACTTTTTCACTAACCCTCAATTTCTTTTTAGGAAGAAGATTAGAAGAATCCTCATCAGAGTTAGAACCATCATAATCCTTAGAAATATGGGCATTCTCCACAAAGGGATCATCCTTATTAGCCTTAACTTTACCCTTAAGATGCTCATAAATTAATAAAATAAGACCTTGGTGAGAAATGGGATTGGAATTAGGTTTCTTAGCATGGTCAACTAGACTATCATTAAGGGAGGAGGCCAAGTAGAAGGGCAAAGATATCTTAGAGCCATGGAAAAAGTGGTTAAGGATAACAAAAAGGTAATTGTAGACTTTCAAAAACCTATCATCAACCATAAGATACTCCATTGACACTTTCAACATTTTCTGCCAAAATGATTTTACCTAGTTAGGGAGATAATAGGAAGTATTATCCTTTTTGGTGAGTTGAGCCCTTTCTTCTTCATATTTGGGGAAATTCTTGATGGCTTCCACCGAGAACTTGCGGTCTCTGTAAAACTTGATGCCATCCTTCTACAAACTAGTCACCTCAGCCACCAAATCTTCATCCACTTTCCAGGTCTGACCAAATAGAGTAACTCTATTTATTTTCCAGCCCTTGGCAAAACCATGGGAAATAGACTTCTTGCTCCCATGCAATTTCTCCATATAATCAGTGAAGCCATATCTATGCAACCTTCTCCAAATTTTCCATTCACCCTTCCAACTATCACAGCTAGTGGGCTCATCAAAGTTGAGATTTCCTCCCATAATGTGATAGTTGTTCAAGTCGAAACCCTCAAAGGAGCACAAACTAACCAAATGCTGAAGAACATAAATGCTAGATTCAAAACCAAGGTAATTTTCTTGTTTTTCAAGTAGCCTTTTAAAACATGTAAATTAACCCAGTACTTAATATGATAAGGCCCTTCACACCTATACTCATTAGTGCGATGCCTGAGACATGTCATCATCTGACAATCTACCTCACTCTAAAATCTATCATTGAAGTCTGAACCCAAAAAGGTAATATTGAAATTAATATGTAACATGGATTCTATCATAAAATAATTGCTCTTGGACTATGTTCTTACATGACGACTCTCCAATATAATTAGCATCTTCCACTAAAATGACCCCCTCAATGGCTAACAAATTAGCTACCCTATTACCTTGCCTAAAGGTATGGGTAATAATCACACTATCATAGGCGTCTAACAATTTTTTAGCATTATCAATGATATTTTGGATATTCCAAGAAAGGGAACTAATACATTTAATAGCTTGAATTATATTAAGGGAATCCTTTTCCAGCCAAATTCTTTTAAAATTGAATCTCTGAACAAGCTGAAGACATTTTAACATTGCTAGAGCTTCTGCCACATGGTTGTTTTGAATTCCAAAGGGAGAGGCAATGACATCAACACGAAAGACACAAGAGTTTCTGATAACCCCTCCCCCTCCAGCATTCCCCGGATTTCCTTTAGCTGCTCCATTAAAGTTCACCTTAACCCAATCATGAGGAGGGAACCTCAAAACTACATTATCTCTTCTACTCTTCATATCAGACTTCCAAACCTTGTTTATCAAATTCCATTCAGTTAGAATGATTTTCTCATTATCAATCATATCAATATAACTACACTACTTGTTACTTTTGTGAATGGTATTGATGTTTTCTTTACTAGCCCTACAAATCTTTTTAAAAATGACCTGAGAAGAACACTTAGTCTCCCTAAAAATTATATTGTTTCTCTCCTTCCAAATATGCCAATAGGTCATAGGAATAAAAAAGGACCAGAGGGTCTTAATCATGGGAATCTTGGTAGGGAAAATCCAATGCCAAAGGACTTCCTTAAAACTATTCTGCATAACCCAATCAACTTTCCATTGCATCCACACTTTACACCAGATTTCCTAGGTAAAAGATTAGTGAATTAACAAATGATCCATAGACTCGACCTCTTTTTGACATAACTCACACCTATTAGGAATCATAAATCCTCTTCAAACCAGGTTATCAATAGTAAGAATCTTGTTGTGAATTGCAAGCCAAAAAAAATATTAACTTTAAGAATGAGGAATCTATTCCAAATTTTAGTCCATATAGGGTTGTAGGCCTGAGTAGCTATTTTTTTGTAAGTAGAGGAAATAGTAAAATTAACCCTAGGATTACTCTTCCATAAAAAGACATCATCTGAATCTTTGCTGATAGAAAAGGATAGCAAATCACGCTAGAACGAAGAAAATCTAGCATAAACTGCATCAAGTCTAACCCATTTATTCTCCTCCCAATAATTACAGACCATAGAACCAAACCTCCTCTTATAGTCTTCAATGAAATGGCTACAATCCTGATTAAAAAGAGGCTCATCTTTGATCCAGACATCCTCCCAAAATTTGATTTTGTTACCTTTGCCAAGGACCCATCCAGCTCTAGCTTTAACAACTTTAATATATTTTATCATACTATTCCATATAAAAGATCTAGCAGGGATATCTTCAAAATAGAGAAGGGAATGAATGGGCTGATTATGGATTTATTTATCAAACCACACCCTACTCCAATCTCTCTTAATACCATATGCCCTACAAATTTATCTGGCTAACAAAGCTTTGTTGAAAGGTTTAATAGATTTAATACCTAACCCCCCATTGCTTTTAGGACCACAAACTTTTTCCTAGGCAACCAAAGCAATCCTTTTCTTATCTTCCACACCAGACCAAAGAAATCTTTTCTAGATTATTTCTAAAGATTCTGCAAATTTGACTGGTATACTAAACAAACTAAGAGCATAAATAGGCACATTCTAAAGAGTAGCTTGAAGAAGCTGAAGCTTACCAGCTTGCGATAACATAGAGCCTTTCCAACTAGCCAATTTTTTGTTGACCTTATCAATCAAATAATTCCAGAAAGAATTTGGAGGAGCCAAACCAAGAGGGAGACCCAAATAAGTAGAGGGGAGCATCTCAACCTTACAGCCAATTATGTTAGCAACCCTCTGTTGCCTCAACAAGGGGGGTTGATGAAGTAAATAACAAATTTCTCCCAATTAACCTACTGGCTAGTAGCAAGGGAATAAGATCTGAGAGCACCTTTGAAGGCAGAAGCTTCACTAACAGAAGAGTATCCCAACAATATAGTATCATCAACAAACTATTGATGAGTGCAGAAGAAATTAATAGAAGAGGGTTGCAACCCTTTGATGGTCCTATTCTCTTTCAAATTTTGAATCAAACTGCTCAAACATTCCACCAAAATAGTGAAAAGAATAGGCGAGATAGGATCTCCTTTCTTGAGACCCCTTGAAGATTTAAAAAATTCTGGAAGGAGATCCATTAATAAGAATAAAATTTTTTGGTGTAGATATCAGCTCGCTAGTGATTTTGATAACCTTCTCATCAAATCCAAAGGCCTCCATGATCCTAAAAAGAACCTACCATTCAACCCTATCATAGGCTTTTTCCAAATCCAGCTTTATGAGAAATCCCTCTTTGCTTGCAGCATTAAGAGAATGGATATTCTCATGCACAAGAATTTTAGAATCCAAAATCTACCTACCTAGGACAAATCCTTTTTGCTCCTTAGAGATAACTAGGGGAAGAACAACCAGCAATCTAGAAGTCAGGACTTTTGAAATTATCTTGTAAGAAAAATTACATAGACTTATTGGCCTAAACTTACCCATAGAATCAGCTCCAGCCACCTTAGGAATTAGAGCAATGAATATAGAGTTGGTTTCTTTAAGAATTCTTTTGGATCCAAAGATTTCTTTGACAGCATTGGCCATATCAGCCCCAACAATGTGTCAATATTCCTAAAAGAAATACACAAGGAAACCATCTGGGCCCGGTGCCTTATCCCCTTGAAAGGAGAAAACTTCTCTTTTAATTTCATCAACTGAGGGGATGGCAGATAATATCTTATTCAGATTAGGTCCAATAATATTAGGAATATTATCAACCAGATCTTGCTGCTTTACAATGTCAATTTCCTTGCTACCTGTCAGGAGGTTAGAGAGGAACCTTACAGCTTCATCGCCTATATCATCATCTTTGACAAGAATTTTGTCATCAACAATTAATCTGGAAATTTTGCTTGCTGCTTTATACTTCATTGATGTCATATGAAAGAATTTAGTATTTCTGTCACCAGCTTTTAACTAAATAGCCCTGGATCTCTGCCTCCAGTAAATTTCTTCTCTTGAAATAGTGTTGTGTAATTTGGCTAGAACCTCATCTTCTTTAGCCTTGGGGAAATTATTATAGCCATATTCCTGAATAGAATTTTGAATCTGTTCTAATTCCTCCTTAAGCTTCCTCTTGGATTTAAAAATATCTCCAAAAACCTTTTTATTCCAAACCTTGATGTTGTCTTTGATATTTCTTAACTTTTTAACAACTTTGAACATGGCAGAACCATCCACAGTTATATTCCACCATTTGGCAATGGAAGCTTCCAAAGAAGGGTGTGAAATCCACATTTTTCAAACTGGAATGGAAAGAAACATTTTCCCTTAATAGAATCAACAACAAAAGAAATGGGATAATGGTCTGATCCTATTCTGTTAATAACAGACAGAGAACATCTATACTTAAGGACCTAGTTAGGAGTAATAAGGGATCTATCAAGCCTTACCTGAATAAGATCTCCTCCATCCCTTCGATTAGACCAAGTGTAGGAGGCTCCAGAAAGGTCAACATCAATGAGGGCATTGGCATTAATGAAGTCCATAAGATCAGTCCTGCTATCTAGTTGAGCTTGGGTTCCTCCAAATTTGTCAATCTCTTGTAGAGGGTGTTGAAATCTCCCATCAAAATCCAACTATACTAGGAGAAAATCCCTCTTTCTACTAGATTTTGTCCCAAAACTTACTCCTAGCAGCTTTAGAGTTGGGAGCATAAATGTTGGTGACCACCCATTCCTTTCCTTCAAGAATGCATTTCACTCTCATAGAAATGATGTTAACATCTTCATCAATCATATCTCCATCAATAGTTTTCTTATTCCAAAATATGGCAACCCCACCAGACGCTCCATTAGAACTACTACCACAAACACCCCCTTTTTTAAAGAATTTTAATTTTTCAATTTTTTCCTTACTCATTTTAGTTTCCTGAACCAGGATAATGTCTGGCTTATGATCTCTAATAAAATTCCCGAGCACATCCTATTTATGGAAACCATTTAGGCCTCGTATGTTCTAAGAGATTACCTTTATTTGGAAACCTTAGAGTAGGATTCTTGAATGGTTCACTGCCTTCCATCAGCTATATTTTGTTTGCTCTCCCGGTCCCTCTGCCACTTCATAGTTTTACGTCCCTGTGGGGATTTGGAAAGACCAATATCCGCCTTAGACCTAGTTCTTGTTTTAACCCCATTAGTACAACCTATTTTCTCATTTTTATTTTTTCCCACTCCTATTAACTCTTCATCTTCTTCATCTTTATATGAAGACTTCTTACTATTCCGAGGTTCTCCTTTAATCTGAGAAGAGGTGGGGGAATCAGTTCCAAAGTTCTGGAATAGAGAGTCAAGGTTAACCTAGGGCGATCTAAACTGGGTCTTTTTTTCAATGATAACATCTGGACCTTCAGAGTCCTTTGAACACACTTTATTACTTTCATGTTTTGTATCTTTTGGACTCATATTGTGATTCATTTATGTCGCCAATCTCACCATCTTCAAGAATTTATTCTATAATTACATTTTCTTCCTCTTGAATCTGTAAAGCTTCAAATCTATTGATTGTTTTAACTTCAAATACATTCTCTTCATCCTTTCTAATTTCCTTCTGAGGAGTATCCTTGGAAGGACTAGCTTTCCTTTCATCACTTGTTATATCTTTTGAGTTACTAGGAAGTCCAATTCCTCCTTCCAATCTACCCTCCTCATTTTTGTTCATCTTGTCTTTCCAGATATGTTTGACATGATTATTGTGCTTTTGAGGATTCTTTGGGTTACTAGGACAAGCCTTTTCCCAATGTCTAGCTTTCTTACAAGAGAAGCACAAAAAATGGAGGGATTCAAACTCTATAACTTGTTCCCACTTACCTAGCTTGGAATTTATTTCAATAGAGCTAGGAAGGTCCATGTTCTGTGAGATATTAATGCATATTCTCGCATACACCAATCTCTTTCATGTTGTTGTCATAGAGTCTATAGCCACAAGCTCCCCAAAGGATTTAGCAATGCCTGAGAACACGTCCTCCAACCAAAATTCAAGTGGCAAACTAGGCAACCACACCCAAACCAGAGTAGATTCAAAAAAGGAATCATTGAGCTCCATTTTTGGAGACCATTATCTTAAGGATAAAGAAGACTTCCCAAGCATCCAGGGTCCTCCACTTAGAGCCATTTCCAAATCTTCACCACTAGAGAAGGAAAAGACAAAAAAACCCCTTGATAGGGCTGAGACATGAACCTGTCCTTTCACCCTCTATTTTCTCTTCACAAAAGACCTAACAACTTCAATATTAGGTCTAGGTACAACAAATTTCCCCACCAGAGAAAATTCCATTAGAGAAATACTGTGATCTATGACCACATCTGGTACTGCAATAGCTAATCTACCTACCTTTCTATTAGAAATATCTTCCACAGAGGGAAAGGTAGATTTACCAGTATGCTTGTTTGCAAATAAACTGTTCCAGGGTTTGAACACCTTGACTTCAGCCATCTTTTCCAACTCTGTGTTCAAGTTCTCGGGACCCAAATTTGAAGAATCTTTAGTATTTTTAAAGTCAAGAGTGTGTGTGTGTGAAAAAGTGGTTTGTAAGCTGCAAGCACAACACTTCAATTAAGTCACCATAACAAAGTGACTAATTTCTTTCTAAAAGATGCGAGTATAAGATTTCTCTTAGAGTGTTATAAGCAATACCAGTGACTAGACTACACCAAGATGAAGGATTTAATCTATATGATATTAACTATATGGATGCAAGATGGATGACTAATTCAAGCAAATAATCAATTCAAGCAACAATGGATGCAAACAATGATGAGTGAGTGAAATAGATGCAAATAATCTAAAAAGCACAATAATCTTCAATGACTCCAGAGCAAAATTAGCATGATAATAATCTCCAAGTGTGTTCTCAAAAATCTCTGGGGTAAATTGGAATGAGAGCTGAAGACTGAATTTATAGAGAATTACAAAAGAGAAAATCTCAATTTAGGATTAATTGAAAATAATTGAGAAATCAGGTTAAGTTAACCTTGAGATAGATTCCAATTATAGTTTAATTGAAATGCACTCAAATTAGAAGTCCAAGTTGCCTTGGAAATAATAATAAATTAATTCCATGCATTTGTGATAAAAATAGATAATTCTTTTATTTATTCAAGAAAAGAGTCTTTTCAATGCAATTGAACTTCTTTTTCTGAAAAGCTTTAAGTTCCAAGTTTAGAGAATAATTCAATAATTCAATTTAATTGCTTTTCTGATTTCAAGTTCTAAATTTAGAAAAAGAAATAATATCTCAAGTTTGATTTCTCTTTCAATTCAATTCTTTTTGTTTAATTTCAATTCAACTCTTGTTTTGTAATTAATTCCTCTTTTGTAATAAGTTAATTCCTTTTGCATGATTAAATGGCAATTTTATTAATTAATTAAATATGCAAGGATATTTAATAAATTAAAATAGGATAATTGATCAAAATGATATTCTTGAAAATGATTCAATTAATTAACTAAATATTTAATTAATATTGACTAATTGATTTGTCATGTGATATTTGATGATTAAAGAATTAATAATGTGATCAAGATTGATTCAATTGCCTTTGGTTAGGACCTTGGTGATGTTGTGGAGATTAGGGGCCCATGGTTTAGATGACCATTTTTAGGGTATTACATTTGCCCCTCTTTGAATTAATGTGTGAGCAGTGCTTGTTGGTTCAAAGAATGTGTGATGTCTAGGAGATACCAGTTCTGAACTTGAATGATTACGAATTAGATGAAGAGAAAGGTGTTTAGCTTTATTCGAAGTGACAAAGTTGAATGAAGTCTGATTAAAGTGATACCGTTCCTGAACATGATTGAATTGAGGAATGATAGAAACAAAAGATACCGATGTTGAACTTGATTGATCAAGAAGTGGATCTTACTGATCTAGAACCTGATTGAAGTTAGATGTAGTGAGTGATGATAAAAATTGATCTTCAACTTGAATGATCAAGATATGATGAAGATAAACTATTCAGCTTGATCAAGAAATGAATACTGAACACCTGCTTAGATTGAGTGTGATCAAAGATACTCTTTGAACTTTTGATTAAGTCTAAATGAATAATCTATTTGATTTGAAGTGATGAAACTGATTAACGTTAAGAGGTTGATTTAGATGAAGGACAAATATCAGCTTGATTTGAAGCGATGAAACTGATATGCCCCTAGCGATTTATTTGATTCAGATAATCGAGAGATCTCAACTTGATGTGAAGTGATGAAGCTGAGATGCCCCTTAGCAATAAGAATTGATTTTATTTAGTTAAAAAAGATTTTGCTCTACTTTTGATGAAGATTTGAAAAATTTCTCAACTTGTGAGATGTGAGGTCATAAGGTCATGAGTATGCCCCCTCGGGAACGAAATCGAAAGATAACGAGGGATCGAAGATTATAGGCAATTGTTGACGATGATAAGTTATTTGAGCACAAATTGATTCTGAGGAATATTTGAAAAATTCGACGTTGATTGATAAGAAATTGAGCGTAGAGTTGATGTGTAGAATTAAAATTGATATTCAGCGTTGAAATTGAGCACAATTGGAAGAAAAATGAACATTTGATGAAAAGAGCGCTAAGTGGTTGAAATTGCGAAATTGACTAGCAAAATGATCTCGAATTTCGATTTTGATCCCGAAAATGGAATCAGAATGGGCAAATTAGCTAAGGGTACAATTTTCATGTCCATCGAAGCAAGTTGAAAAATTAGGTTTTTAGCTATATATGGGACGAAAGTGTCATTTTCAAATCATTTTAACCCTCCAAGTTTGAAAATTCAAAAAGCCTTCTATGAAGTAAATGGTGGTCCCTACTCATTAGCATCGATTTGAGAGCCATAGACATCATAATCAACCCCGAAACTATGAGCCACCAGTAAGTGATCGATCTTAAGCCTCTTTATGTTTTCAGTTTTGAATATTTTTTCTCATTTTTCAAGTTTTTTGCATGTTTGGGGTCGGGTTTCACATTTTATCATGCGAGATAGGATTCTGTCTCGTACGAGTAATTGGTAAATTTTCTTTTGTCATTTAGGGTTATTAGAATTGTCGTTCAGGACGCACCCTTGTATCATATGACAGGTCTGTAAAAAGACCATTTTGTCGTGCAGAGTCCAATAATTTATCATTTGGGGTTATTTTATCGTACGATAGCTATTCTTGACTCGTACGAGATTTTGCTTCTTTATGTTTTGTCATTTAAGAGACAGTGAGCATTTTTGAAGGTCTAAACATGAAATTTTGATTTTGCATTTGACTTAGTTGGATTTGCGTGATGTTTTACTTCTCTTGTAGGCTAATTTGGAATGTTTTCTAATGCTTCATTGTTGGGTTTTTGCAGGTTCGATTACCTCCTGTGCTCTTTAGATTCATTTATCCTCCTACTATGGTGTTAGTTCAATATTTATTTGAGGTTGAGAAGGCTCATATTGATGTATGTGGTTTGACGCATCTTCTTGGTTTGCCAGATATCCGTGTGAATCACGGAATGCTCACGGCATTGGTAGAGAGATTCCATTCAGAGCATAATGCTTTTCATCTGCCAGTGGGGGAGTTGACTATCACTCCCGAAGATGTATATAGGATCCTCCGTATCCCTTTTGCTAGAGATAAGGTGGATTATGATTTAGGGCACCTTCCAGGATTACAAGTAGTGAGGCATGTCTTCAATGATCCTGACATTTTGACTCGTTCCATTAGTTGAGACATATTGATGAGTAGGTACAGCGAGGAGTTTCCTCTAGCATGTGTTCTAGCAGGGTTCATAGGCTATTTTCTGATGCCAGATAGAGGGCAGCAAGGTTTCTAGTGCGGATGGAGTCAGATGCTAGAGAGATTGATAGAGACCCCTCAGAGACTTGGCTGGGGTTCATCTTTATTGGCCCACATGTATCAAGAGATGCATGAGATCGTGTATAGAGATGGGCGGAGCATGGCCGCTGGTGTATATATTTTGCAGGTGTGGGCTTGGGAGCACCTTCCTATTTGTCGGCCCATAGTAGATGATAGTAGAGAGCCTGGGTAGTCGATTATATACAGGTATGTTGGATACATTACGCAGTCCCATCTGAGCAAGACAGATTTTTGGAGACGATAGCTAGATGACCTGATAGCCATTGTATAGAGACCGCATAGAGGTTTGGAGCCTTGGGATGACTGAAGGCTAGTCCGCAGGGACCTTTTTGTCACGTGTCCTCTTATTGGGAGATCGCAGACCATTGTGGAGCGGTTTGTTGTATCACGGGTGATAAGGGAGTATGGCTGACCTCAGGGGATCTCGCAGGAGTTTACAGCGTATGCACATTATGCAGGTAAGGAGAGACAAGGATGGTCTCCACAGTTTTCCTATACATTGGCGATGCATGAGATGACTGGTTTACATCGCTTGAGGTGGGATTATATGGATGATGTGGTAGATGCAGGGTATTTCCCCAGTATAGAGATTGGTTTCAGCAGCATCCATTCCATCGATTCATAGATCTAGTAGAGCAGGCTCCTCATATTAAGGATGTTGAGGATGATGCCCCCGCACTGGCACAGGGATAGGGACAGGGCTATAGGCAGGGATAGGCACTAAGAGCTAAGGCTCCACAGCAGAGTGGTGGTGATCCTGGTGCTAGTAGCAATAGGGTTCTAGCTGAGGGTGGACAGTAGAGGGGTGAGGGCAGATCCCTAGGGCATGTAGGAGTACGATTGGGTGGGACTGAGGAGGAGCGAATAGCTATGAGATAGGTCCGGCAGCGACGAGATGAGCAAGGTGGAGCTACAGGTGGAGATGGGGGTGGGGAGCCTGTGAGAGAGCAGGAGACTGATGCAGGGTGGTCAATGAGAGAATCTCTTGTAGAGCTGCAACCACAGTTGATAGTGGCTCAGACTCAGCTGGTGGAGTGAGACTAGTAGCTTGCCAAGGTGAGGGTCAAGTGTGATCACTAGATCACATCATTGAGGGCAGAGTCTAGAGCAGAGATAGAGGCTTTACGACAGGAGGTCCTTCTCCAGAGTAGTAGGGAAGCCTACTATGTGGTAGCATATAGTGTTGCAATTCCTATTGCACAGCAGGTGATACCCTACTTGTAGTATATGGGATGATCAAAGGGAGCTCGGGCACCTTGTTAGGATCTCGGCCATCAAGCTCCTCCTCCTTGACCAGTTGATGAGGGAGAGGGTGCTAGCTAGTTTATTTCTTTTTGTAGCTTGGATATTTTTTGTAGACACACCCATTTTTTTGTAGCCTATACGATTCTTGCTCCGATGGGAGTTTGTATATGTCATTTGACATAATTTTGTACCTTTAGACTTGACATGATATATATATACCAGATCCGATTTGACTTCATCATACTTGTGTTGATTCGTTTATGAGATGTCTTTTATATGCTTTATTCTATATGTATGCATTTCTTTTCAATATGAATGTATGTAATACAAAATGATTATGGATGTCTATTTTTATTTCTTTTCATATGCAAATGAATGAATGTGTAATGAGTAATATGAGTAATGCAATGTTTTTAGTTTTCTATGCAATAAGATGAATGCAAATGAGTAAATAATGAAATGTATGAATCTACATTAAATGTTATGTATGCAGATAATATCTCAAAAAATAAGTACTCGATCGAAGAAAAGATGATAAATAGACCTCTTAGCATAAGAAATGATGATGCTTCCAGCTTTCATTCAGAAGATAAAGAGATTATTATCATACCGAAATCACTCTAAATTCACAAAAATGTAGAATGATATACAAAATGATATGTGAAATGATATGCGAAATGATATGCAAAATGAATCCTAAACCTAGTCACTAGATTTACAATACTTAAGATTCATCACTGAGCATAACAAACACAACAGGTAGGTTAGAGTTCCTTTCTTTTTCAATGTGCAATATTAATTATCTTGTCCGCAATGACCCTTTTTCATTCATATCCATGGATAGATTTCATAGGTACCTGAATTGCATCATAAAGAAATTCCCCCAAAACAGACAAAGAAATGATATGGACCTCCCTATAGCATACAAATAAGAAGAGTCGAGGTATGTGAGGTTATTTCACCTTGTTGTGAAGACTTTTATCATAGACACCCAGCTAATTTATATGTTCCTAGATCATTGGGTTCATTCTTACAAGCAGAAAACAAAGAAAATATTATGCCCCCAATCCTTGCTCCTCTTAGTCACAATAGACTTCCTCAAGTTACTTAGAGGGATAATTATCGAAAACCAATTTAAAAGATAGCACACAAAGAAAATTTTCATTCATAGCTCAAACTGTTTAGTGATTGTTTTCCATTATCTTGTTTTGCTTGTTTACTCAGTGATAAAAACTCTTTGGTAGTTAGGAGACAGGTGACTGACTCAGAGTGGATGACCAGGTTTCACTAATGGAAAGATGACTTGTTTGACACTACATAGGATATGTAAACTGCTATGTTGAGTAACCTAAGACTAGGACACTGATCAGTTTCAAGTCATGAGAGTTCCAATGAACAAGGATGTCACAAAAGTGACTGAAAAATATGTACAAGCGAAAGCAAAAGATGCATGAAAGTGAGAAATGCCAACGTTGCATTGATAGATGGAGCACTTGAGTACAAGAGGTGCCTGTTTGCCAGGTTTTCACCTACTTGGCAGCGATTCATTTTTTTTTACCAAGCTGCCTGTTTACCAGGTTTTCACCAGGGCATTTTCTTTCTTTTTATTGTATTTTTCTTTTGATGATTTTTCTCTTTTTTTTTTTGTATTTTTTTATTTTTCTGATTTTTTCCAGGACTTTTTCCAGCTGTACAAGTTGGTGGCACAGAGAATGCTAAGAAAAGAATTTCTTCAAGTGGATGGTGTTAATCAGTTCATGGAGTTGTTCTCCTTCTAAGTTTGAGAGTTGATAGGCACCAGAGCTGAATACTACAGTAAGAATGTAGGGACCCAACTAGTTGGGTTCAAACTTCCCTTTGTTATCTCGAAATTGTTGATTTTTTGGATTTTCTCTGAGAACTAGGTCACCAACTTAAAATTATCTTTGTCAAACTTTCTTGTTATATCCTCTGGACATTCTCTTCTGATACACTCTGAGATGATCAAACACCACTTGCCGATGCTCATCCAGCAATTCGAGTTCTTGCAATCTAGATATTCTATGATCTTCATTAGTAATAAGACCTTGCAAAGAAATCTTAGATATGGTATTTCTACTTCAATGGGTAATACTGCTTCAGACCCATACACCAAAGAGAAAGGTGTAGCCCCAGTAGGTGTTCTGATACTTGTTTTGTAAGCCCATAATGCAGGATTGAGCTACAGATGCCAATCCTTCCCGGATTTGTTCACTGTTCTATGCAAGATAGTCAGTAGGTTTTTGTTAGATGCCTCAGCTTGTCCATTACCTTGAGGGTAATATACTGATGACCAACATTGCTTTATTTTGAATTTCTCACAAAGATCATCTAGATCTTTATTCTTAAATTGTCCTCCATTATCAGTCATGATGGATGAAGATATCCCATACTTGAAGATGATATAGTTCAGGATGAACAAGGCGACCTATTTATCAGTTGCTTTAATGAGTGGAACTGCTTCTACTCACTTGGTGAAATACTCAATGGCATTTATGATGAATTTATGTCCATTGGATGAAGCAGAATATATCTGACCAATAAGATCAAAGGCCCATTTCTGAAAAGGCCAGTGTGTTATAAACAATATGAGGTCCCTTGCCGGGGCATGTATGAGATTTCCATGAAGCTGACATTTCTCACAAGTCTTAGCCAATTTTATGGCATCTTTTTCCATGTCTGGCTAGTAGTAGCCAACCCGTAATAGTTTTTGAGCTAAAGTAAGACCATTCAAATGAGATCCACAAATACCTTCATGAACTTCCGATAATGCATGTTTAGATTCTTTAGTTTCTAGACATCTAAGAAATGTACCATCCAAACCTTGTCTAAATAAATCATTAGCTATGATAACATACTGCGAAGCGTTTCGATTTAGGTTTCTTTTCTCATTTCGGGTAAGATTTCCTGGGTTAATTTGGTCACATAGATAGGAATAGATGTGGTTGTATTGGGATGAGTCATGTCCAATAATAGAAAAAACTATTTGGGTCTCAGGAGAATCATAAGCGGGGTAATATAACTCTTCCACCAGGAAATCAAAGCAAAAATTGGACTCCTGTAACTCCAGTATAGATGCCAAGGTAGCCATAGCATCCGCTGATCTATTTGCAGATCTAGGGATCTGTTGGAATGATACAAAAGAAAAATACTTCTTAAGATCATTAACCATTCTCTTGTAAGGCATCAGTTTCTCATCTCGAGTCTGATATGTATCATTGATTTGATTAACCACCAGCTGAGAATCTCCATAGATATACAATTCTACAACCTTACATTCAATAGCTAGTTTTATCCCATTCACCAAAGCTTCATATTCTACAATGTTGTTTGTGCAAGGGAATAGAATCTTATAAGACTTTGGGATTGTATACTTCTGAGGAGTAATGAATAATATGCCAACACCTGAACCATTTTGAGTAAAGGACCCATCAAAGAACATTTTCCAAGGTTGTTGAGTAAGGTGCATTATAGATTGATCTGGAAACTCTATGTGTAGCGGTTGAGTGTCCCTAGGTAGAGCTTTAGCAAGTTGATCAGCAATTACCTGTCCTTTTATGGCTTTGTGTTCCACATATTCAATGTCAAACTCTGTAAGGATTATGACCCATTTTGCTAATCTTCCTGTAAGTGTTGCCTTATTGAGAAGATACTTGAGTGGATCAATTTTGGCCACTAGCTTGACTGAATGTGCTAGCATGTAGTGTCTCAGTTTTTGTGATGAAAAGACTAACGCCAAGCATGCTTTTTTTATTATAGTGTAGTTCATTTCATAAGACACCAATGTCCTACTGATGTAATAAATAGCTTGTTCCTTTTTGTTGTCATCATGTTGCACAAAAAGTACCCCCAGTGACGAATCAGTTGCTGATATATATGAAGATGTTGTTTGCATTGCTGATCCCAGTTATATATTACTCCTTTTCTCAATACCTTTGTGAAAGGTTGAGCTTTGTTTTCTAGTTGAGAAATGAATCGTCTGATGGATTGGAGATGTCCTTGTAGACTTCTCATTTGACTGATGTTCTTCAGAGGTGGCATTTCCATTATAGCTTGAACCTTCTTAGGATCAACCTCAATTCCCTTCTTTGAAATGATATAGCCAAGTAGTTTACCAGATGTCACTCTGAATGCACACTTCTTTGGATTTAACTAGAGTTTGAACTTTTCCATTCTATCGAGTATAGGTCCTAACTCTTGAATATGCATTGATCTTTTCATAGTCTTCACTAAGGTGTCCTCAACATATTCTTCCATATTCTTATGCATCATGTCATGAAAAATAGTTGTAACTGCTCTTTGATAGGTTGCTACTACATTATTTAGCCCAAATGCCATGATGTTCCATCAAAAGGTTCCCCATGCACAGGTGAAAGATGTATTTTCTTGATCTTCAGGAGCTATTTTGATTTGATTATATCCAGAGAATCCATCCATTAGTGAGTACATCTCATATCTAGTAGTCATGTCAACTATCATATCAATATTTGGTAATGGAAAGTCATCCTTCAGACATGCTTTATTAAGATCTTTGAAGTCAGTACAAACTTTGATAGACTTGTCTGCCTTTGACATAGGTACTATGTTTGAAATCCATTCAGCATAATCTATAGCTCTGATGAATCCAGCTTTGAGCAGTTTTTCTAGTTCAGCCTTGACTAATAGTGCTACATGCGGGTGCATCTTACAAAGTTTTTGCTTAACTAGTTTTACTCTTGGTGTAATTGAAAGATGGTGCATAATGAGATCAGGATCCAAGCCTGGGATATTAGAGTACGTCCATGCAAAGTTTATTTTCTTTTCTAAGAATAGCTGAGTGAACTCCTTCAATTCTTCTGCTGATAGTGATTGAGCTACATGAATGATGTGTGGTGTCTCTTGACTCCCAATATTCACTAGCTAAGTTGGATCGATCAATGTGGAGGACCTTTCCTAGAAATGACTTGGCAGTATATCAAGTATCTCACCTTCAGGCACCTCAAAGAGGTTTTCACCTTTAGGTACGTCCTTTATTTTCTCTTTTTTAGATTCTGACACTGCCACAATGTGGTTTTCACCATCAAATCTTTTATTTTTATTTTTCTTGTTTTTGCGACTAAGATACTTGATATCCACTTCAGTCATGTTTTCACTTTGTTCACTAGTGGAAGAGTCTATAGGTTCGACTACATTGAGATAATAGGCTAATGTATAGTCATTGGCAAAAGTAGGTATATTCATGGGTTGGTTTTGTAAAGTACAGTCAATCAATTTGGGATGTACTAAGTATAAATCTTGGATAGGTTCAAGAGTGTTCATGGTATTGTTATCACAGTGGTGGATCGAAAAGTCGAGTTCTAGAAGAATACGTTGTGTAAGTGTTTCGAGACCAGGAAGAGTCAAATCATGATTATTAAAGTTCACATTAATATTTAGTTGATTTAATCTGATAGACATACTTGTAACATCGTTCACTACTCCAGACTGGACGTCATATCGTGGTTTAATAGTGATAAGATTAGTAGATAGATTTTCATTGTTTGTATTAGTTGATTCAGAATTTGAGGTTGAGTAGATATCATCTTGAATAAGATTGTCATCAGAGTCATCAAAGTCATTGGATGAAGTTTCTGAGTCTTCTTCAGGTGATTTAGTAAGAATATGTATGGTATCAATACCAACATCTTTAATGTTGCAAGTTCCTTCATGTTATGGTTCATTTGCCACTTGTATCTGACACACCTATTGATATGATCTTGATGTTTCTATGATTTGTTGTCGTCTACTCCATTCAGCTTCTTCTGGACTGATAACTAGTTCTTGTTTTGTAGCTTCCAACTCTTCTTGTGTAGTGCTATACCTAATTTGTTCTGTTTTAGGATAGGGGTACATAGATGAGAAGCTTTCTACTATTCTTCCTTCTTTCAGTCCTTGTTCATAATTTGCTTGTCTCTTTTGTCTAATTTCCTATATTTATTTCTCTAGTTTTATGCGCATTAGCTCTTGAGCATCATTTATGACATTGCCAAACTCTTCTGGAGTTTCTGTAGTGGATGTGTCTGAGAGGTGGTTAGGACCCCATTCATACTCATTTGAATCAGTCTCTTAATCGTCTATTTCTTACCTACCAGTATATATGACTGGAACTTTTAGTGGTGCAAAAAATTCTCTTATTCTTACTACTTCATCTACTATATCTTCTGGGACCTCAACTTGTTTTATTGTAGTTGACACCATCGAAGCTTGAGCACTGACTATTTCTTCTTTCTTGACTATTGATTCCTCTTTCTCTTTTCTACACTCTGCTTTTGTTTGTTGAGTGTCTACTTCCTATAATGTTAAAGGCGATATTCTTTTCTGCCACTTGAACTTAGATACATGTTTTTGGTCTGATGTCTTTTTCGGATTGTATCCCAGTCCAGCCTTATCATTTATGGATTTGGTTTGTAGCTAAATTGGTTCAGTAATACCTTCCTTTTGTTTTCCCAAAGGACCAATACCTGAGTACCCCATGCGTTGGATCATTTTGTAGCCAGGACCATATTGGTTTGAGGAAATCTCACAATGTCATACCTCCTCATTTTGACTATCTTCCTTAAAGAGCCAGTTAAGAAAAGCATCTTCTTCTATTTCATCTGCCAAGGAGGTAGAAGACTGTACAAAGAGACCATCATATATGGTATTCAGAGCTAAAGTTTGTGTCCTCATAGCCTCTGATGGCTTGCCCAGCTATTTTGGTGATGGAGGGAGAGAAACTAATGAAAGTACTAGTTCTATCTTGTAGCCATCCATGTCAGTATTTGTAATCTTCATTCTCTTTTCTAAGTCTTTCATTAGTGCTTCTAGATCTGCATTTGGAGAGGCTGCCCTATTATGAGGCACAAAAGTATCTGTACCTTTTGTCAATGCATTACAGACAACATTTGTATCAACAAGAATACTGACTTCAGCTCCGTTATAAGGAAACTTTAAGCATTGATGGTATGTTGATGGTACTGCCTTCATTTCATGAATCCATGGCCTGCCCAGTAATATATTATATGACAATGGAATATCAAGAACCTGGAAAAGGACATCTCTCTCTACTGGTCCTACACTGATTGGTAATGACACTAGAACTTTAGAAGTCCTTTCTTCTTCATCATAGGATTTTATTGTTATTTTCTTGCCAGGATCAATAACATTTTCAAAGAATCCTAGTTGTGTAAGCAAACTGTAAGTACAGATATTCAACCCCACACCTCCATCTATCAAAACATGTTTGACTTTGTGTTTTTGGATCTTGGCTTCAATATGCAATGGCTAGTTATGTGGATGATTTAGTGAGTTGTCATCTTCTTCTGAGAAGGTCAGTTACTGAGGTGAAGTCAGATGACCCACCATAGACTGAAACCGATCAATGTCTAAATCTTTTGGAACATTGGTGGTGAGAAATGCTTTGTCTAGGATCTCTTTGTGAGCAGATGAGAGTTTTAGCAATTCAAAGATTGAGATTTAAGCATTTGTCCTTTTCAACTAATCAACAATACTATATCCAAAAGATGATGATGAAGTTAACCTTTTAAATTTGTCCAAGGTCGATTCTTTTTGTTTGTTTGGCAAGGCTGATGGGTTTGATGTTGCTTGAGCCGGGTCGGAAGAACTAGCTCCTTGGAGGGTGACTTTCTTTTGAGAATGGGTGAGAGCTCTTGCATATCGTGATTCATTTGGTTTATCTTGGACTATAATCACATTTCAATATTCTGAGTGGGAAGACTCAATCATGTTGATAACATTGTCCTGACTGGTATAAGTATAATTTACCTTGGCACCTCCTTTGGTCTTTGAAGAATCACCTTGTTTGTAAATAGGCAAGGGGTCTTTAAATGCTTTATGGTCTATATTAGTTGGATGATTCCCAACAACAACTTTACCAATGTCTATGAGATCTTGAATCTCATGTTTTAGCTTCATGCAATTGTTTATGTTATGACCTTTATTCTGATGGAAGTCATAGTGTTCATTTTCTCTCCACCATCTTGGTTTGACTTCTAGATCATATGGTCTAGAGTTATCTAGTAGTGTTATCAAGTTGTTTGCAACCAGAGTTTTGAAAGCGGATTCATACGATTCTTTGAGAGGAGTAAAGTCATGCTTAGCTTTGGAAAGCCAAGGCTTTTCTTTGAACCATTCTTTTGTTTTCTTTGGTGGATTTTTTGCTGCAACCTCAGCAGCTTTAAGTGCTTGTGTACCACTAGCCAAGTTGAATATTGTAGATTTTGAGTTGGCTTGGACAGTGTCTACTACTCCATCATTAACAACATTCTTGTTATTGTCTTTACCAAACTTCCAATACTTATTCTTCTCTTTAGAGCTAGATCCTGGTTGTGTTTCTTTCCAAGGTGTGATATCCCCCTTCTTTATGAGCACATCTTCCATTTGAATGGCATTATCTACCATTTTTTTAAATGATTGGTGTACTTGCATTTGTATACTATATTTCAGTTCGGGGACCAAGTTATTGAAAAATATATCCATTTTCTCAGAGTTTGGGATAGGTCATGGATACCTAAAGAATATCTTTCTCCAACATTGGAGGAAAGTAAGAAGAGGTTCCCCTATTTTTTGTTGAGTATTACAAAGATCGATCATAGTCATAGGATGTCGAATGTTGTATGAATATTATTGTAAGAATAGTTGGATTAGTTCTTCAAACATTTTTATTCCTTTGGGTAGACTTGAGAACCATTCCATTTCTTGACCCCCTAAACTCCTTGGGAAGAGGCGCATGAGGTAAGTTTGATCCTGCATGAACTCCATACAAGAAGCACAAAATTCCTTGCCATGATCTTGAGGATATGAGGTACCATCATATTTGTCAAATTTTGGGATCTCCACTCGTGAAGGAAATGGAGGCATGTATAAATTCTTGTCAAATGGAAAGGGACATATTGTTTCTACAGAATATTATTTTGGGGACTTGTCCTTATTCTTCACTTTTGTGACTTCCATCCATAAGGATAGTAATTGTTTGTGTACCATGAGTTTAGGTGAGTATTCCTTTTTAGTAATGAGTGTCTAGACATCATATCCAGTAGGAAGTTTGGCACCTTGTTTTGCTAGTTCTAAGAAATAGTCTTCCTTCTCTCTAGTCATGATAACTTTCATCATTTTTCTAAAGTCTTTGTCCTTTTGACAGTCAAGGATTTCTTTTTCTAGAGGTTTAGTGTCTTTGTCAGTCTCACTTGATGATGAGGAATCATTATCATTTGTGGGAATGTTATTATCATCCTTGTTTCCATCAATGTGTTCCATCTCATGCATAGTGGGAGATTCAGGCTCATCAAAAATTGGTCCACGTGATGACGACAGTATGTCAGTGAGTGGATCCTTCACGTAGAATGAATTATCTTGATATTTGAAGGGTTCTTTTTTGCCTTTGGCTTCTTTCTTGCAAGAACTCCTGGTTTGTGTAGGAATTTTTATGGATTAGTGTGACCTAAAGTTGTTTGTGATGCAAAGGTCAAGATCAATTTTAGAACTAGTTGTTCTATTTAGAGTATTGTTTGGGAGAAACAACTGAGATTCAGTCTGGTTTCAAGAAAGATCTATCTTATATAAGACGTATATCTAAGTTGATTCTAGGCGTAGTGTAAGATTCAGTCTGGTTTCAGGAACGATCTATCTTGTATAAGACATTATCTAAGTGACTAAAATTTGATAGGTAGTTGATTGAACTAGCTGAAAGATGATCGACCAAATCGTGCAACGCAAATGGAAGAGGTACACTATCTTGATCTGTTTATGCTCAAGAAAATTGATAACCAATATTATGTTCACTATAAGTTGTTTTTAGGCAAGTTTGACTATTCTGTTCTGACAAAACCAGAGATTTGTACGACAGGATTTTTTGAACCGGATGATAATTTAGCAACTATAGGATGACAAAAGTTTTGTTTCGTATGAGTTGTTGTCTCTTACCGTATGACAGATGGGTATGTGGAGGGTGACAAAGGACTCAGAGCAGTTCTATTTCATATGACATAGGATACAGAATTAGATGACAAATTAGAAGACTCGTATGATATAGGATCAAATGTAGCATGATAAATTATTAGACTCATACGACTATTCACAGGGCAGAGACTTAAAATTATGAGCTTTTTGGATTGCTGAGTATGACCACTGAGTATCACCAATTCTGAAATGGACTAATTTTTGACTAGGATAGACTAGTTTTGGACAGAATTCTGACTTAGGCTGAACTAGTTTCTGACATGGATAGAGTTTCGACTTAGGATGAACTAGTTTCTGACATAGACAAAGTTTCGACTTAGGATGAACTAGTTTCTGACACAAACAGAGTTTTGACTTAGGATGAACTAGTTTCTGACATGGACAGAGTTTTTGACTTAGGATGGACTAGTTTCTAACACGGATAGAGTTTCAACTCACTGAGTTGTTTCTTATCTTCTCCAATTTTTTGGTATTTTAGTTTTTGTTTCAGGGATGAAAACACTAAAAACAAGTAGTATGTATATTGACTCCAATCATAGCATGAAAACCCTAAGGAATTTGGTGAGGAAAGAAAACATTTTCTTGTAGACTCAGGTACACACCCAATAGCTAATCAGAATATGGCCATTGAGTCTCACGGAATGGATTCTCAACGCTATATTATCTGACTCCAAACGCTAATGGGGGCACAAAATGACAAGTATCTTGGGAGAGTTACTATCTCTCTTGCACAAAGATTATCCCCTTTCAGAGGTGAACCAGGTACCTTCTAATTTTAATTGGAACTAGTCATGGATCCGTTTGGTGCGTCGAGGTATAAACTCAATTAAGAGGTCTCCCAGCCTTGAAAACTAAGGTTTAATATACCCGAAGGTATAGAGGAGAGCTATTCCCAAGCACTATCATTGACTTGATTTTCATCAAATCCCATTTATTTTATAGTGGGTTGGAGTACTTGGTGTTTAGCCATTCCCACTTAGGTCATTCCCCTCACACTGGCCGTAACGGCTTTAAGAGTTTTTCAACCCCTCGAGAGGGTAGGCCTACTAAAGATGTACAAATCTCAAACAAAGAAAAAAGCCTCAAGGGTCTGGATTTCTGATTGTCTAGAAAAAGATGAGAATACTCTCCTACCTCTCAGAATCTTCTAAAAACATGAAAGACAGATTTGTTCTTTAACCAGATAGCAAGTTAGGTTCCTAAAAAATGAATTTAAAGAATACATGATGTTTAGTCGATTCTCCTTAGGCAGCCTACAAAGACAACAAATCAGTAGTCATATTATCTTTATGCAACAAGCATATTCTTTGACAAGTGTTCTACAAAAACTGATTAGGCTGTGAAATTTTTTGAGATAGACAGATAAATAGTCAGGGTCAGTCAACAGAATAATAAAAAAATCATCAAAATTTGCCTCTTTTTTTTTTTAATTAACTTTTTACCAGAAAATATAGAGTCGTATGACAGTATGAAAACTCATACGATACAAGATCCCAACTTGTATGAGATAGGATTCCAGTTCGTACGATACCCACAGTTTGTCATTTCCTCCTATGGGAATTGTCGTACTAGATGTATGGACGAAAAATCAAAAAATCTGAAATCTGGAAAATATCAAAAAACATAAGCAGTCAGTCTTGGAGGCTGAAAAATGTAGTCTTCTACCCCATGATGGGTACTAGATATGTGTGTGTGAAAAAGTGGTCTATAAGCTACAAGCACAACACTTCAATTAAGTCATTATATGCATGGTTAGTAATCAATAATCAATAAGTAATAAACCATAACAAAGCGACTAATTGCCTTCTAAAAGATGTGAGTATAAGATTGCTCTCAGATTGTTATAAGCAATACTAGTGACTAGACTACACCAAGATGAAGGATTTAATCTATATGATATTAACTATATGGATGCAAGATGGATGAATAATTCAAGCAAATAATCAATTCAAGCAATAATGGATGCAAGCAATGATGAGTGAGTAAAATAGATACAAATAATCTAAAAAGCACAATAATCTTCAATGACTCCAGAGCGAAATTAGAGTGATAATAATCTCCAAGCATGTTCTCAAAAATCTCTAGGGTAAATTGGAATGAGAGCTGAAGACTGAATTTATAGAGAATTACAAAGGAGAAAAGCTCAATTTAGGATTAATTGAAAATAACTGAGAAATCAGGTTAAGCTAACCTTGAGATAGATTCCAATTATAGTTTAATTGAAATGCATTCAAATTAGAAGTCCAAGTTGCATTGGAAATAATAATAAATTAATTCCATGCATTTGTGATAAAAATAGATAATTCTTTTATTTATTCAAGAAAAGAGTCTTTTCAATGCAATTGAACTTTTTTTTCTGAAAAGCTTTGAGTTCCAATTTTAGAGAATAATTCAATAATTCAATTTAATTGCTTTTCTGATTTCAAGTTCTAAATTTAGGAAAAGAAATAATATCTCAAGTTTGATTTCTCTTTCAATTCAATTCTTTTTGTTTAATTTCAATTCAACTCTTGTTTTGTAATTAATTCCTCTTTTGTAATAAATTACTTCCTTTTGTATGATTAAATGGCAATTTTATTAATTAATTAAATATGCAAGGATATTTAATGAATTAAAATGGGATAATTGATCAAAATGATATTCTTGGAAATGATTCAATTATTTAAATAAATATTTAATTAATATTGAGTAATTGATTTGCCATGTGATATTTGATGATTAAAAAATTAATAATGTGCTCAAGATTGATTTAATTGCCTTTGGTTAGGACCTTGGTGATGTTGTCGAGACTAGGGGCCCATGGTTTAGATGACCATTTTTAGGGTATTACAAAGAGGAGGGTCCTGATGGCATGGGTCCCCATCCTTTTGACCATCCTCATCATCCACCATAGATCACAAAGAGACAAGTTGTCCTTGAGCTACAGAGGCAGTAGAACCAGAGGAACTAGCCGTGTTGTTCCCTCCATTCGCAAAATTCAAATTTTCCTCCAGGTGCGCGATTCCCTCCATAACTTGTTATGAGACTTACATATGTTACATCAAGAGACATGAGAAGATAGTTGAAAGCAGAAATGTAAGAGTAGATAGCAGCTTTGACATGTTAGGATCAACCTCTCAAGAGGATTTAACACTCAGATGTTGAGCTACCCGGTTAAGGGATTTACAATGTAAGGCCTTTTAGGACCTATCTGATTAAGGGATTTTTCTATTGTAACTATTAGGATAACAATAGTGAATGATCTGGGTATAGAACTTAACTATTTGCTTGATCAGATCCAATTCTTGCTCCAAATCTTCTACACTCTGGCAGATCTCATACTCTAGTTTGGCTTCACACTCTTCTCAAAACCACTGACACAACAAACATCAACTGTAACGACATAAATAACCTTTACAACTTAGTGGGTTACAAAACCCTAAGACTTACAATATAGATCATCATGGATATTTTACAACTCAGTACAGATCATCATTGATCATCATATGAATTATTACAATCAATTACAAATCAATTACAACCATTGAAAGATCATTGCATCTCGATCTGATACAAAGTCTAACCCTTAGAACACTCTTCTAATTGCTATGCTATTTCCCAAGAAATTCGCTCTCCAAACGCACCAAAACATCATTCAAACACTTCACGTAGTTTCAGCCACATCATCACCAACATTTGAACTTGATGTAGATCACCACCAAACCAAAAATCATTACCGGTTAAGATAATTCTTTACTGATCCTTAAACCTTTCTTAAACCCTAGCAAAAATACAACAAAAGTAATAAACATAATTTTCAATAACCAAAACTTGATGCGGTTCTAGTCAGATACATATTTCAATGATACAAACTCACATTCCAAATCGCAACACTTCAATCATCACCAATCACTAGATCTAATCAAAACATTTCCTCATTTACTAGTTAAGGTCCTAATTCCCAGTTCATTGTCTTCAATAATGGTAAAGCATATTCGGTAGACCAAAAAGACTTAGATGACAAAATACAACATAGTAAACATCAATTGCCATCAATGACAACACAAATAACTGATCAAAGTCATCCAATCATGCAATCTCAATGTCATGCCCAAACTTTTGGGCAAAAACAAAACAACAAATTTTATTTTATTTTGACAACATAAACTCACAAAATAATCTACATTTAAAATGAAATCAATTAAGTTTTGTCTTAACTAAGGTGTAAATAGAAGTGTTTACTAAAGCTAGAAAGAATAACTCCATCAATGAAGTGATAATACTTAATGAAGACTAATTATTCCCTAAGAGGGTCATCGCAATTTAATTAGTTAATTTAATCAACCTAATTAATTTGCCGCTAATTAAAGTCGAGGGATATTTAAATATCTCAATTGCATTTAAAACATTCCAGACCAAAAATTATGATAATGTTGTCTTAAATTTAAAATTAATTAATTGGGCGCATGCAAATTCATTATTTAAATTTAACCAATAAGGTTACAAATTCAACAATGTTATTTGCCAAATAAATCTAATTTATACTATAGCCAATTTTAATTTCCCCTAAACCTTCAAATTTTGACTATTAAATAATTTGGCCGAAATTCGCCTCACAGGTTAAAAATTCGTATAAAATAATTAATAATTTTCATTTACAAATTTTCCCCAAATTAAATTTAACTTGACGTCCACATTTAATTAAATACAAAAATTATCTATGAAATATCCTTATTAATAATCCTTGATAAAATTACGTCAATAATTGCGATATTAGAACTATATAAAATTAATCCCCCAATTAATTTCAGCTAAAAGTGAAAGGGGTCTAATTATTACTTAAGCGTTCATTAATATTTATTAATAAAATCAAATCAAATTGGTTTCAACTTAACCTCATATATATATATATATATATGCAATTGGAAAAAAAAATCTAAATTTATACCTACCCCTTCATATATATAAATATGGTGTTAAATTAAATAATCCAGCTATACCAACTAATTATAATACTACAACTTACACCAAAAACCCTAAATTTAAAAGTTATAATAAAAACTATAATTCAAATCTCTCTTTAATTTTTATATGCTAACCCTAACCTGAATATGGGCTAGGGTTGCATTACTAATATACTTTTATTATTTAAATGCTAACCCTAACCCGAAATTGGGTAAGGGTTGCATTTTTATCAACTAAAATTCTTTTCTTTTCTCTTTGTTTTAGTCTCTAGGGTTTTGTGTGTGTGTGTGTGTTGCAGGGTGGAGGCGGCAATTGAAATGGAGGCAGAGCCATCCGAAGGGAAGCCACGGAGGGGGTTTGAAGTGGGCAGTAGGTATCATAGGGCTCCCCGTAGGGAACGACCGCAGTTGAGCCCTGCGGGTCAAGGCCCACAGTGCGGCTGTTGCCACCACTGTGGGATGCTACCCACAGGGAACGACCGAAGCCGCTACCCTTGTTGGTTGCGGCCCACATTGCGGTCGCGGCTGCCACTGGGGGACACCACCCACAGAGAATGACCGAGCTGCTTCCCTTGTGGGTTGCAGCCCACTGCGCGGGCAGGCTGCCCTGTGGGTCTCCCCACGGGGGTCGAAGCCCAAGTCTTTTTTTGTCATTTTTTTTTTTAATATATTAAAAATATAAGTATATATATATATATATATATCCAGGGTTGGGTTTTTTTTTTTTTGATATCCCTTTTTTTAAAAATATATGTAGGACAAAAACATAGTATAGGTAGTATAGAGTAGATACACATTCATTTCTTTTTGTATGTGTGTAAAATGTGATCTAGTTAACATGTATACAAATATTCTTTTAGCTAGATTAAATAGATTTATATTATGCAGCATTAACAACATTATGACTATCAGTTTTAACAGTTTGATAAATATATAAACTAGTTCATTTCTTCTTTTAAAATTAGACATAGATCTATTTGCAATTTCTGGTTTTCTAAGTCTGTGTATGCATAAATTTTCTTTTACAAGAAAAACACATAACAACAGACTTTCAACATTTCCCTTCATTTTAACTTGTAATAGATAACTATAGAAAAGAGGTAAATTTAAATTTGTCTACTTTAGCTTTCTCCATTTTTTTTTAAAATAGGAAAATAACAGTAATAAGTACAATTACAACAACATTTAAATAGTACCGAAAAACACTTAAAACATTATTATTTCACTTTCTGCATTTCCTTTTTTTATATATAAATTATAGAGATAAATAGATGATAGATTTCAATAGAAGTTAGATTTAAATAAAAGACAGATTTCAGATAAATGATAGATTTTAGTTAAAAGACAGCATCATAATACATTTATTTTCCTTTGCAATTTATACAAAACAAAGTTAACCAAATGCACTCCTTTTTTATTCATTTTAAATGATCCATACATCAATAAAACATATCTTAAGGCTCAATCAATAATACAGATTTCTAAATCATTTTACAATATATTTATAGTAGAAAAATTGTTTCCTTTCCCATCCTTTCTTTACAACAAATAAAAAAATTACATTTTTTTTTTCTTTCTGAAATTAAAATAAAATCACCAACTCCTAGCGTTCATTTTTCCTTCTTTTCCAAGCAACTTGCATACAAAATCTTAAGGTTGTGACCATGGAGTGCTCATCTCCCAGCCTAGGCTTACTAGAAGCCACCCTCGAGCTTGGAGAACCAAGTCCTAGACGGGTTACACTCAAGCAAACACAAACAAGCAAGGGGAAAAACTCAAGCAAACGCATTCCTATCCCAATGCTGAACTTTATCAGATAGTGTGATATTTACATGGGTGGAAGTGGACCAAGTACCTTGAGGAGAATTGGAAGATAGTAGATCACAACCAACTCATGGCAACCAAGAACACAACAAAAATCCATCTTAACCCAACATCCTTATGACCCCCAAGGCATACATGCCATACTTTCTCCCCTTATGACCCCTAGATATATAAACAAAACTATGCAACAAGGGTCACATAAACAAACCCTTGAGATCACTCTCATAATGAGAGCCTCTCACTCTAAGGTTGTCAAACTCCTTCCACCCTCAAGGCCATTCTACCCTCCCAATTGTAAGAAGTTCTTGGACACTCCCAAAACACAAGAAAATGAATAAAAAGAAATAAGAGAAAGATCATATAATACTTTCACAAAGGAAATACAAAGAAAGAAACATTTACATTCAAGCAATCCTAGAACCAGATTTCCAAAATGCAAGTAAGAAAATGCACCAACCTTGAATCTGCCAATGGTTTTCTAGGGATAGCTTGGAGAAGAGCAGCCTAATTCCACAAATCTTTTTCAGCAACACTTATCCAAAATTCTATTCTAAAATTGTTTTTTTTTTCAAAATTGCAAGATCTCCAAAGATGGAGAGTGGGTGATTACCTCGCTAAGTCTCAATCTCTTGCCTAAGAAGGCTTCTCCCACTCTTTCTAACCTCTTGGATAGAGTGAGCGGCTCCCATTGGTTGGTTTTCCCTAGGTCTTACACACTCCCTAACCAAGGCACCTCAAGAAGAGGAATGTAATGGGGAAGAGGAATGACACATACCAACAAGGTTGCCTACCCAAGGATGGCACTCCTAAAGATGAAATTTGGCCATCTAGGAAAACCCACCTTTTTGGGAGCTAAAACAAGTCCTAGGGGAAGGACACATGGCCAAATTTGGCCTTCACCCATAGGTACCCTATAGGGCCGTCTAAAAATGCTCCAAAACTGACTCTAGGAGTTGGTTTAACCCTTAGAAAGTCCACCTAAAGTTAACCTACGGGTCAACTTTGAGTTGACCCTCCTTATGGCTCACTATCCTAGATTTCTTGGAACCTTCAAGGATAATTTGGAAATATATTAATTAAACAAAAAATAAATCTCTCAAAAAGGTGACATGACAATTGCCAACACAACAAACAACATATGTGTCAAGTGACACTACAAAAATAATTCCACATCACAAATACACACATGGCAATTGTCTCTTCAATGATTTAAACAATTTAAAAAATACAATTTACACACATGCAAATATTTACGTTTACGAATAAAATACAATACATACGGGGTGTTGTCTCTCCAAATAGACAACCCCTGGTTTTACGAACGTACATAGGCCTAGGCTTGATTCTCCATAATGTTTCCATGGTCACATGGATAATTTTCCTGCACATCTCAATTACACATTAGTAATTCCCAATAGCCTCATATAATATTAAACACATAAATAAGAATACAAATCAATCACTCTGCATACAATTGACATCATACAAATCAATTTACCATATAACAAGGCAAATCCACATAAGCAATTATCATAATCCTCATAAATTTAATCCATTGATAAGATATGCATCATAATAAAGTCCTGCAAATCAAATGATGACATACACCATCTCAATGCTATTCTATTCTAGAATCATTAAAAATTTTATATCCACAATGCATAGAAATGAAACATCAATATATCAATGTTATCCAATTACTGGGATCATATAAAGTTCTATATCCATAATGCATAAAATTAAAGCATCCATAATAGTTCCAACATGAAAATCACCGAAATGCTAGGATGGGTCAGGGTAGGGCCTCAAACCCTCCCCCTCTAGGCATGAACTTCCTCCTAGAGTTCATTAAAAAGATGAGGGTACTATGATCTCATACGTGCTGCATCCTCCCATGAAGTTGTAACCTCATCATACCAATCCCACTAGACCCTAAACCAGTGCAGCTCTCGACCTCGAAGGGTCAACGTCTGGTGAGCCAAAATGCTAATGGGCTCCAAAGCTAGCTTCCCGTCCGAATCCACCTGCAAGGCATCCTAATCTAAAATATGAGACTCATCATAAATATACTTCCTCAAAACTGATACATGAAACACATCGTGGATGTGTGTCAGGCTAGGTGGCCAAGCTAGGCGATAAGCAACTAGCCCTATCCTCTCAAGGATCTCAAATGGTTTGACAAAGCGAGGTGTGGGCTTAGAACCCTTTCCATAATGGATTGGACTCTTATGTGCCCGCACTCTTAGGAAAACTCTGTCCCCAACCATGTAACTCCGGTCTATCCTCTTTACATTTGCATACTTCTTCTGCCTATCCTATGCCTCTCTAAGGTGTTGTCTAATCAAAATTACCTACTTCTCCATATCACAAACTATCTCAAGACCTATGGCCACTCTATCCTCAATATGGTCCCAACTCAAAGGTGTCATGCAAGGTCTACCATACAAAGCCTGATATGGTGGCATCCCCAAAGAAGTGTGATGCCCATTTTATAGGAAAAATCTACTAAATGAAGGTACTCCTCCCATCTGGTCTGATGATCCATGACGTACATGTGGAGCATATCCTCTAATACTTGGTTTACCCTCTCTATTTGATCATCCATTTCCGGATGATAGGTTGTACTGAAGTTGAGCTTGGTGCCCATTGCTGCCTGTAATACCTTCCAAAAGGAAGAAGTGAAGAGGGAATCCCTGTCAAAAATAATCTTGCATGGAACACCATGAAACCTGACAATGTCTCGCAAGAACACCTATGCCATTGTTGGTGTTGTGAAGGTAGTCCAGACTAGTGAGAAGTGGGCCACTCTGGTCAACTTGTCAACTATCACCAATATAACATCATGGCGACGGGATGACATGGGAAGACCAATGATGAAATCCATGGATATAGTATCCCACTTCCACTCTGGTATAGCATGGGACTGGAGCAACCCACCAGGATGGCAGTGCTTCACCTTGACTCTCTGACACTGAAGGCATCAGGATACTAATTCAGCAATAAGTTGCCACATACCTGGCCAATGATATAACTGTCTCAAGTCTGCATGCATCTTCTTAACCCTGGGATGCCCTACATAAGGAGCTCTACAAGCCTCCATGATAATGAACTCTAGCAATCCCTTGGGAGAAGGTACATAGATGCACCCTCTATGGTGTAATAGTCCATCAGAATCTAAGGAATAATCCACATACTTCCCTTCCAAGGTGTCTTGAGATCGATGTTGGCAAATGCACACCCTAATGAGAAATTGCAGGTGATTGAAGGTTTTTTCATTGATGGCAATGTTGCAATCATATGATACTGGCAAGATAGGTTACCGGCACCAGCAACGACAAACTCTACACCAGCACATAGAACACCGACAGTGTAAGGAAGGATACCGGCACCCTGGCCGACAAGAATTTTGTTTGAAATGTATTTTGTAATTAATTGTAAAATCATTGTAAGCTGACATGGTGAGTTGTAATATGACTCATATATGTATGAGATCATTTTGTAATAGGAAAGAATGTGTGATAAGATGCAAGATAAGAAGACCTAATATGTGAATTATAGGTTAAGGGTTTATGTATGTACCAGAGCTTAAACCAGTACTGGATCTGGCATAACAGATGCTAATCTAAAGCAGCACAAGACATTGGATTAGTATAATCCATTTTTGTAAGTCAGTGTGACTTCTTTTGTAATTGAGAAGTGAGCTCTAGGCACTTGGCCTTCCTACATGTGCAGGCCCCTATTGGGAAGTAAGCGAATATTGTGGGTCACAAATCCCACTGAGGTTTTTCCCTCAATGGGTTTCCTCGTTAAAATACTGTGTTATGGTGTGCTTCTCATGTGGTTGTTATTATTCTTGTTTACTGCATTATTTCTTGTTTACCTCTACATAGTTTTAATATGCTTTTCATGTTTTAAGTCAAGTAAATTTATAAACTAGTTAGATACTGATTCACCCCCCCTCTCAGTATCTTTGGGAATCCTAACAATTGGTATTAGAGCCTAGTCCTCTATTTTCAGAAGCCTAACAAATTGATGAAGATCTTATCACCAATAGAGATGGAAAACTTGAGAGAACAACTGAAAACAGCTCTTTCAGACTATGATGCAGAAAAGGTGAAGAATATCAAACTTGAAGATGATCTAAAGGCTGCTCAGGATATAATTGAAGCACTTCAATAAAATCTTACCATTGCAAGAAATAAGAGAAGAGAACTTTGTGAAAAGATGCAGAATGAGAATGATGAAAAGGAAACTCTTAATGATCTGGTAAACAAGCTAAGACAAGAGATCAGTACAACATAGAATGAGATGTAGGATATGACTATGAGATTTTGTAAGAAATTGAAGATAGAAAAAAGAATGAAGAAGACTTGGCTAGAAGACTAAATGATGCTAGAAATGAAAACACAAGACTTAGTCATGAAAATGATATGTTGAAGATAGATCTAAGGCACACACAAAATGATAGAACTAAACTCATAAGACAGAAAAGAATCTTGGAAAGTGAACTAACTACTGCAAATCATCACAAGGAGAAATTCAAGAAAAGTTCAGAAGAACTTGGTGACATGCTGAAAAATCAGAAACCTAATGGTGATACAAATGGCCTTGGCTTTGAAGTTGGTGAAAGCTCTGGTACTACAAACAATCATGATCATAGCAAACTAGTAAGACGACCTACTACTTACAAGTTTAATGAAAAATTCTTTAACTGTAATAAGTATGGTCATAGAGAAAATTAGTGTAGATCTAGAAATTATCAGAACACTAATACACCCACCGGTCAATGTTCTAAATGCAACAAAGTTGGTCATAATTCAAAAAATTGCAGAATGAATGTGAGATGTTATGTTTGTGGAAGTTTTGGGCACTTATCTAATCAATGCAGAACACATACTGACATAGGATATGGGAAAGCTATTCAGAAGAACAATGTGACTTGTTATGCCTATAACAAGATTGGACATATTGCTAAATTTTGTAGAAGTAAAGCATCACCAACAAATAACAAAGGT
The DNA here is from genome assembly GCF_030272615.1 of Cryptomeria japonica. Taxonomy (NCBI): domain Eukaryota; kingdom Viridiplantae; phylum Streptophyta; class Pinopsida; order Cupressales; family Cupressaceae; genus Cryptomeria; species Cryptomeria japonica. Next base: position 311,132,066 of record NC_081408.1, read on the forward strand.
CCTAGTTTGAAAGGTAAAGAAAAGGTTGAAGAGGTAAAGAAAAAATTCTCAAAACAATGGATCAGAAAGTCAGATCAGAATGTTGATGTGATTACTCCTCCACTGGTAGAACAGAGTAACACTCCACCGGCAGGAGACTCATCATCTAACTGAAGAAAATTCTTTTGGGGGTTAAGCAACAAAATGAAAAATATGCTATTATTCCCTCGGTTGATGATGAGAAGTTGAAATTACTTCTATACTGGCCGATGACTTAAGTTGTGACTTAACCGGCAAGGATTAAATGTGGTAGTTGGTGAAAATAACATTATAAAGCAAGTGTTTTGGCTCCTTTTTCATTCAGCAAGCATTCAAATCTTCGAGAGTGCGAAAATTCCCAAGAGAAGGTACTCCAAGCAAAGAAGTGAAGTAATCCATCAAATCATTCATCCTTAAGGCAGATTGAGGTATTTATAGCTATGGCATCTTCATCCACTCCTGAATTTATTTCAAACCCTACTATTGTGGAAGTTGTTAAGCGACCTAGACCCATTTTTCAACTAGTTCTTGAAATTGCTAAGAAAGATGATAGCATAGGTGCATTCTCTCAAATCCCTAAAGGAGTAGTATATGTTGAAGACCCTAGAATGTATATACATTGTCATATTGATGAACTAGGTGATGATGAAATTAAAAATATGTATGAGACTGTAATTTGTGATGAATCCAGAAATTTAAAACTTGAACATAAGATAGTAAAAACCCTAGGTTTAACTGAAATACTTAGTATCTCGGATTTCCCCAAGGATATCATAAGGATTGTGTTAAGCAGAGTACATGGTGAATTCTTCTGGTTAGAATCTATTAATAAAATCACAAAAGAAGTAGTAAAAGCTATAATAGGGTTACCCTCCATCGGCAACAGACCTGACAAAACTAAGAAGGTCTCAAATGACTTAGTGACAAACCTAACTAGTGCAACATTTGATAAGAGATTTTTAAGGGTAAACGATGTGAAGGATACAAATATCAGATTTATTAGTATGATCTTAGGTTATAAGGCTACACATGCAAATAGGTTAAACTCAGTTTCTAACCTATGTATTAAGAGTGCCTATGATATGGTAAATGATAATGATAGAATAGACATATGTGAATGGCTCAAAGATGAGTTGATAGACAATTTGGGTAAGATCAAAAGAGACAAAAAGGGGACATTCAGATTTGGAAACTTACTTGTTTGTTTGATGCTCTACATAACCAAACAAGTACCTGGTATTGGTGCTAGAGATTTTGGATTTGATATACCGGTAAGAAAACAACTATTAGAACTATTAATGGGAGAGAACAGGGAGAAAAACATAAATGAGCATTTTCAAGCATTTAAGGCTCGAGTGAAGAACAGAGTAAGACTATCACAAGCTATTGTGGATAAGTATCAAAAGGAAATTCATTTTCTGATCAAGAAAGATGAAATTTGGATGGAGGCAGTTATCCCTAGAACCATCTGGGTAACTGAAATGGGCTATGAGACTGATGACAACATCATAGAAACTTATGCAAAAGCCCTCCTTGAAGATCCTAAGGAACTAGAAGAGAAAGCATTTGGTAGTGCAGAAACAATTGAGAGCACTATACAATCAAGAAAAAGAGTTAAGAAGGTAGAAGCAATCGTTAGAAAAGGAACCTGACAGGCAAAGGAAATCAAGGAAAATGTGCTAAAACAAACTGGTATAACTAAAAGTGAGTTGGAAGCACTTCAACCAAAAACTCACCTTTCACCGATTGGATCTTCTTTAGAAAGTGACATACCTATTGTATTCAAGAGAGTTGAGAGGAAAATAAAACCTTCACTGGCACCTTCTCCTACACTAAAAAGGACAAGACAGAAGCAATAGGCAGTAAGGCCTCCAACAAAGAAGATAACTCCTAAGAAGAAGGTGAAACAAACTATTGCCCTCATTGACAAACTTCTTAGCAAAATTACAAAGGATGGTAAGCTGAAGAACATCAATAAAATGTACAATACACTATCAGCTGATGATAAGGAAAGTATAGAGAAATTCTATACTTAGATATATACAAGAAATTTTTGATGCAAATTGTTGATGAAATTCCAAATGACTTGTATAGGAGATTAGAAGCTAGAAGATTATCTATTGGTGAACTAGATAAAAAGATTAAAATTGAAAAATTACTGGCAGTGTATCCAGTTAACTCACCTAATGAAATAGACAAATTAATTAGTGAGGCTAATCGGACAATATTCTCTACTGCTCACCGACATGTAGCATTAATGGCTGGTAGAGTAACTGAAGTATCTAATGAAACAGCTGATGGATGGGATATTTTCTTTGTGGAGAAAGAAAAGAGGAAGAATTACTCAGACCTAAAACTATCAGAGTATATCAAAAGGATAGAGACAAGGGTAAAGGCAAGGTAGGTGGACCACCAAGTTTAAAAATAACTGACAATATGCCCCCACCTCCTTTAGATGCTCTATCGGTAGACACTACTGCAAATCAACCGACCACTGAGAGTATGGAGACTTTGGTAGAAGATAACAACCCTGAATCAAAAATTTTGTATACTGTAAATGTAGATACTCAGGAAGTTAATGTCGTGGTTGACAAAGAGACCACTGAGGATAAGGAGAAAGATGTGACCACTGAGTCACCAACTGTAGAGGTTGAGTTAAACACAGAAAAACCTTCACAAGAAGAGCAACTGACAAAGGATACCACTGAGAAACCGATAGATATAATAGAAAAACCATCTGAAGAACCGTTTAAGAAAAGTTCAGAGGCACAAACTGAGGAACCGACAACTGAAAGCTTAGAGAAACCATCTGAGACACATTTGGAGAAACCCAAACTAGTACAGGTTGAAGAATAGGTACAGACAGAGACAGTACCACCCAGCCAAACTGAAAAGCCTAAAACTTTGTTTATGGAAATGCAAACTTAGACAAACCTACCAAAGGTTGAACAAAGCAAGGAAATAACTACAACCAGTAGCATGGCTATTGTAAAAATTGTTGGACAAACATTTGGTACAACTATGACAGAATTCAGACCTACTAATGTAACAGAGGTCTTATTATATTCAATAAATAAGATCATGGAATGCAATGCACAAGCCTATAAGGCTATTGATGATACTATACCAATTCTTAAATTGATAGCACCAAAGTGCAATGTTGAGAATAAAGATTCATTAGGTCAACTAGACACATTGTCTAAGTTTATCACCAACAATCTAGTAACTGTTGATCAAATAAATGAGGATATTGTTAGGGGTCCCACAGATACTGAGAGGGGGAGTGAATCAATATCTAACGGGTAATAAGAATTTCTTAAGTTAAAACATGCAGAACATAATATAATAGTGTACCGATATGCAAGAAATAATGCAATAAACAGAATCAAGAATATCCACATGAAAATTACACCATAACACAAGATGTTTAACAAGGAAACCCGGTGTGGGAAAAACCTTGGTGGGATTTGTGACCCACAATATTCACTCACTGGCCAATAAGAGAATATTACTTACAATAGGGGCCTGCACATGCAGGAAAGCCAACTGCCTAGAGCTCACTACTCAATGAGAAGTCACACTGACTTACAATAAGGATTATACTAATCCAATAACTTGTACTTCTTTACAATAGCATCTTCAATGCCAGATTCAGTACCGGTTCCTACTCTGTTCTTTACATATACCCTTGACCTATATTTCGCACATTAGGTCTGCCTAATATTTTCCTTTATGCTCCTACATCACTTATACAAATGTCTACAATGATCTCCTTTATATATGAGAGTCATTTTACAATTTTCCAAGTGGGCTTACAATAATAAACAAAATATTACATAACAAAAATCCTGTCGGCTTGCATGCCGGTATACTTGTTTTCTTTTGTGTTGGTGCTGGTGTCCTGAGTGCTAGTGTAGAGTGTGATCTGCTGATTCCGGTGCACTATCTTGTCAGTGTAATGCTTTTGTGGTATAATGTCTTATCGGTGCCATAGGATTGCAAGTTTTCCATCAATGACAAAACTTTCAATCACATACAATGTCTCATTGGAGTGTGCATATGCCAACAGATACATTTAACGAGAGAGTGATAAAAGAAAAAGAGAAATTATTTGAGGATATTGTAAAGAAAAACAAGGAAGAAATGGATACCCTCTTACTGGAACTTGGAGAAATAATCTATGACTTCAAGAAACTGTACAGAGATACTTGCAAAACAAATGTCTTAACAAAGGATCTTGACAAGGAGATCAGCAAAGCTCAAGAGAAGTTAAATAATATTGCTGACAATTTGATTGGAACATCAGATTCATTTTTGGAATTAGAAAAGAAAATTGCAGAGCAGGAAGAGAAAATCAAGAAATTGGAGAAAGACAAACAGGGAATAAAGGATAAGGCAAAGGACTTAAAATGCAGACTTAGTCCAGGACTAGAGTATCTTATTTCCTTGAGAAAAGAAATATCTGAGGATCTAGTTCCCGAACTGAAGACATCAGAAGAGAAAATGCACATACTCACTGGTATAGTGCAGAGAACACAAGAGGCAATAAAAGATTGCAAAACATTTAGCACTGGCATAAATTTAGTTTTGACAGATATCTTTCATATTGTAACCCATCGGTTACAATAATCCAAACAAGACTCCACTGACAGTGAATGACAACCTTTGTCATTGATGTCAAAGGGGGAGTAGTGGGAAGAGAAAAATGGTCAGAAGGAAAATGGTCAGAAGGAAGGGACTTCATCTGCTCAGGGGGAGCATACAGTTTTGGTAAGACAATTTTGGCAGACTATTTTTGGATATCATTTTGGACACTTTTTTCTCATGAGTGTTGCCATCAATGCCAAAGGGGGAGATTGTTGGCAAATGCACACTCTAATGAGAAATTGTAGGTGATTGAAGGTTTTGTCATTGATGGAAACCTTGCAATCATATGATACCGGCAAGACATGTTACCGGCACTGGCAATGACAAACTCTACACCGACACACAAAACACTGACAGTGAAAGGAAGGATACCGGCACCTTGGCCGACATGAATTTTGTTTGAAATGTATTTTGTAATTAATTGTAAAATCATTGTAAGCTGACATGGCGAGTTGTAATATGACTCACATATGTATGAGACCATTTTGTAATAGGAAAGAATGTGTGATAGGATGCGAGATAAGCAAACCTAATATGTGAATTATAGGTTAAGGGTTTATGTATGTAGTAGAGCTTAAACCGGTACTGGATCTAGCATAGCAGATGCTAATCTGAAGCAATACAAGACATTGGATTAATATAATCCATTTTTGTAAGTCAGTGTGACTTCTTTTGTAATTGAGCAGTGAGCTCTAGGTACTTGGCCTTCCTGCATGTGCAGGCCCCTATTGTAAGAGTAATATTCCCTTATTGGCCAGTAAGTGAATATTGTGGGTCACAAATCCCATCGAGGTTTTTCCCACACTGGGTTTCCTCATTAAAATACTATGTTATGGTGTGCTTCTCATGTGGTTATTGTTATTCTTGTTTACTGCATTATTTCTTGTTTACTGGTACATAGTTTTAATATGCTTTTCATATTTTAAGTCAAGTAAATTTATAAACCGGTTAGATACTGATTTACCCCCGCTCTCAGTATCTTTGGGAATCCTAACAATCAAATCATCTGACAAACCTCTAGATACCATCCATCCCTAGTAACCACTGCAATATACGATCTCTCAAATCTGTGCTCATAGATGTGGAGTATACCTCATGTCATCTCCTACTCAAGGCATCTGCAACTATGTTCTATTTACCCTTGATGTAGTGGACATCAAAATCATATTCGCATAGAAACTCCATCCATCTCCTCTGACGGGCATTAATATTAGGTTGGGTGAAGATGTACTGCAAACTCTGATGGTCTTAATGAAGCTTGAAATGATGACCCAAAAGGAAGTGTCTCCACCTCACAAGTGCATGTACTACTGCTACTAGCTCTAGGTTGTGCATAGGGTAGTTAAGCTCATGAGTCTTAAGCTTCCTAGACTCATAAGCTATAACTCGACCCTCCTGCATAAGGAATACTCCTAATCCATCCAAAGAAGCATCTGTGCATACCATGAAATCGGTCGTGGGATCTGGCACAATAAGAATAGGTGCACTAGTGAGTGCCTTTTTCAGATCCTGAAAAGCCCTTTCACACCTTTCTGTCCACTCAAATTTCTTTCCCTTTTTCTGGAGGGATGTAATGGGATGTGCAACTCTGGAAAATCCCTCAATGAAGCATCTATAGTACCTTGTTAGACCCATGAAGCTCCTGACCTCTGTGACATTGGTTGGTGCTGGCCAATCCATAATAGCTCTGATCTTTGATGGGTCAACTGAGATCCCATCACCAAATATCACATGCCTAAGGTACTTGACCTCTAATCTAAAGAAAGCACACTTCGACAGACTATCGTACAAATGATTGTCCCTCAAACACTACAAAACCTGCCTCAAATGCTCCTCATGTTCCTTCTCATTCTTAGAATATATCAATATGTCATCAAGGAACACAACCACAAATTGGTCGAGGAAAGTGTGGAATACCCCACTCATGAGACTCATGAATATAGCTGGAGCATTTGTAAGACCAAAAGGGACGACGGTGAACTCATAGTGGCCATACCTGGTATGAAATGCAGTCTTGTGGATATCACTCTCCATAATCCTCAGCTCATGATACCCTAACTTCATATCCATTTTGGAAAACACTTTAGCACCTTGAAGCTAATCAAACAAATCATTGATCCTGGGAAAGGGATAATGGTTCTTGATGGTTATTTTGTTCAGCTACCTATAATCCATTAATAACCGAAGGGACCCGTCCTTCTTCACGAAGATGACTGGTGCACCCTAAGGGGAGACACTAGGATGAATGTGATCCTTCTCTAAGAGTTCTGCAAGTTGCATCTTGAGCTTATTAAGCTCATGTGTGGTCATCCTATAAGGTGCTCTCGAAACTGGCTTGACTCCTGGTACAAGATCTATGTGGAAGTCAATCTCTCTGCTAGGTGGCATACCCAGTAGCTCGGCTGGAAACACATCTGCAAACTCTTCAAGGATGGGATGATCATCCAGGGAAGGATCCTTCTCATTTTCTTCCTCTCTATCACTGATGGTGATAGAAAACAACTGAAATCCCTTTTGCATACTCCACTTAAGCTACATAGCGAAAATCATACGAAGAGACACGGGCCTTTGAATCCCAGTGATTACTATGGGAGCATCATGATCATCCTCACACTGGATCTTTTTCAGGCGACAATCCATCTTGGCTCTATGGGCGTAAAGCCAATCCATGCCAAGTATGATGCCATAAGATCCAAGTGGTGTAACTCTAAGGTCTACTAAGGTGGTGGTATTACAAATCTGGAGCTGACATCCCCTAACCTTAGAATCCACTAACACTCTAGCCCCTGAAGCTAACTCCACTTCCCAACTGACACCTTGCCTAACTGCCACTAGCCTGCAATGCTCCACAACCAATGGAGATATAAAGGAGTCAATAACTCCTAAGTCAAACAATATAGAAATACTTATACCTCTAACCATACCTACAACCTCAATAACTATGGCCAAGTCCTCTACCTGGCAGTTGTCAACCGCTGCGAAGACTTTATGGGACTTACCCATATCTCCAACTATAGGCTTTGATGCTGCCATCCGCTGACTACCTACCATCTGACCTTGCAGACACTCTCTCACCATGTGCCCCATGGCTCCACATGTGAAACAAGCACCGCGTGCCTGAAACTATGTGCCCTGAGGCCTAGAGAAAGCTTGCCCACCTATTCTGCTCGAACCACTATACCCACTCCTGGAGGACTACTGAGCCTGTGTCGGAGGTGTGTAAGTACCCTGTGCTCTCTAGTCGTGCCTAGGACCCTATGAATGCCACTGCTAGGGCTTGGAGCTCTACTGTCCCTAAAGGGACCTCTGCCTCTGATTTTGCTGTGACTGCTATGGAGGAGGGGATTTAAAGGACCCTGATGCATTTCTGTGGTTGCCTTTCCAGTGGGGTTTCTGAAACCCGAAATACTGGGGTGCTGGGTTTTGGTTCTAAAACCGATCCCTCGTGTCCTATGGCCTAACTTGAATCTCCTCGGCTATCAAGGCCTTCTCCATGGCAAGCCGAAGGCTCCTTGGAGTGGCCATCCTCACCGATCCTGCTATCTCGATGTTCAGTCCCCTGATAAAATGATTAACAAGAAGCTTCTCATCCTTCAGGTAATCCACATATGGTAGGAGCTCAATGAACTTACTCTCATACTGGGTCACTGAGAGACCCTTCTTCTGGAGGTCATGGAACTCATCTATCCTATGTTACCTGAAGTGCTCCAATAGGTATCTCTCCCTAAACCTCTCTGTAAAGATCTCCCATGTGAGGGTGTCTGCAACTAGGCCACACTTGTATTCCTCCTGTCTCCACCACGTGGAGGTCGTCCCTCTCAAAAGGTGAACTGCTACTTGTGCCCTCAGATTGCTTTTGTAAGAATGCTATGCAAAGCACCGATCTAGGCTCAAAATTCAAGCCTCAGCTTCTACCCCGTCAGTAGATCCCCCAAAAGATGGTGGCTGGAGGCACAAAACCTCTCTGATCAGATCCGTTGGATCTCAACATGCCCTCTCAATATAAACAGGTGTGGCTATTGGAGGTGGTCTGGGTAGATGAATGGACTCAGGCTCATGCTCAGCCTAGCCCTCTAAGGGATTAGGAGGTGGACTCCTACTCCATTCCCTAACTACTGATCAATGGCTCCCTGAGTTCTGGTTTTTTGCATGATGGTCGACTGCTGGAAGCCTATCTTGAACTATCCCACTCAGGTTTTGAAGTGCTAATAAGATGTCTTGGTTTGGGTCAATCGGTGGTTTGGGAGGGGCCTCTCAATTCCCTTCTGGAACTAGTTCCTCCCTATGAACATCTTTGCATGCCACATGTGTATGCCTAGGACCCCTTCCATGCTTGCGAGCTTGTCGCATAGTTGGATGCATCCTTATGAGAAAATAAAATAAAATAAAATAAAAAATAATTTTTGGAGAAAAATTTAATTAATTAAATAATTAAAGTGAAACGTAATGGAGAAAGGTTCCTAGTGTTAGAAACCTTGCTCTAATACCAAAATGTCGTGCCCAAACTTTTGGGCAAAAATAGAACAACAATTTTTTTTTTTTTGACAACATAAACTCACAAAATAATCTACATTTAAAATGAAATCAATTAATTTTTGTCTTAACTAAGGTGTAAATAGAAGTGTTTACTAAAGCTAGAAAGATTAACTCCATCAATGAAGTGATAATACTTAATGAAGACTAATTATTCCCTAAGAGGGTCATCGCAATTTAATTAGTTAATTTAATCAACCTAATTAATTTGCCGCTAATTAAAGTCGGGGGATATTTAAATATCTCAATTGCATTTAAAACTTTCCAGACTAAAAATAATGATAATGCTATCTTAAATTTAAAATTAATTAATTGGGCGCATGCCAATTCATTATTTAAATTTAACCAATAAGGTTACAAATTCAATAATGTCATTTGCCAAATAAATCTAATTTAACTATAGCCAATTTTAATTCCCCTAAACCTTCAAATTTCGACTATTAAATAATTTGGCTAAAATTGGCCTCATAGGCTAAAAATTCGTATAAAATAATTAATAATTTTCATTTACAAATTTCCCCCAAATTAAATTTAACTTGATGTCCACATTTAATTAAATACAAAAATTATCTATGAAATATCCTTATTAATAATCCTTGATAAAATTACGTCAATAATTGCGATATTAGAACTATATAAAATTAATCCCCCAATTTAATTTCAGCTAAAAGTGAAAGGGGTCTAATTATTACTTAAGCGTTCATTAATATTTATTAATAAAATCAAATCAAATTGGTTTCAACTTAACCTCATATATATTTATATATGGTGTTAAATTAAATAATCCCGTTATACCAACTAATTATAATGCTACAACTTACACCAAAAACCCTAAATTTAAAAGTTATAATAAAAACTATAATTCAAATCTCTCTTTTATTTTTATATGCTAACCCTAACCCGAATATGGGCTAGGGTTGCATTACTAATATACTTTTATTATTTAAATGCTAACCCTAACCCAAAATTGGGTTAGGGTTTCATTTTTATCAACTAAAATTCTTTTATTTTCACTTTGTTTTAGTCTCTAGGGTTTTGTGTGTGTGTGTTGCAGGGTGCAGTGGAGGCGGCGGCCAAAATGGAGGCAGGGTGATGGAGCCACCCAAAGGGAAGCTGCAGAGGGGATTCGAAGTGGGTGGCAGGTATCATGGAGCTCCCCATAGGGAACGGCCGTAGCCAAGCCCTGCAGGTCACAACCCACAGTGCGGCTGTTGCCGCCACTGTGGGATGCCACCCACAGCGAGTGGTTGAAGCCGCTACCCTCGTGGGTTGCAGCCGCCACTGGGGGACACCACCCACAGGGAACAGTCGAGCTGCTTCCCTTGTGGGTTGTGGCCCACTGTGTGGGTAGGCCACCCTGAGGGTCTCCCCACAGAGGTCGAAGCCCAAGTATTTTTTTGTCATTTTTTTTTTAAATATATTAAAAATATAAGTATATATATATATATAAATATATATATCTCCAGGATTGGGGTTTTTTTTTAATCTCCCTTTTAAAAAAAAAATATGCAGGACAAAAACAGAGTATAGGCAGCATAGAATAGATACACATTCATTTCTTTTTTTGTGTGTAAAATGTGATCTAGTTAACATGTATACAAATATTCATTTTGCTAGATTAAATAGATTTATATTATGCAACATTAACAACATTATGACTGTTAGTTTTAATAGTTTGATAAATATATCAACCAATTCATTTCCTCTTTTAAAATTAGATATAGATCTATTTGCAATTTCTAGTTTTCTGAGTCTATGTAAATATATATTTTCTTTAAAAAAAAAACACATAACAACAGACTTTCTAAACTAACTGATTTATTTAACAACTGTAACGTCATAAATTGTACGCACTTGCTAAAGCAGTACAATTTAACACCTAGTTTAGCACCCGCCTTGGCGCAGTTGCATTTTGCATTACATTTCCCCTTTAGCACTTAATTAATCAAATTAATTAGGTCTAAAGGTTCTATTTCATCATTTTCCACATCATAAAGTCAGGCCCTTTCATTAAAGCGTGCCCTTTTCATTTTATTCCTCCAATACATCACTTAATCAAAAACCCTAATTAGGCCCTATTCTGAGCTTGGGGGCTTGATTTCGGGGGTCAAAACATCTCGAAATCACCTGTAACTTCAGGATTCTCTCTAAAATCATCATATCTGACGACCCTGAAAATTTGGTGAAAAGTTGTCAGGACTATGGCGCCCGGAGTGCACACGGTCCGGGACATTTTTCCCAAAATTTTAGGAGCGCGATTCAATCACAAAATAAAGCTTAACCCCAAGAAATTGGCGGGATATTCAATCTCTAGGTCGGCCAAAAGTTGGAATTAAGACCTAGGGTTTCATACATAAGAGCTCTCTTTCTTCATTAGAGAGGATCCGAATTTTGTTTTCAGAAACCTCATATGCAGCGAAAGAGCAGATCTTGGAAGACTTCAACAACATTCAACATCCCTCTATCAAGCATTCATCAATTCCATTCATCCATTTAGGGCTTGGAAGACATTGAAGAACAATAGGAGATTACCAACTGAAGATTGGCTTGTACCTCTCCATTGGGGGTTGGGTATGATTTCATGTTATTTTCATGTCTTTGCATAAGCTTCAATATATCATTTATTCATGCTTTAGATCACTTTACATCTTGATTTAGAGCATTTACATTATCATTAACAAGCAATTAGGGTTTACTTTCTAGGTTGCTCTAGTTTGCTTACTTGCATTTTAGATCTTGCACACACACAAGGTCTGCACACACATTACTTTTACAATACAACTTGGCTATTCGTGGAGGTGAAAATCACCGAAGCGGGGGTTTGACTAAGGCAAAACCCTATATAGCCGCTCAAACACCTTTTTCAGATATAAGTGCAGGTTTCGAAACTCGGACGACGCTGCAGGTTGCAGATCCGAAAAAAGCAAGTCGAGACAGCACCCCACACCAAATTGCAGAGTAGAATACTAGGATAGGGGTGTGGGGTGCCCTGGTCCTGTCAGGACAGGGGCACTGGGTGCCTTGGTATCTGGGATAGAGGCGCTGGGCGCCCTGGTCCTCCTGACAGACAGGATTTCAGACAGTTTCCAGAGTGCAAAACAGCGGTTTTAGGTGCAGTTTCAGGTGCAGAATCAGGATAGTGGCGCCCACGCCCCCGTCCCGAACATTTTTAGTCAAATTTTGACTCTGGGTACGCATCTGCATTCTTGTTTTATCCTTTTGTTTACAGCTTTCCATTGTTTAAGTTCAATTCTGCAATCTTGTTATTGGTTCATACTTGCATTCTAGGGTTAGGAATTGGACTTGCATAATCTTACCTTTCAATTACAACAAAGGAATAGAAACCCTAATAGGTAGCCCATGGCTCTCTCTTTCACAAAAAGAAGTAGCCAATTCTGTGATACCTCTAGACTCTTTCGTATTCCGTAATGTGTGACAAGAGGTAGGATTAGGACATGATAACCTAGTCTCGCTTTTTCCCTCACACATTTTGGTGAACCCGACGTGAATCTATCATTGCTTCTTCTTGCATTGCATTTGTTACTTCTAGATCTAGATTTAGTGTGTTTTCATTTCATTTTTATTAAAAAAAGAAAAAAAAAAAAAAAAAGAGTGTGTTTCTTTGCATTGTGTGTTTAAATTTCATGCAACTTTTATTTCAAAATGTCTGACTTTTATTTGCAAAATGTTCATGCTTATGATGATTATTATGAGTATAGCCAAGATGAATTAGATGAAGCTTTAGATGAGTTTTTGAACCATAAAGATGCCAAACCTTCATTTTACCAAAAACTCATAAACCTTGTTACTATGCCATTTTGCTATGATGAGAAAGATAAGTTGAATGAGTCCTCTCAAGGGTACATTCCTATCAACTCTTCCACTAAATCTTGTAACATGGTTGTTTTCAACAATCCCCTCTATGAGGAGATGTCTCCTTTTGAATCAAAAGATAAACCTTTTAATAGATATGATCATGCTTTGTTGGATGATGCTCTTGATGACTTTATGGCTTTATTGAAATCTCTAAACAAGAACAAGACTTCTAAATTGGTTAACATGATAAACTTGAATGAGCATAAAAAGCCTCTCTTTGAAGTCCAAGGTGCTTATCCTTCTCCCACCTTTCAAGTTCCTAAATCACCTCTCCTTACTATCCAAGGAGGGTATGATCATGATTCCTTTCGTACTCCGAATAAACCAATCATCACTGTGCAAGGAAGAAAACCTATAAGTCCTTATAGTTATGCCAAGGAAATAACTAGAGAGAGTTATCATGCGGTTGCCCATACTTATCATACCAGAAATAATAGGCAGCCTAGTCCTCCTCCTGTTATTCCAGTTTCTCTTCCAAATCCTCAACCAATTCTTTCGCAAGCTCCACGTATTTCACAAGTTCCTAGTAAGGAATATGATCTCATAGAACAACTTAAAGTTACCCCTGCTAAGATATCCCTTTGGGATTTGATTCAAACTTCTTCCGCTCATCATGGAATGTTACAAGATGCCTTGAAAGATTTGAATGTTCCTCCACCAAATACATCTAGTAATATAGCATCTTTGGTTAACTCTGTGATGAATCCGAAAGCCCAAATTGTGTTTACCCAAGATGAATTGCCTACTAGTGAAATTCAACATCAATATGATCCCTTGATGATTGTGGTTATCATGAAAGACACTGCTATAAGACGAACACTAGTAGATAATGGCTCTGGTCTCAATGTGTGTAGCATTAATCTTTTGCATAAAATGAATGTGGATACATCTCTAATTGAGCCGGACTCTCATCCTATTCGAGGCTTTGATAATGTGGCTAAAACTTCATTAGGTACTATCACCTTACCCATCATAGTGGGGCTTGTTACTTTGCCTACTCCTATCCATGTTATGTTAGGAAATCTAACATACAACTTGTTATTAGGGAGACCGTGGATTCACAGTATGCAAGCTGTCCCCTCTACATTGCACAGACAAGTTAAGTTTATTTATAACAATAAGACATATACCTTGATAGGAGATACTAATTTCCAAGCTTGTTTACAAACATCTACTTCCAAAGGGGGTTCTTCTAAGCCGTCCTCATCTAGTGATGACTCTTTAGACAAGATACCTATCGATGAATCCTCGCACTCTGATAATCAAAATTCTTTGGATGAGTCTGGAGCTCCTGAAGAAGACTCTTCTTGACTTGAATCTACACATAAGAAGGATTTTGATCCTGAGAAGATTCTCGCAAATGACGATTGGGGATCCCTTGATTTTAATCCCACCTTTGTAGGTGAATATAAGGTTCCTTCTAGAGAGCTTAAAGTTGAAAAGAAGGAAGAAGCTAAAAATCAATCAACATTACCTGAACCTATGAGTAATAATTTTGTGGCCGCTTCTCAAACTTCTTCTCCCCGCACCTCTAATTCTGAAGAGTTTGATTCTTTGTCTTATGAAAAACCGCCTTCCCTATCTGAAATGGCTGATCGTTATGGTCGTGGTTTTCGCATTTTTGCTAAGCATGGGTATCATGGAAATGGTTGTGGCGCTCACAAACAAGGAATAAAGGTCCCTCTAGAGAATAATCTTCACAACCATGCCTTTGGACTTGGCTATAATCCCTGTAAGCGCACTAAAGCTTCTAAGAGACCATGTATTAGTGTTAATACTATTTCTACATCTCTATCAATACAACACCCCGAGTACATTGATGAGGATCCTTCGTGTGCTTGTGCTTTTGATGTTTTCCCTACCAATGATGCTTTAGCTGAGTTTTTAGGAGCATATGATACTCTTCCTCATTATCATCACAATAGGGGACTCCCTTATTGTTTGAACACTGAAGCCTATTTCAGAAAAGAGACGGATAATGATGAGATTGTGATAGAATTCCCTCAGCTAAAGGATACTCCTCAACAAAGTAATCTTCTCATAAGTGACACCACTAATGTTAAGATGGATCCTTGCAATGAAGAAAAAGTTATTAAAATTGGAAAATGTTTGGATGAAGAGGAACAAAAACAATATGAAGATTTATTGCATGAATTCCCCGAGATCTTTGCTTGGACATACTCTGACATGCCTGGTATAGATCCTAAGATTGTTACTCATAACATTGTCTTAGTTCCTGATGCTAAGCCTGTGAAACAAAAGATTCAAAAAATGAATCCTAAGGTGGCTCTGCTTGTTAAGGCTGAGATTGAAAAGTTATTGGAGGCTGGATTTATCCGCCCTATTGATTATTCCCCATGGATTTCAAATATTGTCGCTATGGCTAAACCAGATAATAAAATAAGAATGTGTACCGATTTCCGAGATTTAAATAAGGCTTCTTTAAAAGATGATTTCCCTCTTCCGAACATTGACATGATAGTTGATTCTACGGTAGGACATGCCTTGCTATCCTTCATTGATGGTTTTTCAGGATACAATCAAATTTTCATTAACCCTCAAGATCAATTCAAAACCGCTTTCACCACTCCTTTGGGTACGTTTTGTTGGATAATGATGCCTTTCGGACTTAAAAACGCCGGTGCAACTTATCAACGAGCGATGACCCTTATCTTTCATGATTACATGCATAAGATTCTAGAAGACTATGTTGATGATGTTTTAGCCAAATCCATTCTTCGCATAGATCATATTAAGATCCTTCGTCAAATCTTTGAAAGGATTCGTAAATATCACATGCGCTTGAATCCCCAAAAATGTGTTTTTGGTGTGGATAGTGGAAAACTATTAGGATTCATAGTTTCGCATCATGGGATTGAGGTGGATACTAAGAAAATAGATGCTATTGTCAACATGCCACTTCCTAGAAATGTGTCTCAACTCAAAAGCTTACAAGGAAAAATTCAAGCTATTCGTAGGTTTGTATCTCAACTTACGGATCGTACTTTTCCTTTCACTCAACTTCTCAAAAAGAATATCACTTTTCAATGGAATGAGGATTGTCAGCAAGCATTTGAAGATTTAAAAATGTATTTGGCTAATCCTCCTATCCTTCGACCGGCTGAACCTTCTAAACCCTTCCTTCTTTATACAGCTGCGTCCTCTCATGCTCTTGCAGCATTATTGGCACAACGTGATAAAGATGGTAAGGAGTGTCCGGTTTATTATATAAGTTGTACCTTACTCGATTATGAGACCCAATATTCTGCGATAGAAAGACAATGCTTGGTCTTGGTGTTTGCGACTCAGAAATTGAGACATTATCTCTTAAACTCAGAAGTCCATGTCATGGTAAAGTTTGATCCGTTGAAGCATCTTTTCTCTAAAAATGATTTATCAGGATGCCTAGCTAAGTGGGTTATGATGTTAACTGAATTTGACCTTAAATTTGTTTCACAAAGGGCAATTAAAGGGCAAGCGTTGACCGATCACCTAGCTGAGGCCCCTTCACCTTTCTCCTTCCCTAACCCTGAGTCTTTTCCTGATGACTTCATTCTTTGTACAAAGAAAGATGAAACTTGGGAGTTATATTTTGATGGCTCTAAGTGTCGTACGGGATCGGGGGCAGGTGTTGTTCTGATGTCTCCTACAAAGAAGTCTATTCCCTTATCTTATCGTCTCAATTTCCTATGTACCAATAACATTGCTGAGTATGAGGCTCTTATAGCAGGAATAAAGGCAGCCTTAGCTCTGAATATAAAACACATACATATTTTTGGAGATTCTCAACTGATTATAAGACAAGTAACAGGACTGTATCAAGCAAAACAAGACAAGTTATCACAATATAAAGACCTTGCTATCTCTTTGTTACAAAAATTTGATTCTTACACCATAGAACCTGTTCCTCGAAAAGATAATCGACATGCGGACGCAATGGCATGTGTGGCTTCTCTTGTATCTTTAGAGGACCCTGTGGTTGATCTTAAATTTGTTAGTCACAACCTTACTTCTCTAGCTATTGTAGATGATTCCAGCCTGGTGACATGTTGTGACTTCATAGACTCGGATGAATGGTACTCGCATATCGTAAGATACTTGACTGATGGTACCTTTCCTGATTCCGCCAATAGGAACACCAGGGCTAGAGTTCGCAAGTTGTCTGCTAGGTATATCATTCTTTCTAATGTTCTTTACCGAAGGGGTTATAACGGTCTTCTCCTTCGCTGTCTTAACAAATCAGAAATCCCTATTGCTCTTGAAGAGGCACATTCAGGTTCCTGTGGGGGGCATTTTGGAGGTAAATCCTTGGTTCAAATATTACTTTGTAGGGGATATTATTGGCAAACTATGCAGCAGGATTCTTTTTCATTTGTTAAGAAATGTCACCAATGCCAACAACTCAATAATTTGATTCATGCTCCTGCCCAAGAACTCCGTTCTCAGGTAGCTTCTTGGCCTTTCTCTGCATGGGGGTTGGATCTCATCAGTAAAATCTCTCCTCCTTCATCTCAAGGACATGTTTTCATTATAACCGCAACAGATTACTTTACAAAGTGGGTAGAAGCTGTTCCTCTTCGCTCCACTACAGCTGAAGTGATTTGTCGATTTCTTCTAGAAAACATTATTTCTCGATTTGGGATACCTTCCACTATAATCTCTAATAATGGGACATCATTTAAGAATAAAGACGTGAAGCAATTCCTCAAGAAATATCATATCAAACATTGATTTTCTACACCATACTATCCTCAATCAAATGGTCAAGCAGAATCATCCAATAAAATAATCGAACAAATTCTTCGCAAAACCGTGAATAAGCATGGTAAGGATTGGAGTACTCAGCTAATCTATGCTCTTTGGGCCTACCAAATGAGTGTACGAATTGCCACGGGAACTACTCCTTATAATCTTGTTTATGGTGTTGATGCTATTATGCCTTTAGAATTAGAGATTCCATCACTTAGAGTTTCTCTCAAAGGTATAATAGATGATGACTCCTATAGAGAACAAAGACTTCAACAGCTTGAGATGCTGGATGAATAGCGTATAAATTCTCTTGAGCATATTCAAGCGTATCACAAAACTCTACAATGAAACTATAATGATAAGGTTATTCAACATTCCTTCTCAGTGGGTGACTTAGTGCTCTATGAGAATCAGCACAATGTGAATGCCTTACCTGAAGAAAAGGGAAAATTCAGTCCTAATTGGCTTGGACCGTATATCGTTATTGAAGATTATGGATCAAGTGCTTACAAAATAGCGGATGTAGATGGTACACCTCTTAAAGACCCTATAAACACTATGCACTTGCGTAGATACTATGCTTAATTCCTCATTCCTTATCATTTATCTATTTCCTTTCTCACTTCTTCAAAATTGGATAATATGTTAACATATCTTTGATTAGAGCAAATAGAATTAAATGATGTTATGTTTAATCTATATTGCTTCGTTCCTGACAAGCATGTGTCTTTACTTTATGGTTTGTCTTGAATTCATTTATGTAAATTACAAAAGATTTACATTTTCATTATGTTGACATATTATACAATGTTTTTATGTGTTAAGTTGAATCATGTCATGTTGTGTTTAAATTCAAATTAAATCACATTGGTTATATGATTCGTAGGCTTAATACATACTTTCTTCCTTATCATCAATATAGTACTTGATCAAATATTTTAATTAAGTCACACATGTATCAATTTAATCATGGAGCATTGAGAAATCAATCACATGGAAATTAAATTCAGAACATACATGTACATCTACCAAATGTATTAACTTTAATCACAATACACATTGTTTAGGCATTAAAGATAACACGTTTGAAACAAAGAAGCATGTATATATATATGTGTGTGGATCAATATACAAAGGTAGGTCCCTATATACACCCAAGATATGACCTACCCTACATCATAAAATCATCTTCTATCCCTAGGGTTGGTGGCCGGAGAGTGACGACTAGATGCTCCCTCCTAATCTGGCCGTGCAGGTGGACCCATAGGCGTATACCATGATATAGATCATGAATGGCTCCGAGAGGAACTCCTATGATCCCTATCCATAAGGATAGTGCGATACGAGGTAGCCTTGGCCTGAGCTGCTGCTAGATCACACTGTGCTCGCTGAAGGTCCTCTGATAAAGCTCGCTCTCTCTCCCTCCATATCTCTACCTGTACTCGAAATGGGGAAAACATATCATCATGCCGACCCGCGTTCCCTTGAGGTCTATAAGCAACCTGTGAGGAACTAGGGATCTACGCTGTCATAGAGATATCTATCACTGCTTGCTGGATCAAGGAGCGCCACTCCTGCACATTAGCTGTAGCAGTAGAACAGATTTTGTGTTAGTTCCATTTTATATCATCAAAACATCAATCAATCAATATAAACCTACTATACCTGGATCTCCCTCACGCCAGTAGGGATCATGATATGGTAGCATCTGTGACTGGGAACTACTAGGCTCCCCACGCTCGAGCGATCTATGCGCGATAGGTGTAGGTCTCCGTAGCGCCTCGTGTTCCCCCTTTTGGGGAATAACGGGAGGATCTAAGGCTACGGTATCATCCCCTGAATGGTGAGGAGCTGCATCTGACTCCTCCTTATCATCTCTATCCTCATCTGCATCCTCATCCTCATCCTCATTTGCATCCTCGTTCTCCTCATCATCATCTCTCTCCTCCTCATCATCATCCTCGTCCTCCTCCTCCTCGGCACTAGGCTGATCTCCTATAGGCGGATCAGGACCTCCTACCTCCTCATGATCCTCTCCCTCCTCTGGCTCCTCTGATCTAGATCCCTGATCCTCATCTCGATCTCCATGCCTCCATGGACCTGGATGGCCTGTCGGGTGATCTGGTGGAAAGATAGGCCCTGGGTATGATCTCATAAACTAGGAATGATACCTGCGCTGTGCCCCGGGGTCTGTAGCATAATTAGTGACCACATCCTGATCGGACCCCTCTATATCTTTGATCTTGATATCATCTATCGTCGGTCTCGCTACTACTCTGGGTCTGGGAAGGACTCGTGAGTGTCAAGTGTAGATGGGCACATCGGCTGGAACACACTGCTCTAGCCCAAACTGCCTCCGTACTCGGTCAAAGTAGAATGGGACTATGATGTGTGGATATCATCCTCTCAGTAGGCGGTTCCTCTGTAGGCATGCTAACTATCTCTCCATCCCATCCCATCTGTGCATCCGAAGATATGGTCTCCACACGGTCACCTCGGCTATCAATCTGTCAACTATCACTCTCCAATACAATAGATCTCCAAATCTCCACTCGCTGGTAAGTGGATAAGCAAATACCCTAGGTCGCTCTCTAGCCATAATCATCGGATAGCCGACAGGCCTGGTGCATGTAAAGTGCTCAAATATCCACACCTGCAAAAGTGTGCAGGTCATCAAGCTGCAACCCTATCCTAAAACATACTCCTCGAGGTCATGATAGAGATGTGCAAGCATACTCCGACCCCAGGTGTATACTCTCCTATGTCTCTCCATAGCTCTGATGCACCATGTGAGACCCCCATGCATGTGTGTACCTTGCCCATTAGGGCAGACAGCTAGTGCAATGATGGCTATCATAAGACGTCTCATGAGGGGCACCTCTCCTGTAGGATGTAAGAGCCAGCTGACCATGATACGACCTCTCGTCTCACTTGGCATGACTCTCCCTATGCAATATACCTGCTCCCTCTGATGATCCTCTACTGACCGATCGGTCGCATATGTCACGGTAGCTCCTCTGATCGGTAGGCGAAGAATGTGGTACACATCCTCAAGTGTCACCGTCATCTCCCCTACTGGAAGCTGGAACGTGCATGTGTCAGGATCCCATCGCTCCATGAGTGCCATCAGTATCACGGGATGAAATCGGATGGCTGGCATAAGAATCATAGACCACAAACCTACTATCAACAATGTGTCTCTCTCTGCCTGAGTAAGTCGGGGAATCTGATCACGCAAATTGCGAAGAATCTGTCCCGCCGTGTGCTCTCTCATATACGGGAGACCCTGCATCACAAAAACATAACTATAATCAATACTCAACCATCAAAAATCATTCATGCAAACTGTCAAACATCGTATGCTAACCTTGGCATCTCTCGCCAAGTCCTAATTAGGACCATGGCGCCCTGAAGGGACCATGGTGCCCTGTCAGGGACCATGGCGCCCTAAAGGGACCATGGCACCCTGAGGGGACCATGGCACCCCACAGGGACCATGGCACCCTGTGTGGGACCCACGGTCAGGTTCCAGGGCCCGCAAACGATCACAGAAAGTAAAATGCAGAAAATCAAAAGTCAAAGTTCAGTCAACTCACCTCGTCCAGTGGCTCATCGTCGATCATAGCCTGTTGCATGATCTCAATCCTCGTGGGATGCTTCGGTCATCGTGAAGGCATGATGATGGCTATGTGGGCTCTGCTACAATGAACAGTACTCAGAATCAACAAAGTGACAAATGCAAATGTCTCTTTCAAAGTATATACTTTCATTCCTTTACCTTTGCTTTCAAAACACTAAATTTCCTCTATCACTCATTTCATCATAACTTGAGTTTGGGAGATGCGATTTTTGAATTGTTTGTTGCGTAGGAATCATATCTTCGCTCCCCTACTCTCGGGATGTTCCAAAAAGTGCTCTAATGAAGCCTTTTCAGTGAACATCCCTCATCAATACTCTCTTACACAATTTTTCGTAAGTAAACATGCTACCCTATTTCACCTCCCTAATAAGCAAGTCGAAACAGGGGGGGGCATATAGCTAATCGCAAATTTCATCACCTTCCTTAGTAAGCATTAGGTGATTTTGTGATCTAACGTGTGTTTTGTAGGGTGCGGTTCCTAACTGTGTACTTCAGATACCACTGGAGGCTTCGTCCGACAACTTATGGATATATCCTTTTTCAAATGATGTTTACTTTCTGTACTTTAGCTTGCATATGCACGTAGTACTCATATGACCGCTAAAGTGGGGGCTAAATGTAACGTCATAAATTGTATGCACTTGCTAAAGCAGTACAATTTAACACCTAGTTAAGCACCCGCCTTGGCGCAATTGCATTTTGCATTACATTTCCCCTTTAGCACTTAATTAATCAAATTAATTAGGTCTAAAGGTTCTATTTCATCATTTTCCACATCATAAAGTCGGGCCCTTTCATTAAAGTGTGCCCTTTTCATTTTATTCCTCCAATACATCACTTAATCAAAAACCCTAATTAGGCCCTATTCTGAGCTAGGGGGCTTGATTTCGGGGGTCAAAACATCTCGAAATCACCTGTAACATCGGGATTCTCTCTAAAATCATCATATCTGATGGCCCTGAAAATTTGGTGAAAAGTTGTCGGGACCATGGCGCCCAGAGTGCACACGGTCTCGGACATTTTTCTCGAAATTTAAGGATCATGATTCAATCACAAAATAAAGCTTAACCCCAAGAAATTGGTGGGATATTCAATCTCTAGGTCGGCCAAAAGTTGGAATTAAGACCTAGGGTTTCATACATAAGAGCTCTCTTTCTTCATTAGAGAGGACCCGAATTTTGTTTTCAGAAACCTCATATGCAGCAAAAGAGAAGATCTTGGAAGACTTCAACAACATT
This sequence comes from Cryptomeria japonica, assembly GCF_030272615.1. Classification (NCBI taxonomy): domain Eukaryota; kingdom Viridiplantae; phylum Streptophyta; class Pinopsida; order Cupressales; family Cupressaceae; genus Cryptomeria; species Cryptomeria japonica. The sequence continues at coordinate 311,154,767 of NC_081408.1, forward strand.
CAACATCCCTCTATCAAGCATTCATCAATTCCATTCATCCATTTAGGGCTTGGAAGACATTGAAGAACAATAGGAGATTACCGACCGAAGATTGGCTTGTACCTCTCCATTGGGGGTTGGGTATGATTTCATGTTGTTTTCATGTCTTTGCATAAGCTTCAATATATCATTTATTCATGCTTTAGATCACTTTACATCTTGATTTAGAGCATTTACATTATCATTAACAAGCAATTAGGGTTTACTTTCTAGGTTGCTCTAGTTTGCTTACTTGCATTTTAGATCTTGCACACACACAAGGTCTGCACACACATTACTTTTACAATACAACTTGGCTATTCATGGAGGTGGAAATCACCGAAGCGGGGGTTCGACTAAGGCAAAACCCTATATAGCCACCCAAACACCTTTTTCAGATATAAGTGCAGGTTTCGAAACTCGGACGACGCCGCAGGTTGCATATCCAGAAAAAGCAGGTCGAGACAGCACCCCACACCAAATTGCAGAGCAGAATACCAGGACAGGGGCGTGGGGTGCCCTGGTCCTGTCAGGATAGGGGCGCTGGGCACCCTGGTCTCTGGGAGAGAGGCACTGGGCGCCCTGGTCCTCGTGACAGACAGCATTTCAGACAGTTTCTAGAGTGCAAAACAGCGGTTTTAGGTGCAGTTTCAGGTGCAGAATCAGGACAGTGGCGCCCACGAACATTTTCAGTCAAATTTTGACTCTGGGTATGCATCTGCATTCTTGTTTTATCCTTGTGTTTACAGCTTTCCATTGTTTAAGTTCAATTCTACAATCTTGTTATTGGTTCATACTTGCATTCTAGGGTTAGGAATTGGACTTGCATAATCTTACCTTTCAATTACAACAAAGGAATAGAAACCCTAATAGGTAGCCTGTGGCTCTCTCTTTCACAAAAAGAAGTAGCCAATTGTGCAATACCTCTAGGCTCTTTCATATTCCGTAATGTGTGACAAGAGGTAGGATTAGGACATGATAACCTAGTCTCGCTTTTTCCCTCACACAACAACATTTCCCTTCATTTTAACTTCTAATAGATAACTATAGGAAAGAGGTAAATTTAAATTTGTCTACTTTAGCTTTCTACATTTTTTTTAAATAGGAAAATGACAGTAATAAATACAATTAAAGTAGCATTTAAATAGTACAGAAAAACACTTAAAATATTATCATTTCACTTTCTGCATTTCCTTTTTTTTAATATAAATTACAGAGATAAATAGATGACAGATTTCAATAGAAGACATATTTAAATAAAAGACAAATTTCAGATAAATGAAAAAATTTAGTTAAAAGACAACAGCATAATACATTTCTTTTCCTTTGCAATTTATACAAAACAGAGTTAACCAAATCCACTCCTTTTTTATTCATTTTAAATTATCCATACATCAATAAAATACATCTTAAGGCTCAATCAATAATGTAGATTTCTAAATCATTTTACAATATATTTATAGTAGAAAAACTCTTTCCTTTACCATCCTTTCTTTACAACAAATACAAAAATTACATTCTTTTTTTTTCCTTTATGAAATTAAAATAAAATTAGCAACTCCTAGCTTTCCTTTTTCCTTCTTTTCCAAGCAACCTGCATACAAAATCTTTAGGTTGTGACCATGGAGTGCTCACCTCCCAGCCTAGGCTTACTAGAAGCCACCCCCGAGCTTTGAGAATCGATTCCTGGATGAGTTACACTCAAGCAAACACAAAAAAGGAAGGGGAAAAACTCAAGCAAACACATTCCCATCCCAAGGCTGAACTTTATCACATAGTGTGATATTTACATGGGTGGAAGTGGACCAAGTACCTTGAGGAGAACTGCAAGATAGTAGATCACAACCAACTCATGGCAACCAAGAACACAACAAAAATCTATCTTAACCCAACATCCTTATGACCCCCAAGGCATACATGCCATACGTTATCCCCTTATGCCCCCCAAATGCATAAACAAAACTATGCAGCAAGGGTCGCATAAACAAACCCTTGAGATCACTCTCATATTGAGAGCCTCTCACTCTAAGGCTATCAAACCCCTTCCACCCCCAAGACCATTCTACCCTCCCAAGGGTAAGAAGGCCTTGGATACTCCCAAAACATAAGAAAATGCATAAAAAGAAATAAGAGAAAGATCACATATACTTTCACAAAGGAAATACAAAGAAAGCAGCATTTACATTCAAGCAATCCTACAACCAGATTTCCAACATACAAGTAAGAAAATGCACCAACCTTGAATCTGCCAAGGGTTTTCTAGGGATAGCTTGGAGAAGAGCACCCCAATTTCATAAATCTTTTTCAGCAACACTTAGCCAAAATTCTATTGTAAAACTTGTTTTTTTTCAAAATTGCAAGATCTCCAAAGATGGAGAGTGGTGATTAACTCACTAAGTCTCAATCTCTTGCCTAAGAAGGCTTCTCCCACTCTTTCCAACCTCTTGGATAGAGTGAGAGGCTCCCATTCATTGGTCTTCCCTAGGTCTTATACACTCCCTAACCAAGGTACCTCAAGAAGAGGCATGTAACGGGAAGAGGAATGACACATACCAAGAAGGTTATCTACCCAAGGATGGCACTCCTAAAGATAAAATTTGGCCATCTAGGAGAACCCACTTTTTGGGGATGTAAAACAAGTCCTAGGGGAAAGACACATGGCCAAATTTGGCCTTCAGCCACAGGTACCCCATAGGGCCCTCTAAAAATGCTCCAAAATTGACTCTAGGAGTTGGTTTAACCCTTGGAAAGTCCACTTAAAGTTAACCTACGGGTCAACTCTGAGTTGACCCTCCTTATGGCTCACTATCCTAGATTTCTTGGAACCTTCAAGGATAATTTGTAAATATATCAATTAAACAAAAAATAAATCTCTCAAAAAGGTGACATGACAATTGCCAACACAACATACAACATATGTGTCAAGTGACACTATAAAAATAATTCCACATCACAAATACACACATGGCAATTGTCTCTTGAATGATTTAAACAATTTAATAAATACAATTTACACACATGCAAACATTTACATTTACGAATAAAATATGATACATATGGGGTGTTGTCTCTCCAAATAGACAACCCCTGGTTTTACAAACGTACATAGGCCTAGGCTTGATTCTCCATAATGTTTCCATGGTCACATGGATAATTTTCCTATGCATCTCAATTACACATTAGTACATCCCAATAGCCTCATATAATATTAAACATATAAATAAGAATACAAATCAATCACTCTGCATACAATTGACATCATACCAATCAATTTACCATATAACAAAGCAAATCCACATAAGCAATTATCATAATCCTCATAAATTTAATCCATTCATAAGATATGCATCATATTTCTAGCATCATAATAAAGTCTTGCAAATCAAATAATGACATACGCAATCTCAATACTATCCTATTCGAGAATCATATAAAATTCTATATCCACAATGCATAGAAATGAAACATCAATATATCAATGTTATCCAATTCCTGGGATCATATAAAGTTCTATATCCATAATGCATAAAAATAAAGCATCCATAATAGTCCCAACATAAAAATCACTGAAATGCTAGGATGGGTCAAGGTAGGGCCTCACACTTAGTCTCTTCACCACAAACAGTCCTTTACTGGTCTAGTCATCATTTTTAATCTGCATCAGGTATGCCAATCATGCCAACATTCTCCCCCTTTGGCATTGATGGTAACACCAACATAAACATCAACTAAAATCATGCAGCTTGGTTCTGAAATGTCTTTGTTGGACTTCACTCTTCTATTGGTTCTGCTCTTCTCTTCTTCATTTCTTCTCTCCCTTTCTGTTACACATCTTCTCCTCCTTAGGCTAATATATTTCTTTTCCCCCTTTGAGAACAATGCGAAAGGTTCATATGCATCGTCAATCATCAAATCTGTTGTTGTCTTCAATGCGAAAGGTAGATATGCATCGTCGATCATCAAATCTATTGTTGTCTGCAACATCTCTGCAAATCTCATCTAAGTTACTCCCCCTATGGAGTAGCCACCATTTCATCAATCCAGAGTGAAAAATATTCATTAAGCCCACTAGATTGATGCATATCCTGCATCTTAGTTCTTCTTATATAGGGGTCTGACCTCTAATTTACCTCTGAGGTACTCAAAGGTAGTCTTCGGCAATCATTTTGTGAAAATGTCTACTAGTTGCTCTTTGCTTGTCACATACTCCATTCTAACTTGTTTTTCCTGTACTCTCTCCCTCAAAAAGTGATATTTCAATTCTATGTGCTTTGTCCTTGCATGTAACATAGGGTTTTTTTTTTAAATATTAATAGCACTTGTATTGTCACAATAAATAGTTACTGGTTTAGACATATCAAGTTTAAAACCTTCCAACACATGTCTCATCTAGATTGCATGTGCTCGAAATTCATAGATGTTGCAACATACTCTGCCTCTATTGTTGACTGTGAAATACAAGTTTGCTTCTTACTTGTCCAAGCAACCAATCTACCTTCAAGAAGAAAATATCCATCGGTAGTGCTTTTTTGGTCATCAACATTGCCTTCCCAATCTCCATCAGTAAACATTTCTAAAGAAAAATCATTTTAATAAGGATATCATAAACCATAATCTATTGTTCCTTTCAAGTACCAAAATATCCTTTTCACTACTACCAAGTGAGTCTCCTTGGGATCCTTCTGAAATCTAACAACCAAACCAACATCATGTGCAATATTAGGCCTACTATGAACAACATAATGCAACTTATCAATCATGGACCTACATTATTTTTCATCAACAGAGGGTGAATCATCCTGTTTAGACAATTTATAACCTATCACCATTGGAGTACCAATCAGTTTACAATCCTCCATGCCAAATATTTTCAAAACTTCCTTTACATACTTACTTTGGCTAGATAAATATTCCACCATCCAATTGTTGGACCTGCAACCCAATAAAAACCTTAATCTCACCAATAAGAGACATCTCAAATTCTTTCTTCATCTCCTCAGCAAAATACATACATAAATCATCATCACCTCCAAAAATTATATCATCTACAAATACTTCATCTATCAACACTCTGTCTGCATCAGTCTTATAGATATATATTACTATCCTCACTGGTACGCTGGAATCCTATCTTGATTAGGTGTGCATGCAATCTTTGAAACCATGCTCTCAGTGCCTGCTTCAATCCATACAATGCCTTATGTAACTTTCAAAACATATCTTTATCCTCAGACAAAGCAAATCCATCTGCTTGTTCTATGTACACTTCTTCCTCAAGGATGCCATTAAGAAAAACATATTTAACATCCATCTGGTAGAACTTAAAGCCTTTAAATGCAACATAAGCAAGTAGCATTCTTATTCCTTCCAATATTTCCACGGGTGCAAAGGTTTCTCCATAATCTTCTCCTTCTTGTGCATAGCCTTTGCATACCAACCTTTCTTTATTCCTCACAACCTTTCCTTCTTCATTCAACTTGTTTCTACAGACCCATTTAGTGCCAATCACATTCTTGTATTCCAGTCTTAGAACAAGTATCCATGTATTATTCTTCTCTATTTGATCTAATTCCTCATTCATAACATTAATCAAATCATCATCCTTCAATGTCTCTCTTACTATTTTAGGCTCCATAGTAGAAATCAGATAGGAGTTTTCTCCAATTTTCCTTCTTGTTTGTACACTAGCATTTTTATCTCCTATTATTTGTTCTTCTGAATGATTTAGTTTGACATATTTTGGTATTACTAGTTCTGGTGTTGTGCCTTCTACTTGATGTTCTTCATCTTCTTCATCACTTTCTTCATTTACTGGTTGAGCACCTATTTTTGCATTTTCCTGCTCATCATTCTTTTGCACTTCTGGTTTAATAAACACAAGTTTGTCTTCATCTTTCTCAGGTTTAGATCTGTTGGTCTTATCGTATTTCTCAGAGAGTTCATATACCTTCACATTTACACTCTCAATGATCCTTTTTGTTCTCTTGTTATAACATTTGAAGGCCTTACTCTTTCTAGAGTAACGAAGAAAAATACCTTCATCACACTTTGCATCAAACTTTCCAGTGAAATCATCACGTTTAGTGAAACATTTACTCCCAAATTTTTTAAAGTAACTTACATTAGGAGTCTTGCCATGCCATAATTCATAGGGTGTTTTGTTGTTACCTCTCTTGACAAGTACCCGGTTCAAAGTGTAAACAATAGTGCTAACTGCTCCTCTCCAAAACATTTTTGGTACTTCACCTTGAATCAACATGGTTCTAGCAGCTTCAAAAATTGTTATATTCATTCTCTTTTCTATCACATTCTATTGTGGAGTTCTAGGAGTTACACCTACCTCTTGATTCCCTGTTCATCACAAAACTTCACGAACTCATCAGAAGTAAATTCTCCTCCCCGCTTAGATCTCAAACATTTCAAATTCTTCCTATTTTCTTTCTCAACTAAAGTTTTGAATGCTTTGAATTTACCAAATGGCTCAGAATTTTCTCTTAGAAAAGTTACCCACGTCATCTTGGAAAAATCATCAGTGAAAATCATGAAATATCTATCACCAAAATAGATCTTAGTCCTCATAGGACCACAAAGATCAGTATGAACCAAATCTAGAATATTTTATGAAGAGAAAGACTTACTCTTAAAAGATACATAAATCATCTTACCCATCTGACAATCCTTACATAACACATTATCTAGTTTAACAAGCAAGGGCAAACCTCTCACAATACTTGATTTACTAACCTTTATCAAATTGTCAATATTGACATGACAAAACCTCTTGTGCCATAACAAATTGTCTTCAATGTTTTCCACCAAACAACTATTCACATGAGTATTCAGATGAAATAGATTACCTCTTGTCTACTTTCTAGTAGCAATCAATTATCCATTACTTCCAAGAATTCTGCACATTCCACTTTTAAGTTCTAGAAGATATCCCTTATCATTTAATTGACCAACACTCAAAAGGTTATGTTTTAATCCCATCAACCCAAAAGACATCATCTGCATTACTTTTTCCATTTAATGAAATAGTTCCTTTACCTTTAACCATGAAGGGTGAGTTGTTACCAAACCTTACCACACTGCCATCAAATGCTTCAAGGGATAAGAACTTGTTTCTATCACCGGTCATGTGGTGTGAGTAACCACTATCTATTACCCATTCATCATTGCTATAAATGTGAGATACCAAGGCCTTTTCATCATTCAGATCTTCCTTCACAACAACAAACACTATCTCCTCAATGTCATATTCTTCTAATTCTTCATCTGTCACACCTTCATCCACTGCAACATAGCAAAGTTTATGTTCTTTTCCTTTAAATTTCCTGAACTTTTCCTTTCTATCACCGTTAGGATAATTTGCAGCAATGTGTCCAATATTATTGCAGGAAAAACACTTCAAGGGTAATTTACCTTTATACTTATTGGTGCCTCTAGGAAATATTTTAGCCAATAGTGCCTCAAGTTCCATCAGATGGTCTTCTTTATCATCCTTACCTCTGCTACTGCCATGACTAGACCCGCATTCATGATTATGACAAATATCCTTTCCTTTCTTCACAAATGTACTGGTTACAGAAGCTTTAAAAGCAGATTCAAATGGTTTTGAAACACTATTATCAAATTTGTTTAACTCAAACGCAGTCAACTTTCCAATAAGAGAATCAATAGTGAATTTATCTTTAGAAATAGATCTTAGTTCTTGAATTGTAGAAACTCTCATAGCATATTGTGGTAGGAGATTTCTAAGTATTTTAATAACAACAGTATCATCATCCAACTTACCTCCAGCACTCTTAATACCACCTACAACTTCTTTAATTCTTTGGCCATACTATGCAATGTTCTCACCATCAACCATTTTCATGTCATCAAATTTACTTCGTAAACTTTCTTCTCTTTCTACTTGTAAATGTTCATCTCCTCCATAAATCAATTCTAATTTCTCCCATACCTCAAATGAAGTTTCTAATCCATGAACATCTATAGACTCAGAATCAGATAAAGTACTTACAATTGCTTCCAAGGCTTGAATGTTTTCTTCTTGTTCTTTAAGATCATCTTCTGTCAAGGGGTTGGTAGTAAGAGCAACATACTTGTTTATCACATGATTCCAATACTGAGCACCCAATCCTTTAATGTATATCTTCATTCTATCTTTCCATATCTAATATTTGTCCTTACTAAACTTGGGACCCTCATTCTTGATCATCTTTATTTAGGATCTTTCCCTCAAGCTATTAAGCTTTCTGCACATAGAGGACCAATGCTCTGATACCAATTGTTAATCTTATAGGATCTGGTTAATACTGAGAGGAGGGTGAATCATTATTAACAACAAAAATCAAACTTAAAACTTGAACTTCAAAACTTGACCAAAATCAATCATAAACCAATAATAAACTCTTTACCATTACTGATAATCACTAATAACCAACTGTTAAACCGGTTTATCAAAACTGCTCATTAAGTGTTCATCAACATGCATAAATTGAAAGTAAAATATAACAACACATAAAAACATTCACCATATGAACACCATATTTTTCATGTGGAAACCCAAATAGGGAAAAACCATGGTGGGAATTGGTACCCACAAAAATTGTGCACTCTTTCGGAATTCACCTTGTTAGGAGCCTAGCCTGGTTAGAAGCTTACAAAGATGCCATGTTAGGAGCAGACCCTGTTAGGAGTCACTTGGTTAAGGGATTTAGATGTTCAGCCCTGTTAGTAGCTTTGACCTGTTAGGATCAACCTCATAAGAGGATTTAACACTCAGATGTTGAGCTACTCAGTTAAGGGATTTACAATGTCAAGCCTGTTAGGACCTACCCAGTTAAGGGATTTTGTTGTTGTAACTGTTAGGATAACAACAGTGAATGATCTAGGTATAGCACTTAACTGCTTGCTTGATCAAATCCAATTCTTGCTCCAAATCTACTACACTCTGGTAGATCTCATACTCTAGTTCGGCTTCACACTCTTCTCAAAACCACTGACACAACAAACATCAACTGTACCGACATAAATAGCCTTTACAACTTAGCCAGTTACAAAACCCTAAGACTTACAACATAGATCATCAAAGATCTTTTACAACTTATTATAAATCATCATTGATTATTGTATGGATCATTACAATCAATTACAAATCAATTACAACTGTTGAATGATCATCGCATCTTGATCTGATACAAAGTCAAACCCTTAGAACACTCTTCTAAGAGCTTTGTTGTTTACCAAGAAATTCTCTCTCCAAATGTGCCAAAACATCATTCAAACACTTCACATGGTTTCAACCACATCATAACCAACATTTGAACTTAATGTAGATCACGACCAAACCAAAAATCATTACTAGTTAAGAGAATTCTTTACTGGTCCTTAAACCCTTCTTAAACCCTAGCAAAAATACAACAAAAATCATGTTTATGATTTTTGATAACCAAAACATGATGTGGTTATGGTCAAATACATATTATAATGATACAAACTCACATTTCAAACTACAACACTTCAATCATCACCAATCGCCAGATTTAATCAAAACATTTCCTCCTTTACCGGTTAAGGTCCTAATTCCCAGTTCATTATCTTCAATACTGGTAAGATATTTTTGGTAGACCAAAAAGACTTAGATGACAAAATACAACATAGTAAACATCAGTTGCCATCAATGACAAATAACTGATAAAATTCATCCAATCATGCATTCTCAATCTCTTCATCACAAATAGTCCTTTACCGATTCAATCATCATTCTTCATCTGCATCAATTATGCCAATCATGCTAGCCAAAATTGTATTTGGGTTGACGAATAAATCAAATACAATGGAATAAGATATATTGATAAAAGACTGAAAATGAACCCCAAAAAATCCTGTGTACTTCAATGTTCAAAAAGTAGTGAAATTAAAAGAATGTATACCGATTTTAATGATTGGTAGAATATCAATTGCACACCGATTTTAAAAAAAGAAACATGTACAAATAAAGCATGCCGATATGAATCATTGGTTAGCCAAAAAGAGAGGAACCAATTATACTAATCGATAGCATCTTAGGAAATCTGATACTATCTATCAAATGAAAACAGAGGAGTATGACATAGGGGAAGATAAGAATTCTTATTGTTATTAATGGTTACAAAAAAAATGAATATCGATAACAAAAGGAACGGTATTGCCTAGGGAATACATGTCGAGTTAACCAAAGAATTAACTGATAACATAGAAGGAAATAAACCCAAAATTATAGTTGGTTAATATGCTAAAGACTATAGCAATAAGATAAAGATTGCAAGCCAATTATAATAATCGTCTCATAAAGTGACAAAAAGCAAAAGAAAATTTGAAAGGAGTGAAGCATTTTTTTGCAGGGAAGAAAATATGTACATTGATTTTATTAATTGGTTAACCAATGCAAACATATCGATTTTTATTAATTGGCCACAAATAAAAAAACCTACCGCTTTGATATCAGATAGTTAATAAGTGAAATCAAACCAATAGTAATCAGTTAATAGTAGGAACAAATTGATTATAGTAATTGATTAGCAAAGAGCGAATGTGGTCGAACAGAGTTAAGAAACTAGGAGACCAACATTGAAAGGGATTACATGTCGATTTCAATAATCGATTAACAAAAGAAAACATGCCAATTGTATTGATCATTTATTACAGATTATCATTTGGTTAATACCATGTAGAAATCGGTTAACACAGAACATTAATCAATTAAAGCAGTATATCAAATGATTTTTAAAGGAAGTATACTATATAAAGCAATCGATGAATAACATAAAGTAAATCCATTATATCAATGATTCATATAGAGAACTAGGGGTAAATAAAGTAGCATGCGAAAAAGAACAAAGGCTTTATATGGGAAGATCTAGAACCCGACAATTATCATATACAACATTATTAAACCAATGCAAATTCAACCTAGATGCGGCAAAGAAATTGAGGAAAAACAAATACATAGAGGAGGAAAGGAAAGCTCAAACATATAATATTATTTTAAATATTAAATAATTTAATCTACCAAAGATAAGCTAATTCAAAGGATAGCTTCCAACCTGGAGTCCTACGCCCGATAGAGGCAGTTTCCAATGTTACAGAGGAATCCTTGATTATTTCCCATACACCTGATTCAAGAGCTCAAAATTTCTCAGAAAATTTCTTCCCAAGCATGAATTTCCCCCTTCAAATCCTTTCAATCTAAACCAATTCAAATCTAGAAACCCAAAATTCCCCAGTTCGATTCTAAAACCCACACCCAAAGTTCTGAAAAAAATTCACCATGCAAATTCAAAACCCCCACCAAGATTTTTAGAAAATTCTCACATGAGAGAATTCCTCCCTCCTATTTTTTTTTCTGAAAAAGTCGAGATGCCTTTCTGAAAAGGTAATCTCCTCATAAAAACTAGCATGCAATCTTTTTCCACTATCTCCAAAAATAGCCATTTCATAACTCCCGTCTCCACTACTAAAATTAATTTTATTTTATTTTATTGTTTTATTAATTTCCTATGCACACAAAACTATAAATTGAAATATTTAATTTGCAAATTAAACTTATCTGCAATTATTTTTCAAAAATGAATAAAATGATTAAACCTTTTATTTCATTTAATTAATTTAATTTTAACACTATACAAATTTCAATCTACTATTTATCATTAATAGATTAATTCATTAATTCATTTTATGAATTAATATTAATTTTACTCTTAACAACAATATTAAATAAACATTAAATTGCACTCTAGAATAACGAACTATGTACTAACAAAAAACACAAAGGACTAACATGACAAATAACTAACATGACTGGACAACAAAATACAAGGATACCTGACTAGCATCTCGTTCCCGTAGTAACCAAGGTCATGTCAAGGGTCTAACTGATAACTCATATCCATTGGGTCATAGAGCATGCTCAGACTTCAAGATTTAGGTGGAGTCGATTCTCAGTACCTACAGCTGCATAAACACACTATGGAGAATATACATATAATCCATATAACATTATACCTTGAAAAGGTAATGGAAGCGACATAGCTTACTCATAAAGAGTAGTGTGATGCTTTTCCCATTCACTCCAACACATCAAAGCTAAAAAAAATGTACATCAGATCAAATAAACATCGATAAGCATACTAATAAAATCATAACAAAACTCATATATAATCCATCTTGGTAATCATCTGACTAACTAAACATATCTAGCATCATATAAACACATCATATTCATCATCATGTAAATCATCATCCATCGATCCAAAAAGCATAAAACATAAATAACCACATATAAATCCATGAGACATAAAGTGTATTATATCTAGAGTCATAATCAAACCAACACCATATAGGATCTATGCCAATAAGAAACTCAAAACCATAGAGTCTGGAAATCCATAAAGAGAACGAGCACTAGAAATTGGCCCCAAGATGGAGACTTTTCTCCTTGCTTTGAAGGAAGCACAAGATGCCATGGCAACTGATGAACTGGCATATCTTCAATCAGAAGAGATGGAGATATTTCTTTTCAGTGGGCACATCTCAATTTTGGAGAGTTTAAAGAACGGTTGGGATAGTCACTTGAGCTCATTGAAAACCATTTTTGCAGATTTCTTTAAGTTCATGTAAAGTCTGTATGTATATATGCTATTGTATATAGAGTTCTGGTTTGAATTTTGGCATCCGGATCCCTACCTTTGCCATTGATGTCAAAGGGGAAGTGTAGAAAAGTGAAAAATAGTGTACTCATCTTAGGGAGAGTTCCAAAATTTTGGAATTTTGAGATTTTGAGTTTTGCAATGTATATATGTTGGTATTCATTTTGTCATAGTCATTTTTCACTAATTGTTGCCATCAATTCCAAAGGGGGAGATTGTTGGCAAGAGACACTGTACAACTAGTCAGATATTGTCATTGAAGTCAACTCCAGTCAAGCGATTCTATCTACAGTTCATAATTGTCCTATACCGAAAGTCATTTTGAAGATATGGTTAAGTCTGGTGAAGTTAGAACAAAGCATCCATCAATGTTCAATATATTGATTGGTATCTCATCCTAGATGATTTTTTGTTTTGTTTTGGAGATATGTGAAGCTTGATATATGTTTAGTGTACCTTATTCCATGATTTTAGCCTCTGGTGATAATTCATGTCCAAGTTAGCAGATCCAGTAATATCATTTTTTATTAGAATAGTGTAGTATGGCCGACTTGTATGTGTGATTATTGTACAATTTTGGTGGAGCCAATTTGGTGATTTTTTTTGTGTTTGTGAATGATAAGCCAACTTGTGGGAAGTGTGTGGACAATTCTTTTTGGTCTACACATGCATTGGAGATCAGATTCAGTCGACAACACTTACACATCTCATTATTTGTTAAGCATTCTTAAAGTTGGCATGTAGAAGACCTAATTTCTTTTTGTGGAAATATAAGAGCAATATATATGATCATTTTGAGTATCGGTGGTTATGCAAGAGCTGTTTATGTAGAGCACAATATATCACTGAGAGTGAGGGTGAATTAGTGATTATAAACAATTTCAAACAATGTGTGAAACCGGTAGTATAATAAAAGCACTAACAAGAAATCACACACAAGAGAACATCACATAACACCAGATATATGAGGAAAACACAATGTAGGGAAAACCTCGGTGAGAAATGCTGCTAGAGATCTATTGGTCCAATCCAGCCTCATAGTGAAATAACAGTTTTACAATGTTTAGGGAACCAAACCAAGGAGCATCAACCCCTAGCAATTTATGGGCACCTACCCAAAGGATCACCAACCCCTATTCTATTATGAGCACCAACTCAAGAAGCACAAACCCCTGCACCAAGAACCCACTCAATGAAATACAATGAGATATAAAATCAATACAATGATAAACACTTGGTTACAAATGAGTTTTGTAACACCTGGAAACTATTCACTCTGTCAGTTAAACTCTTATTTGTCACACTACTTCTTTTCTACTGGTCTTATTTTCTTACTTTTTGAACCCTCTACAACTCAGTTTCAGCCTTGCTAGATCTTCTCTAAAACTCACTCTACTCTCCTTCACTCTCTTCTGCTATCTTACTATTTCAGACACTATCAGCTTAATAGACTGCTATACTTTGTAATAGTTTATCGGTTAGCTTAACCCTTGATGGTTAAATCTTCCTTACCAGTTCTTCTCCAACACTAAGTCACTTCAATATTTTCTATCTCACTCAAAATGATCAAATTTTGCCTCCCAGAGATTTACTATATCATAAATCTCTCATAAAGAATCACCTCTCAACCTCCTTAAGTTTTTGATCTGCATATTTATACATATTCTTTCCTGCCAAAACAAAAGAACTCAAACTTCACATGGTTAGGATTTTCTTCACTGACCTTAATCCATATCAAATCGGATCTCATCTTTCTAGAATTGACAACCTACAATAATACAACAAAAAGCTCTGCCCTCTTTTTATTCTTCCTATGAACATTTACTATATTTAGCAAACTCGACTTTGTTCATCAGTCTTGATTTGTCGATCACAATAAATGATCTAATAGTTTCCTTCTCTAGATCAATAAGTCAATTAGATATCCTTCTTTGATGATAATGTTAAAGAATAAAATCTTTGCCCTTCGATCTATTTTGAGCCGCAATCATCTGCAACTAATCCGTTATTTTTGCAATCAACATTTAATACGGACATAGTTGGCAACTACCTCACTGGCACACCATTCACCTACCATTGCACATTTGCCACTTGGAGTCCATGTGACATCTCTATCAACATCCATCTCACTTGATTGTGTTGGTTCAAACTCAGTCACCGACTGAACATGCTACCGATATACACTAACCGATTAACCTTCATATCCTGCACTTCACTATTCTGTTGGTTAGGTCATGTTATATTGGACTGCATTTACTGGGTTTTCTTTCTTATCAGTTGACAAACTTACTAGTTGACATCTCATACCAGTTGACATCAACATGCCAATAATCTCCAATGGCGGTAACAATATCTTGCATATCAGTTGACATAATTACTAGTTGACATCAGTGACAATACAATACCAATAATCTCCCCATTTGGCATTGATGTCAACACCCATATTATTGGGTTAACTTCTGCAACTTGGGCTCACAATATGCACTATCTCCAACTCTGGTTCTTTCTCCAACTATGAACTTTCTCCCCCTTTGACAACAATGATAAAGGGCCAGGACAACTTTCTGAGGTCTCCCCCTTTGCAGGTAATTTTGAGGCTAGACTACTTTTCCCTTTCACCTTGTAGTCCAATTTTTATGAAGTATAAATTGAATAGACAATGAAAAACAACCACAAACATGCACTAATGAGCACATTCTCCCTGGTGAAGTTACTCTCTCAGTCAAGCTGATTGTGACTTTGATAGATAGACAAATTGAATAGACAATTTTCCAAAGTCCCAAACCTGATTTCCTTTTTAATACTAAAAATTATGTTAGACCTGTGAATTGAAGAGACACCTAACATAACTATGAAAATCAAAAACAAGTTGGGGATGCGTATTCTCCCCATGAGTACAACATATGGTCCAAGAGTTAATAATGTATGGCTATGAACTCCCCCTAAACCACAAATCTCTATACACATTTAAGTGCATAAAGTTGGTGAGAAAACTCGTAACCTATGTCTTAGATATTTAAATATGTTTACCGGTAGAGGTTTTGTGAAGATATCAGCAACTTGTTCACTTGTAAGAACATATTCTACCTTCACTTCTTGATTTGTGACCTTCTCTTTGAGAAAGTGGTGTTTGATAGCAATGTGCTTTATCCTTGAGTGCATAACTGGATTCTTTGAAATGTTAATTTCACTTGAGTTATCATATCGAATTGAAATAGGGTTAGATATTTCTATCTGAATGACCTTGAGATTTTGCTTCATCCATAACACCCAAAGACAACATGTAGCAGCAGCAATATATTCTACCTTGATAGTAGATAAGGAGACTGAATCCTTCTTCTTATTGTGCCATGAAACTAACCAGTCACCTAAAAAAGAATGCACCACTGCTTGTGCTTTTCTAGTCATCAATACAACCTACCCAATCAGCATCAGTGTAGGCTTGTAAAGTGAAATCTCCTTGCTTTGGATACCATAAGCCATAATTAAGTGTTCCTTGTAGGTACCTGAAGATTCTTCTAACTGCATTCTCATGTGACTGTTTAGGTGCATCTTGAAATCTTGCCACCATACAAATTGTCTGCACTATATCTAGTCTTGAGGCAGTAAGCTATAATAGACTACCAATCATGGATCTATATAGGGTCTGATCCACTTTCAGTGACTCATCAACTTTGCTCAACTTGCATCCGATCACCATGGGGGTACCTACCGGTTTGTTGTCTTCCATCTGAAACTTCTTCAACATATCTCTGCATACTTGGTTTGAGAGATAAATATTCCTTTATCTTGTTGTGAAATTTGCAAACCAAGAAAATATGATAGCTCTCCAAGCATTGACATCTCAAACTCTGATTGCATCTAATCAGCAAACTCTTTACACAAGATATCCTTGTTGCCTCCAAATATTATATCATCCACATATACAACAATAATCAAGTGATTTCCATATGCTTTGATGTACAGATTACTATATACACTTCCCTTTATGAAACCTTTCTCCTTAATATACTTATCCAACCTTGAATACCATGCTCTTGGAGCCTGCTTTAAACCATACAAATTTTTCTTCAACTGACATACGAAAGTTTCATCATCATGCAGCAGAAAACCTTTCGGTTGTTCTATGTAGACTTATTCTTCCAAATTACCATTCAAGAAAGAAGACTTGATGTCCATTTGACATACCTTGTATCCTTTGAAGTTAGAGCTAAGAACATTCTAATAGCCTCAAGTCTTGCAACCGGTGCAAATGTTTCTTCAAAATCATTTCTTTCTACTTGAGAAAACCCTTTGCACCCTAACCTTGCATTATGCTTGACAATCTTACCTTCTTCATTCATCTTGTTCTGATAGACCCATTTAGTACCTATGACATTGTTATTTTCTGGTCTAGGAACTAATTCCCAAGTCTTGTTCTTTTCAATCTATTGCAGCTCTTCCTCCATTTCATCCATCCATTTCTCACTTTTGTTAGCCTCATTGAATGTTTTGGGTTCCATTTCAGTCATGAGGCAGAAATTCACTTGTTCATTGTTCCATGCAAGTATTCTTCTTTTTTGTACACCGTCACTTTTATTTCCTATAATCTTCTCTTTCAGGTGATTTTTCTGCACATATCTATTAGGGGTCTTGCTGGGTGCTTTTCCTAGTTCATTTTCTGACTGAACTTCATCTTCATCACATGAATCATCATACTGGTTTACATGTTCTTGTTTTCCTTTATGCAAATCTTGATCAACTCTTACATGCACACTTTCAATGACTCTTCATAGTCTTTTATTGTAGCATTTGTAGGATTTTCTATGAGTAGAATAACCCAAGAAGATGCCTTCAACACTCCTAGAATCAAAACCACCTAAACTATCTTAATCTCTCTTGATGGAGCGTTTACTTCCAAACACTTTCAAATATTTAATTGATGGCTTCCGGTCATACCACATTTCATAAGGTGTCATTCTGCCATTTGTTCTCAGCTGAACCGGTTCAATGTATATGTTGTTCTCCATTTTGAAAACTTATGTTTCTTCTCTTTACAAGTGAAAATTACTACCTCTATGTGGCAATGGAAGAGAACAACAAAAGTTTGAAATAAAGACAACAATACGAGGTTCTAGAATTAGGAAACATCCTAAACTTCAAGCTTATAAAGGCTTGGGCAAGTGAACCCTTTTAAAGACTATTTTCTCACAAAAATAGTAAATGGTTTGCAGAAAACTAGTGTAAATTCCTGCAAACTTTCCTTACTGACTAGTACAACTAATCTAAATGGAAAATTGATTTTCCTATTTAAAAAAGGATCACAAAATGCAACAAAAACCAATAGATAAACCAGTGCCTTATCCAAGCAACAGAGTCATCTACAATAGACTGCAACTTGACAAGAGAAACTAGTACACAAATCATAAGTTCCTGATCTATCAACTCTAAATATGCCTCACATACACAGAGTCCTAATCTGCACCAGATTTCATCATCAAATCCACACTAGAAATACTGATATCAATGACTTTGTTCAAAGTATATTTATATTTTTCTCCTTAAGAAAAATACTCAAAACAACATCATTAGATGCCTAGCAAATCATTCAAATAGGCAATCCTTGATTACTTAAACAGAATGAATACTAGTACAATGACATAGAGACAATACAAATCTAAATTTAAATTCTCTGGACTATATATTTTATTCCTCTATCAGAAGGTTACAAGTACATCATATTTGATTCAGAAATTGCTAAGACAAAGGCCTGTATTAAGTTTCCCAGAGTTTAGCTACAAAAAATTGGGTGCCTTTTCTAGGTAGCCTTGGTATCCTTTTATAGAAATCAAGATGCAACAAGCTTCAGACTACCTAGAAGAAAAATCTTACCCTCACAGTCACTTATTGTAAAAGTTATATTTATGTGCCATTGCAGTTGAGGGAGATATCTAACATTCTTTCTGGGATGCGTGCTTCATTAATTTACTGGGCATTCATTTGGAAAATGGCTGAAAGGGTCATTTCCTATTACCCAAAATCGGATACAACCACCGTCAGCTTCATAAAGCTGGTGGATCATCTTGTGCCAAAGTATTGATGAGTTCTTATCTAAAAAATAAACACAAAGCCGCGAACCATTATGTCCTTCGCAGATATCCTTGCAGATCTCCCTGGATACCTCTCACCAACCCTTTTTCACCTTGAAGAAATGTCAAATATAACTTGCACAGCTCTACTGCTATTTCTTTTGAATATTTAAATTTTATTTGGCACCAACAGATAAGGAGGTCTTCTTTCTAAGAAACTTTTATTTAGTCACCATGTCATGGCCTTTAAGGTTCGAATGTGTTTCCATTGTGGTATAGAGACAACCATCTGATCATGGGAAACTAACACGCCCTTTAACTTTTTTTAGTAATCCGCTTAGAAATGGGCCCTACCACTTGGTCTCTAGTTGTTAAAAACTTAACAGCTACCTCTAGTTTTCCACCGTAACCACTTACCTTAACTACTGGCATTAACCGTTGTCACACTTGACCTACAGAAAATCATCACTTTCTATCTGAAAAATAACTTCTAAGATCCCAAGGTCACTGCCCCAAAAATACTTGTTTTGGGCTACACTTGACTACAGAATTAGATTCCTTGGATCGAGAGATTTCCAACGATATATGACAAATCCATATTTGGGCAAAAATTCAACCCTCAGCCATCAATCCCTCTACAAGTCAGTCATTTAAGCTTTTGCCTTTTCACCACAGTCTGAAACTATATTTTAACCTGACTTTCCCATGCAGGTTTTGGCCACATATCACCTCCTGGTTCGCTCGTAAGTCCCTTTGGACTCCACCTGTCTTACCACCTCACCAGTCGCCAAGTCACAACCATTAACATTCGAGAACCTCCATCTTGTGATATGGCAAAAACCGTAGATCTTCCTTGAACTTGCTTATTCTTTACTTCCTCCAAATTGTTCTTCCTATGAGTCCCACTGCTTAGTTGCCAAGTCATGCTTCTTAGCCATCGAGCATCTTTCCATCGTGACATGGCAACCACCATCAGATCATTCATCCAACTGTCAGATCCCTATTGACATGCCCACCGATTAATTCACCTGGGCTACTCTCTCCTCTAGTGGGCCTGCCATGTGTCACTTCTTGGTTTGCTTCGAGCCCACCTAGACTGCCACCATAACTGCCATGTCATCAATTGCCATGTCACAGGGGATAACCATCATGCACCTTTGCATAGCGGTATAGCGACAACCGTTAGATTGGCACAAACCTTCTCGGTCTTTACCTCTTCATCCATCCATACTACGTGTTAGTTTATGACTGGCCACCGGATCTACTTGAGCATGGCCTCATTCACCACCTCAGCACCGCTAGACCCATCACCTGTTCTGGTTTGTTAGGCCTCAGTCTTTTAGCCAAACCTCCCCTTCGGCAAGTTGCTTTCATTTTTTATTGAAACCTTAGTTTCATCAATACCTTTTATGTCGATGAAACTGATCCCTTCAGTGAGTCCCTATAATGATCCATCGAAGCCAAGGTCTCATCGATGTTCATTTTGATGACACGCCACCTATCTTCCTCATGTTATCACTGGACCTTCCACCTCAGCAGCTGTGTGTCACCACGTGGCACCTCATGATTTGCTCAGAGTCCACCTCGGTGCCACCTATCTTGAGGGTATTCATTCTGGGCACTTCACAACCATGGTATAGCGACAATCATGGTTAGCCCTAGAATTTCACCCCACCATTGATCTGCCTTAGATCTACCATTGGGTTTTAGCGATCTGCTCAATCATTAGCCTCTCCTGAGTAGCTCTCTCTTGTGCCACAACGTTACCACATGTCCACCACTTGTCTTCCACCTCATCAGTCACCAAGTCACGGCTATTAATAGTCGAGCACTCTCACATTGTGGTATAGTGATGACCATTCGATTGGATCAAACCCGCTTGATCCTTAACTTGAATCACTCACCTCTTTTCGGCATGTTCTTAGTCGCCAAGTCGCGATGATAACTTGGCAGGCATCTTTTCATCATGATATAGTGACCACCGTCAGATCTTTTGCATCACCATCCGATGTTGCCTAATCTACCCGACTGTTAACCATGGCTGATCTGCTTCCTTCTATCGCGTGTCACCATGTGGCATTCCCTGATTCGTTTATGAGATCTACCTGGGCACCACCTGCCATGCGTCAACCTCTGGTTTGCCACCTGATCCACCTGTGGCCTCATCCGCCACATCAGCACCATTAGACCCACTATTTCACTTTGTTTTGTTCAGCATCATTCTTTCGGCCAAACTTCCTCTTCGGCAAGCTGTTCATATGTCTCATCGAAACCACAGTTTCATTGATGCCCTTATTTTATCAGCGGGACCATCTGATATTTCTTTGATGTGCCTTTGTCGATGGAAATGAGCTTTCGGTGAAACTATTTAGAGGGTCATCATGGCCAAGGTCTTCTCAGTATTCATGTCTGATGACATGCCACCTATCTACCACGTGGCACTCCTTGATTGGCTCTGGGGTCCTTATCCTGACACCTTACCATGACCTCCACTAACTGCTCGAATGAACCTCTTCATAACTATCTGCCTTAACTAGTTGCACTAACTATCAGCCATAGTTCACCACTAGTGGTTTGTCACCAAGTCACAGGTAATAACCATCGAGTACTTTTATGTTTTGATATAATGATAGTCGCAAGATCTAACGAAACTTGCTCGATCTTTAGGATACCCTATAGATACATAAGAAAAGACATAGGACCTAGGAAAAATTAAAATTTTATCAGAACTCACCTAGGCCTAGACTTAAAAGGGGGCCCCTCTTGATGACGCATAGACCCTTCCACTTAAGTGGAAAAAGGCAACGAGCAAAGACCTTTAATCAAAAGAAAGGGACATTTTGAACCTTGAACCTTGAACCAATTTGCAAATGGTTCAAAACTGACATAACGCATTCTCACTTGCTTATTAAAAAAACATTACAAAGCCACGACTCATGCAAGAGAAATGGTTGAACCTTGAACCTTGAACCAATTACATTCAAGGGTTCAAGTTCAATATGAATTACAATAATGCGCTACAAAGGTTTAATTTTTTTTTTAAACGTTTTCATGAAAAAGGAAAAACCCTAAACCCTCAAGATTTTATAGGTCTCAGCAGTATGTACTGCTTCCTTCCACTACATATCCGGTATGTTTTCCTCATTCAACATAGTTCTTGGCATCTCCTTGACAGTTCAGTTTTTCCTTTCTACAACACCATTTTGTTGAGGTGTTCTTGGGGTTGAATATTGTCTTCTGATTCCATGCCTCTCACAGTATTCTACAAACTCATTTGATGTGAACTCACCACCCCTGTTTGATCTCAAACACTTCATCTTGCATCCACTTTCCCTCTCAACAATCTTCTGAAAGATTTTGAACCTCTCATAAGCTTTTGATTTGTCATGTAGAAAAGTGACCCATGCCATTCTTGAGAAATCATCAATGAACAACATGATGTATCTCTCATCAGCTAAAGCTCTTATTTTGGTTGGACCACACAGATCTATATGCACAAGTTGGAAGGGCCTTGAGGTATTATGTTCTTTGATCTTGAAGGTTACCTTTGCTTGCTTTCCTCTTAGACATTCATCACAAAAAGTACTTGCCAGTTTGATAATTGGTGGTATATGCCTCACATATCCTTTCTTTCTTACTTTGACCAAATTATAAAAATTTATATGGCCTAATCTTTTGTGCCACAACCATCTCTCATCTACTTGTCCCATCATGCATTGGGACTCAAAGTATTCCTTCAGATTATACACATTTCTATATGTTCTGTTGCCTTATGCAGCAATCTATCTGGTACTATCCTTCCTTATCTAACAACCGGTAGAGTTAAATGTGAATTTGTATCCTTTAACACACATTTGACTCACACTTAGAAAATTATGATTTAGTCCTTCCACATAGTATACATCATGTGCTTTTAATTTTCCATCTATGTTTAGAGTATCTTTGCCTTTTATCTTGGTGGAAGAGTTGTCTCTGAACCTCATTGGACCTCCATTCCAATCATCAAACTTGATGAACTTCTTTTTGTCTCTAGTCATGTGATTGGAACATCCATTGTCTAAAACCCATAAATTTCTTCTTTCTACATGCAGGGCATTCTGCACAATTAGACTTGATTCTTCTTTATTCTTATCCTTCTCAACCCAAACTGGGTTGGATTCCTTCTTCTTGTTAGTTGCAATTTTCTGCTCTGGTTTTTCTTCTAGTTTCTGATTTGATACTAACTTCTTTTGCTTAGAAGTCCTGAGTTTGCAATGCTTTGCAATGTGGCCAACATTTTGATAATGATAACATTTCACATTGATATTGAAAGATGAATTTGAAATACTATTGTAGGACACTGACTGACTTCTCCTACATTCATAACTCTTATGACCAAAACCATTACATTGATAACAAGTGACATTCATCTCCCGGAGTGTAGCAAACAATTTTAAGCTTTCAAAACTAGTAGGGGGCTTATGCAACAAACTACAATCAGCAATTCTATGACCAAACTTATTACACTAGTAACAGTAACCATGGAATTTGGGTACATACCAATCTTGATGCATTGGACTGGAAAACCTTTGTCTTATCAGATATTTTCCTCTCATGCTATTGACTTTAGTGAACCCCTCTTCATCAATCTTGAACTTGCCTTTATGGTTTTCATTCTCGTACAGAGAGTTAGCCTTTTGGTTCACATGCATATTTCTTGTAGCTTCAACATAGGTCTTCTTCTCGGTAGCTTTATTGATAGTAAAGGTTTGTTTTTCTTTACTCTCACTTGAAGAAATAAATTGTATCTCCTTGGTGGATGTGTCTTTTCTATTTGAACATTTTCCCTCTTCAAATCCTAAACCTCCAGTATCTTTTGAGTTCTTCTACTTACTCAACATTTTGTCCAAGGCTTTAGTGTTGCCCTCATATTTGCTTCTCATCTTCAATTCATCTTTTCTCTTTTCAAGCTCCTTTCTGAGGCTTACAATTTCTTCTTCTAGATTTTGATATTCCTCTTTCTTTATGAAATCAGAGGCTGTAACTTCACATATCCTCTTGGCCTCATCCAACTGGAGTTTCAAATCAAAAATTGTTTTCTTGGACTCATCCAAGGATTGCCTCAAATGGTCTTGTTCTTTAGAAATAACACACTTAACCTTATTGAGATCTCATCTTGTTTTACTCAACTCCTCAAGAACACTTATGAGCTCACTTTCCAGGTCCACACCAGCTTCAATGTCTTCATCTTTGTTATCTTCATCGACTAGTTCATCTAGTGCCATAAATAGATTAGGTTTCCTTTCATCCTCACAATAGTCATTTTCTGAGGCACTTTCTTCATATGTGGCATAATCTTCAAAAGTATTCAGGGCGTTCTACATCTAGTATCTTCTTCTATCTTATTGGTAGGCATTCTCTTTTTATCCTTACTCGAAGATCTAATGGTGCTTTTTTGCTCCTCTCCAACATTCTCACTATAGGGACATTTTGAAGAAAAGTGTCCTATTTTACCAGAGTTAATGTTAGGTTTCGGAGACAACTGAGAGGGGAGGGTGAATCAATTGTCCAATAAATTCAACCAAAATTAACTTAACCAAAACTTGATGCTTGATACTGGTAAACCAAACTTTATGCTAGTAGATAGTCTTAACAGTTAATTGCAGTACCAGTAAAGATTAATGCATGAAAGAGAAAGACAATAACATTGACAACACATAACACAATTATTTGTATGTGGAAACCCTGTAAGGGGAAAAACCACAGTGGGAAGCCTTACCCACAATCAAATGATACTATTGCAGATAGTATATGTTTACAATATAGATTTTGCACATGCAAAAAGGCCAGCTACCTAGAGCTCACTGCTCAAACACAAAATGAGAGTCACACTGACTACAATTGAACGATTAAATCCAATGGTAATGTACTGCATAAAATAGCATTTCCATATGTTGGATTCAGTACCGGTGTAGTTCTGATTGCCTTCACAAAATCCTTCCTTCAACCTTCAAATGATGTCCGCATGTATAGCTCTACTTATTATCACATATACCTTATTGCAATCCTTTTCGCATTTACAATCCCATCTCCTTCTGATCTTACAAATAAGATCTTACATATATACCATAACCTAAGACCAATTGAATAGGTCGGCTAACTAAAAGATATTACAATAAAATCAATTATATACAAATAAATATCTGATGGATGATGTCGGCTCAATGCATTTACAATATTAATAAATCATCTCCATAACATGTTGTGTTGATCTGGAATAGATATGTCTGTCGGTGCTTATCCTGGACCTATTTGTCAGTAACAACAAATATACAAACCCGAATAAACAATTAACCAAATTGCCAAAACCAAGTGATCAAATAATGTCTTTGACATAACCAAGTAGTCTCCAAGTCATTCCATGTGCCGGTGAACAACATAATCTGCTAGTGAACCAAATACCAATGACTTTGCATAAGTCTTTGACTTGTCAATGAACATAACCAAAATCTCCAAGTGCTAATAAGTGTTGACAAGTGTTGACATCAATGACAAAACCATATCAACATATCCGAAATATCAACAGTCTCCCCCTTTGGCATTGATGACAACACAAGATGGAAAAACCATCAAAGTGCCAAAATAGAAATGTCAAAAACCAAAAACCAACAATCTCCCAAAGAGATCATTAACCAGAAATAAAAAATACATAATATCTCTCCCCCTAGGACTAATCTCTCCCAAAAGAAAAAGATAATGTGTTTTTCCATATCAATCTCTCCCCCTTTGACATCAAATGCGAAAGAAATACAAAACAAATACAAAATACCAACTACTCCCCCTGAGAAGTAGCTCTCCTCATCAAAGCTGAAATAAAAGATTTCTTTGTTAATTTTGTAGTTGATGACAAACATCAACTGTCTAAGTCTCTACTGGTGGGGGTAGGACTCCAAGTTGCTCTTTGAGATACTCAAATGTTTCCTTAGGCAAGGGCTTTGTAAAAATATCTGCAATCTTCTCTTTAGTATTCACATAAACCAATTTCACTTCTTTTTCTTAAACATTCTCCTTTAGAAAGTTCAATTTGATAGAAACATGTTTAGTTTTAGAGTGAAGTATTGGGTTCTTTGATATATCAATTCTTGTTGTATTGTCACAGTAAATAGTTATAGGTTCTTTGCAATTTACCTTTATGTCCTTCAACATTTTCTTGATCCATAATACATCTGTACAATTGGTTGCTACTACAACATATTCTAATTCTGTTGTTGATAGACTTGTACAACTCTATTTCTTGCTCAACCATGAAATTAGTCTACTGCCAAGAAAAAATGCTCTGCTAGTGGTGCTTTTCCTGTCATCCACATCTCCTACCCAGTTAACATCTATGTATGCACATAAGTTAAAATTTTCATCTCTAAGATACCATAAACCAAGATTTGTAGTGTCTTGTAGGTACCGAAATATCCTTTTCACTACTGATTCGTGATTTTCTTTAGGATTACTCTAAAATCTTGAAACAATACATACTGCATTCATAATATCAGGTCTTGTTTGTGTCAAATACAATAAACCTCCTATCATAGATTTGTATCTAGTCGGATTAACAGGTGTTGATTCATCCTTCAAAGATAATTTATCATTTGTAGTCATAGGTGTGCTTACCGGTTTACAATTTTCCATGCCAAATTTCTTTAGTAATTCCTTCAAGTACTTAGATTGACATAGGAATATACCTTTATCAGTCTGTGAAATCGGCAATCCTAAAAAGAATTTTATCTCTCCAATCATAGACATTTCAAATTCTTGCTGTATTTTGTTAGAAAAGTCTTTACACAAACCATCTTCTCCTCCAAAGATTATTTCATCAACAAAAACGTCAATAACCAAATTTCATCAATAGTCATTTTGTAGTATAGATTGTTGTTAGCATTGCCTTTACTATAACCAATCTTCAAAATATATTTGTCCAATCTAGCATACCAAGCTCTAGGAGCTTTTTTCAATCCATATAAAGCTTTCCTTAACCTACAAACCATGTCTTTGCTATCTATTAAAGAAAATCCATCAGGTTGCTCAATGTAAACTTCTTCTTCAAGATCTCCATTCAAAAATGCACATTTATCATCCATTTGATATACTTTAAAGTTCTTGTGTGATGCAAAGGCTAATAAAAGTCTTACTGCCTCAATTATAGCTACCGATGCAAAGGTTTCATTGTAATCAATTCCTTCTTTATGTGAATATCCCTTATACACTAATCTTGCTTTGTTTCTAATTACCATGCCATCTTCATTAAGTTTATTTCTGAAAACCCATTTAGTTCCAATTATATTTTTGTCTTTAGGCCAAGGAACTAATGACCAAGTGTTATTCCTTTCAATTTGTTCTAATTCATCTTCCATAGCTTTAATCCAATATTTATCTTCACATGCCTCATTAATTGATGTAGGTTCAATTTGAGAAATAAGACATACCTCCTCATTTGCCAATTTTCCTCTAGTCATAACTCCTTGAAATTTGTTTCCAATTAGTTGATCTTTAGAATGATTCAATCTTACATACTGGGGTGTTTTTACTTGCTGCTCTTCTTCAGTGACTATTGAATCTCTAGATGATGCCGGTGTAACTAGATCACCATTCTGTACTGGTGTACTCATAATAGGCTCATTTGTGATTATCTCTATTGCCGGTTCAGAGTCTGTGTACCTTGAATTTCCTCTAAATTGTTCATCAATCTTTACATTTGCACTCTCAACAATTTTCTGCAATCTCTTGTTAAAACATCTATATGCCTTGCTTTTAGATGAATAACCAAGAAATATTCCTTCATCACTTCTACGATCAAATTTGCCAATATACTCATCTCTTCTAATATAACATTTACTTCCAAATATTCTAAAATATTTAAGAGTAGGAGTATTACCAAACCATAGTTCATGTGGGGTCTTACCAGTTTCTCCTCTGATGTGAACTGTGTTGAATGTATAAATAGTTGTATTGATAGCTTCTCTCCAATATATATGAGGTAGATTTGCTTCTAATATCATACTTTTGGCTGTATCCAAGATAGTTCTATTTTTCCTTTCCACAACTCCATTCTATTGGGGTGTCTGAGGTGCTGATAACTATCTTATAATCCCATTCACTTCATAGAATGTATTAAATTCCTTAGATGTGAATTCACCTCCTTGATCTGATCTCAAACATTTGATTTTCTTGCCAGTTTCATTTTCTACCATCACCTTGAATAGTTTGAATTTCCCAAATGCTTCAGTTTTTTCTCTAAGAAAAGTAACCCAACACATTCTAGAATAGTCATCAATGATTAGCATAAAATATCTATCTCCTTGTATACTTCTAGTTCTTTCTGGACCATATAAATAATTATGAATTAAATCAAGAACATTGTTAGACTTCTCCAGGATACTTTTTAAAGTTGCTCTGATTTGCTTTCCAAATTGACATTTCTTACATACCGGATTGTGAGGTTTAACAATCTTAGGTAGATCTCTAACTGCCTTAGTAGTACCGATTTTCACAATGCAATCAAAATTTACATGACAAAGTCTCTTATGCCATAACCAACTTTCATCAATATGTGCAATCAAACATGCTTTCTCATTATTGTTCAAATGAAAGATATTACTTCTAGTCTAATTACCGATTGCAATTTCCAAACCAGTTATGTTTAAGATTTTGCATTTACCATTCTTGAATTATAACTGAAATCCTTTCTCAACTAATTGACCACTACTCAAAATATTATGCTTCAAAGCTTCAACATAGTAAACATTATCAGTATTGTGCTTACCATCAAAAGATATAGTGCCTTTTCCTTTGATCAAGCTAGCTTTATCATCTCCAAATCTTACTAGACCTCCATTGTAATCTTAAAAGGTTAAGAATTTACTCTTATCTCTAGTCATATGATGTGAACATCCCGAATCAATAATCCATTCATCCTTATCTTCAACTTTAGCTACCAGGGCATGCTCTACTAGTTGAACAGTAGGTGCCAGTTGATCGTCGGTTATAGCAACAAAAGCCCATCCATTGTTTGTCGGATCTTCATCAGAATCATCAGTAACTCCTTCATCAGCATAATAACAAGATTTGTCTCTATTCATCTTAAACTTGTATTTCTGATAGTCAGGGTTAGGCTTATATGTTTTTTTAGCTTCTCCTCTTAATCTTGCATGTCTATCAGGACATCTAGAAGCCATATGACCAATCGTATTATAGTTAAAACATTTAAAGGGTTCTTTACCTTCATACTTACTTCCAATTGGACCTTTAGTCATTTTCCTTGCAAATAGTGCTTCAAGTTCTTCAAGTTCTTCATTTTCTCTCCTGCTTTCTTCAAGTTATCTTGCATAGAAGGCTTTCCAATCAGATTTATCATGTGATGATGATGATGTTGTAGTTGATGATGATGCTTTGAAAGCTAGATCTGTCTTGATAGTAGTAATAGGACCAAATTCCTCAAGCTCAAAAGATGAAAGTTTTCCAACCAAAGTGTCTCTAGATACTGATGCATTAGGCATTGTTCTTAATTCATTTATAGCAGTAACTTTCATTTTATATGCTGGTGGGAAAGCTCTTAAAAGTTTAGAAATAATCTCATCTTCACTTAAGGTTCCTCCACAACATTGTATACCCAAAACAATTTCATTTACTCTTTCCATAAAAGTAGAAATTCTTTCATCTTCTTCCATTTTTAGACTTTCATACCTGACCCAGAAGCATTAAAGTTTTGCAATTTTGACTGTGGAATCTCCTTCATTCAATGTTTCCAATTTGTCCCAAATAGCTTTAGAAGTAGATCTATCTGACAATCCCATGACTTGCTGATCTGATAATGCGCTCAAAACTACTTCTCTTGCTTTGCAATCATTTTCCTCATCTTTAGCCAAGTTAGGTGGAATAGGTTGACCTTGAGTAGGAGCAATATAGCCCTTCTTTGTAACATCCCATATGTCCTTTCCAATGCAATTCAAGTGTGTTTCCATCCTGATCTTCCCTATGCCATAGTTAGTTCCATCAAATTTTAGACTGTCCTTCCTAAAATAGTTTCAAGACATTTGATCTCCTCAAGCTGTTAAACTTCTGCAAAAAGAGGACTAGGCTATGATACCAATTGTTAGGTCCCAGAGACAACTAAGAGGGGGGGCGAATAATTTTTCCAATAAATTAAACTAAAATTAACTTAACCAAAACTTGATGCTTGATACTGGTAAACCAAACTTTATGTCGGTAGATAGTCTTAATAGTTAATTGCAGTACCGGTAAAGATTAATGCATGAAACATAAAGACAATAACATCCACAACACATAACACAATTATTTGTATGTGGAAACCTGATAAGGGGAAAAACCACGGTGGGAAGCCTTACCCACAATCAAATGATACTACTACAGATAGTATGTGTTTACAATATGGATTCTACAAATGCAGAAAGGCCAGCTGCCTAGAGCTCACTGCTCAAACACAAAATGAGTCACACTAACTACAATTGGATGATTAAATCTAATGGTAATGTACTACATAAAATAGCATCTCCATATGCTAGATTTAGTATTGGTGTAGTTCTGATTGCCTTCACAAAATCCTTCCTTCAACCTTCAAATGATGTATGCGTGTATATCTCTCCTTATTTTGACATATACCTTATTGCAATCTTTTTCACAATCACAATCCCATCTCCATCCGATCTTACAAATAAGATCTTACATATATACCATAACCTAAGACCAATTGAATAGGTCGGCTCACTAAAAGATATTACAATAAAATCAATTATAAAAAAATCAATATCTAATGCATGATGTCGACTCAATACATTTACAATACTAATAAATCATCTCCATAACATGTTGTGTTGATCTAGAATAGATATGTATGTTAGTGCTTATCCTAAACCTATTTGCCGGTAACAACAAATATGCAAACCCGAATAAACAATTAACCAAATCACCAAAACCAAGTGATCGAATAATGTTTTCGACATAACCAAATAGTCTCAAAGTCATTACAAGTGCTGGTGAACAACATAATCTACCGGTGAACCAAATACCAGTGACTTTGCATAAGTCTTTGACTTGTCGGTGAACATAACCAAAATCTCCAAGTGCTGATAAGTGTTGACAAGTATTGACATCAATGACAAAACCATATCAGCATATCCAAAATACCAATAGTTAAAATATTTGTGAGGTAATTTTTGTTTGTAATTACTGGATCCTCTTTTAAGGTTCCTTACAAAGTTTTCTACCACTGTGTCCGATTCTTCACTAGATTCTGCATGAGTAATTTTTTCCTTACCCTTTTTGATGAAGTTGAAAGCAACCTCTTTCTTTGAAGTTCCTTCACCAGTTGTTCTCATCTCATAAGCTATTAGGGACCCAAATAACTCATCCATTGAAAATGTTTTTAGATCCTTGGCTTCTTCTATTGCAGAGACCTTTGTGTCATACTTAGATGTGAGTGATCTAAGTATCTTTTTGACAATCACTTCATCAGCTATATCTTCTCCAAGTCCTCTAATGGTGTTCATTGTTTCATCAATTCTGTGAGGATAATCAACAATATTCTCTTCATCTTTCATCTCCAAGCCTTCAAGATGACCTCTTAGTGTTTGTAGTTTAGCCTCCTTGACCTTGAAATCTCCTTCAAACAATATTTTAAACTTATCCCAAGTTTCCTTGGTGGATGAGCAGTGCATGACCTTAACAAACTCATTATTAGATAGACCACTGAGAATAGCATGCTTGGCCTTGGAATTGTTTTCATACTCCTTCTTAGAATCTGGATCTAAATGAGGATTATTAGGGATAGTATACCCATTGTTCACAGACATCCATATATCAAAACCTAGGGAGGATAGATAGGTTTCCATTCTTCTGCTCTAGAAGGCATAGTTGGTACCATCAAACATGGGAGCTTTGGAGGAGGAGGACTCATTCCTTTCCATTGTGTTCTTAAACTAGAATCTACCCAATCTAGAGAAAGCTTTAAAAAATAGGGACCCTAATGCTCTAATACCAATTGTAGAGCACA
Source organism: Cryptomeria japonica (assembly GCF_030272615.1). NCBI lineage: Eukaryota > Viridiplantae > Streptophyta > Pinopsida > Cupressales > Cupressaceae > Cryptomeria > Cryptomeria japonica. The sequence continues at coordinate 311,186,584 of NC_081408.1, forward strand.
AGATATCACTGAGAGGGGGGGCTAAATTAGTGATTATAAAAAATTTCAAACAATGTGTGCAACTGGTAGGATAATGGAAGCACTAACAAGAAATCACACATAAGAGCACATCCCATAGCACCAAATATACAAGGAAAACCCAATGTGGGAAAAATATCGATGAGAAATTTTTTTGGAGATCTACTGCTCCAATCCAACCTCACAGTGAAATAATAGTTTTACAATATTTAGGGCACCAACCCAAGGAGTGATAGTTTAGATACTAAATGTAAGTACACATCCAATAGCCAACAAGATGAGAGGGGGGGGTGAATCATACAAACTTAATCTTCCATAAAAACATCAGATTCAACCTTGGTAACATATACTTTAGTAATATAACCAAAACTGTTAAACATGCAAACTCAAAAGCATATAAACATCATAAACCTCATAACACCAGATTTAACGTGGAAACCCAAATAGGGAAAAACCATTGTGGGATTTTGGACCCACTAAGAAATATACTCTTCTAGAGTATGCTCAGTTAAAAGCAAATCCTATTAAAGATTACAAACACATTGCTAGATGTGACCCGGTTAAGGGATTTCCCTCAGATCTGTTAGGATCTTCACCTTGTTAGAAGTGACCTTGTTAAAGGATTTCAAACACTCAATTAGAATGTCACCTTGCTAGAGGGTTTTACAAATAGGACTATTAAGTCCACTCAGTTAAGAGATTTTCTGTCACTTTCACAAAATAACAGTAATAAAAATCTATCTGCAACTTCAAATCTAAAATGCTAAAGCATATTGTTATTTGTTCAATACAATGTAGACATAGAACTAATCTTGTCCATCTGCTGGGCTTCTATACTCTATTATTCAAACAGGTCTTCAAGCTTCAGTGCTCGGTAATCACTATGTAGCATCCCTGTGCATACACTTGCCATCATACATTGTTTATCAATAGTTCCCTATTTATAAACAATTAGCTAACTGCTTAATCTCCTTGATCACTTTTCCCATGATCAATCATAGCCATCAGATCTTCAATCTTGTCCAGGTTCTATGCATCTTTCAATCTGAAAATGTTTTAGCCTGCCTTGGAACTTGCATACCTTTCTTGGAACTTGTGCTAGGGTCTTGCGGTTCAATCTGAACTGTAGATCTTCATGCCGACTTTCCTTTGTCATAGATTTATTAACAAACTATATTTACGGCATACCAATCATTTAATCAATTCCATCTCATCAGCTTCCTTCATTAAATAACGCATGTAAACATTTAATGCATTCTATTACAGCTCGGTTACAACTCGGTAAATACTAAACTTTACTCGGTAGACATTTCGCCTTCATTAACTAATAGCAATAACCTTAGGGTTTACCGACTAGGTTCTTTAGGGTTTACTGACTAGGTTCTTTGCTTGATAACATAGTATAGTATTAACCTTACAATTTTAAACATATGTATGATGTTAATACAATCTAAACATCATGATCTCATCATTGTCTGACTTGGTAATAGTTGTCCATTGAATACCTTATTCATCCTCTTATTCATCATAATCTTTCCTATGTCTTTTACTGACATCTTTATATTCTTCAAATCATACTTCTCAAGATATGGCAACATCATACTGAATTAGAAAATCAATTTCTTGACATCAATGACAAAATAATAATATTAAGATAGTAAACATTCTTAATCATTTATATCCATAATCATCAACAACCTTCTCAATATCCTTTATTTAAATGTCAACAATCCTTCATTGTTTGTTATAATGCCAAATGCCAACAATCTCCCCCTTTGGCATTGATGGAAAAACCAATTGATTTGACCTTACAAGATTCAGATTGCTATGATTCTGAAATGCTAAAATGCTCTCCTGCTGTCAACAGACTTCTCCCCCATACTTTAGACTTCTCCTCTTTCTCAGTTTTCTCCCCCTTTGACAACAATGCCAAAAAGTAAAGAACTAAAACATAATTTTTTCTGTATGAAGTGAATTCTTGTTGTAATGTGTCAATTTAGTCTTGATCAGAGCATTTTGTATTCAATTCTTGTTCCCTATATTGTTTCCTGTAATATTTCCTGTACACCTTTAGAAAATATCCTAAAGTGTGTAAATTAGAATCAACACCTAAAAGATATTCGATAGAGCCATCGGATTGATGCTTTCACCAAACTCGGTCAGTGAATAGAAGATAGGGGTAGGACCCCTAACTTACTTTTGAGATATTCAAAAGTGTCCCTTGATAGTGGCTTGGTGAAGACATCTACTATTTGTTCCTTTGTGCTAACATACTCCAACACCACTTTCTTCTCTAAGATAATGATATTTGATAGAGATGTGCTTTGTCTTAGAGTGCATAACAGAATTTTTTGAAATGTTAATGGCACTAGTATTGTCATAGAATATATTTACTGGCTCAGTAACTTTCTCATTTATACCTTCCAATAGTTGTTTGATCCATGCAATGTTGGTACAATTCAATGTTGCAGCAATGTATTCAGCTTATGTTGTTGACTGTGAAACACATCCTTGTTTCTTGCTAAGCCAGCTCACTAGTCTTTCTCCTAAAAAGAAAGCTCCTCCACTTGTGCTTTTTCTGTCATCATTGTTACCTGCCCAATCAGCATCAGTATAAACTTTTAAATCAAAATCATTTCCTTTCTAATATACTAAGCCATAATCCTCAATGCCTTTCAAGTATCTAAAAATTCTTTTGATTGTTGTCATGTGTGTTTCCTTACGATCTACAGAGAATCTTGCAACTATACCTACTGCATATGCTATGTTTGGTCTACTGTGAACAACATATTGTAGTTTTCCAATCATGGATCGGTAAAGTGTCTCATCAACAGATGCAGATTCATCATTCTTTGATAATTTACAGTTGGTAGTCATAGGAGTACTTACTGGTTTTGAATCCTCCATTCCAAATTTCTTCAAGATTTCCTTTGTGTACTTGGATTGAGTAATGAAAATCTCATTTTTCATTTGCAGTATCTGTAAACCTATAAAATACTTTATCTCACCAATTAAAGACATCTCAAATTCTTTGCTCATTTCATTTCCAAAGTTCTTGCATAAAGAGTCATTTCCACAAAAATATAATATCATCAACAAATATGGCTAAGATCAGTATTCCATTTTCATCATTCTTCATGTACATATTGTTGTTCTCACTTGTCCTTATAAAACCAATCTTAATCAAACAAGAGTTCAATCTTTCATACCATGCTCTAGGTGCTTGTTTCAAACCATATAAAGCTTTGTTCAATTTACATACCTGATCTTTATTCTTGTCTTCAACAAATCCTTCAGGTTGTTCAATAAAAACTTCTTCTTCTAATATTCCATTCAGAAATGCAGATTTGACATCCATTTGATATACTTTGAATTTTTTGAAAGCAGCATATGCCAACAATGTTCTTACTCCTTCAAGTCTAGAAATAGGTGCAAAAGTTTCACCATAATCAATTCCTTCTTCTTGAGCATAACCTTTGCAAACTAGTCTTGCTTTGTTTCGAATGACCTCTCCTTTTTCATTTAGCTAGTTTCTAAAAATCCACTTTGTACCGATTACATTTTTGTCCTTCAATCTTGGGATTAGTGTCCATGTGTCATTCTTCTTGATTTGATCAATCTCTTCTATCATAGCATTTATCCAATCTTCACTGTTAAATGCCTCTTTCACTATTCTCAGTTCAAATTCAGATATCAAACATGTGTTCTATCTCAGTTTGTTCCTTGTCATCACTGGATCATCGTTATCTCCTATAATCTGACTTGGTGCATGATGTCTTCTGACATACTTGGCTAATACAGGCTTGGTAGGCTCTATATGATCTTCTTCATCACTCGGCAACTGGATATTCTCTTCATTTTCTTCAATAGTCTTCTCGTTAAGACTTGTCAGTTGAACATAGACAAATTCATCATAGTCTTCTGGTTTCTTGGAATTTCCTTCATCATTTCTTTCTGCAAATTCATCAATTTTCACATTTGCACTTTCTACTATTTTGTTAGATGATTTGATCAGACATTTAAATGTTTTTCTTCTAGAAGAATAACCTAGAAATGTTCCTTCTTCACTCTTCTGATCAAACTTTCCATTTCTATCATCTTTGTGAACATAGCATCTACTTCCAAAGATTTTAAAATAACTTACATTAGGTTTCTTATCATACTAGATTTCATATGGTGTCTTCAAAGTACCTTTCCTCAATTGTACTCGGTTCAGGGTGTAAACTGTTGTGCTTATTGCTTCTCTCCAAAATGTTTGTGGCACCTTCTTTTCAATAATCTGTGTTCTAGCACAATCTACAACAGATCTATTTCTTCTCTCAGCTATTCTATTCTATTGTGGAGTTCTCAGTGCAGAGACTTGTCTTTTAATACCATGATCATTGCAGAATAAGTTGAATTCATCAGATGTGAACTCTCCTCCTCTCTGATATAAGACATTTCAGTTGTCTTCTTGTTTCATTTTCAACTCTTGCCTTGTACCATTTAAACATTTGAAAAGCTTCTGATTTATCTTTTAAAAACATTACTAACATCATCCTTGAATAGTCATCCATAAATAATATGAAATATTTATCACCATAATAACTTTGAACTTTCATAGGACCACAAAGATCAGTGTGCACAAGATCTAAAAATCCCTTAGAAGTGTAAGACTTACTTGTAAAGCTTGATGTTGTCATCTTACCCATCTGGCATCCTCAGCACATAGTATTCTCAGGTTTTTCAAGACTTGGTAGACCTCTTACTCGGTGCTTCTTACTTATTTTGATCAGATTATCAAAATTTACATGACAAAACCTTTTATGCCATAAACAGGTATCATCTTTCTTTGTATACAAACACTTGTTAAGAGTTGAGTCAAGGTGAAATGTATTACCTTTTGTTTGTGTCTCGGTAGTAGCTAACTTTCCATTCTTGTCATGAACTTTGACAATTCCTTTCTAAAATTCTATTTGGTAACCTGTGTTGTTTAGCTGTGCTACACTGAACAAATTATATTTCAAACCTTCAACCCAATAAACATCATTACATTTAGCATTGTCAAGAAGTGTTATGGATCCTTTACCTCTTACCGGACATGGTGCATCATTACCAAATCTAACATAGCCTCTATCATAATCTTCTAACATAACAAACTTGTGTTTATCTCCTATCATATGATGTGAGCATCCACTATCTATGATCCAAGAATCATTAGTGTTTATGTGAGATATTAGGGATTTTTCTTCATACTTTTCTTCATCTGATCCATCTTTGATAGCCACATAAACTACTTCCTCTATATCAGTTTCATCTAATTTATCATCATTGGATTCCTCATCGGCTATTAAGCATGTCTTTCTATCTCTTCTTCTGAAGTCTCACTGTCCTCTATAATAATTATCCTTTTGTCTTTCATCTTAGTAATCTTTCTTTTCAGTAGAGTCTTTTTTAGGATAGTTTGAAGCCATATGTCCTATCTTATCACAATTGAAACATTTCAAAGGTAGTTTTCCTTTATACTTACCTTTGCCTCTCGGTAACCTTTTGGCTAATAGTGCTTCAAACTCTTCTTGCTTTCTGATTTCCTCATACAATTTGTGTACTTCTTCCATGTTCTTACGAAATCTTTCACTTGCTCCACTATGATCTTCTTCAGAGTACTTATACTTTCTTTCATTGTAATCATTAGATTCATCAAGATGAAAAGAACTAAATGTAGATTCAACTTTATTTACCGAAGATCCATTGTTATCAAAGTTACTTAACTCAAGTGCATGTAGCTTACCAATAGTAGCATCTAAAGAAACTGGCATATTAGGTATAGACCTCAATTCATTGATTGCAAAGACTCGGATTGCATAAGCTGGTAGAAGGGTTCGTAACAACTTACTTGTTATATCCTTTTCTTCAATAGTTCCACTTGCTCCTTTGATTTGATTGACAATCTCCTTTAGTCTTGTACTATACTGAGTTATGTTCTCACCTTCATTCATCCTCATGGATTCAAGTTGTCCTCTTAGACTATCTACTTTTACTCTTTGAACATGTTCATCTCCTCTATACATAGATATGAGCTTATCCCACATTGCCTTTGCATCATTGCAACCTTCTAGATCATTAAACTCTAAGTCGCTCAATGCAGATGTTATTTCAATCATTCCTTGGATATGTTCTTGCTTTGCCTTTATCTCTTCCATTGTCAATGGATAGGTGCTCAGTGTGATGAAATCATTCTCTAGATAATATACAACATATTCTCCAACTCCTGATAGATGCAACTTCATCCTTTTCTGCCATGTAGAGAAACTTGACTTGTTCAGCTTTGGTGCATCCCTCTTATACATCTTTGGATCTTTAACTTAGGTGCCTTTAAACTTTTCTTCCGGAGTCCAAAACTCTAATACCAATTGATAGTTTTGATACTAAATGTAAGTACAGATCCAATAGCCAACAAGATGAGAGGGAGGGGGTGAATCATACAAACTTAATCTTCCATAAAAACATCAGATTCAACCTCAGTAACATATACTTTAGTAATATAACCAAAATTGTTAAACATGCAAACTCAAAAGCATATAAACATCATAAACCTCATAACACCAGATTTAACGTGGAAACCCAAATAGGGAAAAACCATTGTGGGATTTCGAACCCACTAAGAAATATACTCTTCTAGAGTATGCTCGATTAAAAGCAAATCCTGTTAAAGATTACAAACACATTGTCAGATGTGACCCGATTGAGGGATTTCCCTCAGATCTATTAGGATCTTCACCTTGTTAGAAGTGACCTTGTTAAAGGATTTCAAACACTCAATCAGAATGTCACCTTGCTAGAGGGCTTTACAAATAAGATTGTTAAGTCCACTTGGTTAAGAGATTTTCTGTCACTTTAACAAAATAACAGTAATAAAAATCTATCTGCAACTTTTTTGGCATTTTTGATGTTTATGTTGTGATTATCATTGATGGACACACACTTGTATTGAGATCCCCTTATATGTATGAGCTAGAGCTCAACTGGTATTTGTTCCAACTAGTTTGTTGCATTCTAGTCTTTAGACTATTGGTGGTTTTGTAGAATGTGTTTCCCAATCTGAAGCGGCATGTCGACCCCAAGCAGTTCGAAGATCTCAAGCGGTATGAGGAAGCAAAGTGGCATAACACATTCTTACTAGTCTTCATTTTTGTCAAACTGGCAACCGATATTTTGTATGAACCGGTAATACTCTGTGATGAGTTACCAATCCACCGATTGATTGACGGTGCCGACACACTGACGGTGCTTTTTGTGTCGTGTTACTGAGTATGTCTAGATTCCTTGAACCTAGGAAATTGTAATATAATCCTATTGGACCGACATGAAATTAGATTCCTTTAAAAGGACATCATGTCTAGGGTTTTTGTTGTTGCAAAAAGGGTTTATGTGGTGCTAGGGTTTAAGGTGATTGTTGAGTTGTTGAAGAGCGATCTTATTTGAGAAGATCAAGTTGTAACTGAGAGAGATAGAGAAGACTGAAGTAATGCTGGAATACATTAGCAGTGAACTATACTAGATCTAATCAAGTAGTTTGTGCTATTAGATAGATCAAACACTTGTTGATTACTCACATCTTTGACAATTCTATAGCCCTTAACTGGGTAGGCCTAAAAGCCTTTGTAAAATCCTCTAACAAGGTGGTTCACCACTGTGAATCTAAAATCCTCTAGCAAGGTAGTCTTTAATTAGACTTATCTCCTAACAGAGATTGAGATTCCTGACAGGATCTGTTCTGGTGAAGAACATTGTAAGACCTTAATCGGTCTGGTCTCTATTCTGTAGATAGTGACTTGTGAGTTCAATCTCACCATGGTTTTTCCCATTTGGGTTTCCACATCAAATATCTTGTGTTATGGTTGTATTGCTTTTGTGGGTGAATACTTTACTTGCATTTTGGTTTGCATGTGTGGTAACCGGTTTGTCTGTTAAATTGTTTTATTGGTTTGTCTTTAGACTATTTAAGTGTTTTAGTGCAGTGATTTTTGGAATACTAATTCACCCCCCCCTCTTAGTATTCATCAAACTTCACATCTAAAATGCTAAAGTATATTCTTATTTGTTCAATACAATATAGACATAGAACTAATCTTGTCCATATGTTGGGCTTCTATACTTTGTTATTCAAACAGGTCTTCAAGCTTCAATGCTCACTAATCACTATGTAGCATACTTGTGCATACACTTGCCCACATACATTGTTTATCAATAGTTCCCTATTTATAAACAATTAGCTAACTGCTTAATCTCCTTGATCACATTTACCATGATCAATCATAGCCATCAGATCTTCAATCTTGTCCAGGTTCAATGCATCTTTCAATCTGAAAATGTTTTACCCTACCTTGGAACTTGTGCTAGGGTATTGTGGTCCAATCTGAACTATAGATCTTCATGCTGACTTTCCTTTGCCATAGATTCATTAACAAACTATATTTACAACATACCAATCATTTAATCAGTTCCAGCTCATCAACTTCCTTCATTAAATAACGCATGTAAACATTTAATGCATTCTGTTACAGCTTAGTTACAACTCGGTAAATACTAAACTTTACTCGGTGGACATTCCACCTTCATTAACCGATAGCGATAACCTTAGGGTTTACCGACTAGGTTCTCTGCTTGATAACATAGTATAGTATTAACCTTACAATTTACAACATATGTATGATGTTAAAACAATCTAAACATCATGATCTCATCATTGTCTGACTCGGTAATAGTTGCCCATTGAATACCTTATTCATCCTCTTATTCATCATAATCTTTCCTGTGTCTTTTACTGACATCTTTATATTCTTCAAATCATACTTCTCAAGATATGGTAACATCATATTGAATTAGAAAAACAATTTCTTGACATCAATGACAAAATAATAATATTAAGACAGTAAACATTCTTAATCAGTTATATCCATAATCATCAAAAACCTTCTCAATATCCGTTATTGAAATGTCAACAATCCTTCATTGTCTATTATAATGCCAAATGCCAACAAGGAGAACCAACCCCTAGCAATTTTAGCAATTTATGGGAACCTACCCAAAAGAACACCAACCCCTACACCTAGCACCCACTTAGCAAAATACAATGAGATATAAAATCAATACAATGATAAACACTTGGTTACATATGAGTTTTGTAACACCAGGAAACTATTCACTCTGCCAGTTAAACTCTTATCTATCACACTGTTTCTTCTTTTCCACTGGTCTTCTATTCTTACTTTCTAAACCCTCTACAACTCAGTTTCAGCCTTGCCAGATCTTGTCTGAAATGAACTCTTCTCTCCTTTACCCTCTGCTGCTATCTTACCAGTTCAGACATTGCTGGTTTAACAGACTATTATACTTTGTAACAGTTTATCAGTTACCTTAAACCCTTTCCGGTTAAAGCTTCCTTACCATTTCTTCTCCAACACTCAGTCACTTCAATATTTTCTCTCACTCAGACAGATCAACTCTTGCCTCCCAGAGATTCACTGTATCATAAATCTCTCATAAAGCATCACCTCTCAGCCTTCTTAAGTTTTTGATCTACATATTTATATATATGCTTTCTCGCCAAAATAAAAAAACTCAAACTTCACATGCTTAGGGTTTTCTTCACCGACCTCGATCCATATCAAATCAGATCTCATCTTTCCTAAATTGACAACCTAAAATAGTACAACAAAAATATTTGTCCTCTTTTAATTCTTTCTATAAATGGTTACTATATTTCATAAAGTGGACTCTCTTCATCAGTCTTGATTTGTCAATCACAATAAATGATCTAGTAGTTTCCTTCTCTAGATCAGTAAGTCGATTACATGTCTTGCTTCGATGATAATGCCAAAGAATAAAATCTCTACCCTTCGATCTTCTTTGATCCACAATCCTCTGCAACTAATCCATGTTTTTTGTAGTCGACTTTTAATACAGACTTAGTTAGCAACTACCTCACCGATGCACCATTCACCTACCACTGCATGTTTTCCATATGGAGTCCACGTGACATCTCTATTAGTGTCCAACTCACTTGATTGTGTCAGTTCAAGATCACTCATTGATCGAGCACTAACCGGTTAACCTTCATATCGTGCACTGCAGTAGTCTTTCGATTAAGTTATGTTATATCAGACTGCACTTACTGGGTTTGATTGCTTATCAGTTGATAGACTTACTGGTTGACATCAACATGCTAATAATCTCCAATGTCGGTAACAATATCTTGCATACCGGTTGACATTAGTGATAATAAAATGCCACCAGTTTATGATTGATTATGCATAGTTGCACCTGTGCAACTCTGAGTTTTGTGCTCCAAAATATTGAAGAATAGTGAAATAGAGTAGTATCAGACAAAGTGTAAAATTAGTGGACATTGTGCATAATTGGAACTATACCCAAGAATTTGTAGATTCTATTCAGTAGTTTAAGTTCTCTTATAATCATTTGTAACTCATTTGTAAGGTAGTGAGACTTCTTAGGGTTGTAGCCCTTTTTTTTTTAGCAATGAGCTCTAGGAAGTGTGCCTGAATGCATGTACATTTCCCATAATAATATTTTATATACTTTTAACAGGGTATCATCATATTATGGGTAGGTTGCCACCATGGTTTTTCCATTGATCGGGTTTTCCATGTATAAAATTTTGGTGTTATGGTGTTGTGTATATTTACTTTATGTGTTTGCACCTCTCTTTTGTTGATTTGCATTAAGTTCTTGAAGGATCATCTTAATAAGGTTTAAAATTGTAGAACACCGATTCACCCCTCTCTCAATGTTCCTTGATTCCAACAAGTATCAATATCAATCAAATACTTAGGCTTTCTATACAAAATTCTAGGAGGTGATCTCAAAGTTTGAGTTTCCTCAATATTAGGAATGTTAACAAAAATTGGGATAGATGACATACCTTCAATTAGAGATAAAATAAAGATGTACCTTGAAATTAAGATATAGAAGATTTGTAACTCCAACATTTGAAGTTGTGTGATGTACTTGCAAAACGAGATGCAAAAGATGGTGTAACTCCAACATTTGAGAACAATGGTGATGTACTTTCATTGTGAGATGTTGTAGAAGATGTGGATTCAACATGAGATGTTGTAGATGGTGTGCCTTCAACTTGGCTCTTGGTAGATGATGTGCCTCCAACCTTGTAGTTCAATTATCTCATTGCATGGAGGTTTTGGATCTATTGTCTTTGTGATGCTAATTAAACATCTCTTTTGTATTACATGGATATTTCATGTTCCTCTTGAATAGGAATGTCTTTTTCTATAGTGTTCAATTTTCTTCCTTCATGAAGTAGCCACATTCTTTCTCTTTTATTTGCATTGTTGGCTTCACACTTATCTAGTGTTAGAATCATTTCTCATTTCCTTAGCATGGTGATGAACTCTACATGTATTCACAAGATGTAGAGATTAGCTCATAGCTTTTGTTATGAAAATCATCTACTCTAAAATTCTAAATTATAAAAAATCCTAAATTTTGTTATGGAAATCATATACTCTAAATTATGAAAATCTTAATATTAATGCACTCATTATATTATTCTCTCATTGATTTGTAGTTAAATTGTATATTATGAAATTTAAATAGAAAAACACATAATGAAAATATTATCATGTAACTTTCTTTGGTATCTTAATATGCTTGCACTCATTATATTACACTTACATCGATCTCTAGTTATTTCTTATTATAAAATTTAAACAAATAAAATCATATTGAACATATAAATAATAAAAACATGAGAAAATTCCCTCATACAATAAAAATCACACCAAAATCTTCAAATTTTTGTCTTCTAGGGTGTCCAACAAGTAAAAAGGTGGTCAAATGGTGATGGAATATGCTATGATATGTCAACATAATGAAAAGGCGTATATTTGCCATTATCAAATAAAATAGCAGACCAAACCAGAGAATGTGGGGCAGATTCACGGATCTAATGTCCCTTTTTACAATTTTTCAATGGCAGGGCATATGGTGTGTACCAAATTTGGCACTAGCCATATTTGGCTATCACTAAATTTGGTACATGCCAAATGTTCTCAATCATCATTTTTAAAATTCAACAAATGGGGAGAGAGAGAGAGGGGGGGGAGGGAAATAATAAGAGGGAGAGAGGGATAGGGAATAGATACGATGGGGGAGGGAGAGAGGGAGAGAAACTTTAGAGAGAAAGAGAGGGTGAGAGGGAATTGTAATTAAGAGAGAAAGAGAAAGGGAGAGTGAAGCAATCACTGGTGAGGAGGGACCTCAAAGAGATCAATCCAGACTAGTGAGCAATAGTAAACACAATACAAACACAAAGATATGATAGAGGCAATGCATAACAAGTTCTTTTATTTCATGAAAATTGATTTCAACCAACTAGTAACAACCAGGTTATAGCATAATCGGCTCACAAGCCTAGTAGAACATACATAATAGGTCACATACAGGACCTTGAATCTTAAGATCTATCTTCTATGCACATTCTCGCTACCTCATTCTTTTATTGATTCCATTCTAATGCATAATTACAATTATTTATATCGATCCAAAGGATCCAGTCAGCCCAAAAAGGATCAAAACCCGAAGAACAAGACCTAACGTATAAAATAAACAAGGTTGGCCTTCGCCAAGAGATTCCTCGGGAAAATCCAAAGGATGAAACTTAGATCAAGGGAAAAGGTTGGCCACATACCAAGGAACATCAAAATCAATGCCCAAGGCTCTGCAAGATTTAGAAGGGGTTTCAGTAGATCACCAAAATAGGTCTGATGCAGAGCCCTTTATACACCTAAGGATAGGTCCAAAAGGTTTAGTTTGACCCCTTCAAGTGATGACATGGATCCTACAAAAAGGACTCCACACCTTAAGGTTTGAATACTCACACTCCTCTAGAGTAGCACCTACTCAAGATGAGTAAATGGCTTCAACATGCCTCACCATGACTCCTTCTCTTGGAGGCCTTGGATTTGGTCAATTCATGACACCTGGGACCTATTCCAAACATTGATTTTGGGCCTAGGCATCAATGCCCTATACCTCCCTTGGAAACCTACCCCCTAGGCTAGTAGCCCTATTTGACGGGTATTTTGCCCTTAACTCCAAAATATTGAACACAACCTAGAAAAATATTTACCATTCCAGATACTCTTTATGGAGTTACACTCATCCCCAAAAGGGTTTTGCAAGATCTGCAACCTATGGATCTGAACCCCTTAGAATCCTAGAGACCTAATTAGGGCAATTAGGCTTAATTTACAAAGCAACACAAATTTAAAGACTCTCAAATACAAAAAAAATGTCATTAGCATGTGGGGGATCATAAATAACCTCTAATTCCAGGGTTGTATGCCTAGAATCCACCGCTATAAGATTTTAGGATGACTGTCCTAACTTTGTGCAAGTTAGTCACATGGAGATACCTACCTATATTTGCATCATACTCTTCATAATGAAGCCTCCCCTGAAAAAAACCATGAAAATAATAGAATACACAGACCAATATTTCATTCCACCAAAGGAAAGAACTTCTAGATGAGTGGGATGCAAGATATGGCCATTTTTAAGCAAAACCCTAGCCAAACCCTTGCTTTCCGGGTTACGGTCAGTAAAACAAGGGGTTCTCATTGCTCAAAGAAGATCAAGTCCTTAAGCCACAACAAAAACAAAGGTAACTAAATCCTCTACCTACTCCATGAATATATTTGTCAAATCCAATCCGTACAATGGCATATAACAACAAGTTTAGAATTTTAGGGAAAAACTCAGTTTTCTGTCTTATTATGCTTTCAAACTTCAATCGCCAATCACACCAACCTTGGGAATAAATTCCACAAGGTATATAGGCCTTCTCCAAATGTTTTCCAACCAAATTTGAATAGGTTGGAGCCATTGAGAGGCTTACATCAACTGAAATTTGAAAAGTTGCACTTTTGCTTGCAAAAGTTGCATTTTTGACAAAAGTTGTCAACCAAACCAAGTTTGGGATCCACACAATTTGGATCAACCAAACACCACCTACACACCCTCAAATCCTATAAAACATCAAAAGAAACATCATTCTACCCCTATTTACCAAATTGTCCAAATTGGGTTATCAAGATGCCTAATTTGGGACATTGGTTTACATAGTGGGTTCCTTATTGAAAACATGAAAATACCCAAATAAAAGACACTCAAAATGATCCTAAGATCCTATTCCTCATCCTCTGATCCATGAATGGCTTTTTGAAGAGGTTCCCCTCCACCATATTCCTTGAGAGAAGAGATCTCAAGCCACTTGAGATAAAATTTTGGAGGTCTACACCATGGTTGGAGATTTGGTTTTCTATCATCCAAACTTCTTTAGAGTCAGGTTTGCCCTACCAAGCCACCAAATACTCTTTGTACTCCTTGTTCCTTGTTCTCTTTGTGACTCTATTATCTAGAACCTTGCTCAATCTTGGTGGATCATTCTTTGGAATATCATCATCTACTGCAACCTGCATTGGTTCCTCCTATTCATTACCATTTCCTTTGTAAGGTGTTAGATCACATACATTGAAAATGGGTGACAATCCAAGATCAAGAGGAAGTTGGATTTTAGAAGCATTCTTCCCACACTTCTTCAAAATTTGATAGGGTCCAATCTTCTTCTACATGATCTTTGTGTGTTTACCTTTTGGGAGTCTCCCTTTCTTCAAATGTACCCATACTAAGACCCCAACATCAAACTACACATCCCTCTTTTTCTTGTCAGCATAAGCCTTGTACTTCTTTGCAGATTGTTGAAGATGAGACTTCACTTGATCATGTACCTCCTTGATGGTTGATGCAAAAGATTCACCATCTGCACTAATGGATTCTTCTTTAGGTAACTCCCTCAACTCTAACACACCTCTTGGGTGGATTCCATACACAATTTGGAAAGGAGATTTCCCAGTGCTTCTATTTATGGTGCCATTGTATGAGAACTCTTCCTATGATAGTATGTTGTCCCATTTTTCTCCATGTTGTCTTGTCAAGCATCTTAATAGGTTCCCCAAGGACCTATTGACAACTTATGTTTGTCCATCTATTTGGGGATGGTAGGTTGATGAGAAAGCTAGGTTGGTTCCCAACTTCTTCCAAAGGGTCCTCCAAAAATGCCCTATCAACTTCACATACTTGTCTGAAACTATGTTTAGAGGCAACCCATGTATCCTGACTATCTCTTTGAAAAATAAGTCTGCAACATATGAGGCATCACAAGAGGTTTTACATGGCAAGAAATGAGCTATTTTTCTAAATTTGTCCACCACTACAAAAACACTGTCAAACCCCCTCCTTGTCCTAGGCAGACCCAACACAAAATCCATGCTTATGCTCTCCCATGGCCTAGAAGGAATGGGTAAGGGTTGGTACAAACCTACATTGGTGGATTTCCCTTTGGCTTTTTGACAAATCACACGTCTCTACAAACCTCCTAACATCTGCCTACAACTTAGGCCAGTAGTAGTGTCATTTCACAAGGTTAAGTGTCTTGTCAAGGCCAAAATGACCTACCATTGCTCCACAATGCTTCTCCCTAATAATATTTAGTCTCATTGAACACTTGGGTATACATAACTATCCACACTTGAATAGAAATCCATCTTGTATCAGAAACTCAAAGAATTCAGCATGATACCTCTCACCAAAAGACTCACATACCTTGCAGATCTCTCCAAAATCTTCATCAGCATCATACATGTTCTTCAAGGAGTCAATACCAATGTTTTCTATCTTAATTTGGTTGATGGTTAAGACCCTCCTCCTCAAGGCATCTACAACTTTGTTCTTGACCCCCTTTTTATATTTGAGGTTGAAGATGAAGGCTTGTAGGGTCTCTACCCATTTCATGTGCCCGTGGTTAACTTCTCTTGGTTGTTTATGAAACTTAGAGCCTAGTTATCAGTGAAAACTATGAACTCTTTTGGCAATAAATAGTGCCTCCACTTCTTGAATGACTAGACTAAAGCATACATCTCCAAATCATAGGACGAGTATCTCCTCTTGGCATCTTCTAGTTTCTCACTAAAAAGGGAAATTGGCCTTCCCTCCTAACTAAGTACTGCCCCAATATCCATTTGTCTTGCATCACATTCCACCTAAAATATCTTGTTGAAGTTAGGTTGGGCAAGGACGGGTTGTTCTGCATCTTTGTTTTTCAAGGTCTCAAATGAGTCATCTGCCTCCTTGGTCCAACTAAACCTGCAGTTTTGTCCTCCTTTTATGGTTTCAAGCATTGGTGCACAAACATGACTAAATCCCCTTATAAACTTCCTATAAAAAATTTCTAAGCCATGGAAACTTTGGACATCATTCATGGTTTTAGGTTGGCCAAGATAGGATAACACTTACCTTCTCTTGATCCATTTTCAACTCACCTTGTGAGATTGCAAAGCCCAAGTAAATGATCTCCTCCTACATGAATAAACACATCCAAATTTATCATTAGCTGCTCTCTTAATGTAGCCTTTTGAGGACCATATCTACATGTTTGAGGTGCTCTTCCCTTGTGTGACTAAAGATCAAGATATCATCTAGGTATACTATTACAAAATTGCCTATGAACTCCACCAAGGCCTCAATCATCAACCTCATAAAGGTACTAGGGGCATTGGACAACCCAAATGGCAAAACTTTCCACTCATATAACCCCTCATTGGTTTTAAAAGTTGTTTTCCATTCATCCCTTGGCCTTATTCTAATTTGATGGTATCCACTTTTTAGATCCAATTTGGTGAAATATTTCGCACTCTGCAAGCAATCAAGTAAATCATCTATCTAAGGGATTGGGAACCTATACCTTATAGTTATCTTGTTGACGGCCCTTCAGTTTGTGCATAGCTTCTAAGTGCCTTCTTTCTTGGGTACAAGGACAAAAAGTACTACACATGGGCTTAGAATTTTTCCCTTAGTCCTGATTCTAGCAACTCCTCAATTTGTCTTTCCAACTCTGCATTCTGGTCTGGAGTAAGCTTGTATGCTGCTTTATTTGGTAGGGTATATCCAAGGATCAAATCTATGCAATGACTTGTTTCTCTCACTAGTGGCAGGGATCTTGGCATTCCATCTAAGATGATGCCTTTGTACTTGTCAAGTAACTATTTTACTGTAGGGTCTAAGTGCCTTTGTCCTTCTTTCTTCTCTGCAAACTGCTCCTTCTTTGTCACCTTGGACTTGGGAATAAGGGCATAGCAAACCGCATCCTTCTCTACAATCTCCTTCATAAGTTGTTTTCCTTCTACCAGTAACACTTTGGCATCCTTCCCCTTTGATTCCATCTTATTCTCCATCAAAGGTAAAATTTCTATCACCTTACCATCTTTGGTGATTGAATAGGTGTTTCTAACCCCATCATGATAAGCCTTCAAATCAAACTGCCAGGGTCTCCCAAATAGGAGATGACATGCATCCATCTTGTCTATATCAAATAGAAATCTATCCTTGTATGATCCAATCTGAAACTCTACCCAATCCTGCTCTTCTACCACTTCTTGCTGACATTGTGTGAGCCATGAGACCTTGTAGGAGTGAGGATGTGGTGACCTTCTCAGCTTAAGATTCTCTACCATTTCAAGTGACACAAAATTTTCACTAGACCCAGAGTCTATCAAGACCTTGCATACCTTTCCTCCTGCCCTACAGGTAGTTTTGAAAAGAGAATTTCTTTGTGGGGGCTCCTTATCAGGTACCTTCATGGTGGTCACTTCTCTCCTCATCATTAGAGCCTCTCCTCTTTCAGGGTAGCCATAGCTATCAGGAGTATTGATGCTTTTATAGGTGTTTTCACTTGCCACACTTTGGCAATCAGATTCCTGCACCAAGTTAATCCTCCTTTCTCCCATGGAGCTTATAGCCTTCTCCGGACACCTATTGGCCATGTGCCCCTCTTGGTTTCAGTTGTAACATCTAGGAGGTCCTCTGCCTTGGGATCTTCCTCATAATGGTCTTCTGCCTCTAAAGTTCCCTGTTTGATTGTAGCCTCCTCCTTCGTTGTAACTGCTCTCTCCTCTGGTGCCTTCTTGATTAGACTCACCTTGGTATCCAGCACCATTTCCTTTGCCTCTAAAAGGACTTCTTCCCCCTCTTTGTTGTCTCCCTTTTCCTCTACTATTTTGTTCCTGCCTCCTCTTTAGCTTCTCCTCCACCTTAAGTACCAACTGGAAACATTTTTGGACTGTCTCCGAGGTGTGGAGATTCAAATCTTCTTGGATGAAAAATATCAATCCATTGAGATATCTCACCACTTTTTAATCCTTACTCTCCTTTACCTTGGTCTTCACACCCAACTTCATGAATTCCTTTGTGTAGGAACTTACATCCATCTCCTTTTGCTTCAAGTTTTGTCTCCTCTTGTGCAATTGGACATTATAGTCCATTGGAACATAGGCTTCCTTCACCAAAGCCATCATCTTCTTCCAAGTAGCAACTCTTCTCTTCCCCTCTTTCACCCTCTCATCTTCGATGAAATTCCACCAAGTTAGTGCAGCCCCTTTCATTTTAGATTGGGCCATTTTCACCCTTTGGTGCTCTGGTATGTCTTCACTCTCAAAGAAATTATCTAAGGAGTCTATCCACTCCATTACTATATCAAGTTCTATCTTACCTACAAACACTGGCAGATCCAATTTTACATCCATCATTCTCCTTTCCATGGACTTGAGGACACTCATCAAGGGTCTCTGGTCTGTGGGAACCTCTAGTTCTTCCTGCCTAGGGATCTCCTCTTCATCCCTTTCTTCAATTCCTTGAGAGTCTCTCTCTCCCCTCTCCACTTTGCCCTTCAACTCATCCATTTCATTTATCAAGGCCTAAATCTTAGCCCTGAGTGCTCTGCTCTCTTCCATCTTCTTCTTCACCAAGATGGCCACCTTAGCATTGGTCATCCTTGATGGGAGATCTTGGGATCCCTTTTCCTCTAACATCTTGTCTTCTTCTTTGGTTTAAAGGATACTCCTAAGCTCTGATACCACTTGATGCAGAGCCCTTCACACACCTAAGGATAGGTCCAAAAGTTTTAGTTTGACTCCTTCAAGTGATAACAAGGATCCTATAAAAAGGACTCCACACCTTAAGGTTTGAATACTCACACTCCTCTAGACTAGCACCTACTCAAGATTAGTAAATGGCTTCAACATCTCTAACATTCCTCACCATGACTCTTTCTCTTGGGGGCCTTGGTTTTGGTCAATTCATGACACCTGGAACCTATTCCAAACATTGATTTTGGACTTAGGCATCACTGCCCTATACCTCCCTTGGAAACCTACCCCTTGGGCTAGTAGCCCTATTTGATGGGTATTTTGCCCTTAACTCAAAAATATTGAACACAACCTAACAAACTATTTACCATTATAGATACCCTTTATGGAGTTACACTCATCCCCAAAAGGGATTGACAAGATCTGCAACCTAAGGGTCTGAACCCCTTAGAAGCCTAGAGACCTAATTAGGGCGATTAGGCCTAATTTACAAAGAAACACCAATTTGAAGACTCTCAACTAAAAAAACAACTTCATGAGCATGTGGGGGATCATTAATAGCCTCTAATTCCATGTTTTCATGCCTAGAATCCACCACTATAAGATTTTAGGATGACTATCCTAGCTTTGTGCAAGGTAGTCACATGGAGATGCCTACCTAGATTTGCATCATACTCTTCACAACGAAGCCTCCCTCACAAAAACCCATGAAAATATTAGAATAGACTGACCAATATTGTATTACACCAAAGGAAAGAACTTCTAGATGAGTGGGATGCAAGATGTGGCTATTTTAGGCGAAACCCTAGCCAAACCCTTGCTTTCCGGGTTACAGTTGATTAATAATGATGAATAGTAAATACCTAATAGGTACTAAGAGGGGGGGTGAATTAGTACAGACAAAAATTTCTCCAAGAACTTAAAACTGCAAAGACTGCACTAGTGGCAAACAACATCATCAACCTAAATCAAGACAATACTGGTGAAACATAGTAAGACTATAAAAGACATAAACCGATAACACTTAGAACTTCTCAAAACCTGATATCTCATTTCAACTTCACCCATATGCTTAAGCAGGTAATACATTAGAAATACAATGACCATTAGATTAGCATGATTTACCACTTAACATAAAACACTAAATCATCACACATAACACACTAATTTTTCATGTGGAAACCCAACTGGGAAAAACCACGGTGGGGATGAATACCCACAAGTTGTTCTTGAACTCTTCTAAAGTCCTCTCTATTAGGAGCCTAGTCTGGTTAAAGACTTTACAACAAGTTCTTCTAGGAACTGATCTTGCTAGGGATCACCCGGTTAAGGGATGGCTAAATACCTGGTTAAAGGTTGAAACCCTGTTAAAGGTTACCTTGCAAGAGGATTTGAAGAAATCAATGATTTTGAGTCACTCTGTTAAAGGTTTTATAGAAATCCTATTAAAGCTACCCAGTAAAGGGATTTTCCAACTACTAAAATGGTTAGAAGTCAATAGGTAATACACTAATCTAATAATGACACTCAATGCCAAGGCAGATCCACTTCAGTTCCTTTACATCTACAATCACACTCTACAGATCTCTACTCACTTCTCTATTTTGACAAGAATCACTTCACATACATTCATTTGCCAACAACTTCAAATGAAAAACATCATTGACCTTATAGATAACAATTAGGTTGGTGGCCAAAACCTAAAACCCTAAGCATCTAGGTTATCAATACAATTAGTCCAATCCTGATTGTTTAATCACATTACATAAGATAAAATAATCTTGAACAAATCTCAAGATTTTCTGCATTGTCCGTTCTTCACCACTTTTGGAAGCTGATAACCCATCACACACTTTCCATGGTTTACTAAGATTTTGCACATTCATGAGGTAGGTAGAATCAATTTCTTCATGCAAGATCCTCAAGGAAATCATTCATGCGCACAAGGCTGATGTGGAAATGTGATCTAATCTTCATTTAAATGCTAACTCATCATAGGATATCATCGGTCAAATTGCACAGACTTGGAATGCATCAACCAAAAACCCTGAAGCTAAGACTACCAACCAGTAGTCATATCAAGTGAAACCCCAATACAAACTTTCCATATACTGGTTCACTTGCTTCAACATACCTGTTCACACTTCATCATACCGGTTCACTTATACCGATTCATACTTCATCATACCAGTTCACACTTTAGCATATTGACATCAATGACAACATACACTATCATCATGTCATCAAACTCTGCACATATGCCAACAATAGTTAGTAAAATAAAGGGTTCTCACTACTCAAAGAAGATCAAGACCTCAAACCACTGCCAAAATAGAGGTAACTCAATCCTCTACCTACTCCATGAATAGATATGTTAGATCCAATCCGTACAATGGTGTATAACAACAAGTTCAGAATTTTAGGGAAAAACTCAATTTTTTGTCTTATTATGCTTTCAAAATTCAATCACCAATCACACCAACCTTGGGAATCATGTCCACAAGGTATATAGGCCTTCTCCAAATGGTTTCCAACTGAATTTGAAGAGGTTGGAGCTGTCGAGAGGCTTACATCAATTGAAATTTGAAAAGTTGCACTTTTGCTTGCAAAAGCTGCATTTTTGACAAAAGTTGTCAATCAAACCAAGTTTAGGATCTGCACAATTTGGCTCAACCAAAAACCACCTACATGCCCTAAAATCCTATAAAACATCAAAACAAAAATCATTCTACCCCTATTTACCAAATTGTCCAAATTGGCTTATCAAGATGCCTAATTTTGGACATTGGTTTACATGGTGGGGTCCTTATTGAAAACATGGAAATGCCCAGACAAAAGACACTCAAAATGATCCTCAGATCCTAGTCCTCATCCTCTAATCCATGAATGGATTTTTGAAGAGGTGCCCCTGCACCAAGGTCCAGGCAACCGGTAACAAGAACTGTCAACCAGTGGTAGGAAACTATCAAGGAAACCCATAGTGATATCTTGCCAAAAAATGATCCAAATGCAATGCGGTCTGGAAATAAGAAATATGATCAAGTCTTCAAGTAGAAACCAACTCCATAGGATTTGGTGAGCCAAAACTGGGACACACTGAAATAAATGCTGAAATTGCAAATAGAAAGAAAAAGAAAAAGAAAATGTTTTTGCTTGATGCAAGATTGCTATGAACCGGGGATGCTCCCACATTAGACATCTGGGGTTATTGAAAAAGTGAGCCTCTCACTTTGATAGGGTTAGAGGAAAACCAATTCAGTCTACATCTTCCTGATAAATCCAAGATGAATCTTCAACTGGTCTGTCCTTCCACTTCACAAGATACTTCTTATACTGATTGCTCTGGGTACTACGCCCAATCCTACTGTCCAAAATCTCTTCAATCTGATCCGGTTTCTTCTAGGGCAACTATTTCTCCAAGTCTGCAATATTGTCCTCACTAGATTCTGGTTCATGATACTCCTAAAGATCTGCAATCTTAAACACAAGTGAAATACTCAGAGTATCTGGTAACTCTACTTCATATGCATTTCCAGATTTGAACTTCCTCAAAATCTTGCAAGGTCCAAACTTCTTCATCTGCAATTTGTTATAAGTTCCAACTAGGAAACTCTCTTTTCTCAAATATACCATCATTTCATCACCAAATTCAAATTCCTTATGTCTCCTCTTCTCATCTGCCTTCTCCTTATATTTGTTGTTCATGTCTTTCAAATGATGCTTAACCTGAATATGCAAGCCGGCCATGTGATCTACAAATTCTTCTGCTTCTGAACTCCTCTGATCTTCATTGCTAATGTCTCTTAATTCTCATATACCTCTAGGATGCACTCTAATAAAAATCTCAAAAGGTGTTCTTTTGGTACTCCTATTCATTGAATTGTTGTAGGCAAACTCTTCTTGTGTAAGGATCAAATCCCAACTTCTGGTTCTATCTTCAACTAAACTTCTCAACAAATTTCTTAAACTTCAGTTAACAACTTTTGTCTATCCATCAGTCTGTGGATGAAAAGTAGAACTGAACTTCAAATCTGTCTTCATCTTCTTCCAAAGTGTTCTCCAAAAATGGCCAACAAACTTAGTGTCTCTGTCTGAAACTATGCTCTTAGGTAATCCATGCAATCTCACCACTTCCTTGAAATATAGGTCTGCTACATGCAATGCATCTGATGTCTTCTTACAAGGTATTAAATGAGCTATCTTCAAGAATCTATCCACTACCACAAATATAGAATCATTCTCTCTCAGTTTTTTACACAATCCAAGTACAAAATCCATTCTTATATCCTCCTAAGGTCTTACTAGTATTGTCAAAGGTTTATACAATCCCACATTCTGACTACTACCATTTGCAACTTGACAAACTCTACAACTTTGCACATATCTCTTAACATCCTTATGAATCTGGGGCCAAATGTACTGCTCACTCACCAATTCTATTATTTTGTCAATACCAAAATGTCTAGCTAAACCTCCACTATATTTCTCCTTTATTAGATTCTCTCTCATATAAATCTTAGGTATGCACAACTGAAGTCCTCAGAATAACATCCCATCCTGAATGAAGTAATCCAGCCACTTTCTTCTATCTACCATAACCGGTTCTTTACATGCTTTCCAAGGTTCTGCAAAATCTGGGTCATCATCATACAAGGTGTTCAACTCTTCAAATCGTAATACTCTCACTCTCATCTCTGTCAGTAGATTCCTTCTCCTACTCAATGCATCAACAAATTTGTTATCTTTTCCACTTCTATGCTTCAACATAAAGGTGTAACTCTGCAAGAATTATACCCATCTCATATGTTTCTAATTCAACTTACTTTGATTGTTCAAATACTACAAAGCTTGATGATCTGTATACAACACAAAATCCTTGGGCAACAAGTAATGTCTCGACTTCTTCAAGGCTTGAACTATGGTACAAAACTCTTGATCATACACTAAATATCTCCTCTGGGCATCATTCAATTTCTCACTAAAATAAGCTATTGCTCTCCCTTCCTGACTCAAGACTACTCCTATTGTTGTTCCACTTGCATCACAATCCACTTGAAATACTTTATTGAAATTTGGTAAAGCTAACACAAGCTGCTCAGTCACTTTCTGCTTCAAAAATTCAAAACTTTTGTTTTCTCCGATGGTCCACTTGAATTCCTTTCAATCTCCTCTTAGGGTCTTAGTCATAGGGTTACAAACTGAACTGAAATTTTTGATAAACTTCCAATAAAAACCATCCAATCCATGAAATGATCTTACCTCTCCAATACTTTCTAGTGTAGGCCACTCAACAATTGCTTTCACTTTCTCAGGGTCCATCTTCCAACTGTCCTCAGATATCACAAATCCCAAATAGACTAACTCATCCTTCATGAAAGTACACTTTTTAATATTGATCAGCAACTTGTCTTCTCTCAATCTCTATAAAACTCATCTCAACTGCAACAAATGCTCCTCTTTTGTGTTACTAAAAAACAAAATGTCATCCAAATACACAATAACAAACTTGTTGGCATATTGGCATAATTGTTGATGATATTGATGAACTGGTATAAGGACTGTTGGTGATGATATAGTTGAGATATTGTTTGATGATGACGATTAGTTTGTGTTTTCATTGATGGGAACTATGGTTACATTGTTCTACCATGTTATCTAAGTTGTCTATGATTGACTAGAAAGCTATGGAATGAATTTGACAGTTAACTGGCAAATATGACTTTAACCGGTATATGTGAAACTGTGTTATGCTTAAGTAATTGCATCTAGAGATTGGTGAATAATTTGGTGTGACAGTTTGGAATATGTTTTGGTAACATTGCAATGAGGTTATCACAAGAACCGCATCATGTTTGGCTACTGGAAGACATGTTTGTGATTGACTGATGTATTTTCTATAGGGTTTTAGTAGGGTTTAAGAACCGGTATTCAAATCCTATAACCGGTAATGATTTTGACTTTGGCGGTGTATTACATTATGTTTGTAAGATGGTGATGATGTGGATGAATCTACATGAAGTGATAATATGTTTTTTTGTCACAATCAAAGAGAAAATTTCTTGGGAATGAGCAAAGTGCCTAGTAGAATGAGCTAAGGGTTTGAAACTGTATCAAATCGATGTGTGGTGATCATTCAATGGCTATAATTATTTTGTAATTGATTGTAATGATCCATATGATGATTTTTAATAATTTGTAAATATTTGTGATGATCTATGATGTAAAAATTAGTATGAGGTTAGGGTTTTGTAACTGAATAAGTTGTAAAGTCTATTTAGGGTAAGTTTGTGATGATTTTCTGTGTCGGTGATCAAAGGAAGAGTGTGTAGATGAACCTCTGTGTGTGTCTATAAGAGAGAATAATATTGGAATAGAAAAGGATCTATATGAGCAAGCAAAGAGTTCTATTTTCAGATCATACATCTATTGTTCCCTAATAGTTGCAGCAGACTCAAAATCCCTTAACCGGGTAGGTCTTGACATGCCTAATTGTATAAATTCCTTCACCAAGTGACTCATTATCTCGGGTTATAAATCATTTCACAAGGTTACTCCTAATAGAGTAAATCTCCTAACAGGGCTAAGGTAAATCCCTTAACCGAGGGACTCCTAACAGGGTCTTCTCCTAATCGGGCTAGGCTCCTAATAGGGCATATTCTGAAAGAGTGCAAAAATCTTGTGGGTACCAATTCCCACCATTGTTTTTCCCATTTGGGTTTCCATGTGAAAATATTGGTGTTTATGTGTTGAGTTGATATATTTCTATTGCATGCATGTTGATGAATTCTTAGAAGAATAGTTTGATAGATCTGCTCAACAGTATGATTTCAGTTATTACCGGTACTATTTATGAGTTATTTTAAAAGAAGTTTTTTTGTGGTTGTTAAAGTTTTAAAGTTTATTGTTATTATTGATTCAACCCCCCCCCCCCTTCTCAGTAATAACTGGTTCCTCACAAATTGGTATCAGAGCATTGGTCCTCTATGTGTAGAATCTTAACCACTTGAGGAAAAGATCCAGAGGAAAATGATGAAGGAGAGTCTGAAAACTACACAATATGGAAAGACAAAATTAAGATTTATATCAAAGGTACTTTGGCAATTTGGTGGAATTGATTATGTGTTGGATTGATGTTTTGTCATTGATGTCAACATGAGTTGTTTTGGTTTCTTTACCAGTATCCTTCTAATCCTGATAGGTTGTTTGCTTTCTGGTTAGATTAGGTCATGATGATCTGGTATGCTCTGATATGTTTGGATTATGGAATTACCTTACTCATGCTACTCTTATTAAAGCTAATTCATTTGGTTTTGATTTTGTGGTCAGATGCTTTCCTATATGCTGGAAAGCTTGGTTTGTTGTTTCGACGAGGGCTTCATCGACAGAGCTTTTGATGAAGATCTTTGATGATATGCATAAGTGGTGTTGGTATAACTTTTGGTGGATATTTAAGATGTTGATGGTGATCATGTTCAAGATTTGGTGGATGGAGATCAATTCTTTAGCATGTGGACCTATATTGGGTCCCGGTTGATCTAGGTTATGGACCAACTTAACGTAATGTGTGGACTAGACCTCTCGATGTGTTTCTGAGATGTCTTATGTGTTGGATATTATTTTTTTAGTCTAAGGCTGACATGTTTTGTAATTATGTAATTGGTTTATTGTCTGGTGGTCTACTTGATTGTTTATGGTCGAGGGTTTGTATAAATGATGTAAGATATCATTGTAGATCATCATGGTATATTGTCAGGGAATGGGATATGAATATGTAATGTGCGAATAATGTAATATCATTTAGGTAGAGGATTTGGTTGATCATTGGAGATCAAGTTGGGTTTATGTAAGAGGATTTAGTCCTCCAGTATTGAGCTTAACTAGAACTGTACTCATGTATAAGAGATGATATCTTTACAGTTCATTCATTCTTCCAGATTGTAGTCTGGATTTCTATGTAGTCAATGAGAATCCTTTTGTGATGAGAAGTGTGCTCTAGGTTGTTGGCCTTCCTGCAAGTGTAGGCCCCTCAATTGTAATTCAAATACTTACTACAGAAGTATTATCTAACGATTGGTAGGCTTTCCACCGTGGTTTTTCCCTTTATCGAGTTTTCCATGTATAAATATTGGTGTGATGTGGATGGTATTTATTCTATGATTATTATTTATGCTTAATTGGTTTAACTACTATTCCTATATTTGGTTTAAGAATTCTAGTATTAATGTTCTAGGTTCCAGTATTAAAGTTTTAATTGCTAAATTTTTTGGTAATCTATGACAACTGATTCACCCCCCTCTTAGTTGTCTTTTGGTTATTTGAACTATCTAACAATTGGTATCAGAGCTTTGGTCCTCTTTGTGGAAAGATTAACCGCTTGAGGAAGATCCTATGGTGACTAATAGTTCAAGTTCATCTAGGTCATCTGGAGCTATCTTTTAGAGAGATGTCCCCAGGGTTGATGGAACAAATTACACAGTATGGAAGATTTGGATGGAGACTCATCTGAGATGTCTTTGCAAGGAGATTTAGGAGATCACACAGAATGGTGTTACACCTCATAATCTAATATCTAGCAATCCTCCTTCGGCAAACATGGATAAGGATCTTGAGAATGATTGTAGAGAAAGAGAAGCCCTCTTGTGTGCACTTTCTGATCAACAAATAATAGGATTGACTCACAATTCATCTAGAAAGGCTATATGGGATAAGTTGGAGACTCTTAATGAAGGTGACCCTATAGTGAAGATTACAAAACTTGATGGTTACTGGGTGAGATATGAAAACCTAAAGATAGAAAAAGATGAAAGGATTACTACATTCCTTGAAAGGGTAAATGAGATTGTTATGGGAATTCAATGTTGTGGTGGAACTCTAAGTGAATTATTTCTAAAGTTTTGAGAGCCCTACCACTGGCTTACAAGATGAAGGCTACTACTATTAATGAGCTGAGAATAATGGCTAATACATCTATCAACAGAGATACTTTGGTTGGGAAATTATCTGCTTTTGAGCTTGAAGAATTTGGACTTTCTGGAGATGTGAATACTAAACCTGGTTTTCATGCATCTGCATCAGCAACCAGCAAGCAAGATTGGAAAGATTTATATGCCAAGGAATTGGATGATATGAAGAAAGAAGATGATGAGTTTGAGCAACTTGAAGCACTATTTGCTAAAAGAGTACCTAAAGGACTGGTAGGAGGTAAGTATGAAGGAAAAATACCTTTTAAATGTTTTGCATGTAATAAGATTGGTCATTTTGCATCTATATGTTCTGAAAGGAATTCAATATTTGAACAAAGAGTTAGAAGATCTTTTTAACCTAACCCTAGATATCAGAACAAGTATAAGTATAGGAAAAATATAGACAAATTATGCTAAATAGCAAATGATGAAAGCATTATTGATTTTGATGATGAACCAACAAAAGACTCTGCTAGTAGTTCTGACAATGGGAAGGAATGGGTGTTCCTAGCTATCAAGGAAGATGTTCCGACACTAGAAGAGAATGTACCTGAAGTGAAGGAACTTGCTGCTAAAATTGAAGACAAGGATGAATGGGTAATTGACAGTGGTTGTTCACATCATATGACTAGAGATAAAGGGAAGTTTCTATCTTTGCAAGAATTTGATGGTGGTATGGTTAGATTTGGAGATGACAAAGCATGTATGATTAGAGGAAAATGAACCATATCATTGGATGGTAAGAAAAATACTGACAATGTTTATTATGTTGAAGGTTTAAGGCATAATATTTTGAGTGTAGGACAGTTTGTGGATAAGGGATTTCAATTATAGTTCAAGGATGGAAAATGCAAAATCATTAACAGATCTAGTTTGGAGATTGAAACTGGTACACAGACAAAAGGTAATATATTTCAATTGAATTCCAATGAGAAGACATGTTTGATTGTACAAATTGATGAGAGTTGGCTATGGCATAAAATCTCATGTCATGTGAATTTTGATTGCATTGTGAAGATTAGTTCAACTAAGGCAGTTAGAGATATACCTAAGATTGTGAAGCCCTATAATCTAGTATGTAAAGAATGTCAAATGGGTAAATAGGTCAGAACCTCTTTTAGGAGTATACAAGATAAATCAAATGATGTTCTTGATCTTATTCATACTGATTTGTGTGTCCCTACTAGAGTTAAAAAATTTCAAGGTGATAGATATTTCATGCTAATCATTGATGATTATTCTAGAATGACGTAGGTTACTTTTCTAAGGGAAAAATCTGAAGCATTTGAAAAGTTTAAAATCTTTAAGGCTAAAGTGGAAACTAAGATAGGATTGAAGATTGAGGTAAGATCATGGTGGAGAATTCACATCTGGTGAGTTTAATAACTTTTGTGAGAAGCATGGTATAAGAAGACAAATTTCTGCTCCCCGGACACCTCAGCAGAATGGAGTTGTGGAAAGGACAAACAAAACTATCTTGGATGCTGCTAGAATAATGATGATGGAAGATAGTCTACCTCATATCTACTGGAGAGAAGTAGTGAGTACAATGGTTTATATATTCAACAGAGTACATATCTAAGGAGAAATTGGTAAGACACCTTATGAATTATGGTTTGGCAATATACCTACAGTTAAGTATTTTAGAATCTTTGGTAGTAAATGTTATATCACGAGAGATGATATCATTGGAAAATTTGATCCTAGATGTGATGAAGGCATATTTCTTGGTTATTATAATGACAGCAAGGCATATAGATGTTATAAAAAGAGATTATAGAGAATTATGGAAAGTGCTCATGTCAAAGTGGATGAGATAAATAGAGGTCAAATCAGAGTTTATAAGAAGGAATTGATGGTGGAAACGATTATATATGAACCGGTAACACCTTTACTAGAACAGAGTGTTGAACCAATTACTCTGGCTGTATCAGAAAATTCTATAGTAACTGAAGAACTGGGAAGACGAATAGAGAGTAAGAAGACTCCTAGGTATGTGAGATTGAATCATTCAGAAGATCAAATCATTGGGGATAAGAACAATGAAGTAATGACAAGAAGAAGGCTGGCAACTAATGAGGTATGTTTAATTTCTCAAGTTGAACCAGTATCAGTAATTGAGGCATGTAAAGATGAATATTGGTTGAAAGCTATGGAAGAAGAATTAGATCAGATTGAGAAAAATAACACATGGACTTTGGTTCCTCGGCCTAAAAATAAGAGTTTTATTGGAACTAAATGGTTTTTTAGTAATAAATTGAATGAGGATGGTCAAGTTGTAAGGAATAAGGCTAGATTGGTTTGTAATAGATATTCTAAGAAGGAAGGAATTGATTATGGAGAGACTTTTGCACCTGTAGCTAGGATTGAAGTTGTAAGATTATTTCTTGCCTATACTGCCCACAAAAACTACAAGGTTTATCAGATGGATGTTAAGTGTGCATTTTTGAATGGGGGTCTTGATGAGGAAGTTTATATTGAGTAATCTGATGGTTTTTCACTATCAGATGATACAAACATGGTTTGTAGGTTAAGGAAATCTTTATATAGATTGAAACAAGCACCTAGAGATTGGTATGCAAGGTAGGTAAATATCTTTTGAAGCTTGGTTTTACCAAGGGTAATGCTGACAGTAATTTATATTATAATATCACTAATAATGATTTATTGATTATTGAAGTATTTGTTGATGACATCATTTTTGGAGCTGAAGATTGTTGAACACAGAGTACCACTGAGAGGGGGGTGGATCAGTGGTTCCTAAACTTTTTGACTTTTAAATCAACTTTAGAATATCAGTTATCCACTTAAACACTAAACAATCAAACTGATAGAACAAGAAAGAAAGCCAAAGAGATCAATCACACAAATGTAACTCTCAACACCATATTTACAAGGAAAACCCAATGTGGGAAAAACCTCGGTGAGAAAAGATGCTGGACACTACTACTCTAATCCAACCTCATACGTAAAACACTAAATTACAAAGATTTAGGGCACCAACCCCTTCACTTTTAGGGCACCAACCCGCACCAAGCTTCAAATTGGCAATGTATATTGAAATACTATTTGAATAAAATTAAGGCTTCTTGTTACAAATTAATTCCACAACTATTTGATCAAATAACTCACTGCTGGTAGATAGTCTTTTCCCCTCCACTGAATCTCACACTACCGGTTATGAGATTACTTTATCTAACTCTTGGCCTCTGTTATCTCTCTCTCTCTCTCTCTCTCTCTCTCTCTCTCTCTCTCTCTCTCTCTCACACACACACACACACACACACACACACACACACAGAGTCTCTCAACACACTGTGTCACACTTGGATGTTGCCTGCTCTACCACACCTTATCAGTTTAGCTTAACTGTGAAACTACAGTTATCCCGGTACTCAATCACTGTTGGTAGAACCCTCTCACCAGTATGCTTGCTCACTTATTATGCATCTCTCTTAGAATAAATTCTAAAGATAGGAATTATTCTCTTTCCCTTAATCTCTCTTTTCTCTTCCTCTTCTCAGCAGCATAAAAAATGCTCTATCTCGAGCTCCTCTCCTTATACCATGGTTTCCCACTAAAAATCCATTCAAATTTAGAGCAGTTAGGGTTTTCTCTTCCAGACACAATATTCATGAGATCTGATCCAGTCTATCTTGGATCGATCACTTGTACTCCAGGGATGTATCTGTACACTCTTTCCATTCCCCGATGCATAGTTGTTGAATATAGAAATCTCAAACAAGATTTCCTGCCTTGAAATTTGTCAACTCATAAAATGCTTCAGCCGTTTCCTTTTTGAGGTCTTCCTGAATTGGATTTCCTTTGCATTGATCTAGACTCCAACTACTCCTTGATCTTCCTTTGTCATTCTTTCTTCCTCGAGCCACATCGGTCAGTTACAATCCCATGATTAGTGGTTGTTTCATTTAGGTCGACTAACCATTTCACCAACCGTGTCGATGGTGACTTTATCAACCTCTGCATATTTGCCACCTCGTCTCTATTAGGACCCGAAAGGCAACTGAGAGGGCGTGGGGGTGAATCATTTGTCTATTAATTTCAACCCAAATACAACTTAATCAAACTTGATATTTAATACTAGTAAACCAAAATTAATGTCAGTTAACAGATTAACAATTAATAACAATACTGGTGAAACTTAATTCATAAAACAGAAAGAAAAACAACATCCACAACACATAACACAGAGATTTTAATGTGGAAACCCTATAAGGGGAAAAACCACAATGGGAAACCTTACCCACAATCAGATGATACTACTCTATATAGTATGTGTATACGAATGGGCTCTACATATGCAAAGAGACCAACTGCCTAGAGCACACTGCTCAAATGGGAGTCACAATGACTATAGTAGGATGGTTAAATCCTAGAATAATGTACTACTCAAAATAGCATCTCCAATACTAGATTTAGTACCGGTTAAGCTCTGATAATCACCTTCAAACCTTCCTTGAACCTTCTCTATGGTCTTCTTATATGATCTTCAATATTTGTACATACCATGTTACAATACCATAACCTTACATGCCATATACCATATCCTTTATCTCATCAATTGAGATCTTACATATATACAAAATCTAAGACCAAATGTGTAGGTCGGCTCACTAAGAATGTTACAATAAAATAAATTACAAACAAGTCTAGATGCAATGCATCATGTTGGCTCAATACATTTACAACAATATATAATCAATAAATTATCTCCATAACATGTCGTGCTGATCTGGAATAGATAATGCATACCTGTCCATAACCTAGACCAATCTATCGGTAACAACAAATATGTCAATCGGATTATACCATTAACCAAAATACCAAAACCAAGTATCCAAACCATGTCCTCGACATAATCAAGTGATCTCCAGATGATAACAAGTCATCGCCAGTGCCAGTGAACAATATACCGGTGACTGTGCATAAGTCACTGAACATGCCAGTGAACACAATGTGTCAGTTCAACATAACCATAGATCTCTAGAAGGATAAGTGTTGACATCAATGACAAAAATAATGCAACACATCCATAATACCAACAATATCCCCCTTTGGCATTGATGGCAACACAAGATGGAAAAACATCTAAGTGCCAAAACCGAATGCCAAAAACCAAAAGCCAACAATCTCCAGAATAGATCAATACCAGAAATCCAAATCCAAATGCAGAGAGTATATTTCTCTCCCTCAATGAATAAACTCTCCCCCTAGGATAATTTTTCCTAAATATAAAGTTAAGTTTTTCCATAGATATCTTTGCCCCTTTGACATCAAATGTCAAAGAAATACAAATATCAGGACACATAACCAACTAGTATGACCAACTAATATAACCAACAACTCTGCTTCTTGCTCAACCAAGAAATCAATCTGCTACCAAGAAAGAATGCTCTGCCAATGGTGCTTTTTCTATCATCTACATCTCCTACCCAATTTGCATCAATGTATGCACATAAATCAAATTTTTCATCTTTAGGATACCATAAACCAAGATTTGTTGTGCCTTGTAGATACTGGAAAATCCTTTTTACTGCTGACTCATGATTTTCTTTAGGATTACTCTAAAATCTTGAAATAATACATACTGCATTCATTATATGAGGTCTTGTTTGTGTCAAATACAGTAAACCTCCAATCATAGATTTGTATCTTGTCAGATTAACAGGAGCTAAATCATCCTTTAATGTCAATTTATCAGTTGTAGTCATAGGATTACTTACTGGTTTGGAGTTTTCCATACCAAATTTATTCAATAGTTCCTTCAAGTATTTTGTTTGGCATATGAATATACCTTTATCAGTTTGTGAAACCTGCAATCCTAAAAATAATTTTATCTCCCCAATCATAGACATTTCAAATTCTTCCTGCATCTTGTTAGCAAAGTCTTTACACAATCCATCTTCTCCTCCAAAAATGATATCATCAACAAAAACTTCAATAACCAAGATGTCATCATTAGTCACTTTGAAATATAAGTTTCTATCAGCATTACCTTTAGTGTAAACAAGCTTCAAAAGATATTTGTCCAATCTAGCATACCAAGCTCTAGGAGCTTGCTTCAATCCATACAAAGCTTTCCTCAATCTACAAACCATATCCTTATCATTTGTTAGTGAAAATCCATCAGGTTTTTCAATGTAAACTTCCTCTTCAAGATCACCATTCAAAAATGCACATTTTACATCCATCTAATATACTTTATAGTTCTTATGAGCTGCAAATGCAAGAATTAATCTGACTACCTCAATTCTAGCTACCGGTGCAAAGGTTTCATTATAATCAATTCCCTCTTTCTGTGAATATCCTTTACACACTAATCTTTCTTTGTTCCTAATTACCTTACCATCTTCATTAAGTTTATTTCTGAATACCGATTTAGTTCCAATTACATTTTTATTTTTAGGTCTGGGAACTAATATCCATGTATTGTTCTTTTCAATTTGTTCTAGTTCATCTTCCATTTCTTTAATCCAATGTTCATCTTCACATGCCTCAATAATAGATGTTGGTTCAATTTGAGAAATTAAACACACCTCTTCATTTTTTAGTCTTCCTCTTGTCATAGCACCTTGATACTTATTAACAATTATCTAATTTTTTGAGTGATTCAGTCTTACATACCTGGGTTTATTCATATGTTGTTGTTCTTCAGTCACTGTGGAATTCTCTAATGATGCTGGTGTGACTAGATCCACACTCTGTACCGGTACACTATGTATAGGTTCATTTATGATCATCTCAACTACTAGTTCAGAATTTACAAACCTTGAATTTCTTCTGAATTGTTCATCTATCTTCACATTAGCACTCTCAATGATTTTCAGCAATCTTTTATTAAAACAACTACATGCCTTTCTTTTAGATGAATAACCAAGAAATTTTTTTTCATCACTTCTAGGATCAAATTTACCAATATAATCATCTCTCCTAATATAACATTTGCTTCCAAAAATTTTGAAGTATTTAAGAGTAGGAGTATTACCAAACCATAGTTCATAAGGGGTCTTACCGGTTTCCCTTTTGATGTGAACTTTGTTAAAAGTGTAAATTGTTGTATTCACTGCTTCTCTCCAATACACATGAGGTAGATTTTTTTCTAATATCATCCTTCTAGTTGCATCCAAAATAGTTTTGTTCTTCCTTTCCACAATTCATTTTGTTGAGGTGTCCGGGGTGCTGATAGTTGTCTTCTGATTCCATTCACTTCACAAAATGTACTAAACTCCTTAGATGTAAATTCACCTCCTTGATTAGATCTCAAACATTTGATATTCTTAACGGTTTCATTCTCTACCATTGCCTTGAATAGTTTGAATTTTCCAAAATCTTTTGATTTCTCCCTAAGAAAAGTAACCCAACACATTCTAGAATAATCATCAATGATTAGCATAAAGTATCTATCTCCCTGTAGACTTCTTGTTCTTGCTAGACCACACAATTCAGTATGGATTAAATCAAGAACATTATTGGATTTCTAAGAAATACTCTTAAAAGTTGTTCTAACTTGCTTTCCCATATGACATTCCTTACATACCGGATTATGAGGTTTCACAATCTTAGGTAAATCCCTTACTGCCTTAGTTGAACTAATCTTTACAATGCAATCAAAATTTACATGACAAAGTCTCCTATGCCATAACCAACTTTCATCAATATGTGCAATCAAGCATTTCTTATCATTGTTGTTCAAATGTGTTGGGTGCATATTTTGTCACTAGCATACCAATGACAAAATATATGATTCACTCACAGCTATATTGAGAAATTAATCTCTCCTCTCATCAAGAGGAGGTTCCCTTTGAGATCTCTTCTCTAATTAATAAGAAATTTAAATCTATGGGTTATTGTTGGGCATATAACTCTCTTTTTTTAGAGTTAATGTATTCTCCCTTCACTTTGTTACAATTTCCCTATCACTTTGATACTTAAGGAAATTAACTAATTTATCCAACAAACTATATCAATATTTTATAAACAAGAAGCACAAAGTCTTTCTCGAATACAACACCAACTAAAATAATTATCACAATGAAAAGGAATTCAACTTGTAGCTCAAAGTCTTCAAGTATAATTTCTTAATCCTAAAAACTACAAGCAATAGTGAAGTTTTAACACTTTGCATCTGACTTTGGATCACTTCAAAATCTGTCAACAACAAAACAGTTGAACTTAGGTGATGAGACCCTTCTGACTTCAGTCATGCTATCCACTCATCCACCACTCAGCCCTTGGCTCCTACCTATTCAATTTTATTCAGAGCTTCAACGTCTATTGAGGATCACATGGGCTCAACTTCCTAAGAGGATTGGGTAACTTTCAAAATTACATTAGTCAATTGTTCACATTTATATTTTAATTCATTCTTCTCACCCCTCTCTTGGTCAATTCTTCATATCAAAGAGTTGAAAGTTGTTTGAGAATCCAGCTTAACACTTTCATGTGTCACCTACCCAAGCTCTACAGTTTGCATGATGTAATCCTTAGGTCGTATATCATCCTTATTCTTATCTTATGATGGCACCATGACTTCAGCATACTTCATTTTAGAGGTTGGGTCTACTAACACCCGGGAAATAGTCTTTGACTTCTTTGATCCCTTAGGCTTTGGAGGAACCAATTGCTCAAATTCAAATTCATCGGGCAAAATCACCTATTTCTTCCTCTTAAGTGCTACTACCTCCATCCAAGGTGGTAATTCAGGATTAGCCGATGGGGTAGTAGCTTCTTCTTGAGTGTCACTTGGTATTTTAGGAGCATGTTGGCTTTAAATGGTAGCAGTGACTGATATCAATGCTGAAGTATCTAGTGATATACCTACTGATGTAGCAACAACTGCTGATGCTGACCCTTCTTCAGTTACGGCCATAGAGGAGAAAGTGGAAGGTGTAGTTGAAAAGCATTGAGTAGTAACCAGAGGTGGAATTTTTGTTATAACTATCATAGTAGAAATAACTTCAGTGCTTACTTGAGATGGAATCTCTGTTATGACCACTGTACAAGGTAAGGTCATCATTTGTTGTTTCACGAATGCTTTCTCCATAGCTTCAAGTAACTCCAATATTGAAGATTCAATAGTGGTTGAAGGAATATCATCAAGGCTAGAAAATTTGGATAGTGCAAAGAATTGTTCAGCAGTCTCTGATTGAGTCATGCCCATACCAAGGTCCTCATCATCAAATTCCTCTTCCTCTTGATCAGAATCAGAATTGATGGATTGAATAATCATTTGTGAATGAGTTGGTGCATGTGAACTCGCTGGAACATTAACTTCACCAAGATGTGATGTTTCTTCAACTTGTGTTTCCTCTTGTTGAGGAATTTCACCTTCTTCCACCTCTTTCTCTTATCTAGTATCTCCAGTAATCTGTTGTTTTGGCTCCTTCATAACTGTCTCTTGTGCTATTGAGGATGATTCAGCTTTCTTGGACCCTTTAATTGTGAACTTGATTTTGGGTCCTTTCCCCTTGGATTGCATTACAGGAGCCGAGGTTAATGCTTGTGAATCTGCTTTGGCCTTAGTTCTTATTTCAGGCATAACCATCTTACCAGCCAGGCCATCACTATTATCGTCATCTCCAAAACTAATAGGAAGTTGTTTCATCCTAAGATTCTTTTTAAGAAACCATGCATTGGTGTTTGCCAAAATAGGAGAGATTCTTTAAGTGATAGATTTACTTTCCTTTTTTGACCATTACACTGGTGGGAGTGGGGAGTCGGCAATCCTCTTTTCATAATAGATAAGGTCTATTATGTCATTAGTTTGTTCCATGGTCATTGGGATCTTTGCTAAATCCAAATTTTCAATCTATTCCAGGGTAAGATGACTGAAATCCAACCTTCTTGGATCTTCTTCATTTTGACAGTTTGCCCATACATCTTCAAATCTATAGACATGGGTGTAACTCCTCTTGAGTTTGTTCTTCATACCACGAAAATAAAAATTGTTTCATGCCTTGAATCTTCTCATGGTGTTCCATTGCATTACTTCCTCCATATTTTTTGCTTTGGGATTGGTTAGGACTGAGTACCTACCAATTGATTTGGGGAACTTCAACCCAGTCTTATGTGCTTGTGATTTATTTTCATGCACATTAATTATTTTTTGACATAACTCCATAAGAATGATCTTGTCAGAAGGATACCTTGGTAGAATAAAGAGTTCACTACAGAAACATCTGATCCAAATGTAAGTGAATGTTGGGAACTGAAGAAAAATACATCCAAAATGAGACACCGTGTTATATGCAGCCTTTGATAATATTTTCTTCTATAGGATCTTATCAAACATGCACTTCCACACAACAAAGAAGGCATCATTAACTCTTTTAAAGTGGCTACCTTTATTCTTGATCGTAAGTTGATCATAGTATTCCCTGATAGGAACTAATATCCTATCACCTTTAGTGGACAAACCTGGATATTGTCTCATTGAAGTGGTTGCATAAACCAGGTAGGAAGTCATATTAAATTTCAATGTTACTTTGACTTCTTTCAACTATGTACAAAGTGCATCACTGATCTACTCACCCCAATCAATCCTAGCAGCCCCTTTTTTAATTATATTCATGTAGTAACACATCTAGCTTTGAAACTAGTGAGAGTCCTTTAAACCCTTCACTCTTGATAACATGGTGACCATGTCATTGTACTCCTCATTGAAGTTACTTCTGTGAAAAAACTTGGGCCATCGCGAGGTGGTGGAATTTTTGGCAGCATAGAGGTACACAATATTGATCACTTTCTTGCATTTGGTCTCATTTTTCTCATAGTACTCTTGAGCACTTTCTTGAGAAATGTCAGCTACTTCTTCAACTAGAGAACCTTTGAAAACACTATTGAAGAAAACACTATCGAGTGCCATGATGACATTTTGATCAACATCCCTAACATGTTTTGTATTTGGATCGAAGTGATCCACTATTGCAAGTACAAATTCCAGATCATGAGCTGCAATTGGGCACAATGCATATTTATGCAACTCTG
The DNA here is from genome assembly GCF_030272615.1 of Cryptomeria japonica. Classification (NCBI taxonomy): domain Eukaryota; kingdom Viridiplantae; phylum Streptophyta; class Pinopsida; order Cupressales; family Cupressaceae; genus Cryptomeria; species Cryptomeria japonica. Next base: position 311,225,573 of record NC_081408.1, read on the forward strand.
ATTTGATCAGTTTTGTTAGGTGAGCAGGAGTTTTCTCAACTCAGTCAATAAACTCCTGCATATTGATATGTCCAATTTTTGTATCTTTTATCTCCTTGATGTTTGAGTCTACCAAACTTTCTGGGTACAAATTCAAGTATTTATCATACTTGTACTTCATCTTTTTTGTTGATGTTTTACCCAGAGAAGATTCCAACTAGCTTGAGGAAGGCTCTGATTTATCATGAGAGGGCTTTTAAATTTACAAATACTGCATTCAACACTAAGGACTAGCTTCTTTGATAGTTATCATCATCAATAAAATTAATTTTTATCAATCGGATCAAAAAATCAGACTCAGAAAAGGCTTGGAAGTAAAACTGTCAAAAATAGAAGGTCAGGGAAAAAAGTTTGATTTGCACATTAAGAGTCAAAATTTGCACATTAGAATTTAAAGTCCTATGTGCAAGGATAAAACATCTTTACTTGCATATTGGACTTTAAAGTTTGATTAACAAATAGGGGAAAGTCATCGGCACATCAGACTTTAAAGTCCTATGTGCAAGTTTAGCACATCAAAAGTTCGATGTGCAAGTATAGAACATTTATGAAAGACCAGCACATCGGACTTTAAAGTCTAATGTGCTAGTTGGCGAAAAAGAAACTGATTGACATGTTGGGTTTTAAAACCCGACATGTCAACCGAAAAATCTCTCCCCTCACATATCAGATTTTAAAGTCTGATATGCGAGGTTCACCCTCCTGCATATCAAACTTTAAAATCCGATATGCGAGGGATATCCATTGATCAGCCTGCATACCGAGCTTTAAAACCTAGTGTGCGGGCTAGGAGAAAGAAATGATTAAAAGGGAAATCGGATTTTAAAGTCCGATTACCCTCTGAAGACAATGACCAAGAAAAACCAAAAGCAAAGGCGGAAAGGAAAGGGAAAACATGGAGGACAAGCAAAAACCCAAAATAAAACCAAAAAACCTACCTCAATCCACAATGGCAAGAGAAAAATATGATGGAGACTTGATAAATCTACAAGGCCGACAAGTGGGAATCAAGGAGGGAAAAGGAGGCACATGCAGAGGGGAAAATGCAAATCAAAATGAAGAAATAAACCCCAAAACTTAATAAATAAACCCCAAATTAGCAATTAATGTGATATTAATTACCAATCACGTAGTGCATGTTGGACTTTAAAGTCTGACATGCAGGAATAAACCCTTTCAAGTCAGACTTTAAAGTCCAATATGCAACTTTTAACTGGAAAACCTGCAGACCAGACTTTTAAAGTCTGAACTGCAAGGGAAGGATTACCTGCAGGTCAGACTTTAAAGTCTGATATGTGGGAAAAAAAACCCAACCTTTGCGCATTGAGTTTTAAAGTCCGATGTGTAATTACCTTACGAAAAGAAAGTCTTACCTGCAGGTAAAACTACAAATCTTTAAAACTTAGAAAACAATAAAACGAAAAGCGAAAAGCTAAATGAGCTAACTGACAAAGTTGATCAAGCTCTCTCGAAGGTCGTAAGGTATGAAACGGACTAGTTTTGTAGGGTTGCCTCACAATTTTGGCCATGTTGAAATCAAGGATAATAGTTGGCTCTGACTAGGGAACAAGCTACACCACTTGAAGCTTGTAGAATCCTGAACTTTGAGTTCCTGTATCCATTGGGCTATAGAGTCAAGCAACGAAAAGACTAAAAAAATGAAAAGACTATAAAATTTTTACAATAAGTACAACTCACTTTACATTGCTCTTTATTGAGTAAAGAGCTTCAAATTTTCTCCACTATAAGGTAGTGAGAATAGGGTACCATCTATATATGCAAGTAAATAGCTATGCTCACCACATATTTCATGATAAGTGAAGGGACCTCTCCATAAAGAGTCGAACTTTCCATGCAAACCCTTTGGTTACCTCCTCTTGTCCCATAACAAGACTTGATCACCAACTGAGAACTCACAGGAAGTTGTTTTCTTATCAAATAATGCCTTCACTTGGCTTTGGTGTGCGACAATCCTATCTACCACTTCTGCTCTTGTTTCTTCTAGCTGAGACAAAAACATAATCTGCTTATCCAATGAATCTTGATAGGTTTCATCTTCAATGGCCTTGGAGAGATTCAATACCGGAAGTTCCACAGTGATTGGAATCTTGGCATTCAACCCATACAAAAATTGAAAAGGTGACATACTGATTTCTCTTTTTGGATTTATATGATCCGCCCATAGCACATGATAAAGAGCTTTATGCCAAGTCTGTTGTCTCTCATCAACAAGCTTCCTCATAATAGTAACCAAATTCTTGTTGCTTGACTCAGCATGACCATTTCCTTATGGATAATAGTTAGATGAGTGTGAAAGAGTAATACCATGATCAAATAAAAAGTCAATTATCATAAGATGAAAAACATGAAACATTATTGGCTACTATCTTATGAGGAACACCAAGCCTTGAAATGATGTTTTCCTTCAAAAATTGACAAACCACCATCAAGGTAGATTTCTTGGTTGGGATTTCCTCCACCCACTTGGTGAAGTAATCTATCACTATGAGAATGTATATGTGGCCTACACTAGATGTTGGATTGACAGGTCCAATGAAATCTAATCCCCACTATTGAAAGGGCTCTTTAATTACAACTGGTTTAAGAGGAAGTGCAGCTAGTTTAGGCTTACCCATAAATTGCTGACATTGCTCGCATTTGCGAAGCCGACTATATGTGTCCTTAAACAATGTCGGCCAATAGTATCTAGCATGCAAGATTTTGTGTGCAGTAATAGGGGCAAAAAAATGTCCACCACAAGCAAGATCATAAAAGGCTTGAAGTAATCTTACTTGTTGTTGTTTGTCCACGTAGTGCAAGAAATTTCTGTCTAGACCTTTCTTATACAAACCATTGTCCCATAGGACAAAATTTACCACTTTAAACTTTAGGGTTCACCTTTAATTATGTGACAGGTGTGTAGGATAGTCTCCATATGTTAAAAGATATGCCAAGTCAGAATACCATTCATCACTGGTGTCGACAAATAGAACCTTGGGAAGATCTTGATTCATACCTTCATTTTCTAGCACCACTTCATCAATTAATTTTTTGTTAGCTATCAACTGACATAGACCTTTTCCACGAACCAACTTAGTGGGCTTGATTTCCATATCATATTTCTGAATCTTGGCAACCCAATTTCCCCTTTTAGTTCCAAACTCTTGTTGTATCAAAACTAACTTGACAACAACATTAGGAACAAGAGAGATGACATGTGAATTCAAAATATAAAACCTGAAATGTTTCACTACTTTCACCATGGAAAATCATGCTTCTCCATTTCTGAGTATTTCAACTCATGAGCCTTTAGCAAATAACTCATGAATGCAATAGGTGATTCTATGCCTTCATGATTTTTCTGCATTAGAGTGGCCAAGCAGGTATGATCTGATGCATAGCTATACATGATAAACTCTTTTTTATAATCAAGGCATACCAAGACTGGGGCATTCACCATGGCCTCCTTGATTTGATGGAAAACTTTCTTTCCTTCTAGAGTCCACTTGAAAAGAGAATTCCCTTTCATCATGTTAACTATATGATGAGTTTGTTCAGCAAAGTCTAGAATAAATCTTCACAAGAAATTTACTTTGTCGAAGAAAGAATGAACAACAGTTTTACTTGTTGGCATGGAAAGATCACGAATAGCTTTCACTCTTTCTGCATCCATTTTAATACCTTCTTTTGAAACAATATGCCCAAGTAACTTACCCTCGGTAACCCCAAAATTAGATTTCTTGGGATTGAGGGAAATTCCATGCTGATCACACTTACTCAAAACTTGTTGCAAGTGATAGAAATGATCTTGATGTTTCTTAGAATAAATATTCAAATCATCCAAATAGACTACAATGAATTTCCCAAGGAAACTTTGGAAGGCCAAGTCCATTGCATGTTGGAAAGTTGCTCCTACGTTTATCAACCCAAAAGGCATTTTGTGATATGCAAAAGTGCCCAAAGGTGTGGTAAATGCAGTTTTATGTTGATCTTTTTCAAGAACCTCCACTTGATTGTAGCCCAAAACCCCAACCAACATGAACATCATCTCTGATCTAGTAACAACTTGTAGGACATGATCCATGACAAGTAAAGGGTAATTATCTTTTAAGGATGCCTGATTCAAATTCTGGAAATCAACATATCTGGATCTCACCATTCTTCTTACGTACAGGTACAATATTGGCTATCCAAGAAGAATAATGGATGGGAAAGATGATCCTTTCTTTCAACATCTTTTGAAGTTCAGCAAAGATAGTATCAGAGATCTTTGGGTTGTATTGCCTTTGCTTCTGATGGAAAGGCGTAATACTTGGTTTCAATGGAATGTCATGGCGGAGCTCTTTGGAACGAAAAGACTTTAGATCTTCATAGGATTAGGCCAAGTTGTCAACATATTGCTACAATAATGCAACAAATTTCTGCCTTTCTTCTTGTGTACAACACTTTCCAATGTTGATCATTTTTGGATTGCCTTCAGTCTCGATATTTAATTGTTCATATTCCATTGATCCTGCAGCTGATCTTTGTTGCTTTCTAACATAACGATCATGTTTGTCAAAAATCTTTTCTAGAGAAACTAGATCCTTGGGGATCGTGTTCCCTTTTAATTTTTCTGCATCAATACTTTCAATTGCATCCTTTGAAGAGTAGTGACTACCTTCAAAGTATAGATCATCAAAATTGTCAGCCGTCTACAAAAAATTAATTACATGATGATCTTCATCAAACACTTTCCAATTATCAGAGTTGTCAGGAACACTTGGTCGAAAGACCAATTCAACAATGTATGTTGATCCCAAAAAATCTTTGTGAGGAACCAAAGAGGTTGTTGATACTGCTAATGAGTTTGCCCTATCATTAAATTCATGGGAAACCAAAGATATATCAAAAGCATCAAATTCCTCTATTAGATCCCATACAAGGTTGTGATAGTGTCGTAGCCTTTATCAACTTGGCATCTCCTTAAGCATGTAAATTTATAATCCCCTTCTTTTGGGAAACATTCATCCCCAAAAGAAGAGATTCATACTCGATAGTGTTATTTGTGTTACCAAACTGCAATTTGAAGGAGAAAGGGAAAAAATTTCCATTAGGAGAAACTAACACAACACCGGCTCCTAATCCAGTAGAAGAACAACTGCCATCAAATTCTAGCATCCAAACATCATCTGGACTACCAATGCTGATGATATCAAAATCAAGAATTTCTTGTTGTGAAGTGGGAGATCTTTCTGATCCCATAACACTACTTTCACAACCAAATGGAACATCATTGAGTAGAATGGCATCTTTACTCTTAGGAGCCACCTCTAAACAATCATCAGCATGCATGAAATAATTACCCATACCTAACGATTCGACAAGAATTTGTGCCTGCTGATCATCAAACTTGACAATGGTGTATTTTGATTCTTTTTCTAGAAGCAACTTTTGGATAACTCCTTTAACGGGAATACGAGCCTCAGTGATATCCATGTTTAACTCACCCTGAACATCTCTGCAGAAATTTCTTCCCAACAATAGACCATAGGAAGCCGACACATCGGCTACCAGTACTATCATCTTAATCTTATTTTCTAGGAATGAAGCAAAAGCAAACTGCGCGTCCTTGATCTGACCTATCAAGGGGACTTGCTTATTATCCATAGAGAAACATCTTCCAAATGTTTTCATCAAAGTTAAGCCAAGGGCATTGGCAACTTTTGATGGCATAACATTATCAAATGCCCCTAAATTGATTACACAGTTACTAATATTATAACCATTTATCAACAAAGATATAGAATGGTTATGTCTTCTCTACAGGAGAAGGGGAAGTTACTTAATTATTTTGAAGTAATTTAGACTTAGGAAGATTACTAGGGGTAGTATCTTTTTCTTTAACAAAATTGACCAAATGGTCAAATTGATCTCGATTAGATCTTAAAAATTCAACCTCAGACATTTGTATTTTGGTTTTCTTAGCATGGTCTAAAATATTAAATGACTGAAAGGAAGTCATCAAAGATTGATTTGGGTTCTCATTTTGAGAACTTAAAATATTAGGTACACTAGTCTTCGATGTAGGTCCAGAAGAATTGACAGGTGCAAAAAAATTGACAGCAGTCAAAGAATCACTTACACTTTTATCCTTCACAACATCCATTTGCTGGCAAATGCACACTCTAATGAGAAATTGTAGGTGATTGAAGGTATTGTCATTGATGGCAACCTTACAATCATGTGATACTAGCAGGCAGAGACAGGCACCAGCACCAACAGACTCTACATCGGCATACAAAACACTGACACCGAAAAGGAAGAATGCCGACACCCTGGCCGACAACAATTTTGTATAAATGTATTTTGTAATTAATTGTAAAATCTTTTGTAAACCAACATGGTGGGTTGTAATATGACTCATATATGTATGAGATCATTGTATATCATTTAGGATATGATATGATGTGAAATATGAATAGAAGGTAGCAGACCTAATATACGAATTAGTGGTTAAGGGTTTATGTATGTAGCAGAGCTCAAACCGGTACTAAATTTGGCATAGCAGATGCTAATCTAAAGTAGTACAAGACATTGGATTAGTATAATCCATTCTTGTAAGTCAGTGTGACTTCCTTTGTAACTAAGCAGTGAGCTCTAGGCACTTGGCCTTCCTGCATGTGTAAGCCCCTATTGTAGTAGTAATATTCTCTTATTGGCCAGTAAGTGAATATTGTGGGTCACAAATCCCATCAAGGTTTTTCCCACATCGGGTTTCTTCATTAAAATATTGTGTTATGGTGTGGTTTTCATGTTGTGGCTGTTATTATTATTTGTTGCATTATTTTTGGTTTATCGATACACAGTTTTAATATGCTTTTCATTTTATAAGTTAAGAAAATATTATTACTGGTCAGATACTGATTCATGGCCCCCTCTCAGTATCTTTGGGAATCCTAACAATTGGTATCAGAGCCTAGTCCTCTATTTTCAAAAGCCTAACAGCTTGAGGAAGATCTTATCATCAATAGAGATGGAAAACTTGAGAAAATAATTGGAAACAACTCTTTCAGACTATGCTGCAGAAAAAGTAAAGAATATCAAACTTGAGGATGATCTGAAGGTTACTCAGGATTATATTTGAGGACTTCAATAAAATTACACTATGGCAAGGAATAAAAGAAGAGAACTTTGTGAGAAGATGCAAAAAGAGGAAGATGAAAAGGAAACTCTTAATGATCTGGTGAACCAACTGAGACAAGATAATTGTACAATGAAGAATGAGATGCAAGATATGACTATGAGATTTTGTAAAGAAATTGAAGATAGAAAGAAGAATGAAGATGACTTGACTAGAAGACTAAATGATGTCGGAAATGAAAACATAAGACTCATTCATGAAAATGATATGTTGAAGATAGATTTGATGCACACACAAAATGATAGAAATGAACTCATGAGACAAAAAGGAATCTTGGAGAATGAACTGACTACTGCAAATCAACACAAAGAGAAATTCAAGAAAAGTTCAGAAGTACTTGTTGACATGCTAAAGAATCAAAAACCTAATGGTGATACAAATGGCCTTGGCTTTGAAACTGGTGAAAGCTCGGGTACTGTAGACAATCATGATCATAGTAAACCGGTGAGACAACCTAATGCTTACAAATTCAAATGGAAATGCTTTAACTGTAACAAGTATGGTCATAGAGAAAATTTGTATAGATCTAGAAATTATCAGAACACTAATACACCCACCAGTCAATGTTCTAAATGCAACAAAGTTGGTCATAACTTATAAAATTGTAGAATGAATGTAAGATGTTATGTTTGTGGAAGATTTGGACATCTATCTAATCAATGCAGAACACATATTGGCATAGGATATGGGAAAGCTATTCAGAAAAACAATGTGACTTGTTATGCTTGTAACAAAATTGGACATATTGCAAAATTTTGCAGAAGCAAGTCCCCCCTAGAAAATAACAAAGGTCCTAGCTTGAAAGGTAAAGAAAAGGTTGGAGAGGTAAAGCAAGAATTCTCAAAACAATGGATCAAAAAGTCAAATCAAAATGTTAATGGGAATACCCCTACATTGGTAGAACAGAGTAACACTCCACCCGCAGGAGACTCTTCATCTAACTAAAGGAAAATCCTTTGGGGGTTTAGCAACAAATTGAAAAACATGCTATTATACCCTCGGTTGATGGTAAGAAGTTGAATTACTTCTATACCGGTAGATGAGTTAAGTTGTGACTTAACCGACAAGCATTAAATGTGGTAGTTGGAGAAAATAACATTATAAAGCAAGTGTTTTGGCTCCTTTTTCACTCACCGAGCATTAAAATCTTTCAGAGCGCAAAAATTCCTGAGCGAAGGCATCCTTAGTGAAGAAGTGAAGCAATTCATTTAAGCATTCATCCTTAAGGCAGATTGAGGTATTTATAACTATGGCTTCTTCATCCACTCCTGAATTTATTGCAAACCCTACTATGATAGAGGCTATTAAGCACCCTAGACCTGTATTCAATCTGGTTCCCGAAATTGCGAAGAAAGATGATAGCATAGGTGCATTCTCTCAAATTCCTAAGGGAGTAGTATATGCTGAAGACCCTAGGATATACATACATTGTCATATAGAGAAATTAGGTGATGATGAGATAAAAAACATGTATAGCACTATGATTTGTGATGAAGATGGTAACGTCAAGCCAGAACACAAGATAGTAGAAACCCTAGGCTTCATGGATATTCTTAGCATTCTTGATTTTCCTGAGGATATTATAAGAATTGTGCTAAGTAGAGTTCATGGTGATTTCTTCTAGTTGGATTCAATCAATAAAATCACCAAGGAAGCCATTAAAGCAGTAACAGGGTTACCTTCCACCGATAGCAGACCTGACAGATCCAAAAGAGTTTCAAATGACACAGTGATGGATTTAACCGGTGCAACTTTTGACAAAAGGTCTCTAAGGGTAAATGATGTAAAGGACATCAATGTCAAATTTGTTAGTATGATTTTAGGCTACAAGGCTACACATGCAAATAGGTTGAACTCAATTTCTAGCCTATGTATTAAAAGTGCATATGACATGGTTAATGATAATACTAGAATAGATGTGTGCAAATGGCTCAAAGATGAATTGATAGACAATCTAAATAAGATTAAGCGAGATAAGAAAGAGACTTTTAGATTTGGAAATTTGCTTGTTTGTCTAATGTTGTATGTCACTAAACAAGTGCCTGGTATTGGTAGAAGAGATTTTGGCTTTGATATACCGGTAGGAAAGAAACTATTGGATCTATTGAACAACATGGGAGAAGATAGAGAGAAAAACTTAAATGAACATTTTCAAGCACTAAAAGCTCAAATGAAGACAAGGATAAGACTGTCATAGGCTATTGTGGATAAATATCAAAAAGAAATTTTATTTTGTGATCAAGAAAGATGAAATCTAGATGGAGGCAGTTGTCCCTAGAACTATCTGGGTAACTGAAATGGGCTATGAGATAGGTGATAACATTATTGAAACTTATGCAAAATCCCTCCTTGAAGCACCAAAGGAACCCACTAAGAAAGTCTTTGGAAATGCTGAAATAATAGAAAGTGTAATTCAGTCTAGGAAAAGGGTTAAGAAAGTTCAAGAAACAGTAAGGAAAGGAACCCGACAGGCAAAGGCAATTAAGGAAGATGTTTTGAAACAAACTAGTATAAAAGAAAGTGAGTTGGAAGGACTTCAACCGGAAGCTCATCTTTCACCGGTTAGAACCTCCTTTGAGAGTGATATGCCAGTGGTATTTAAAAGGGTAGAAAGGAAAAGAAAACCCTCACCAGTACCCTCACCTACACCGAGGAAAACAAGGCAAAAGCAACAGGCAATGAGGCCTCCAGTGAAAAAGTTGACTCCTAAGAAGAAAAACCAGGTAAAACAAGATATTGCTCCACTGGATAAACTCTTAAGTGAAATAATAGAGGATGGTTAGTTGAAAAATATCAGCAAAATATATAACACACTATATACTGACGATAAGGAAAGCATAGAGAACAATGTAATCTTACACTTGGCTATATACAAGAAATTTCTGATGGAAATTGTTGATGAAATACCAAATGATCTGTATAGAAGACTAGAAGCTAGAAGGGTAGCTATTGTTGAGCTAGATAAGAAAATAAAAATTGAAAAACTACTTGCAGTGCATCTAGTAAACTCACCTGATGAGATAGACAAACTAATCAGTGAAGCTAACCGGATAGTATTTTCAACTGCTCACCGACATGTAGCACTGATGGCAGGTAGAGTGAATGAAGTCTCTAAGGAAACAACATATGCATGGGATATATTCTTTGTAGAAAAAGAGAAACAAGAAGAGTTACTAAGACCCAAAACTATCAGAGTATACCAAAAGGACAGGGATAAAGGGAAAGGTTAGGTGGACCTCCAAGGCTGAAAATAACTGATAATGTGCTCCCACCTCCTTCGGATACTCCACTGGTAGATACTACAGACAGTCAACCGGCCACTGAGAGTATGGAGACTCCACTTGAGGATACTAATCCCGAATCTGAAATTTTGTACACTGTAAATATAGATACTCAAGAAGTAAATGTTGTGGTTGATAGAGAAACCACTGAGGATAAGAAGGAAGAAGTGACAATTGAGTCACCGGCTCCAGATGTTGAGGTTAAGGTTAATGAAACAGTAAAAATAAGCACAGAAAAAACTACTCAGACAGAGCAACTGGCAAAGGACACCACTGGTAAACCACTAGAGAAATTGGTAGATAAAACTGAAAAATAGTCAGGAGAACCGGCAATGGACAGTGCAGAGGTACAAATAGAGAAATTGGAAGTGCATATAGAGACACAGGTTGAGAAATCGGTTGTTGAGAGATTAGAGAAACCCTCTGAGACACAGATTGAAAAATTAGAACAAAAGTAGGTTGAGACACAAGTTCAGACAGAAATAGTGCCACCGGCTAAAATTGAAAAGCCCAAACCTGTGTTTGTAGAAATGCAAACACAGACTGACCTACCAGAGGTCAAATCAAGCAAGGTGATTACTACAATTGGTAGTATAGATATTGTAAGAATAGTTGGACAAACATCTGGTACTTCCATAGCAGAATTCTAACCTACAAATGTGATAGAGGTCTTATTGGACTCAATAAAGAAGATCACAGAATGTAACGCACAAGCCTATAAGGCTATTGATGACACCATTCCTATTCTTAAACTGGTAGCACCTAAATGCATAGTGGATAATAAAGATTCTTTAGGTCAACTAGACACATTGTCTAAGTTCATCACCGACAACATTTTGACAGTTGATCAAATAAATGAGGACACATTTAAAGAGAGATTGATTAAGGAAAAAGAGAAATTCTTTGAGGAAATTGTAAAGAAGAACAAGGAGAAAATGGACACCTTGTTACTGGATCTAGGAAAAACAATTTTGGATTTTAAGAAAATGTATAGGGATACTTGCAAAACAGACATCTTGACACAGGATATAGATTCAGAGATCAACAAAACTCAAACTAAAATAAACAATGTTGCTAACAATTTGATAGGTACATCCGATTCATTTTTGGAGATAGAAAAGAAAATTGGAGATCTAGAAGAGAAAATTGAGAAGTTAGAGAAGGACAAAGAGAAATTTAAGGATAAGGCAAAGAGCTTGAAATGTAAACTTGGTCCAAAACTAGACTACCTCATTTCTTTGAGAAAAGAAATTTATGAGGCTCTGGTTCCCGGACTTAAGACACCAAAAGAGAAAATGCACATACTCATCGGTACAGTTCAGAGAACCCAAGAGGCATAATAGGGAAGCACAAGATTCAGCGACAACTTAAAATTGATTTTGATAGATATATTCTAGATTGTAACCCACTGGTTACAAGAATATAGGTAGGACTCCACTGATAGTGAATGACAACCTTTGCCATTGATGTCAAAGGGGGAGTAGTGAGATGAGAAAAATGATCAGAATAGGACATCATCAACTCAAGGGGAGCATACATTTTTGGGCACACGCTTTGGTATGACAAATTTTGGCAGATTCTTTTTGGACATCTTTTTGGACACTTTTTAATTTTTCTCATGAGTGTTGCCATCAATGCCAAAGGGGGAGATTGTTGGCAAATGCACACTCCAATGAGAAATTTTAGGTGCTTGAAGGTATTATCATTGATGGAAACCTTACAATCATGTGATACTGGCAGGCAGACACAGGCATTGGCACTGACAAACTCTACACCGACATATAGAACATTGACACCGAAAAGGAAGAATACCAACACCTTGGCCGACAACAATTTTGTATAAATTTATTTTGTAATTAATTGTAAAATATTTTGTAAGCCGACATGGTGGGTTGTAATATGACTCATATATGTATGCTATCATTGTAGATCATTTAGGATATGATATGATGCAAAATATGAATAGAAGGTAGCAGACCTAATATGTGAATTAGTGGTTAAGGGTTTATGTATGTAGCAGAGCTTAAACCAGTATTGAATCTGGCATAGTAGATGGTAATCTGAAGCAGTACAAGACATTGAATTAGTATAATCCATTTTTGTAAGTCAGTGTGACTTCCTTTGTAACTAAGCAGTGAGCTTTAGGCACTTGGCCTTCCTACATGTGCAGACCTCTATTGTAGCAGTAATATTCTCTTATTGGCCAGTAAGTGAATATTATGGGTCACAAATCCCACTGAGGTTTTTCCCACACCGGGTTTCCTCATTAAAATATTGTGTTATGGTGTTCTTTTCATGTTGTGGTTGTTATTCTTATTTGCTACTTTATTTTTGGTTTACCTGTACACAGTTTTAATATGCTTTTCATGTTATAAGTTAAGAAAATATTATTACTGGTCAGATACTGATTCACCCCCCCCCTCTTAGTATCTTTGGGAATCCTAACACCATTGAGATAGCATTGTCTATTACAAGATTTGGTATGGGAGTCCCATGCTTGCAATATGAATTAGAAAATGTTGAGAGTCCTTGATTTGAATAGGATCGTCACTCTTCACAATGACAGGTGGCTGGGCTGCCTGTGCTTGCGAACAAGTGAATACTACAAAGACATCCCCATCACATATGTCTGGTGTATCATCTTATTGATATTGCATAAACTTGATATTAGACTCACTATCCAACTCAGGATCATCGTCTTGATATTGCATAAACCTGATATTAGAGTCACCAGCCAACTCTGCATCATATTCTTGATGCAAATTGGCATCTTTTTCACCAAAAGGGGGAAGATTAGTTTATTCAGCTTCATAATATCCTGTAGCAGAATTTTGGGGTGGTGCTTCCAACGCAAGCCTCTCTAGAGAAAGACACAATTTATTCTGATTATGCATGGTGTAATTGGAAGCATTATTTGGATAAGTCCTTCTTGGAACATCATGATAAGAAGTATTTCCTTGTGAGGAAATTTGCTTCTTAAGTGCCAACAACTCATTTGATAACTTTTGTATCATGGGATCAACAGAATTCATTGAAGGAATAGGTAAATCATCAATTTGATTATTCCTAACCTTGTTAGGATCTTTCCTTATCTTACTAACAAGGATAAAATCATCTTTGACTGATATAGCCAATTGTTGTGCAGTGTCCAAATTTGTAGAATTATTTCTTCACAAAAGAAAGCTCACCTTTGGCAATTGAGCATTAATGAAGAAGTATTTCAAGTTTCCAATGGTTGGTCATGAAGCAACTGGGATGCAATTGTGCAATCTATTGAACTTTTTTACAAATTCATGAATAGCTTCCTGAGGTTCTTTCTTCATTTGAGTTAACTAAGCCAGCAATGCATGATCGTCTTCGACAGACTTGAACCTTGCTTCAAAAAGTGTTATGAGAGTTGCCCAATTTGTGATACAAGCATTCAGAAGATGATAGAACTAATTAGCAGTAGCTCCATGCAAAGTCTCAATGAACAATCTCACTGAAACATCTTCATGCTCAACACCTAGGACTCCACATGTGATGTAGAAGGCAGCTATGTGTTCGTTCGGGTGTTGAGAACCATCCCTCAAAAATTGGGGTAAATTTTTTTGTGTACCTTTGGGAAGTTCATGCAAAGGTGTGGTCAAGTTCAAGGGACCAAAAGCAGTACCCCAAGGTCTAGCAGAAGCCATCCTTAATAGATTATAGGGTGGTATTGCAAAATGACTTGCAAGTGGAACAAATAAAACTTGCAAACATGATGCCTCACTTGCTATGTGAGATCGTTGTGCAGAAGGAGGAAAACTTTGTGTTCGCTACAAAGGAGAACGATTCCATGGAGGTGTCACAAAAGTAAAATTATGTTGTTACAAAAACTCAAAAGTAGGATCAACAACTCCCACTAATCGTTACCCACGAGTGTAACTTCGATCAGCCAAATTATGATTTTTGATAAAATCAGCAAAATAGATATTACAGTGAAAAGAGCACTACAACCCAAAGGGAAAATACCGGTTGCACGTCGCTCCCTAACAGAGTCACCAAAAAACTGTTGGGTGAATATTTTGTCACTAGTGTACCAATGATAAAATATATGATTCACTATATTGATAAATTAATCTCTCCTCTCATCAAGGGGAGGTTCCCTTTGAAATCTCTTCTCTAATTAATAAGAAATTTAAATCTATGGGTTAGTGTTGGGCATATAACTCTCTTTTTTCAGAGTTAATGTATTCTCCCTTCACTTTGTTACAATTTCCCTATCACTTTGATACTTAAGGAAATTAACTAATTTATCCAACAAACTATATCAATATTTTATAAACAAGAAGCACAAAGTCTTTCTCGAATATAACACAAACTAAAATAATTATCACAATGAAAAGGAATTCAACTTGTAGCTCAAAGTCTTCAAGTATAATTTCTTAATCCTAAAAACTACAAGCAATAGTAGCAATACAAAGCCTACTTCTAATTACTTAACAATAGAAAATTTCTAAAATAATCAAGGAGCACAAAATCTACCTTCATAATTTAAGAGCTCTTTAATCTGCTTAACAATACTTCCTATATCAAGAAATTCAAGAACATATATAAGTCATGAACTTAAGAGCATTAACTCATATAAGCAATTCTTTTTAAACACAACACAAAGTTTGGGATCAAATAAATTGCTTTCTTTATTTGCTTGATCAAATTCTCACAAAAAAGCTCAAAGTCTTAGTTGAGGCAACAATTTAGTAGAGTTTTGCTTAGCATAATCCAAGATAAAAATATACAAATAAGGGTCCCCCTTATATATAGGGAAATTGGAAAAAAATGTGGGCACAGTTGACTAATTCAACTGCACAGTCCCACTTGACTACAACTACAATAGAAAGAAAATATGCAGCTATAAGAAAACTTCCAGTATCTAAAATTGTAACTACATGGAAAGAAAATGCCAAAAGGGGGCACTTTATTCATTTTCTCCTCCTCATTTGATTTGTGGAATTCCTCAAACCTAGTCAAGATAGCCTCCATCTCTACTTGGTTTGGCATCTGGGTAGAATCTGTGATCACACGAACATGGGAGATGGTATCCTCAACCTCTACAAATTTCTTTTTATCGTCCTTTAGCATGGATGCAGGGACCTCAAAATTGATTCGAATTTCCAGTAACTTATCAAATGAATCAAGTGAAAAGTCTTGTCCAATGCAGTGATCCATTAAGGACATAAATTCCTGTGTGATGGCATTGCTAGTAATGAGATTCGGATTGTCATCATATAGATAACAAGGAAGGTCAGCAATCTTGGCAGAAATGAGATTAATCTCATCATCACCTTCCTTCCATTATCAATCCAGCTATGTTGTCATGAACTTTATTGTCTCTTTCCTAGAAGATAGTAGTGACAAAATTTGGATATATTTTCCTATTGAAAAAACCACTTTATTTTTAACGAGGATGTCTATTTTGAAGTCCTCCATTTTGCTCCAAAGTGTTGTACTTTTTTCAATATTTTCAATCTCCTGAGATAGTGAAGTTTTAACACTTTGCATCTAACTTTGGATCACTTCAAAATATGTTAACAACCCAACTGTTGAACTTAGGAGATGAGACCCTTCTGACTTGAACCCTTCTATCCACTCATCCACCACCCGACCCTTGGCTCCTACCTATTCAATTTCATTGAGAGCTTCAACATCTATTGAGGATCCTATGGGCTCAACTTCCTGAGAGGATTGGGTAACTTTTAGAAGAATATTATTCATTTGTTCACATTTATATTTTAATTCATTCTTCTCACCCCTCTCTTGGTCAAGTCTTCATATCAAAGAGTTTAAAGCTATCTAAGAATCCAGCTTAACAATTTCATGCATCTCATGCCCAAGCTCTACAGTTTTCATGATGTAATCCTCAGGTCATATATCATCCTTATTCTTATCTGATGATGGCACCATGACTTCAGCATACTTCCTTTTTAGAGGTTGGGTCTACTAACACTCGAGAAACAGTCTTCGACTTATTTGTTTCCTTGGGCTTTGGAGGAACCAACTGCTCAAATTCAAACTCATTAGGCAAAATCACTTGTTTCTTCCTCTTAGGTGCTACTACCTCCATCCAAAGTGGTAATTCAGGATTAGCTGGTGGGGTAGTAGCTTCTTGTTGAGTGTCACTTGGTAGTTTAGGAACATGCTGGCTTGAAATGGTAGTGGTGACTGATATCAAGGCTGAAGTATCTAGTGATATACCTGCTGATGCTGCAACAACTCCTGATGCTAAACCTTCTTCAGTTATGGCCAAATAGGAGAAAGTGGAAGGTGGAGTTGAAAGAACTTGAGTAGTAACCAGAGGTGGAATTTTTGTTATAACTATCATAGTAGAGATAACTTCAGTGCTTACCTGAGATGGAATCTCTATTATGACCACTATAGAAGGTAAGGTCATCATTTGTTGTTCCGTGAATGCTTTCTCCATAGCTTCAGGAAACTCCAATATTGAAGATTCAATAGTGGTTGAAGGAATATCATCAAGGCTGGAAAAGTTGGGTAGTGTGAAGAACTGTTGAGCAGTCTGTGATTGAGTCATGCCCATACCAAGGTCCTCATCATTGAATTCCTCTTCCTCTTGATCAGAATCAGAATCGATGGAATGAATAATCATTTGTGAATGAGTTGGTGCCTATGAAGTGGCTGGAACATTAAATTCACCAAGATGTGACATTTCTTCAACCTTTGTTTCCTCTTGTTGAGGAATTTCACCTTCTTCCACCTCTTTCTCTTTTCCAGTATCTCCAGCAGTCTGTTGTTCTTGCTCCTTCATAACTATCTCTTGTGCTGTTGAGGATGATTCAACTTTCTTAGACCCTTTAATTGTGAACTTGATTTTGGGTCCTTTCCCCTTGGATTGCATTACAAGAGCTGAGGATAATGCTTATGAATCTTCTTTGGCCTTGGTTCTTATTTCAGCCGTAACTGTCTTACCAGCCAGGCCATCACTATTATCATCATCTCCAGAACTAGCAGGAAGCAGTTTCATCCTAAGATTATTTCAAGAAACCATGCATTGGTGTTTGCCAAAATAGGAGAGATTGTTTGAGTGATAGATTTACTTTCCTTTTTTGACTATTGCACCGGTGGAAGCGGGGAGTGAGTAATCTTCTTTTCATAATAGATAGGGTCTATTATATCATCAGTATCTTCCATGGTCATTGGGATCTTTGCTAAATCCAAATTTTCAATCTGTTCCTGGGTAAGACGATTGAAATCCATCCTTCTTATATCCTCTTCATTTTGATAGTCTGCCCATACATCTTCAAATCTATAGACATGGGTGTAACTCCTCTTGAGTTTGTTCTTAATACTATGAAAATCAACATTATTTTGTGCCTTGAATCTTCTCATGGTATTCCATTGCATTTCTTCCTCCATATTTTTGGCTTTGGGGCAGGTTAGGACTGAGCACTTGCCAATTGATTTGGGGAAATTCAACCCGGTCTTATGTGCTTGTGATTTATTTTCATGCACATGAATTAGTTGCTAACACAACTCCATGAGAACGATCTTGTCAGAAGGATACCTTGGTATAATGAAGGGTTTACCTAAGAAACATATGATCTAGATGTAACTAAATGTTGGGAACTAAAGGAAAATGCATCCAAAATGAGACACCCTATTATAGTCAGCCTCTGATAATCTTTTCTTATGCAAGATCTTATCAAACATTCACTTCCACATAGAAAAGAAGGGATCATTAACTCTTCTAAAGTGGCTACCTTGATTCTTGATCGTAAGTTGATCATAGTATTCCCAGATAGGAACTAATCTCCTGTCACCTTTAGTGGACAAACCTGGATATTGTCTCATTGAAGTGGTTGCATAAACTAGGTAGGAAGTCATATTAAATTTCAATGTCACTTTGACTTCTTTCAACTGTGTACAAAGTGCATCATTGATCTACTCACCCCAATCAATCCTAGCAGCCCCTTTTTTAATTATATTCATGTAGTAACACATCTAGCTTTGAAACTAGTGAGATTCCTTTAAACCCTTCACTCTTGATAACATGGTGACCATGTCATTGCACTCCTCATTGAAGTTACTTCTGTGAAAAAACTTGGGCCATCGTGAGGTGGTGGAATTTTTGGCAGCATAGAGGTACACAGTATTGATCACTTTCTTGCATTTGGTCTCATTTTTCTCATAGTACTCTTGAGAACTTTCTTGAGAAATGTTAGCTACTTCTTCAACTGGAGAACCTTTGAAAACACTATTGAAGAAAACAATATCCAAAGTCATGATGATATTTTGATCAACATCCCTAACCTATCTTATATTCGGATCGAAGTGATCCACTACTTTAAGTACAAATTCTGGATCATGAGCTACAACTGGGAAGGATGCATATTTATGCAACTCTAATTTGATCAGGTTTGGTAGGCGGGCAGTAGCTTTCCCAACTCAGTCAATAAACTCCTACATACTGACATGTCCAATTTTTGTATCTTTGATCTCCTTGATGTTTGAGTCTACTTAACTTTCCAGGTACAAATTCAAGTATTTATCATACTTGTACTTCATCTTTTTCGTTGATGTTTTACTCGGAGAAGATTCCAACTGGCTTAAGGAAGGCTCCGATTTATCATGAGAGGGCTTTGAAATTCACAAATGACTGCATTCAACACTAAGGATTAGCTTCTTTGATAGTTATCATCATCAATAAAATCAACTTTTATCAATCAGATCAAAAAATTGGACTCAGAAAAGTCTTGCAAGTAAAACTGTCAAAAATAGCAGGTCAGAGAAAAAAGTCTGATCTACACATTAAGAGTCAAAATTTGCACATCGCACTTTAAAGTCCAATGTGCAAGGATAGAACATCTTTACTTGCATATCAAACTTTAAAGTCCGATGTGCAAATAGGGGAAAGTCATTGGCACATCGAACTTTAAAGTCCGATGTGCAAGTTGGGAAAAAATCATTAGCACATCGGGCCTTAAAGTCAGATGTGCAAGTGTAGAACATTTACAAAAGACCAGCACATCAGACTTTAAAGTCCGATGTGCTAGTTGGTAGAAAAGCAACCAGTTGACATGTTAAAATTTAAAACATGACATGTCAACTGAAAAATCTCTCCCCTTGCATATCGGATTTTAAAGTTCGATATGTGAGGTTAACCCTCCTACATATCCAACTTTAAAATCTGATATGTGAGGGATCTCCATTGATTAGTCTGTATACTGGGCTTTAAAACCTAGTGTGCAGGCTAGGAGAAAGAAAGGATTAAAAGGGCAATTGGATTTTAAAGTCTGATTACCCTCGAAGACAACGACCAAGCAAAACCAAAAACAAAGGCAGAAAGGAAAGGGAAAACATGGAGGACAAGCAAAAACCTGAAATAAAACCAAAAAATGTACCTCAATTTGCCACGACAAGAGAAAAATCCAATGGAGACCTGATAAATCCATAAGGCCGGCAAGCGAGAATGAAGGAGGGAAAAGGAGGCATGCGCAGAGGGGAAAATGCAAATCAAAATGAAGAAATAAACCCCCAAAACTTAATAAATAAACCCCAAATTAGCAATTAATGCGATATTAATTACCAATCATGTAGTGTATGTCGGATTTTAATGTCCAACATGCAAGAATAAACCCTTGCAAGTCGGACTTTAAAGTCCGATATGCAACTTTTTATCGGAAAACCTGCAGATTGGACTTTTAAAGTCCGAACTGTAGGGGAAGGATTACCTGCAGGTCAGACTTTAAAGTTTGATCAAAACCCAAAGTTTGCACATCAGGTTTTAAAGTCTGATGTGCAATTACCTTATGAAAATAAAGAACCCTACAGGACGGACTTTAAAGTCCGACCTGCGGGTAAAACTGCAAATCTTTAAAACTTAGAAAACAGTAAAATGAAAAGCGAAAAGCTAAATGAGCTAACCGACGAATTCAATCAAGCTCTCCCAAAGGTTGTAAGGTACGAAATGGACCAGTTTTGTAGGGTTGCCTCATGATTTTGGCCATGGTGAAATCAAGGACCAAAAAATGAAAGATATTACCTTTAGTTTGATTACCAGTTGCAATCTCCAATCCAGTTCTCTTTATGATTTTGCATTTAGAATTCTTGAATTGTAACTGAAATCCCTTTTCAACTAATTGACCAACACTCAAAAGATTATGCTTCAAACCTTCAACATAATAAACATTGTTAGTATTGTGCTTACCATCCAAAGCTATAGTGCCTTTTCCTTTGATCAAACAAGCTTTATCATCCCCAAATCTTACTAGACCTCCACTATATTCCTGAAAAGATAAGAATTTACTTTTATCACAGGTCATATGATGTGAACATCTAGAATCTATGATCCATTCATCATTTTCTTCAATTTTAGCTGCCAAGGCCTACTCTACCAGTGGAACAATAGGTGTTGGTTGATCTTCTTTTATTGCAACAAAATTCCATCCATTGTCTGTCGGTTCTTCATCAGAATCATCAGTAACTCCTTTATCAGCATAGTAAGAATATTTCTCTCTATTCTTCTTAATTTGTATCTTTGATATTTAGGGTTAGGCTTATATATTCTTTGAGCTTCCTCTCTCAATCTTGCATGTATGTCAGGACATCTAGATGCCATATGACCAACTTTATTTCAATTAAAATAGTTAAATGGTGCTTTACCTTCATACTTACTTCCAACTGGACCTTTAGGCACTTGCCTTGCAAATAGTGCATCGAGTTCTTCTAGTTCTTCATTTTCCCTTCTGATATCTTCAAGTTCTCTTGCATAAAGTTCTTTCCAATCAGATTTGTTAGATGACGATGCTTTGAAGGATAAATCTATTTTAATTGTAGCAACAGGACCAAATTCCTCAAGCTCAAATGCTAAAAGTTTTCCAACCAAGGTATCTCTAGATACTGATGTATTAGGCATTGTTCTCAACTCATTAATAGCAGTTACTTTCATTTTGTATGCCGGTGGGAATGCTCTTAAAACTTTAGAAACAATTTCATCTTCACTTAAGGATCCTCCACAACATTGTATTCCTAAAACAATTTCATTAACTCTTTCCATAAAAGCATAAATTCTTTCATCTTCTTCCATATTGAAATTTTCATACTTGGCTTGGAAACATTTGAGTTTTGCAATTTTGACAGTGGTATCTCCTTCATTCAGTGTCTCCAATTTATCCCAAATATCTTTAGTAGTAGATCAGTCTGATAATGTCATGATTTATTGATTTTATAATGTGCTCAAAAGTGCTTCTCTTGCTTTGCAATCATTTTATTGATCTTTACCCAATGTTGGTGGATTAGGTTTATTCAGTGTAGGACCAACATAGCCATTCTTTGTAACTTCCCATATGTCTCTTCCAATGCAATACAGATGTGTCTCCATTCTGATCTTCCATATACCATAGTTAGTTCCATCAAGTTTTAGACTGTCCTTCCTGAAAATGTTAGTCGCCATAGGATCTCCTCAAGCTGTTAGGCTTCTACAAAAAGAGGACTCAGCTCTGATACCAATTCTTAGGACCCGGAAGGCAACTAAGAGGGAGGGTGAATTGGTTGTCTATGAATTTCAACCCAAATACAACTTAATCAAACTTGATATTTAATACCAGTAAATGAAACTTAATGTCGGTTAGCAGATTAACAGTTAATATCAATACTGGTGAAACTTAATGCATAAAACAGAAAGAAAAACAACATCCACAACACATAACACAAAGATTTTAATGTGGAAACCCTGTAAGGGGAAAAACATGGTGGGAAACCTTACCCATAATCAGATGATACTACTGCAGATAGTATGTGTATACAAGTTAGGTCTGCACATGCAGAAAGGCCAACCGCCCAGAGCGCACTGCTCAAATGGGAGTCACAATGACTACAGTAGGATGGTTAAATCCTAGAATAATGTATTGCTCAAAATAGCATCTCCAATGCTGGATTTAGTACCGGTTAAGCTCTGATAATCACCTTCAAACCTTCCTTGAACCTTCTCTATGGTCTACTCATATGATCTTCAATATTTGCACATACCATGTTACAATACCATAACCTTACATACCATATACCATATCCTTTATCTCATCAATTGAGATCTTACATATATACAAAATCTAAGACCAAATGTGTAGGTCAGCTCACTAAGAATGTTACAATAAAATCAATTACAAACAAGTCTAGATGCGATGCATCATGTCAGCTCAATACATTTACAACAATATCCAATCAATAAGTCATCTCCATAACGTATCATGCTGATTTGGAATAGATAATGCATGCCGGTCCATAACTTAGACCAATTTGCCGGTAATAGAAAATATGTCAACTGGATTAGAACATTAACCAAAATACCAAAACCAAGTATCCTAACCATGTCTTCGACATAATCAAGTGATCTGCAGATGATAAAATGTCATCCTTAGTGCCAGTGAAAAATATACTGGTGACTGTGCATAAGTCACTAAACATGTCGGTGAATACAATGTGTCGGTTCAACATAACCATAAATCTCCAGAAGGATATGTGTTGACATCAATGACAAAACTAATGCAACACATCCATGATACCAATAGGCTCCACATGGCATCACCATGGTCAATCACTCTGCTCACTAAAACACAATCGGTTCAAGCTTGAATCATTCAGCAAACTCATACAAGTACACACTTTTACTAGTAAGGCCTTCTTCTTTTGCTAACTAATAGTGCACACTATACCAGTAACACATCTTCACCTCCAATGGTTTGTGATAACTTTAACATTCTGCCTCTTCATCATACCAGATGACATCAATGATAATTTAATGCCAAAATGCCAACAATCTCCCCCTTTGGCATTGGTGCCAACTTCTCTCAAGACTCTTCATACCGGTACATTTCTACCCTTTTGATGCAATGAAAAAGGGTATTGTGCACTCCCCCTTTGATCCATACCAAGCTCCTCTTGAACCACATGAAGCCTTCCTAGACAGATGACACAACTCCCAACTTGTGTCAGAGGTACTCAAAAGTTCTTACCGGTAATGGTTGGTGAAAATGTCTGCTACTTATTCTCTAGTAGGAACATAATCCATCCTTACCTCTTGTCATTCAACCTTCTCTCTGAGAAAGTGATACTTGATAGCAATGTGCTTTGTTCTAGAATGCATGACTAGATTCTTTGCTATGTTGATTGCACTCGAATTGTCAAATCAGATGAGAATAGGATCAGTGATGTCCACCTTTATGTCTTTGAGAGTCTGCTTCATCCAAAGCACCTGAGAGTAGCATGTATTAGCAACAATGTATTTAGCTTCAGCAGTAGATAGAGAGACTGAGTCCTACTTCTTGCTATGTCATGAGACCAACTAGTCACATAGAAAGTATGCACCACCACTTGTGCTCTTTTGATCATTAATGCAACCTGCCCAATCAGCATCAGTGTATGCTTCCAAGATAAAACATCCTTGCTTAGGATACCACAAACCATAGCTAAGCATTCCTTGTAGGTACCTAAAAATTATGCTAACAACATTCATATGTGACTGTTTTGGTGCAGCTTGTAATCTTGCCACCATGCATACTGTGTGAACAATATCGGGTCTTGAAGTAGTTAGGTACAATAGACTTCCTATAATGGATTTGTACAGAGTCTGATCCACCATCGATGATTCATCATTATTTCTCAATTTACTATCCATCACCATGGGGGTACTTACCGGTTTACAATCTTCCAGTTGAAATTTCTTCTACATCTCCTTTGCATACTTGATTTGTGAGATAAATATTCCTTTATCTTGCTATAATATCTACAAACCAAGAATGCATGTCAATTCACCAAGCATTGACATCTCAAATTTTGACTACATCTGATTAGCAAATTCTTTGTAGAGGGTGTCCTTGTTGCCTCCAAAGATAATGTCATCTACATACACAACCACAATGATCATGTGGTTCCCATCTTTCTTTATGTAGAAATTGCTATTTGCACTTCCCTTTTTCAATCCCTGCTCCTTCAAGTACTGATCTAATCTTGAATACCATGCTCTAGGAGCTTGCTTTAGACCATACAAGGCCTTCTTCAACTAGCACACAAATGTCTCATCATGTAGCAAAAAACCTTCTGGTTGCTTTGTGTACACTTCTTCCAAATTTCCATTTAGGAAGGCAAATTTTACATCCATTTGGTATACTTTATAACCCTTGTAGGTAGAGTAGGCTAGAAACATTCTAATTGCTTCTAATCTAGCTACCAGTGCAAATGTTTCTTCAAAGTCAATCCCCTCTACTTGAGAGTATCCTTTGCATACTAGTCTAGCTTTATGCCTAACAATCTTACCTTCTTCATTCATCTTGTTCTGGTAGACCCATTTAGTGCCAATGATGTTCTTGTCTTCCAGTATAGGGACTAATTCCCAAGTCTTGTTCTTCTCAATCTATTGCAGTTCTTCTTCCATGGCATCCATCCATTCTTGTATTTTGCTTGTCTCATTGAATGTTTTGGTTTCAACTTCAGTCATGACGCAGAGGTTGACATGTTCATCATTCTGAGCAAGTCTTCTTCTAGTCTACACACCATCACTCTTATTTCCCATAATTTGCTCTTCTAGGTGGTTCAGCTATACATACCGGTTGGGGGCCTTCTTGGATGCTTCCTCTGGTTCTATGTCTGACTGAGCTTCATCATCTTCATCACCGAAGTTATCATACTAGTTGATCTATGGTTGACATCCTTTGTGCATATCCTCATCAATTCTTACATGCACACTCTCAATGACTCTTGGTCTTTTGTTGTAGCATTTGTAGGCCTTGGTGTTAGAAGAGTAACTAAGGAAGATTCCTTCATCACTCCTAGAGTCAAAACTTCCTAGACCATCCATGTCTTTCTTGATAAAGCACTTGCTTCCAAATACTTTGAAGTATTTGACCGAAGGCTTTCTGTCATACCACACCTCATAATGTGTCATTATATTGTTTATTCTTAATTGAACCTAGTTCAAAGTATATGCAATAGTATGAACAACTTCTTTCCAATATATGACTGGTAGTCTGGCCTCATTTAACATGGTTCTAGCCATCTCCTTGACTGTCCTGTTCTTCCTTTCTACCACACCATTTTTTTGTGGTGTCCTAGGAACTGAGTATTGCCTTCTAATTCCATGCTTTTTACAATAATCTTCAAACTCATTTGAAGTAAACTCTCCACCTCTGTCTGATCTTAGGCATTTTAACCTGTACCCACTTTCTTTCTCCACCATCTTTTGAAATATCTCGAATCTTTCAAATGCTTGTGATTTATCTTGCAGGAAGGTGACCCATGTCATTCTTGAGTAGTCATCAATGAAGAGCATAAAGTATCTTTCACCTGCAAGTTCTCTTATTCTAGTTGGACCACACAGATCTATATGCACGATTTCAAGTGGTCTTGAGGTGTTGTGCTCTTTTGTCCTGAAGCTCACTTTATTTTTCTTAACTTTTACACATTTATCACAAAATGTTCTTACTGGTTTGATGATGGGTGGAATATTCCTCACACACCCCTTTTTTCTTATTGTCACTAGGTTATCAAAGTTTATGTGGCCTAACCTTTGGTGCCATAGCCAACTTTCATCTACTCATCCTATCATACATTGGGACTCATAGCATTCCTTCAGATTATAAATGTTTCCATTTGTTCTCTTTCTTTCTTCCATAGCTTGACCGATATTGTCTTTCTTTATCTGGCAACTAGTTGAGTCAAAGGTGAATTTGTAACCTTTGTCACACATCTAACTCACACTCAGCAGATTGTGCTTAAGGCCTTCCACATAATATACATCATGTGCCTTCAATTTTCCATCAATGCTTACAGTGCCTTTTCCCTTTATTTTGATGGAAGATTTGTCTCCAAACCTTACTGAACCAGCATTCCAGTCTTCAAGTTTGATGAATTTCATTTTGTCACCAGTCATATGGTTTGAGCAACCACTATCTACAACCCATAGATTTTTCCTTTCAATATGTAAGGCAATTTGTATTATGAGACTTGATTCTGCCTTTTCCTTTTCTTTCTCAACCCAAATTAGTTTGGTATCCTTCTTCTTGTCAGTTGCTATATTGTGCTCAGGTTCAATTACTGGCTCTTGATCAGGATTTGTCTTCTTCTGCTTGATCTTTTAGTTTTTACATAACTTTTCTATGTGTCCAAACTCTTGACAACTATAGAATTTTACATTTTTATTTAAGGGGACATCCTTATAATTATTGTAGGGTACCAGTTCATTCTTCCTACAATAAAAAATCTTATGACCATATCCATTGCACTGATAATAGACACCATTCATATCCCAGAGTGCTTTTCATAACTCATAGAGGGCTTATTGATTAATCTACAGTAAGCTATTCTATGCCCAAAATTGTTACATCGGTAATAGTAACCATGAAAGTTTGAAACATACCAGTTAGGTTGTTTTGGTCCTGAATGGAACTACCTCATTGGGAGTATTCCCTTCATGTTGTTGAGTTTGGTGAATCCTTCATGGTCAACTCTTGCAGTTCTCCTTGGATTTGCATGTTGATATAAGAAATGTGGCCTTCGGTTCATTTTTGTATACCGATTTGAGTGGCCATTTCCAACAACATCTGCATATGTCTTTTTGCCAGTATCCTTGCCTACAGTGAATGTCTTCTTTTCTTCACTTTTAATTGAAGAGGTGAACATTATTTCTTTGCTGGATTTATCTTTGTGGGTTGAAATTTGACCTTCTTCAAAGCCTAGGCCACCAGTGTCTCTAGATTGCTTCTGTTTGCTCAACATCTTGTCTAAGGCCTTAGTGTTGCCTTCATACTTGCTCCTTATTTTTATTTGTTCCTTACTCTCTTCAAGCTCCTTTCTAAAATTTACTATTTCTTCTTCTAGCTCTTGATGCTCCTTTTCCTTCTTTGTCAGATCAGAGGTTGTAGCTTCACATATCCTCTTAGTTTCTTCCATCTGCAATTTCAAGTCATATATAAATTGACTGGACTCATTTAGGGATTGCTTCAAGAGATCTTGTTCATCTACTACAACAAGCTTAACCCTCTTGATTTCTCTTCTTGTTTTACTCAATTCCTCAATAGAACTGATAAGTTTACCTTCCGAGTCCACTTCAGCCTCAATATCCTCCTCTTCCTCATCTTAATCAAATGGCTCACCAAGTGCCATGAACAGGTTGATTTTTCTATCATTCTCATGGTAATCATCTTCTAATACATTTTCTTCATCTATCATATCATCCTCAATAGTATATAGATAGTTTTGATTTCAGTAGCCTCTCCTTCCTTGCTGGTAGTTGTTTCTTTCTCTATCTTTGTCGGTAGATTTTTTGAACTCTCTTGAATCATCTCCACCGGTTTCCATGTGAGGACAATTAGCAACAAAGTGTCCTACCTTCCCATAGTTGAAACATTTAAAGTGGTAGCTTTCCTTTATAATGGTCGGTTCCTCTTTTGAGCTTCTTGACAAAGTTTGCTACTTTTGCATCAGATTCTTCACTAGATTCTTCATGAGTAGCTACTTCTTTCCCCTTTTTGGTGATGTTGAATGTTGCTTCTTTCCTTGAGGAAGTATCACCAATTGTTCTCATCTCAGAGGCTGCTAATGAACCAAATAACTCATCCATTGTAAAAGTCTTCAGATCCTTGGCTTTTTCTATGGAAGACACCTTAGTATCATACTTGGGTGTGAGAGATCTAAGTACCTTCTTGACAAGAATCTCATCTGCAATCTCCTCTCCATGTCCTCTAATAGTATTCACATTTTCATCAAATCTATGAAGATAGTCTACAATCTTTTCATCATCTTTCATTTTGATGCTTTCAAGTTGGCCCCTTAGTGCTTGCAGCTTGGCTCTTTGACTTTTGCATCTCCTTCAAACAACCTGTGCAATTTATCCCAATTCTCCTTTGCTAAAACACAATGCATGGCTTTGATAAATTCATTATCACATAGTCCACTCAAGATAGCATGTTTGGCCTTTGCATTATTCTCATACTCCTTTTTGGCATCCAGATCACTGGGAGGAGCATTAGGAACAACTTACCCATTCTTGACAGACATCGACACATCAAAACCCAGGGAGGAAATATGGGTCTCCATTCTTCTGCTCCAGAAGGCATAGTTGGATCCATCAAACATAGGGGATTTTGAGGAAGCTGACTTATTTCTTGCCATTATGTTCAAAGTCCATAATCTACCCAAGGTTTAAAGATAACCAAGAACCTATGCTCTGATACCAATTGTTGAACATAAAGTACCACTGAGAGGGGGGTGAATCAGTGGTTTCTAAACTTTTTGACTTTAAAATCAACTTCAGAATATCAGTTATCCACTTAAACACTAAACAATCAAACTGGTAGAACAAGAAAGAAAGACAAAGAGATCAATCACACAAATGTAGCTCTCAACACAAGATTTATGAGGAAAACCCAATGTGGGAAAAACCTCAATGAGAAAAGTTGCTGGAGACTACGACTCCAATCTAGCCTCATAGGTAAAACACTAAATTACAAAGATTTAGGGCACCAACCCAAGGAGAACCAACCCCTTCACTTTTAGGGTACCAACCCAAGGAGCAGCAACCCCTGCACCAAGCTTCAACTTGGTGATGTATATTGAAATACTATTTGAATACAATTAAGGCTTCTTGTTGCAAATGAATTCTGCAACTCTTTGATCAAATAACTCACTACCGGTTGACAGTCTTTTCTCCTCCACTGAATCTCACACTACCGGTTGTGAGATTACATTATTTGACTCTCGGCCTCTTTTATCTCTCTCTCTCACTCACACACACACACACACACACACACACACACACACATAGAGTCTCTCAACACACTATGTCACACTTGGATTCTATCGGCTCTGCCACACCTTGTCGGTTTAGCTTAACTATGAAACTACAGTTATCCTAGTACTCAATCACTACCGGTAGAACCCTCTCACCGGTATGCTTGCTCACTTACTATGTAGCTCTCTTAGAATAATTTTTAAGGATAGAAATTCTTCTCTTTCCCTTAATCTATCTTTTCTCTTCCTCTTCTCTGTAGCATAAAAAATGCTCTATCTCGAGCTCCTTTCCTTATACCATGGTTTCCCACCAAAAAGCCATTCAAATTTAGAGTAGTTAGGGTTTTCTCTTCCAGACACAATCTTTATGAGATCTGATCCAGTCTGTCTTGGATTGATCACTTGTACTCTAGGGATGTATCTGTACACTCTTTCCATTCCCCAATGCATACTTGCTGAATATAGCAATCTCGAACAAGATTTCCTGCCTTGAAATCTATTGACTCATAAAATGCTTCAGTTGTTTCCTTTTCGAGGTCTTCTTGAATTGGATTTCCTTTGCATTGATCCAAGCACCAACTACTCCCTAATCTTCCTCTATCATTCTTTCTTCCTTGAGCCACATCGGTTAGTTACAATCCCATGATTTGTGGCTATTTTATTTATGTCAACTAACCATTTCACCAACTGTGTCGATGGTGACTTTATCAACCTCTGCATATTTTCCACCTCGGCTCCACATGGCATCACTATGGTCAATCACTCTTCTCACTGACACATAGTCGGTTCAAGCTTGAATCATTCAAAAAACTCATACTGATACACACTTTTACTAGTAAGTCCTTATTCTGCTAACCGACAGTGCACACTATATCGGTAACATATCTTCACGTCTAGTGATTTGTGATAACTTTAACATTCTACCTCTTTATCATACTGGTTGACATCAATGACAATTTAATGCCAAAATGCCATCAAAGATAAGTTGTGTAAGGAATTTGCTAACAATATGAAGAATGAATTTGAGATGTCTATGATTGGGGAAATGAAATTCTTCTTAGGTTTACAGAATACTCAAACTGATAAAGGTATTTTCATCTGTCAAACTAAGTATGCTAGAGAGTTATTGAAGAAATTTGGTTTGGAAAACTCTAAACCGATTGGTACTCCTATGGTTACAAGTGAGAAATTGATAAGAAAAGATGTTTCTGCACTGGTAAATCCTACAAGATACATATCTATGACTGGAGGTCTTCTTTATTTGACTCAAACTAGGCTTGACATAATGAATGTTGATTGTATTGCATCTATATTTTAGAGTGATCCTAGAGAAAATCATGAGAGTGCAATGAAGAGGATTTTTAGATACTTACAAGGTACATCAAAATATGGTTTGTGGTACCCAAGGATGATGACTTTACTTTATGTGTATATACAGATGTTGATTGGGTTGGAGATATTGATGACCAGAAGAGCACATCTGGTGGAGCTTTCTTTCTTGAAAAGAAACTTCTTTCATGGATCAGCAAGATGCAGTCATGTACCTCTTTATCTACTGCTGAAGCTGAGTATGTTGTTGTTGCTACTAACTGTACACAGGTTCTATGGATGAAGAAAATATTGAAGGATATAAAGGTAGATTGTAATGAACTAATAGTTATTCACTGTGATAACTCTGCTACTATTGATATATCAAAGAATTCCGTATTTCATTCTAAGACAAAGCACATATCTATCAAGTACAACTTTTTGAAGGAAAAGGTGGAAGAAAATGAAGTTAGGTTGGTTTATGTTAACACTAAAGAGAATATTGCAGATATTTTCACTAAAACTTTGCCTAAAGAATCATTTGAGTACTTGATAGAAAGGTTAGGGGTTTCTGCCCCTCCGATAGAGAATTGATTGATTCTTTTTGGCATCAGTCTGATATGCATTATCAGAGATACCACTCATTTTGGATAGATGTAGGGATGCTACTACTCAGGGGGAGTAGTTAGCTTTGTGTTTTAGTGGTTTATCTTTTTGCTTTGATATTTATGTCAGATTTTTGGCATTGATGTTAAAGGGGGAGAGATATAGATGTGAAAAAAAAAACTTAAGGAGTTGTATATGTTAGGGGGAGAGATAATTCAGATCTTTAAAGAGATATTATTCACAGGGGGAGTTTGGTCTTTGTTTCAGACCTTCATTGCTATATATTTGAGTGGGAGATTGTTGGTTGTCTTCCATTGGGGGAGACTTGTTTGGCATTTCTTGGTCTTATATATTTTTTACATCTAGTGTTGGCATCAATGACAAAGGGGGAGATTGTTGCCAATTTGGTGGAATTGATTATGTGTTTCATTGATGTTTTGTCATTAATGTCAACACTAGTTGTTTTGGTTTCTTTATTGGTATCCTTATGATCTTGGTAGGTTGTTTGGTTTCTTGTTGGATTAAATCATGATGCTCTAGTATGCTTCAGTATGTTTGGCTTTTGGAATTGGCTTACTCATCCTACTCTAATTCAAGCTTAGTCATTTGGTTTTGATTTTGTGATTTGATGCTTTCCTATATGCTGGCAAGCTTGGTTTGTTGTTCCCGCGAGGTTTTCACTGGCAGAGCTTTTGATGAAGATCTTTGATGATATGCATAAGTGGTGTTGGTGCAGCTTCTGGTGGAGATTCAAGATGTTGATGGTGATCATGATCGAGCTTTGGTAGATGGAGATCATTGCTTTAGTGTGTGGACCTATATTGGATCCCGATTGATCTAGGTTATGGACCAACTTAATGTAACGTGTGGATTAGACCTATCGATGTATTTCTAGGATTTATTATGTGTTGGATATTATTTGTTTGGTCTAAAGCCGACATGTTTTGTAATTATGTAATTGGTTTATTGTCTAGTGGCTAACCTGATTGTTTATGGTTGAGGATTTATATATATATGATGTAAGATCTCATTGCAAATCATCATGGTATATGGTCAGGGAATGAGATATAAATATGTAATGTGTGATTAATGTAATATCATTCAGTCAGAGGATTTGGTCAATCATTGGAGATCAAGCTGGGTTTATGTAAGAGGATTTATTCCTTCAGTATTGAGCTTAACCAGAACTGTACTCAGACATAGGAGATGTCATCTTTTCAGTTCATTCATTCTTTCGGATTATAGTCTAGATTTCTATGTAGTCAGTGAGACCCCTTTTATGATGAGCAGTGTGCTCTAGGCTATTGGCCTTCCTATAAGTGCAGGCCCCTCAATTGTAATTCACATACTTATTGCTGAAGTATATTCTAACTATGGGTAGGCTTCCCATCGTGGTTTTTCCCTTTACTAGGTTTTCCACATATAAATCTTGGTGTCATGTGGATGGTATTTATTCTGTGATTATTGTTTATTCTTAATTGGTGTAACTACTATTCCGGTATTAATGTTTTGGGTTCCGTTATTAAGGTTTTAATTGCTAAATGTTCTGGTAATCTATGACAACTGATTCACCCCCTCCTCTCAGTTGTCTTCCAGTTATTTGAACTGTCTAAAAACGTATGGGTTCTCAATTTTGGCAACATGTTACTACAAAATATGTATCTCCTACTGGTCCTCTAACTCTAGGTCAACTTAAGGAGAAGCAGGAAAATAATCAAGCACTGGAAGCTAGTGTAAGTGCACTGTTTGATACCGAATACATTGATGTATATGGATTAGAAACTGCATTTGAAGTTTGGGGGAAATTTGAACTAATATATGGTGGTGACAAAAATGTTCAAAAAGCTAAGGAAGAGAGTCTTAGAGGTAAATTTGATGATATGAGAATGGTAGAAGGTGAAAATATAGCTTAGTATGGACACAGAATTAAATAGGTTATCAGTGGTATTAAAAGTGTTGGAGGAAAGATTGAAGATGACACTATTGTAAGTAAGATGTTAAGAACTCTTTTACTCACCTATGCTATAAGAGTTTCTCCTATTCAAGAGTTAAGGTCAGTATGTAGTGATAAAGTTGTTGTTGATTCTCTTATTGGTAAACTGACTACATTTGAATTAAATAATTTTGATAACAGTATTTCTAAGACATCTGAATCATCTTTTAAACATATGTAACCTATACACCTGTAAGAAAAGGGCAAGATGTATGTCATAGTTATGATTGTAGATCTAGTCATGGTGGTAGTAGAAGAAATAATGATGATGAAGATCATCTGATGGAGTTTGAAGCTCTTCTAGCTAAGAGACTTCCAAGAGGCACTGGTAAATATAAAGGTAAACTACCTCTTAAGTGTTTCTCTTGCAATAAAACTGGACATATTGCTGCAAATTGCCCTAATAGTGATAGTAAGGAGAAGTTTAGGAAATATAAAGGAAAATGGAAGAAACAATGCTATGTTGCAGTTGATGAAGGTGTGACAGATGAGGAATCAAAAGATGATGACAATGAGGATATTGTCTTTGTTGCTATGATGGAAGATCTAACTGATGAAAAGGCTTTGGTATCTCAGTTGGACTCTAGTGATGAGTGGATAATAGATATTGGTTGTTCACATCACATGACCAATGATAAGAATAAATTCATATCCTTTGAAGAGTTTGATGGTGGTGCGGTAAGATCTGGTAATAACTTGCCCTGCATGGTAAAAGGTAAAGGATCTATTTCACTGAATGGTAAGAGTAATGCAGATGATATTTATTTGGTTGAAGGATTAAAATATAACTTGCTGAGTGTTGAACAACTAAATGATAAAGGATATCATCTCGAGTTTAAAAAAGGAGTGTGCAGGATCATGGGATGCAATGGAGATTTGATTGCTACTGGTAAATATACTAGAGGTAATCTTTTTCATCTGAATGCTAATTTGAATAGTCATTTGGTGGCTAAAATTGAAGATATTTGGCTGTGGCACAAAAGGTTTTGCCATGTCAACTTTGATAATTTAATAAAGGTCAGAAAATCAAGTATGGTGAGAGGTATTCCCCAACTTGTTAAACAGGATAATGTGTTATGCAAAGATTGTCAGATGGGTAAGATGAATTCAACATCTTTTAAGAGTAAATCTTTTTCTTCAGATCATATTCTTGTTTTAGTGCATACTAATCTATGTGGTCTTATGAGGACTAGAATTTTTTATGGTGATGTGTATTTTATGATTTTCATTGATGATTTTTCAAGGATGATGTGGGTAACTTTCTTGAAGGAGAAAATCAGAGGCATTTAGAAAATTCAAGATCTTTAAAGCCCTAGTTGTAAAGGAAACCAACAAGAATCTGAAGTGCTCAAGATGTGACTAGGGTGGAAAATTTACTTCTGATGAGTTTACTAGGTATTTTGAAGAACATGGAATAAAGAGACAAATGTCAGTACCTAGGACTCCACAACAGAATGGCATTGCATAGAGGAGAAACAGAACAATAGTGGAAGCTGCTAGAACAATGATGATACAAGGAGTTGTTTCAAAAATGTTTTGGAGAGAAGCAGTTAGCACTTATGTTTATACTTTGAACTAGGTTCTTATGAAGAAAGGTAATGATAAAATGCCTTATGAACTTTGGCATGGTAAGACTCCTAATGTCAGCTACTATAAAGTTTTTGGTAGTAGATGTTTTATTAAGAAAGATGATTTTACTAGAAAGTTTGATGTGAAGAGTGATGAAGGGATATTTCTTGGATATTCTACCAAGAGTAAATCATTCAAATGTTATAATAAAATGACAAACAAAATAGTTGAGTGTGAATGTTAAAATTGATGAATTTTTTGACAAACCTGAGGAGTCCAGTAGATCTAAGCCTACTGATGATAAAGAAATATGTGTATATTGAACCAGAACTATAGAAGGAAGATGAGCAGAGAAATGTAGAAATAGGAGCTCAACCAGTAAGCAATGAAGGAGATGATGAACATGAAGCAAAAAGCATTGCACCAAAAATGGTAATCCCAAGAAATGTAAGGCTAAATCATTCAAAAGACAAGATTATAGGTGACAAGAACTTTGGTGTGCAGACGAAGAAAAATCAAAGAGAATTCTTGTTTGATTTCAACTATTGAGATAAAGAATGATAGAGAAGCTATGAAAGATGAAGACTAGTTGAATGCAATAAATGAAGAACTTGACCAGATTGAGAAGAGCAATACATGGTCTCTTGTTCCTAGACCAGAAGACAAAAATGTTATTGGGACAAAATGGGTATTCAAAAACAAATTAATGAGGAAGGTGAAGTTGTTAGAAACAAGGCGAGGTTGGTCTGCACAGGGTATACACCAGAATAAGGTGAAGACTATGGTGAAACCTTTGCACTGGTGGCAAGACTTGAAGGTGTTATAATGTTACTTGCCTTTGCTTCTTTTACAGGATTTAAGGTATATTAGATGGATGTTAATCAACTTTTCTTAATGGTATCTTAGAAGAATAAGTATATATAGAACAACCAAATGGTTTTACATTGAATGAAGATGAAAATATGGTTTGAAAACTACACAAGGCACTACATGGATTGAAGCAATCTCCCAAAGCATGGTTTCAAAGATTGCATGCACATCTTATCAAGATAGGATTTCAGAGAACCAATGAAGATAGTAACATATATTTGAAGACATTACGAGACAAAATGTTACTTGTTAAAGTTTTTGTTGATGATATAATATTTGGTGGAAATGATGACATGTGTATGTCTTTTGCAGATGAAATAAAGAAATAAATTGAGATGTCTCTTATCGGTGAGATAAAATTCTTTATTGGTTTACAGATTCAACAATTGGAGAATGGAATATTTATCTATCAGACTATGTAAGAGAAGTCTTGAAAATTTTTGGCATGGAAGATTGTAAACTGGTTAGTACTCTGATGGTGACAAGTTGTAAATTTTCAAAACAAGATGATTCACCATCTATGGATGAGAAAGAATATAGGCCTATGATTGGAAAGTTGTATTATGTTGCTCATAGTAGACCAAACATTGCACATGTTGTTGGATTAGTTGCAAGATATTAGAAAGATCCTAAGGAGACACACATGGTGGCGATAAAAAGGATATTCAAGTATTTGAAAGGAACAATTGATTATGGTTTGTGGTATCCTTAAAATGATAATTTTTCTTTAAAAGTTTTCATAGATGCAGACTGGGCTGGAAATGTTAATGACCAGAAAAGCACAACTGGTGGAGCTTTCTTTTTAGGAGAAAGATTGGTGTCCTGGATAATCAAGAAACAATCTTGTATTTCACAATCTACAAATGAAGCATAATATGTGGTAGCAACAATGAATTATACTCAGACTATATGGATGAGACATATTTTAGAAGGTTTTAAGGAAGACATGTTTGAACTGGTGACTATTCATTGTGATAGCACTAGTGCTATTAATATTTCAAAAAATCTGGTATTACATGCAAGAACAAAGCACATGGAGATGAAGTATCACTTTCTAAGGGAAAGATTATAGGAGAAGAAAGTAAGAATGGAGTATGTGTCTAGCAAAGAGCAGTTAGCAGATACATTCACTAAACCTTTTCCTAAGACAACCATTGAATATCTCAGAGGTAGATTAGGGGTTGTACCCCTGCACAAGATCAACTAAGATGCTGGTGATGCATCAATTTGGTGAATTTATCAAATATATTTTAGTTTTGGATTGATGTGAAGTGGGATACTCCTCAGGGGGAGCAACTATGATGAGATAAGAAGAGATGAAGACAATAGAGGTATTTGCACCTTTGGCATTGTTTTCAAAGGGGGAGAAAAACTAGTTGAGAAGAAGAAGAACTAGATAACCGACAAAAGAAATACAAAGGAGATGAGAAAAAGTACAGAACATATCAGTTTAGTTTAGCATGATGAGGTTTTTCAGTGTTGCCATCAATGCCAAAGGGGGAGAATGTTGTCATATTGGCATAACTGTTGATGATATTGATCAACCGATATAAGGACTATTAGTGATGATATAGTTAAGATATTGTTTGATGACTTGATGATCAATTTGTTAAGATATTCTATCATGTTATCTAAGTCATCTATGATTGACTAGAAAGCTATCGAATCAATTTGATAGTTAACTAACAAATAGGACTTTAACTGGTAAATATGAAACTGTGTTATGCTTAAGTAATTGGATCTAGAGATCGATGAAGAATTTGGTGTTGTGGTTTGGTATATGTGTTGGTAACATTGTAATGAGGTTATGACCAGAACCACATCATGTTTTGGCTATCGAAAGTCATGTTTGTGATTGACTGATGTATTTTCTATGGGGTTTAAGAACCAACATTCAAATCTTATAACCGGTAATGATTTTGAGTTTGACAGTGTATTACATTATGTTTGTAAGATGGTGATGGCGTGGCTGAATCCACGTGAAGTGATAAGATGTTGTTTTGGCATGATCAAAGAGTGAATTTCTTGGGAATGAGAGAAGTGCTTCGTAGAATGAGATAAGGGTTTGAAAGTGTATTAGATCGATGTGCGATGATCATTCAATGACTATAATTGTTTTGTAATTGATTGTAATAATCCATATGATGATCTGTAATGATTTGTAAAGATTCGTGATGATCTATAATGTAAAAATTAGTATGAGGTTAGGGTTTTGTAACCAAGTTGTAAAGTCTATTTAGGGTAAGTCTGTGATGATTTACTATGTCGATGATCAAAGGAAGAGTGTGTAGCCAAACCAGTGTGTGTGTCTGGAAGAGAGAAGATGATTGGAACAAAAAAGGATTTGTACAAGCAAGAGAGAGTGCTATTTTTAGATCATACATATGTTGTTCCCTAATAGTTGTAGCAGACTCAAAATCCCTTAACCAGGTAGGTCCTGACAGGCTTGATTTTATAAATCCCTTCACCGAATGACTCATTATCTTGGGTTCTGAATCCTTTCACAAGGTTATTCCTAATAGAGTAAAGCTCCTAATAGGGCTAAGGTAAATCCCTTAACCAGGGGACTCCTACAAGGGTCTACTCTTAATCGGGCATATTTGTAAGCTCCTAATTAGGCTAGGCTCCTAACATGGTGTATTTTGAAAGAGTGCAAAAAATATTGTGGGTACCAATTCCCACCATGGTTTTTCCCATTTGGGTTTCCACGAGAAAATCCTTGTGTTATGTGTTGATTGATTTCTTATATGTTGAGTTGATATCTTTCTATTGTATGCATGTTGAAGAACACTTAGAAGAAAAGTTGATAAATCTGATCAACAATACGATTTCAATTATTACCAATACTGTTTATGAGTTGTTTTGAAAGAATTTTTTGGTCGATGTTAAAGTTTTAAAGTTTACTGTTATTACTGGTTCACCCCCCCTTTGAGTAATAACCGGTTCCTCACAAATAACAAAACTTACCCAAGAATTTCTTCAATACCTCATTCATCAGCCTCATGAAAGTACTCAATGCATTAGTTAATCCAAAAGGCATAACCAACCATTCATATAGTCCTTCATTTGTCTTAAATGTTGTATTCCACTCATCTCCTTCTCCGATCTTGATCTGATGATATCCACTCTTCAAATCTATCTTTGTAAATTATTTTTCTCCACTCAAACAATCCATTATGTCATCCATCCTAGCCAAAGGAAACCAATATTTCACTATGATCTTGTTTATTGCTCTAGAATTAGTATGCATTCTCCACTCTCCATTCTTCTTAGGTGCTAATACTATTGGTATTGTACAAGGGCTTGGACTCTCCCTGATCAAACCTTTCTTCAAAAGCTCTTGCACTTGTCTATTCAGTTTTTCATTCTCTGTCGGTGTCATCCAGTGTGTAGCTTTGTTAGGAAAACTAGCTTTGGGAACTAAGTCCATGCAATGACCAATACTTCTCATAGGTGGCAATCCATGAGGTACATTATCTGAAATGATGTCTTCATATTCTATCAACAAATCTTTTATCTCTTCCGGTTGTTCTCCTTTTGATTCTGGTTTCTGAGTCTTCTTAGGAATTAAGGCAAAACACACATTCTCATGTCTCAATCCATCCAGGAATTTCCTTCCATCTACCAAATAGATTCAAGCATTCGTACAAACTTCATTCTTCAAAGGTTCCTCCAAAGGCAATAAGGTTTGTTTCATCCCATTGGCCACAATAGTGTATGTATTCTTCCTCCCATCATGTACTACCTATTTATCAAACTGCCAAGGTCTACCCAACAAAAGATGACAAATATCCATAAGCATAATATCACACAAGACTTCATCATGATAATTCCCAATTTTTAATTTCACTAAACATTTCTCACTTACTAAGAACTTATGTTCATCCTAAATCCATGCTATTTGATAAGGCTTATGGTGTTTCAATCTCTCCAAATTCAACTTATTCACCATATCTTCTAAAATAAGATTATCTAAACTACCATTGTCAATAACAACTTTACAACACTTACCAGATACCTTCAATCTGGTCTTGAACAAATTCTTCCTCTACAAATACTCTTCATCTCCTCTGGTATGACACAAAGCTCTCCTCATCACTAATAGTTCTCCATCTTCTGGTTTATTGTCTGATCCGATGGGGTTTTCTTCCACCACTATTTCTCTTCCAGTATTCTCTTTATTCTTACACTCAAATGCATGATGTCCTTCTCCTCCACACTTTTAGCAAGTTCCTATAAATGTTTTCTTGTCTTGTCTTCCAAAATTCTCATTCTAGTAACAATATGGTTCTCTCCTCCACTAGGAATTTCTATCATCCTTCTGGTATGAATTACTTTCTTTGTTCAATTCCTTGTCCTTGTTCTCATCTGTATCAGTTCCTCTTCCTCTCGTATATCCTCTTCCTCCTTGAAATATTCCTCCAGTAAACCTTCCACCTCTGCTTCTTCTCATGTCTTTTGTTTAACTTCTCTTCAACCTTTAGGGCATACTGGTAAGCCTCTTCAACACTCTCTAATTTGATCAAACTAAGTTCATCGTGTATAGACATACGCAATACATTAAAATCTCTTGCAACTTGTTGAACCTCATCATCAACATGTCCAGATCTGATGTTCAACTTGTAAAATGCTTCGGTGTACTCCTTTACACTAGAATCCTTCTGCCTCAAATTCTGTAACTTCTAGAATAGATTCACTTGATAATCAACTGACATAAACTTCAATTTCAACTTAGAAATCATCTGATCCCATGTCTTAATCTTCTCTTTACCTCTTCTCTATCTATCAACTTGCAAATTCTCCCACCAAAGAGATGCATGACCTTTCAACCGGGTATAGTCATATTTCACCTTCCTCTCTTCTGCAGTGTTTTCAAAATCAAAATACGTCTCCATCTCTGAGATCCAATCCATCAATTTATCTGAATCTAATTTACCATCATATTCTAATGGCGTAAAATGAGGTTTAGTATTTTCCCTACTCAAAACCCTCAAAAACCTTTCCTCATATGGATCAACCATCGGTGGGTTTGCTTGTTCTATCTTGGCTTCTTCACTTTCATCTTCACTCACATCTTCGATATGTTGGCCTCTTCTCTGGGCTGTCTCCATGAATTCCAACTAGACTTCTCTACCTTGCAACATATCCATCAAAGTAGGGTTTGCATTCCCATGCACTCCACCATTTCTAGCTCCTCATCGCACCATTGTTCACGCCGGTCCTTTGCAGCTATAGATTAGATCCGCAATCCACCACTCTACAACTTAAATTTTAGGACACACAACCTCCAGAATGAAACCTCACTTTGATACCACTTGAAGCAATCACCGGTCAGGAGGGACCTCAAAAAGATCAATCAGGACCGGTCAACAATAGTAAACACAATAGAAACACAAAGATATGATGGAGGCAATGTAGAACAGGTTGATTTATTTCATGAAAATTGATTAGAACCAACTGATTAACAATCAGGTTATAGCATAACTGGCTCACAGGCCTGGTAGAAGATACATAATAGGTCACATCAGGGACCTTGAATCTTAAGATCTATCTTCTACGCACAGTCTCACTACCTCATTCTTTTGTTGATTCCATTCTAATGTACAATTACAATTATTTATATCGATCCAAAGGATCCAGTCAACCCAAAAAGGATCAAAACCTAAAGAACAAGATCTAACATGTAAAATAAACAAGGTCAACCTCCACCAAGAGATACCTCCAAAAAATCTAAAGGATAAAATGTAGATCATGAGAAAAGGTCAGCCACATGCCAAGGAACACTGGAATCAATGCCCAAGGCTCCGCAAGATTCAAAAGGGGTTCTGGTAGATCACCAGAATAGGGTCAGGCAATTGGTAACAAGAATTGTCAATCGGTAATAGGAAATTGTCAAGGAAACTAATAGTGATATCTTGTTAGAAAATGATCCAAATGCAATGCGGTCTAGAAATAAGAAAGATGATCAAGTCTTCAAGTATAATCCAACTCCATAGGATCCGATGAGCCAAAATCGGGACACATAGAAAGAAATGTTGAGACTGCAAACAAAAAGAAAAACAAAGAGAAAATGTATTTGGTTGATGAAAAATTTCTATAAATTGGGGATGCTCCTACATCAGAGAGAGAGAGAGAGGAGAGAATAGAGATAATGGGAGAGAGAGACACTTGAGAGAGGGGGGAGAGAGAGAGATAGATATAGAGGGTGAGAGGGAGAAGGGGACTAAGAGGGAGAGAGGGAAAAAGAGTTAGAGGGAAAGAGAGTTAAAGTGAATGAGAGAGAGAATTGAGAGAGAAAGAGAAAGGGATGGTGAGAGAGAGAGGGAAATAATAGAGAGAATGGAAAGAATGGGAGAGAAAGAGACACTTGAGAGAGAGAGGGGGGGGGAGAGAATGGAAAAATTGGAGGGAGTGGGAGAGAGAGACACTTGAGAGAGAGAGAGAGAGAGAGAGAGAGAGAGAGAGAGAGAGAGGACTATGAGGGAGAGAGGGAAAAAGAGTTAGAGGGAAAGAGATAGAGACTTGAGAGAGAAAGAGAGTTAAAGGCAAAAAGAGAGATACTTGAGAGAGAAAAAGAAATGGATGAAAAGAAAAAGGGAAGTAATGGAGAGAATGGAAAGAATGGGAGAGAGAGAAAGAGAGAGAGAGAGATAATTAAGATAATGAGAGAGAGAGAGAGATAGAGATAGAAGGTGAGAGAGAAAAAGAGTTAGATGAAAAGAGATAGATACTTGAGAGATAAAGATATTTAAAGGGAAAGAGGGAGATGTTAGGATTAATGATAGTCCCAAATATACTGAGAGGGGGGGGTGAATCAGTATCTAACTAGTTAGGAGAAGATTTAACCTTATTAAGTATTTTGCATTCCAAAATAGTGTACCGGTAAACAAGAATTAATGCAGTAAATAAGAATAGTAAAGACATCATAGAAAACACACCATAACACAAGATGTTTAATGAGGAAACCTAGTGTGGGAAAAACCTCGGTGGGATTTGTGACACACAATATTCACTCACTGGCCAATGAATGGATATTTCTTACAATGAGGGGCTTGCACATGCAGGAAGGCCAACTACCTAGAGCTCACTGCTCAATCTAAAAAATGGAAGTCTCATTGACTTACAAATGGATTATAAGAATCCAATATAATGTACTGCTACAATTCAGCATTTGCTATGCCAGGTTCAGTATCGGTTTAAGCTCATACTATAACCATAAACATTATACAGAATCTGCCTTAATATTCACTCATCACTTCTTCCATCATATGTCCATCCATGTTACAAAATAATTTACAAGATGTCATACATATATGAGTCTATTACAATATTGCATGTCGGCTTTACAAAAGATATTTACAATTAAATACAATAATCAAAAGTTTGCTCCTATTGGCTGGAGTGTCGATATACATTATTGTCACTATCAGTGAAGTGTCTGTTGGTGTCGGTGGTTTTACTAGATGAATGTTGGGTGGTTGCCTGAAGGTATCCACAAGGTTTCGAGTAGGTTTCCATCAATGACAACACCATCATTTCTCACTAGAGTGTAGAATTCCAATAGGAGAGACTTGAAAGAGAAATAAAAAGGGAGAGGGAGGTCAAAGAATAGATAGAATGGGTCAGAGAGAGAGAGAGAGAGAAGGGAATTCAGAGGGAGAGACAGAATGAGAGGGAGACTTGAGAGAAAGAGAAAGGAATGAGAGAGAGAGAGGGAAAGAATGGGACAAGGACACCTAAGAATGGGACAAGGACACTTAAGAGAAGGGGAGAGAGAGAGAGAGAGAGAGAGAGAGAGAGAGAGACCTGAGAGGTGGACGTGGATGGAGGGATTGTGAGAGAGAGTGAGAGAGAGAGGGGGGAGGGAGAGAGGTCCAAAGAGAGTTAATGGGAAGTATGCACAGAGAGGGAGTGGATTGTGAGAGAGACCTAAGAGAGAGAGAGAGAGAGAGAGGGGGGGAGATATAGAGAGGCCTAAGATGTGGATAGATAGATTTTGTGTGTGTGTGTGTGAGAGAAAGAAAGAGAGAGCTAAGAGAACGAATGGGAGAGAGAGAGGGAATGGGTGAGATATAGAGAGACCTGAGAGGTGGATGGAGGGATTGTGTGTGTGTGTGTGTGTGTGTGTGTGTGTGTGTGTGAGAGAGAGAGAGAGAGAGAGAGAGAGAGAGAGAGAGAGAGAGAGAGAGATGGAAGGAGAGTAAGAGACTACAGAGAGAGGTGAAGAGAGGGAGAGATGGAGGGAGTGAGAAAGATAGATAATGAGAAAGCGAGAGAGGGAAGGGGAGGAGAGAGAGAGAGTGGGAGAGAAATACACCTGAGAGAGGAGAGTGAGATAGAGAGATAGAGGTTGAGAGGGAGAGATGCTTAAGAGAGAAAGAGGGAAAGATAGTTAAAGAGAGAGAGAATGGGTGGAAGAGAGGGAAAGAAAGAGACTTGAGAGAAAAAGTGAAAGGGAGAGGAAGGTAGAGAGGGATAGAATGGGAGAGATATACACTTGAGAGAGGAGGAGAGTAAGATAGAGAGATAGAGGTTGAGAGGGAGAGAAACTTAAGAGAGAGAATGAGAGAGAGAGAGTGGGGGGAGAGAGAGAGAGAGTAAAATAGTTAGAGGGAAAGAGAGAAAGAATGGGAGAGAGAGACACCTAAGAGAGGAGGAGACAGATAGAGAGATAAAGGGTGAGAGGGAGAGATACTTGAGAGAGAAAGAGAGGGAGAGAGACTCTAGAGAAAGAGTAAGGTAGTGGGAGCTAGAGAGAGAAAGAGAGATTGTTGGTCTTATGGATGTGTTGCATTGGTTTTTTCATTGATGTCAACACTTGTCAACACTTATCAGCACTAAAGACCTTTGGTTATGTTCATCGGCATGTTCAGTGACTTATGCACAGTCACCGATATCTGGTTCACTGGTAGGTTATATTGTTCACCAGCATTGAGGATGCTCTGTTATCATTTGTAGATTACTTGGTTATGCCAAAGACATTGTTTGGACACTTTGGTTTGGTGATTTGATTATTGATCTAAACACGTTTGCATATTTATTGTTACCAGCAAATAGGTCTAGGTTATGGACTGACAAGCGTTATCTATTCCAGATCAGCACGACACATTATGGAGATGCTTTATTGATTGGTTATTATTGTAAATGCATTGAGCCAACATGATGCATCACATATTGTTATATTTGTAATTGATTTAA
Organism: Cryptomeria japonica; assembly: GCF_030272615.1. NCBI lineage: Eukaryota > Viridiplantae > Streptophyta > Pinopsida > Cupressales > Cupressaceae > Cryptomeria > Cryptomeria japonica. Next base: position 311,270,379 of record NC_081408.1, read on the forward strand.
TTGTAATATTCTTAGTGATCCAACCTACACATTTGGTCTTAGGTTTTTGTATATATGTAAGATCTCATTTGTGAGATTATGAGGAAGGTGTCAAAGGGAATGTAATAAGGTATATGTGAATATAAGTAGAGCTATACACACAGACATCATTTGAAGATTCAAGCAAGGTATGAAGAAGAAAATCAGAGCTTAACCGATACTGAATCCAGCATATGAAGATGTTATTTTGAGCAGTACATTATCATTGGATTTAACCATCCAATTGTAGTCAGTGTGACTCCCATTTTGTGATTGAGAAGTGAGCTCTAGGCAGTTGGCCTTTCTACATGTGCAGACCCCATTTGTACACACATACTATCTGTAGTAGTATCATCTGATTGTGGGTAAGGTTTCCCACCATGTTTTTCTCCCTTATAGGGTTTCCACGTACAAATATCTATGTTATATGTTGTGGATATTATTTGTCTTTTTGTTTCATGCATTAAACTTTACCGGTATTGTTATTAATTGTAAAACTATCTGTCGGCATTAAGTTTGGTTTACCAGTATAATGCATTAAGTTTGGTTAAGATTAATTGACCACTGACTCACCCCCCCCTCTCAATAGCCTCTAGGTCCTAACAATTATTATCAGAGCCAAGTCCTCTTTTTGCACAAGTTTAACTGCTAGAGGAGATTCTAAGGCAACTAACTATTTCAGGAAGGACAATCTGAAGCTTGATGGAACTAACTATGGTATATGGAAGATCAGAATGGAGACACATCTGAATTGAATTGGAAAAGACATATGGGATGTTACAAAGAATGGCTATGCTGGTCCTACACAAAGTCAACCTAATCCACCAACCTTGGCTAAAGATCAGGAGAATGATTGCAAAGTAAGGGAAGCACTTTTGAGCGCATTCTCAGATCAACAAATCATGGGATTATCAAACCAATCTACTACTAAATCTATTTGGGATAAATTGGAGACATTGAATGAAGGTGATACCACTGTCAAAATTGCAAAACTAGAATGCTTCCAGGTCAAGTATGAAAATCAGAAAATGGAAGAAGATGAAAGGATTTCTGCTTTTATGGAAAGAGTTAATAAAATTGTTTTGGGTATACAATGTTGTGGAGGATCCTTAAGTGAAGATGAAATTGTTTCTAAAGTTTTAAGAGCATTGTTACCAGCATACAAAATGAAAGTAACTACTATTAATGAATTGAGAACAATTCCTAATACATCGGTATCTAGAGATACTTTGGTTGGAAAATTTTAGATTTTGAACTTGAGGAATTTGGTCCTATTGCTACAATTAAGACAGATTTGGCTTTCAAAGCTTCATCATCTGCAACATTATCATCATCATCTAAAAAATCTGATTGGAAAGCACTCTATGCTAGAGAACTTGAAGAAATTAGAAGAGAGAATGAAGAACTTGAAGAGCTTGAAGCACTATTTGCAAGGAAAATGCCTAAAGGTCCAGTTGGAAGTAAGTATGAAGGTAAATCACCATTTAAATGTTTTAATTGCAATAAAATTGGTCATATGGCATCTAGGTGTCCTGATAGACATGAAAGATTGAAAGAAGAAGCTAAAAGAACATATAAGCCTAACCCTGAATATCAGAGATACATATTTAAGAAGAATAGAGACAAATCATGTTACTATGTTGATGAAGGAGTTATTGATGATTCTGATGAGGAACTGACAGACAATGGATGGGCTTTTGTTGCAATAATAGAAGATCAACCGACACCTACTATTCAACCAGTAGAGTAGGCCCTGGCAGTTAAAATTGAAGAAAAGGATGAATGGATGATTGATTCCAGATGTTCACATCATATGACTAGTGATAAAAGTAAATTCTTAACTTTTTAGGAATACAATGGAGGTCTAGTAAGATTTAGGGATGATAAAGCTTGTTTGATAAGAGGAAAAGGCACTTTATCTTTTGATGGTAAGCACAATACTGACAATGTTGATTATGTTGAAGGGTTGAAGCATAATCTTTTGAGTGTTGTTCAATTAGTGGAAAAAAGATTTCAGTTATAATTCAAGAATGGTAAATGCAAAATCATGAATAGAACTGGTTTGGAAATTGTAACTGGTAATTAGACTAGAGGTAATATATTTCATTTGAATAACAATGAGAAGACATGCTTGATTGCACATATTGATGAAAGTTGGTTATGGCATAAAAGACTTTGTCATGTAAATTTTGATTGCATTGTGAAAATCAGTACTACTAAGGCAGTAAGGGATTTACCTAAGATTGTTAAATGTCACAATCTGGTATGTAAGGAATGTCAATTTGGAAAGAAAGTTAGAGAAACTTGTAAGAGTATTCCAAAAAAATATAATAATGTTTTTTACTTAATTCATATTGATTTGTGTGTTCTAGCAAGAACTAGAAGTTTACAAGGAGATAGATATTTTATGCTAATCATTGATGATTATTTTAGAATGTGTTGGGTTACTTTTCTCAGGGAGAAATCATAAGCTTTTGGGAAATTAAAACTATTCAAGGTAATGGTAGAGAATGAAACCAGTAAGAAAATCAAATGTTTGAGATCAGATCAAGGAGGTGAATTCACATCTAAGGAATTTAATACATTCTATGAAGTGAATGGAATCAGAAGACAATTATCAGCACCTCAGACACCCCAGCAAAATGGAGTTGTTGTTGGTGTAAATAAATATTCATTATGGATATTATTACACTTTACTTAAGTTAACTTAGGATAATGCATCTCTTCGTAGTTTGGATTTGATACACTTAGGGAAGTGTGCACATAGGGATAGAGCTTGTAGGAGAAATTCCACCTGTTGTGGTCTTATTTTGCTGTTACACTCCACATTTGGTGGGTCATCCACCTCTTGTGGAATATTATATTATTTCTCCTACCTACCCCTAGTATTTCTTACCTACCCTTATTTCTCATTGAGCCACATGTCATGATTGTGTGCTCGTACATCCATATGGCCTTGCCTATATAAGCAGACCTATATTCATTGTATTAGGGAATCCAGTTAATCATTTTCATATTGATGAGAATACAGTTTGTTCTTGTCATTCTTTTGTCTCTATTTTAATACTTTTCATTATGCCCTTGATCTTGGCAAAATCTCACATGGTATCAGAGCTATTGGGGCTTCATTGATTGGTTTTTGGAGACATCATGGAAGGCTTCTATTTTTGAATCTGAGGAACTGCGCTTTTTGGAGGTATCTTGGAGCATTTTTTACCTCACCATTGCATTCAGGAGGCTGTTTCCATAAAAATTGAGTATAAATTCGACCTATTTTGGCAAAAATCAATTTTTGGGTGTGGAGGAAATTTTCTGCCCAATTCGGGTTGTACGGTACGGAATTTTCAGATTTTTTTCAAAAAAATAATTATTTTCCAGTTTGAAAATATTTTTGGGATCCATACCTTCTACCTAGTCAGTAGTGCATAGTCAGCACCTAGTCAGCGCTCAGTCAGCATTTTCTTTGGAAATTTTTAGACCCCTCTCCATTGAGTAGTTTGGATTTTTGGGTCAACTTTGGAGGCCCATAACTTGCTCAATTTTGCTGCTTTTTGGGTGCAATTTTTTTTATTTGGGCTAATTTTTTGTTCTCTTCACATGGTGTGGTTATGTTTTGATTTTGGTGCACAAGGTTCTCAAAAATTTTAGATTCTCTTAGTTGTACCTGTCCAATCCTCAATTTTGCAACTTCAAAGGCCTCGTTTGAGCTCATACGACCTTCTTTTCAGGTGCCATTTTTTTTGAAAGTGCATGTTTTTTCATCTACTTTCATAATCTATGATCAGATTTTAGAGATTTTAAGTAGAAATTGTACTTTCACATATTGGTTTTATTTGGCCTATTTAGTACTTGTAAATTGCTTGGATCTTAGTTTAGATCTCTTGCATTATTAGTTTGAGTCTCTTTTTTCCTTATTGAGGAAGTTGTAAAATTGAAATCAGAAGTCCACTTTGCCATTTTTTGCAAGTGGCCCATTGTACATGCACTAAGTATAAAGTGCCAAATCATCACTTTTGGGGGGGTTCTTTGATTGAGTGAATTTGGGGGGGTGTCTTGTGTGATTGTGCCTCTCTTTCCTTGTGCTCTTTCATTTTTGTTGCAATGAGTCCTCATAAATTTCCACCTTTAAATCCACATAATTATGCATCATGGAAAATTAAAGTATGGAGCAAATTAATGGAAAAGGGTCTCACGCATTACATAGATGGAACAATAGCAGCACCACCTGATCCTAAGGCTGATCCTAATGCTCAGTTAGAATGGCTCACTAAGAATTGCATGGCTCTTGGAGCTTTGCGCAAATATGTATCAGATGACCTCATCTTTCATATTGAAAAGTGTACTACAATCAAAGATGCTTGGGATATGTTTCAGAAATTGTATGGTCAAGTTGATAAAATTAGAGGTTATAAGATTGACAATGAGCTCACCAACTTGGATCCCAAGAGTTTTGATACAATCCAAGATTATGTCACCAAAGCAAATGAGCTAAGAGCAAAGCTTAAGGAATGTGGAATTGACAAAAAGGATGCTCAGTTGATATTCAACTTGTTGGACAAGCTTGCACTAGAATATGCAGCATTTGTGTCTAGCTTCTAAACTCATCGTTTGATAGTGGGGAGTTCCTATGTTATGCCTTCATTTGATGCTTTCACAAAAATGTTGATATTGGAACAATCTAAGTTGTTGAACATGGGGTTTCTCAAGTCTTCAAAGTCCAAAGCTTTGGTGGCTAATCAAGGGTATCAAGGAAGTCAAGGCAAAGATTCCAACAAGAAGAAGAAGCAATCTAAGTCACAGCCACAGCAGGAAAAAGGACAACCATCCTCTCCATCACAAGGCAATTTTTCATCCTCTTCTAAGAAGGGGACACCACCTAAGAAGGATAAGCCAACTTGTGCATATTGCAAGAAGTATGGTCATGATGAGCATCGATGCCACACAAAGCAAGTTGATGAGTTAACTAATCTTCTTAAGAAAAATAACATCAACTTACCATCCGCCTACACAAAGAAGGATTAATCTCCTTCCTCTTCCTCACAGTCTAAGGGAAAAGGGCAAACATTTGTGGCTACAACAGGTTCTTCACAGCAGTGGATACTTGACTCGGGTGCCTCATATCACATGGGTTCTACAAAGGAGCAGTTTTCTTCATTGGAGCCATCTAAGGTACCTCACATTTACATAGGTGATGATACACAAGTAGAGGTTGAAGGGAAAGGTACAGTTGACATGGATGATGGAACATTTGAGAATGTTCTCTATGTTCCTAACTTGTCTACGAACCTTCTCTCTATCTACCAAATCACTCACTATGGGAATGGGAAAAAGATTGAGTTTACACCTGATTCAGTTGTGGTAAAGGAACTTGATGATGATACCTTGGTAGTAGTGGGACAAGTTAATGACAACTCAAGGATTTATTCATCCTCCCACTTTGTACCAAGTTCACCTTCTAGGGCCTTGCTTACTCATTTAAATTCAGAAAGTAAGCTATGGCATGAGCGGTTTGGTCACCTCAACTACCGCTATCTTTAGTAGCTCAGGACTAAAGACATGGTCATAGGTCTACCTCGAATCAGTTTTTCAGAGGGTGTATGTTCAGGTTGTTCCATGGGAAAGCATCTTGAGGAGAAGTTTGATAAGGGGAAAGCTTGGAGAGCTTTGGAAGTTCTTCAACTTGTTCACAGTGATGTAGCAGATCCATTTCCAGCACCTTCATTTAGTAAGGCCCGCTATGTCCTCACCTTCATTGATGACTACTCCCGCTTCACTTGGGTCTACTTTCTTATTCATAAGAGTGAAGTATTTGACAAATTTTAGGACTTCAAGACTCATGTGGAGGAGCAATCTAGGAAAGTGGTCAAGATTCTTCATATAGATAATGGAAGGGAATATGTGAACAAAAGACTTGAGGATTTTTGTACATTTGAGGGGATTGATCTTCAGCATTCTGTTGCATACACTCCACAGTAGAACGGAGTTGCAGAATGCAAGAATCAAACTCTCAAAAAAATGGCTAGCTGTATGATACATGCACGTTCTCTTGATCCTGCCTTTTGGGCCAAGGCTATCAGTTGTGCCACACACATCCAGAATCGGGTTCCTCACAAAGCTTTGCAAGGTATTACTCCTTTTGAGGCTTGGGCTAGTAGGAAACCGATTGTGAGACATTTTAGAGTCTTTGGGTGTCTAGAATGGGTCGCATACCTCCACAGAAACACAAGGCATTGGAACCTCAGAGTTGGCCTTGCATATTTGTTGGATATCCTGAGGGTGTTAAGGCATATAGATTGATGGATCCTAAGACACATGAGGTGTTCATTGAGAGGAGTGTTCACTTTGAGGAAAGCTCTCCTAGCTTAGCCTCTCTACCTCCTCCACCTTCCTCCATTGTGGATAGTGATGCTAGTGATTCAGATGATGAGACTCCTTCAACTCCGACTCACAGGGTTACACCTCTGTAGGGTCCACTTGCAGTTGAGGAGCCTCGTTCTCCACCTCCACCTAGACCTCATTGGGCTCGACAAACACTTGAGTCCACGGGTTCTCTTGTTGCGGATCCTTTAGATACATGGAGAACTCGATCACAACATCAGGATCTACCACATTCATTCATTGCCACCACTTCCGATCCCCAGACATTTTAGGAAGCATCAAGGGTTCTTGAGTGGGACCAAGCTATGGAGGAAGAGTATAGTTCCTTGATGAGGAACAACACATGGGATTTAGTCCATCTCCCTAAGAGGAGAAAGATGGTTCGATGTAAGTGGATCTATCAGACCAAGTATATTGTGGATGGTAGTGTGGATAAGTATAAGGCTCGGCTTGTTGTGAAAGGTTCTCTCAGGTTGCAGGTGTTGACTATATTAAGACCTTTGCACCCGTAGCCAAGATGAACTCCATTTGCTTGACACTTGCTATTGCTGCAGCTTATGGTTGGGCTGTATATCAGATGGATGTGAAGAGTGCTTTTCTTCATGGTGATCTTGATGAGGAGATTTATATGGAGCAGGCATAGGGTTTCATCTAGGATACTTCCTTGCTTTGCAGACTAAGGAAATCTCTATATGGCCTTATGCAGGCCCTAGTGCTTGGTATGCCAAGATGGATTCCTTTCTTCTCTCCGTAGGGTTTACCAGGTGTCATTCTGATCCAAATGTCTACATTTTGTGATAGGATGACTCTCACTTGATACTTGTGCTCTATGTTGATGATTTGATCATTACAGGGAGTACCACATCCATCATTAGCAGGGTCAAATCTACTTTGCATGATAGATTTTCTATGACTGACTTGGGTCTTTTGCACTACTTTCTCAGGATAGAGATTTCACAGTCACCTTCTAGGATTACACTATCGCAACCCAAGTATGCTCTTGATCTACTTGCACACTTTCATATGGCTGATTGTAAGTTTGCCTCAACTCCCTTTCTTTCAGGAGTCAAGCTTGAGGCTCAGTGTTCTTCTCCACCAGTTGATGCCACTTTGTATCATCAGCTTGTTGGTAGTCTCATCTACTTGACCCATACACACCCTAATATTTCATTTGCAGTTGGCATGGTTTCCCGCTTCATGCAGGAACCACATGAGCTTCATTGGAAAGCCACCAAATGCATCCTTCATTATATCCAGGGTACACATTACTATGAGATTCACTATGCAGCAGGCACAGGACTTCGCTTGGTTGGTTACATAGACTCTAATTGGGCTGGTGATCTTGATGATCGTAAGTCTACTTCAGGTTACAATTTTCACCTTGGTTCAGGCCCCATTTGTTAGCAAAGCAAGAAGCAGCATGATATTGCTCTTTCTTCGACTAAGGCTGAGTATCAAGGCATTGTTAACACAGCAACTAAGACCATTTGGCTCCAGCAGATTCTCATAGAGTTTGGATTCACCACTCCATGGCCGACAGTTCTACATTGTGACAATCAGAGTGCTATTGCAATCTCGAAGAACCCGGTCCAGCACCAGCGAACCAAACACATCGAGATCCATATGGACTATATCTGAGAGTTGATTCAGGAGCAAGTCATTGATTTGCAGTATTGTCCTACAACAGAGCAGGTTGCTGACATATTCACCAAACCTTTCACCGAGACTAAGTTATAGCAGTTGTGATCTCTCTTGGGGGTGCAGGATGTGTCATTAGGGGGGGTTAGTTGACTTCTCCTTCCTCTCTTATGGGGGGGACATTTTCCTCTTTGAGGTTTTGTCCATCTTCTTTGAGAGTCTTTTGTACATTCATCTCTCTTTTGTTGGGGAGTTTTTTCCCACTGGGTTTTCTCCCTTTCTCCATTTGTGAGAGATTGTTTTGCATAGTTTTGCTTGCATTTACATATTGTACATGGGTACCTATCATGGCCTAGTAGCCGAGACCCATCTTGCATTATTGACTTGAGTCTTCATTCCCCTAAGTTGCACTTAAGGGGGGGTGTTGGTGTAAATAAATATTCATTATGGATATTATTACACTTTACTTAAGTTAACTTAGGATAATGCATCTCTTCGTAGTTTGGATTTGAGACACTTAGGGAAGTGTGCACATAGGGATAGAGCTTGTAGGAGAAATTCCACCTTTTGTGGTCTTATTTTGTTGTTACACTCCACATTCGGTGGGTCATCCACCTCTTGTGGAATATTATATTATTTCTCCTACCTACCCCTAGTATTTCTTACCTACCCTTGTTTCTCATTGAGCCACATGTCATGATTGTGTGCTCATACATCCATATGGCCTTGCCTATATAAGCAGGCCTATATTCATTGTATTAGGGAATCCCGTTGATCATTTTCATATTGATGAGAATACAGTTTGTTCTTGTCATTCTTTTGTCTCTATTTTAATACTTTTCATTGTGCCCTTGATCTTGGCAAAATCTCACAGTTGTGGAAAGGAAGAACAAAACTATTTTGGATGCAACTATAAGCATGATATCAAAAGAAAACCTACCTCATGTGTATTGGAGAGAAGCAATCAATACAGTTGTTTACACATTCAACAGAGTTCACATCAAAGGTGAAATCGGTAAGACCCCTCATGAACTATGGTTTGGTAATACTCCTACCCTTAAATATTTTAGAAAATTTGGAAGAAAATGTTATATTAGGAGAGATGATTATATTGGAAAATTTGATCCTAGAAGTGATGAAGGAATATTTCTTGGTTATTCATCTAAGAGCAAGGCATATAGATGTTTTAACAAGAAATTGCAGAAAAATCATTGAGAGTGCAAATGTGAAGATTGATGAATAGTTTAGAGGTAATTCAAGGACTATTGACTCTGAATTGGCAATTGAGATAATCACAAATGAACCTACAATGAGTACACTAGTATAGAATGTTGATCCAGTCACATTGGCATCATTTGAGAATTCCACAGTGACTAAAGAACAGCAGCAAGTGAATACACCCAGGTATGTAAGATTGAATCACTTTGAAAGTTAGATAATTGAGAATAAGTATCAAGGTGTTATGACTAGAGGAGGACTGGCAAATGAAGAGGTATGTCTAATTTCTCAAATTGAACCAGCAACTATTAATGAGGCATGTGAAGATAAACATTGGATTAAAGCTATGGAAGATGAATTAGAACAAATTGAAAAGAATAACACATGGACATTGGTTCCCCGGCCTAAAAACAAAAATGTAATTGGAACTAAATGGGTATTTAGAAATAAACTTAATGAAGATGGTAAGGTAATCAGAAACAAAGCAAGATTAGTTTGTAAAGGATATTCACAGAAAGAAGGAATTGATTACAATGAAACCTTTGCACCGGTAGCTAGAATTGAGGTAGTCAGATTATTCTTAGCTTTTGTAGCACACAAGAACTATAAAGTATATCAAATGGATGTTAAATGTGCATTTCTAAATGGTGATCTTGAAGAGGAAGTTTACATTGAACAACCTAATGGATTTTCTTTGACAGATGACAAAGATATGGTTTGCAGGTTAAGGAAATCTTTATATGGATTGAAGCAAGCTCCTAGAGCTTGGTATGATAGATTGGACAAATATCTTTTGAAGCTTGGTTACACTAAAGGTAATGCTGACATCAACTTATACTACAAAGTGACTAATGATGACATCTTGGTTATTGAATTTTTTGTTGATGATATCATTTTTGGAGGAGAAGAAGGATGGTGTAAAGAATTTTCTAATAAGATGCAGGAAGAATTTGAAATGTCTATGATTGGGGAGATAAAATTCTTTTTAGGATTGCAGATTTCACAAACTGATAAAGGTATATTCATAAATCAATCAAAGTACTTGAAAGAATTACTTAAGAAATTTGGTATGGAAAACTCTAAACCGGTAAGTACTCCTATGACTACAACTGATAAACTATCATTGAAGGATGAATTAACACCTGTTAATCCGACAAGATATAAATCTATGATTGGACGTTTACTTTATTTGAGACAAACATGACCTGATATTATGAATGCAGTATGTATTGTTTCAATATTTCAGAGTAATCCTAAGGAAAATCATGAATCAACAATAAAAAAGATTTTCTGGTATCTACAAGGCACAACAAATCTTGGTTTATGGTATCCTAAAGATGAAAATTTTGATTTATGTGCATACACAAATGCAAATTTTGCAAGAGATGTAGATGACAAAAAAGCACCACTGATGGAACATTTTTTCTTGGTAGTAGACTAATTTCATGGTTGAGCAAGAAACAAAGTTGTACATCACTATCAATAGCTGAATCAGAATATGTTGCAGCAGCAACTAATTGTACATAGGTATTATGGACTAAGAAAATGTTGAAGGACATAAAGGTAAAATGCAAAGAACCTATAATCATTTACTGTGATAATATGAGAGCAATTGATATATCAAAGAATCCCCTATTTCACTCTAAAACAAAACATGTTTCTATCCAATTCAATTTTCTGAAAGAGAATGTTGAAGCAAAAGAAGTGAAATTTCAGTTTATGTGAATACTAAAGAACAAATTGCAGATATCTTTACTAAGCCTTTTCCTAAGGAAACTTTTGAATATCTCTGAGAGAAGCTTGGAGTTATACCCTCACTGGTAGAAACTTAGATAGTTGGAGCATGGCATCAGAGCAACAAAATTAACAAAGAAGTCTTTTTCTAGCTTTGATGAAGGAGAGCTAGTTCTCAGGGGGAGTAGATTGAATAAATTTGGTTATAACAATTGGTATTTGTAATAAGTTCTATGAACTGATTGTTTTTGGTTTTGTATTGCTTTGGCATTTGATGTCAAAGGGGGAGAGATGTCTATGGAAAAACACATTATCTTTTGGGGAGAGATTATTCATTGGGGAGAGATTGTCACTCTTTGTATTTGTATTTTGATCTCTGGTTAATGATCTCTTTGGGAGATTGTTGGTTTTTGGTTTTTGGGGAAGAGATTGTTACTCTTTGTATCTATATTTTGATTTTTGGTTAATAATCTCTTTGGGAGATTGTTGATTTTTGGTTTTTGGCATTTTCTGCTTTGGCACTTAGATGGTCTTTCCATCTTGTGTTACCATCAATGCCAAAGGGGGAGATTGTTGGTATTATGGATGTGTTGCGTTGGTTTTGTCATTGATGTCAACACTTGTCAACACTTATTAGTGCTAAAGACCTTTGGTTATGTTCACCGGCATGTTCAGTGACTTATACATAGTCACCGATATCTGGTTCACCGGTAGGTTATGTTTGTGTGGAAAAGGGGTCTATAGCTGCAAGCACAACACTTACATTAAGTCATTATATGCATGGTTAGTAAATAATAATCAATCAATAATAAACCATAACAAAGCGACTAATTGCCTTCTAAAAGATGTGAGTATAAGATTGCTCTCAGATTTTTATAAGCAATACCAGTGACTAGACTACACCAAGATGAAGGATTTAATCTATATGATATTAACTATATGGATGCAAAATGGATGAATAATTCAAGCAAATAATGAATTCAAGCAATGATGGATGCACATAATATGGATTCAACCAAATATGGATTCAAGCAATGATGGATGGAAATAATCTAAAAAGCACAATGATCTTCAATGACTCCAGAGCAAAATTAACGAGATAATAATCTCCAAGTGTGTTCTCAAAAATCTCTAGGGTGAATTGGAATGAGAGCTGAAGACTAAATTTATAGAGAATTACAAAAAAATCTCAATTTAGGATTAATTGAAAATAATTGAGAAATCAGGTTTAGTTAACCTTGAGATAGATTCCAATTATAGTTTAATTGAAATGCATTCAAATTACAAGTCCAAGTTGCATTGGAAATAATAATAAATTAATTCCATGCATTTTTGATAAAAATAGTTAATTCCATGCATATATTTGATTTATTCAAGAAAAAGGTCTTTTCAATGCAACTGAACTTCTTTTTCTGAAAAGCTTTGAGTTCCAATTTTAGAGAATAATTTAATAATTCAATTAATTGCTTTTCTGATTTCAAGTTCTAAAATTAGAAAAAGAAATAATATCTCAAGTTTGATTTCTCTCTCAATTCAATTCTTTTATTTTAATTTCAATTCAACTCTTGTTTTGTAATTAATTCCTCTTTTGTAATAAATTAATTCCTTTTGCATGATTAAATGGCAATTTTATTAATTAATTAAATATGCAAGGACATTTAATAAATTAAAAGAGGATAATTGATCAAAATGATATTCTTGGAAATGATTCAATTAATTAAATAAATATTTAAATAATATTGAGTAATTGATTTGCCATGTGATATTTGATGATTAAAAAATTAACAATGTGCTCAAGATTGATTTATTGCCTTTGGTTAGGACCTTGGTGATGTTGTCGAGATTAGGGGCCCATAGTTTAGATGACCATTTTTAGGGTATTACATTTTCCCCTCTTTGAATTAATGTGTGAGCAATGTGTTGGTTCAAAGAATGTGTGATGTCTAGGAGATGTCAGTTCTGAACTTGATTGATCATGAACTAGATGAAGAGCAAGGTGTTTAGCTTGATTCAAAGTGACAAAGCTGAATGAAGTCTGATTAAAGTGATACCATTCCCGAACTTGATTGAACTTAGGAATGATAGAAAACAAAAGATACCAAAATTGAACTTGATTGATCAAGAAACAGATCTTACTGATCTAGAACTTGATTGAACTTAGATGCAGTGAGTGATGATAAAAATCAATCTTGAACTTGATTGATCAAGATAAGATGAAGATAATCTATCCAACTTGATCAAGAAACGAATATTGAACACCTGCTTAGATTTAGTGTATGATCAAAGATACTCTTTAAACTTTTGATTGAATTTAAATGAATAATTAGCTTGATTTGAAGCGATGAAAATGATTAACGTTAAGAGACTGATTTAGATAAAAGACAAATATCAGCTTGATTTGAAGCAATGAAGCTGAGATGCCCCTAGCGATTGATTCAATTCAGATGATTGAGAGATCTCAACTTGATGTGAAGCGATGAAGCTGAGATGCCCCTTAGCAAATAAGAATTGATTGATTTTCTTTAGAATATTTTGCTCGACTTTTGATGAAGATTTGAAAAAAATATTTTTTGACTTGTGAAGATGTGAAGTCATAAGGTCATGAGTATGCCCCCTCGGGAGCGAAATCAAAAAATAGCGAGAGATTGACGATTATAGGAAATTGTGTGGCGAAAATAAGTTATTTGAGCACAAAATGATTTTGGGGAATATTTGAAGAATCGACATTGATTGATGAGTTAAGCGCAGAGTTGATCATAAAATTGATGTGTAGAATTGAAATTGAGCGCATTTGGAAGAAAAAAATGAGCATTTGATGAAAAGAGTGCTAAGTGGTCCAAATTGTGAAATTGACTAACAAAATGATCTCGAATTTTGATTTCGATCCCAAAAATGGAATCAAAATGGGCAAATTAGCTAAGGGTAAAATTTTCATGTCCATCGGAGCAAGTTAAAAAATTAGGTTTTTTGGTATATATGGGACAAAAGTGTCATTTTCAAATCATTTTAACCCTCCAAGTTTGAAAATTAAAAAATCCTTCTGTGAAGAAAATGGTGGTCCCTACTTGTACACATCGATTTGAGCACCAGAGACATCATAATCGACCCCAAAACTATGAGCCAGTAGTAAGTGATCGATCTTAAGCCTCTTTATGTTTTCAATTTTGAATTTTTTTTCTCATTTTTCAAGTTTTTCGCATGTTTGGGGTCGGGTTTCATGTTTTATCATGTGAGGCAGGATTCTGTCTCATACGAGTAACTCTTAAAATTTATTTTGTCATTTAAGGTCTTTAGAATTGTTGTTCGGGCCCTACCCTTGTATCGTATGGCATGTCTATATAAAGACCATTTTGTCATGTGGGGTACAATAAATTGTCGTTTTGGGTTGTTTTATCGTACGAGAGCTATTTCTTACTCGTACGAGATGCTCCCCCTCTGTGTTTTCTTGTTCAAGAGATAGTGAGCATTTTTGAAGGTCTAAACATGAAAATTTGATTTTGCATTTGACTTAGTTGGATTTGCTTGATGTTTTACTTCTCTTGTAGGCTCATTTAGAATGTTTTCTGATGCTTCATTTTTGGGTTTTTGTAGGTTTGATTACCTCCTGTGCTCTTTAGATGCGTTTATCCTCCTAATATGGCATTAGTTCAACATTTATCTAAGGTTGAGCAGGCTCATATTGATGTATGTGGTTTGACTCATCTTCTTGGTTTACCAGATATCTGTGTGAATCAAGGTATGCTCATGACATTGGTAGAGCATTTCCATTCAGAGCATAACACCTTTCATCTATCAGTGGGGGAGTTGACTATCACTCCCAAGGATGTATATAGGATCCTCCGTATCCCTTTTGTCAGGGATAAGGTGGATTATGATTCAGAACACCTTCCAAGATTACAGGCAATGAGGCATGTCTTCAGGGATCCTGACATTTTGATCCATTCCATTAGTTGGGACATATTAATGAGTAGATACAACGAGGAGTTTCCTCTTGTGTGTTTTCTAGCAGGTTTTATAGGCTATTTTTGATGCCAGATAGAGGGCAACAACGTTTCCAATGTGGTTGGGGTAGGATGTTGATGAGATTGATGGAGACTCCTCAGAGGCTTGGCTGGGGTTCTTGCTTGCTGGCTCACATGTATCGCGAGATGCATGAGATCATATATTGAGATGGTCGGAGCATGGTCACAAGAGTATATATTTTATAGGTTTGGTCTTGGGATCATCTTCCCATTTGTCGGCCTATTGTAGATGATAGTAGTGAGCCTGGGTAGCCGATTATTTACAAGTATGCTGGTTATATTACGCAGCCCCATCTGGGAAAGACAAATTTTGGGTGGCAATAATTAGATGATTTGATAACCGTAGTGTGGAGACCGTATAGAGGTTTGGAGCCATGGGATGACTGGAAGCTAGTCCGCACAGACCGTTTTGTCACACGTCCACTTATTGGGAGATCGCAAACCATTATGGAGCGGTTCGTCACTTCTTGAGTGATGAGGTAGTATGGCCGGCCTCAGGGGATCTCGCAGGAGTTTATAGCATATGCACATTACGTAGATGAGGAGAGACAAGGATGGTGTCCATGGTTGTCTTATGCCTTGGCCATGTAAGAGCTGACTAGTCTACAATGCCTCAAATGGGATTATATGGATGATGTAGCAGATGCAGGAGTATTGCCCCAATATAGAGAGTGGTTCCAGCAGCATCCTTTTCCTAGGTTTACTAATCTGGGTGAGCAGGCACCACGCATTGAGGATATTGAGGATGATTCTCCTGCACAGGTACAGGGATAGGGTTTGAGATAGGGCTTGAGATAGGGATAGGGATAGAGAGTCAAGTCTCTGAGGCAGACAAGTGGTGATCCTGGTGCTAGTAGCAGTACGGTTCCAGCTGAGGGTGGACAGCAAAGCGGTGAGGGTGGATCCCTTGGGAGAGTAGGAGTGAGATTGGGTGGAGTTGAGGAGGAGCAAGCAGCTTTGAGATAGGTTCGATAGTGGTGAGAGGAGTAGGGTGGTACTAGAGGTGGAGAGCCAATGAGAGAGAAGGGGATAGACCTAGGATGGTCGATGAGAGCACATCTTGTAGAGCTGCAGTCATAGTTCATATTGGCTCAAACTAAGCTGGCAAAGCAAGATCGTTAGCTTATAGAGCAAAGAGCAAAGCATAATCATCAGGTCGCAGTGATAAGAGTGAAGCGAGACACCCTCCAGTAGGAGGTTTTGCATCATAACAATAGGGCAGCCTACTATGTCACAACATATAGCGTGATAGTTCTAGTAGTGCAATAGGTGATTCCTTATTCTCAGTATATGGCACATTCTAAGGGAGATCAGGCACCTCAATAGGATCCTAGTCATTAGGCTCCTCCTCCTCCACCAAGCGATGAGGGAGAGGCTCGGAGCTAGATATTCTTTTTGTAGCTCGGATATATTTTTTTGTAGATACACCCATTTTTTTGTAGCCTATACGACTCTTGCTCCGATGAGAGTTTGTATATGTCATTCGACATCATTTTGTACCTTTAGACTTGACATGATATATATATATACAAGATCAGATTTGACTTCATCGTACTTGTGTTGATTCATTTATGAGATGTCTTTTATATGCTTTGTTCTATATGTATGCATTTCTTTTCAATATGAATATATGTAATGCAAATGATTATGGATGTCTATTTTTGTTTCTTTTCATATGCAAATAGATGAATGAGCAATGAGTAATAAGTAATGCAATTTTTTCATTTTTCTATGCAATAAGATGGATGTAGATGAGTGAATAATGAAATGTATGAAGCTATATTAAATGTTATGTATGAAGCTAAAACATCTCAAAACACAAGTACTCGATTGGAGAAATGATGATAAATAGACCACTTAGCATAAGAAATGATGATGCTTTCAGCTCTCATTCAGAAGATAAAGAGATTATTACCATACCGAAATCAATCTAAATTCACAAAAATGTAGAATGATATGCAAAATGCAACCTAAACCTAGTCCCTGGATTTAAAATGCCTAAGATTCATCACCGAGCATAACGAACACAACAGGTAAGTTAGAGTTCCTTTCTTTCTCAATGTGCAATATTTATTATCTTGTCCGCAATGACCCTTTTTTCATTCATATCCTTAGACAAATTTCATAAGGACCCGAATTATATCATAAAGAAATTCCCTCAAAATAGACAAAGAAATGATATGGACCTCCCTGTAGCATACAAATAAGTGGAGCCGAGGTATGTGAGGTGATTTCACCTTGTTGTGAAGGCTCTTATCATAGACACCCAACTAATTTAGATGTTTCCGGATCATCGGAATCATTCCTACAAGTAGAAAACAAAGAAAATATTATGCCCCCAATCCTTGCTCCTCTTAGTCACAATAGGCTTCCTTGAGTTACTCAGAGGGATAATAATCGAAAACCAATATAAAAGACAACATACAAAGAAAATGTTCATTCATAGCTCAAATTGTTTAGTTATTGTTTTCCATTATGTTGTTTTGCTTGTTTACTTAGTGATAAAAAACTCTTTGGTAGTTAGGAGACAGGTAACTAACTCAGAGTGGACGACTAGGTTTCACTGACGGAAAGATGACTTGGTTGACACTGCTTAGGACATGTGAATTGCTCTATCAAGTAAACTAAGACTAGGATGTTGATCAGTTTCAAGTCATGAGGGTTCCAACAAACCAGGATGTCATGAACGTGACTAGAAAATATGTACAAGTGAAAGCAAAAGATGCATGAAAGCGGGAAATGCCAACGTTGCATTGATAGATGGAGCGCTTGAGTACAAGAGGCTCTTGTTTGCTAGGTTTTCACCTGCTTGGCAGAGATTCAATTTTTTTTTTACCAAGGTGCCTGTTTACTAGGTTTTCACCAGGGCATTTTCTCTCTTTAAATTTTTTTATTTTCTTTTCTTTTCTTTTTTTTTTTGTATTTTATGATTTTTCTGATTTTTTTAATTTTTTCCAAGACTTTTTCCAATTTTTAGGATTTCTTCAAGACTTTTTCCAGCTGTACATGTTGATAGCATAGAGAATGCTAAGTGAAGAATTTATTCAAGTGGATGGTGTTAATCAGTTCATGGAGTTGTTCTCCTTCCGTGTTTGAGAGTTGATAGGCACCAGAGCTGAATACTACAGTAACGATGTAGGGACCTAGCCAATTGGGTTCAAACTTCCCTTTGTTGTCTCGAAACTATTGATTTTTAGGATTTTCTCTCAGAACTAGGTCACCAACCTGAAACTTTCTTTGTCTAACTTTCTTATTATATCCTCTGGACATTCTCTTCTGATACACTCTGAGATGATCAAATGCCACTTGCCGATGCTCATCCAGCAATTCAAGTTCTTGCAATTTAGATATTTTATGATCTTCATCAGTAAGAAGACCTTGCAAAGAAACTCTTAGAGATGGTATTTCTACTTCAATAGGTAGTACTTCTTTGGACCCATACACCAAAGAGAAAGGTGTAGCCCCATTAGGTGTTCTAATACTTGTTCTGTAAGCCCATAGTGCAGGATTGAGCCGCAGATGCCAATCCTTTCCAGATTTGTTCATTGTTGTGTGCAAGATAGTCAGTAGGTTTTTGTTAGATGCCTCAGCTTGTCCATTACCTTGAGGGTAATATACTGATGACCAGTATTGCTTTATTTTGAATTTCTCACAAAGCTCATCTAGATCTCTATTCTTGAACTATCCTCCATTAGTAGTCATGATGGATGAAGGTATCCCATATCTACAGATGATATGGTTTAAGATGAACCAGGGGACTTGTTTACCGGTTGCTTTGATGAGCGAAACTGCTTCTACCCACTTGGTGAAATACTTAGTGGCAGTTATGATAAATTTTTGTCCGTTGGATGAAGCAGGATATATTTGACCAATGAGATCAAAGGCCTATTGCTGAAAAGGCCAATGTGTAATAAATGGTATGAGGTCCCTTCCCGAGGCATGTATGAGATTTCCATGAAGCTGACATTTCTCACAAGTCTTAGTAAATTTGATGGTGTCTTTTTCCATGTTTGGCTAGTAGTAGCAAGCCCATAGTAGTTTTCGAGCTAAAGTGAGGCCATTCGAATGAGATCCACAAATACCTTCATGGACTTTTGATAATGCACATTTAGATTCTTCAGTTTCTAGACATCTAAGCAATGTACTGTCCAAACCTCGTCTAAATAAATCGTTAGCTATGATAACATACCATGAAGCATTTCAGGTTAAGCTTCTTTTCTCATTTCGGGTAAGATTTTTAGGGATAATTTGGTCGCATAGATAGGAGTAGATGTGGCTATATCAGGATGAGTCATGTCCGATAATAGAAGAGACTATTTGGGTCTCAGGAGAATCAGAAGCGGGGTAATATAACTCTTCCACAAAGAAATCAAAGAGAAAATTGGACTCTTGTAATGATAACTCAATGATGAATGGATAGTACCAAATTGGTACTAAGAGGGGGGGGTGAATCAATATAGACAAAAATCACAATCCTAAATTGGTTTGTTAGTAGACACTGTGCTTTTACAGATAAACAGTAACCCCGATCTTAAACAGAGTACAATCGGCAAAACCCAAAATAATTGAGACAAGCATAAACCAGTTGACACTTATCTTCTCACACAATCTAATACTACATTTCTATTTTATCCTAGTGCATGAATAGGTAATCTATCATCAAAGACATATATATAAATAGCTAGATCAACATGATTCATCGCTTGATAGAAAACAACATATCATCACATGAAAAGGACATCACATATGACACACATATTTTTCACGTGGAAACCCAACTAGGAAAAACCACGGTGGGGATGAATACCCACAAGTTGTTTTTGAAATCTTTAGAAGTTTTCTCTGTTAGGAGCCTTGTCCGGTTAAAGACTGATGCAATGGGTTCTATTAGGAATCGATCCTGTTAGGGATCACCCAGTTAAGGGATGGCTAGAATACCCGGTTAAGGGTTAGACCCTTTAAAAGGTTATCTTGTTAGAGGATTTCAAGAACTCAATGGTTTTAAGTCACCTTGTTAAAGGATTTACAACAAGCCAGTTAAAGCTACCCTGTTAAGGGATTTCCTAACTGTTGAAATGGTTAGAGATTAACAGGTGTTACAATGATCTGGTAACAACACTCAATACCAATGCAGATCTGCTTTAGCTCCTCTTCACCTTCTGCACTTACACTCTATGGGTATCACTTCACTCTTCTAGTCTGGCAAGAATCACATATCTTTTCACTTGGATACTCACATACAACTTTTGCCAACAACCTCAGAAAGAAACACAACATCGACCTTATAGGAAAACAGATAGGTCGGTAGCATAAACCCTAAACCTATTAGGTTAAGGAATTCAAATGGTTCAATCCTGACTGTTGAGCACACTGCATTAAATGCAACAGTCTTGATCCAATCTCAAGACATTCTCCATCGTTCATTTTCCATCGATTTCATGGCGGCTGATAACCCATCACACGTTATCGCCATTTATAGACTTTGCACATTCCCGAGGTAGATAGGAACAATCTTCTTCATGCAAAATCCTTCACGCACACAAGGCTAACGTGGCACCATGATCTGTTCTTTGTTACAATCCTAACTCATCATACAAAGTCACCGATTGAGTCACACAAGCTTGAGACACTTCAACTGGAAACCCTAAAGTTGTGACTACCAACCAATAGTCATACAAAACTTCCATGTGTCGGTTCCCATAACCACATGTCAGTTCACCTTAAGCAAACACACCACTTTACTTTGGCACAAATGCCAGTTCACAGTGTTATATCAGTTCTCATATATACCGGTTCTCTACTCTTCAACATATTGACATCAATGACAACATATAATGCCATTATGTTCTCATACCAGTTCACATAATGCCAACAATCTCCCCCTTTGGCATTGATGGCAATATACAAAGATATCTCTCTGCTTCACATCTTCTCTGCTTCTCTTCTTCTCCCCCTTTGACAACAATGCCAAAGTGGAGGCACAAGCTTCCCTGTTCCATTATGCTGCTCCCCCTGAGGAGTAGCATCCTTCAACACATCAATCCTGAAGAAAAATTTGACTATGCAATACCTGACTGATGTGGAGCATATACCTTTAGTTCCCCTCCTAAAGGGGCAACACCCCTAATTCAGTTCTTAAGTACATAAATGTAGCCTTTGGGAGAGGCTTGGTGAATATGTCTGCTAACTGCTCCTTACTGGAAACATGTTCTAGTGCAATATATTTGTTCTAAACTTTTTCCCTCAAGAAATGATACTTAAGCTCAAAGTGCTTGGTTCTAGAATGCAAAACCAAATTCTTGGAGATGTTAATTGTACTAGTATTGTCACAAAATATACTTACCGATTTAGATACAGGAACTTTGAAGCCATTTAATACATGCTTCATCCAAATTGTTTGAGTGCAGTTCATGAAAGCTGCAACATTCTCAGCTTCCGCTGTAGATTGAGAGATACAACTCTTCTTTTTACTCATCCATGAGACCAGTCTACCACCGAGAAAGAATGCACCACCGGTTGTGCTCTTCTGATCATCTACA
Source organism: Cryptomeria japonica (assembly GCF_030272615.1). Lineage (NCBI taxonomy): Eukaryota > Viridiplantae > Streptophyta > Pinopsida > Cupressales > Cupressaceae > Cryptomeria > Cryptomeria japonica. The sequence continues at coordinate 311,291,926 of NC_081408.1, forward strand.
TTACCAACCCAATCAGCATCTGTGAACACTCTCAGGTTAAAATCATTATTGTATGGATACCATAACCCATAGTCAATAGTTCCCTTCATATACCTAAGAATCTGCTTGACTGCAACCAAGTGGGATTCTCTTGGACTTTTCTGGAACCTTGCAGTAATGCCAACTACATGTGCAATATCCAGTCTGCTATGCACTACATAATGCAACTTACTAATCATTGATTGATATTCCTTCTCATCAACCATTGCTGAGTCATCCTCTTTAAATAGTTTACAACTGCTCACCATCGGTGTACCAACCGGTTTGCTATCTTCCATGCCAAAGGTCTTCAACACCTCTTTGACATACTTGGATTGAGTGATGAAGATTCCACCTTTCATCTACTGGATCTACAGTCCAATGAATAACTTAATCTCCCCTATGAGTGACATCTCAAACTCTTTCTTCATCTCATCTGCAAACTCATGACTCATCTTGTCATCTCCACCAAAGATAATGTCATCAACAAATACCTCACAGATCAGGATCTAATCTCCTTCAATCTTCAATTAGATATTGCTATCTTCACTTGTTCTCTCAAATCCAATCTTCACAAGATGGGAATGCAGGTGTTCATACCATGCTCTAGGTTCCTGCTTTAGACCATATAAGGCTTTATGTAGCCTACACACAATGTCATTGTCTTCAGATAGGGCAAACCCATTTGGTTGCTTTATATACACTTCCTCTTCAAGTACACCATTTAGGAACACAGATTTTACATCCATTTGATATACTTTGAATCCTTTAAAAGCTGCATATGCAAGAAGCATACAAACTCCTTCCAATCTAGCTACAGGAGAAAAGGTTTCTCCATTGTCTTCTCCTTCTTCTTGGGCATATCCTTTACACACTAGTCTGACTTTGTTTCTAATCACTATGCCATCCTCATTCAGCTTATTTCTAAAAACCCATTTGGTACCAATGACATTTTTATGCTCCGGTCTAGGTGCCAAAGACCATGTACCATTTTTCTCTATCTGGTCAAGTTCCTCTTTCATTGCCTTGATCCAGTCTTCATCTTTATGTGCCTCTTTGAATGATTTAGGCTCAAATTCAGAGATCATACATGAGTTTTCTCTGACCTTTCTTCTTATAAGAATTCCAGCATCCTTATCTCCTATGATCTGCTTAGGATCATTATTCAACTTGACATGTCGAGGAATGGTCTTGATAGATTCCTCTTTCTTTTCTTCTTCATCCTCATCTCCATCAGTATCAACATCTACATCTACCGGTGTAGGAACACTGTTACTACTACTTGGTTGACTGACAACCAGTTCCCAGAAGGTTACAACTAGTTCATTTACCACTTGCTCATTGTCGGTTTCCTTAGTTTTCTCAGAGGTTTCATCAACTCTTACATTGATGCTTTCCATGATTCTCTGAGTCCTATTATTGAAACACTTGAGAGATTTTCTCTTGGTGGAATACCCTAGGAATATTCCCTCATCACATTTCACATCAAATTTTCTCTAGTGTTTGCTCCTCTTGATGTAACATTTGCTACCAAACACTCTAAAATAGCTAACCATAGGTGTATTACCGGTCCAATACTCATAAGGAGTTGTATCCTTACCTTTCTTGATGAGTACCTGGTTCATTGTGTAGACTGCAGTGCTCACCGCTTCTCTCCAAAAGGTGTGAGCTACCTTTCCTTGAATCAACATGGTTCTAGCTGCTTCAACCACAATCCAGTTATTCCTCTCTACTAGGCCATTCTGCTATGGAGTCCGGGGGGCAGAGAGTTGCCTCTAGATACCACGTTCTTCACAGTACTTGATGAATTCAGAAGAAGTGAATTCCCCTCCTTGATCAGTTCTCAGGCACTTGATCCTTTTACCACTTTCCTTCTCCACTAATGCTCTGAAAGCTTTGAACTTTACAAAAGCTTCAGACTTATCTTTCAAGAATATGACCCACATCATTCTTGAGTAGTCATTAGTGAGAATCATGAAGTACCTATCACCCTGCACACTCCTAGTTTTCATAGGACCACACAAATCAGTATGCACAAGATCAAACAAATTGTTAGCAGTGAAAGGTTTACCTTTAAAGGTTGAGGAAGACATTTTCCCCAATTGACATTCTCTGCACAAGGTATTATCCGATTTTCTTAGTACCGACAACCCTCTAACTACCTTGATCTTACTGGCCTTCACAATATTATCAAAGTTTACATGGCAGAGTCTCCTATGCCATATCCAGCTATCATCAAATTTATCTATAAGACATGTACTTATATTAGCATTCAGCTGAAATAGATTACCTTTGGTCTACATGCTGGTGGCCACCAATTCAACATTCTTTCCTTTGATTTTGCAGACTCCAATCTTGAATTCCAGAGTGAGACTACTGTCATTCAGCTGGGCAACACTCAGAAGGTTGTGTCTGAGACCATCAACCCAATACACATTGTTAGCACTACTCTTTCCATTCAAAGAGATGGACCCTCTACCTTTGACCATGCATGGTGCATCATTACCAAAGTGAACCACACCACCATCATACTCTTCCAAGGATATAAAGTTGCTTCGGTCACTAGTCATATGGTGAGAATAGCCACTGTCAATGATCCACTCATTGGAATTATCAAACTAGGAGACAAGAGCCTTCTTGTCTGATACATCTTCCTTGATAGCAACAAACACAATATCTTCATTTTCTTCATCTTTTGATTCCTCATCTGTGACACCTATCTTCATTTTCTTCATCTTTTGACTCCTCATCTGTGACACCTTCATCAATTGCCACAAAATAGTTTCTATGGTTTCCTCCTTTGAATTTCTTGAACCTTTCTGGTTTGTCCTTGTTGTCACCATTAGGATAGTTTACAGCAATATGTCCTATCCGATTACAAGAAAAGAATTTCAAAGGGAGCTTACCTCTGTATTTGCCAGTTCCTTTAGGAAGTTTCCTAGAAAGAAGAGCTTGAAATACCATCAGAATCTCCTCATCATCCATTTCTCTACTCTGTCTTCGTTCACCACTAGTTCTAGCTTCTTTTCCTTTTTTGGATGGTACAGTAGAAGCTTTAAAAGTTGATTCAGTCTTTTGAACACTACCATCAAAACTATTTAGCTCATAGGTTGTCAATTTTGCAATGATGGAGTCTAGGGATACCTTAGTCTTTTCTATTAATCTCAACTCCTGAATAGCAGCAACCCTTATTGCATAGACCAGTAATAAGGATCTCAGGACTTTGCTTACCACAGTGGAATCTTCCATTTTACCACTTACACTCTTGATATCTCCAACAACAGTTTTGATTCTTATTCCATATTGTTGAATGGTCTCACCTTCAACCATTCATATGTCTTCAAACTTTCCTCTAAGGCTTTCTTCCTTAGCTTGTTTTACATGCTCATCACCACCATAGATATTTTCAAGAGTATCCCATACCTTTTTGGGATTTACCTTATCTTGGACATCAATAAACTCAATGTCAGATAAACTACTAATTAGGGCTTCCATGACTTGCCCATTCTCCTACATCTCTCTCTTTTGATCATTAGTGAGAGTACTGATAGGAGCAACATAGCATTCTCAACATAACTACAGTGTTGAGCACCCATGCTTCTAATGTATATCTTCATTTTGTCTTTTCATATACTGAAATTTTTTCTGTTGAACCTTGGACCTTCTCTCTTCATCATTAGATTGGGATCTTTACCTCAAGCGGTTAAGCTTATAACACAGAGGACCTGGAGGATGCTCTGATACCAATTGATAACTCAATGATGAATGGATAGTACCAAACCAGTACTAAGAGGGGGGGGGGTGAATCAGTACAGACAAAAATCACATTCCTAAACCGGTTTGTCAGCAGACATTGTGCTTTTACAAACAAACAGTAACTCCAGTCTTAAACAGAATACAACCGACAAAACCCAGAATAATTGAGACAAACAGAAACCTGTTGACACTTATCTTCTCACACAATCTAATACTTCATTTCCATTTTATCCTAGTGCATGAATAGGTAATCTATCATCAAAGACATATATATAAATAGCTAGATCAACATGATTCACCACTTGACAGAAAACAACATATCATCACATGAAAAGGACATCACATATGACACACATATTTTTCACGTGGAAAGCCAACTGGAAAAAACCACAGTGGGGATGAATACCCACAAGTTGTTTTTGAACTCTTTAGAAGTCCGCTCTGTTAGGAGCCTAGTCTGGTTAAAGACTAATACAATGGGTTATGTTAGGAACTGATCCTGTTAGGGATCACCCTGTTAAGGGATGGCTAGAATACCTGGTTAAGGGTTAAACCTTGTTAAAGGTTACCTTGTTAGAGGATTTCAAGAACTCAATGGTTTTGAGTCACCGTGTTGAAGGATTTATAGCAAGCCAGTTAAAGCTACCCTGTTAAGGGATTTCCTAACTGTTGAAGTGGTTAGAGATCAATAGGTATTACAATGATCTGGTAACAACTCTCAATGCTAATACAAATCCTCTTTAGCTCCTCTTCACCTTCTACACTTACACTCTGCAGGTATCACTTCACTCTTCTAGTCTGGCAAGAATCACGTATCTCTTCACTTGGATACTCACACACAACTTTTTCCAACAACCTCAGAAAGAAACAAAACATCGACCTTATAGGAAAATAGATAGGTCGGTAGCATAAACCCTAAACCCTAAACCTGTTAGGTTAAGGAATTCAAATGTTTCAATCCTGACCGTTGAGCACACTACATTAAATGCAACAGTTTTGATCCAATCTCAAGACATTCTCCATCATTCATTTTCCATTGATTTCATGGCGGCTGATAACCCATCACACATTATCACCATTTACAGACTTCACACATTCTCGAGGTAGATAGGAACAATCTCCTTTATGCAAGATCCTTCATGCGCACAAGGCTAACATGGCACCATGATCTGTTCTTCATTACAATGCTAACTCATCACACAAAGTCACCGATTGAGTCACACAGGCTTGAGACACTTCAATCGGAAACCCTAAAGTTTTGACTACCAACCATTAGTCATACAAAGCTTCCATGTGCCGGTTCCCATAACCACATGCCGGTTCACCTTAAGAAAACACACTGCTTTACTTTGGCACAAATGTCGGTTCACAATGTCATACCGGTTCTCATATATACTAGTTCTCTCCTCTTCAGCATATTAACATCAATGACAACATGCAATGTCATTATGTCCTTGTACCGGGTCACATAATGCCAACATGTAACTTAGGTATAGATGCCAAGATGGCCATAGCATCTGCTGCTCTGTTTGTGGATCTAGGAATCTGTTGGAATGATACAAAAGCAAAATACTTCTTAAGATCATCAACCATCCTCTTGTAAGGCATCAATTTCTCATCTCAAGTTTGATATGTATCATTGATTTGATTAACCACCAGCTGAGAATCTCCATAGATATACAATTTTGCAACCCTCCATTCAATAGCTAGTTTTATCCCATTCACCAAAGCTTCATATTCTGCAATGTTGTTTGTGTAAGGGAATAGAATCTTGTAAGACTTTTGGATTGAGTACTTTTGAGGAGTAATGAATAATATGCCAACAACTAAACCATTTTGAGTAAAGGACCCATCAAAGAACATTTTCCAAGGTTGTTGAGTAAGATGCATTATAGATTCATCTAGAAACTCTATGTGTAGTGGTTAAGAGTCTTTAAGTGGAGCTTCAGCAAGTTGATCAGCAATTACCTATCCTTTTATGGATTTTCATTCCACCTATTCAATGTCAAACTCTGTAAGGATCATGAATCATTTTGCCAATCTTCTTGTAAGTGTTGCTTTATTGAGAAGATGGATCAATTTTGGCCACTAGCTTGACTGAATGTGCTAGCATGTAGTGTCTCAATTTTTGAGATGCAAAGACTAATGCCAAGCATGCTTTTTCTATTATAGTGTAGTTCATTTCATAAGACACCAATATCCTACTGATGTAATAAATAGCTCGTTCCCTTTTATTATCATCTTGTTGCGCCAGAAGTGCCCCCAATGATGAATCAGTTGCTGATATATATAAGATTAGTGGTTTACCCTAAATTAGTGGCATCAATATCGGTGGATTTGATAGGTACTCTTTGATTTGGTGAAGATGTTGTTCACACAGCTCATCCCAGTTGTAAATTACTCATTTTCTTAATACCTTTGTGAAAGGTTGAGCTTTGTCTGCTAGTTGAGAAATGAATCATCTGATGGATTGGAGACGTCCCTGTAGACTTCTCATTTGACTAATGTTCTTCAGAGGCAACATTTCCATCATGGCTTGGGCATTCTTAGGATCAACCTCGATTACCTTCTTTGAAATTATGTAGCCAGTTATTTTACTAGATGTCACTCTGAATGCACACTTCTTTGGATTTAACCGGAGTTTGAACTTTTCCATTTTGTCGAGTATAGGACCCAACTCTTGAATATGCATTGATCTCTTCATAGTCTTCACTAAAGTGTCATCAACATAATCTTCCATATTCTTATGCATCATATCAAGAAAAATGGTAGTAACTTCTCTTTGATAGGTTGCTCCTACATTCTTTAGCCCAAATGGCATGACGTTCTAGCAAAAGGTTCTCCATGCACAGGTGAAAACTATCTTTTCTTGATCTCCAGGAGCTATTTTGATTTGATTATATCTGGAGAATCCATCCATTAGTGAGTACATTTCATACCCAACAGTCATGTAAACTATCATATCAATGTTTGGCAATGGAAAGTCATCCTTCAGACAAGCTTTGTTAAGATCACTAAAGTCAGTGCAAACTCTAATAGACTTGTCTCCCTTTGACATAGGTACTATGATTAAAATCCATTCAGCATAATCTATAGCTCTAATGAATCCAACTTTTAGTAGTTTTTCTAGCTCAGCCTTGACCAGTAGTGCCACATGTGGGTGCATCTTACAGATTTTTTACTTAACTGGTTTTACTCCTGGTGTAATTGAAAAATGGTGCATAATGAGATTAGGATCCAAGCCCGGCATATTAAAATATGTCCATACAAAGTTTATTTTCTTTTATGAGAATAGATGAGTGAACTCCTTCAATTCTTCTGCTGATAGTGATTGAGCTACATGAATGATGTGTGGTGTCTCTTGACTCCCAATGTTCACTGGCTGAGTTGGCTCGATCAATATGGAGGACCTTTCCTGGAAATGACTTGGCAGTTTATCAAGTATCTCACCTTTAGGCACCTCAGAGAGGTTTTCACCTTTAGGTACGTCCTTTATTTTCTCTTTTTTTAGATTTTGATACGACCACAATGTGGTTTTCACCATCAGATCTTTTATTTTTATTTTTCTTATTTTTGCGACTAAGATACTTGATATCCACTTTAGTCATATTTTCACTCTGTTCACTGGTGAAAGAGTCTATAGGTTCAACTACATTGAGATAATAGGCTAATGTATAGTCATTGGCAAAAGTAGGTATACTCATGGGCTGGTTTTGTAAAGTTTGGATAGGTTCAAGAGCGTTCACAGTATTGTTATCATAGCGGCGGAATGAAAAGTGAAGTTCTAGAAGGATACCTTGTGTAAGTGTCTCAAGACTAGGAAGAGTCAGATCATGATTATTAAAGTTCATGTTAATATTTAGTTGATCTAATCCAATAGACATACTTGTAACGTCATTCACTATGTCAGACTGGATGTCATATCATGGTTTAACAATGATAAGATCAGTAGACAATTTTTCATTGTTTGTATCAGCTAATTCAGAATTTGAGGATGAGTAGATATTGTCCTGAATAGGACTATCATCAGAGTCATTAGGTGAAGTTTCCAAGTCTTCTTCAAGTGATTTAGTAAGTGTATGTATGGTATCAGCACCAACACCTTTGATACTGCAAGTTCCTTCATGTTGTGGTTCATTTGTCATTTGTATCTAACACACCTATTGACATGGTCTTGATGTTTCTATGATTTGTTGTCGTCTACTCCATTCAGCTTCTTCTGGATTGATAACTGGTTCTTGTTCTATAGCTTCCAACTCTTCTTATGTATTGTTATACCCAATTTGTTCTGTTTTAGAATAGGGGCACATAGATGAGAAGCTTTCTAGTATTCTTCCTTCTTTCAGTCCTTGTTCATAATTTTCTTGTCTCTTTTGTCTAATGTCCTATATTTTTTTATCTAGTTTTATGTGCATCAGCTCTTGAGTATCATCTATGACACTGCTAGACTCTTTTGGAGTTTCTGTGGTAGATGTGTCTGAGAGGTGGTCAAGACCCCATTCATACTCATTTGAGTCAGTCTCTGAATCATCTACTTGTTGCCTGCCAGTATATGTGACTAGAACTTTTAGTGGTGCAAACAATTCTCTGATTCTTACTACTTCATCTCTTATATCCTCAGGGACCTCAACTTCCTATATTATTGTAGTTGATACCATCAAAGCTTGAGCACTGACTATTTCTTCTTTCTTGGCTGTTGATTCCTCTTTCTCTTTTCTACACTCTGCTTTTGTTTGTTGAGTGTCTACTTCTTGTAATGTTGAAGGCAATATTCTTTTCTACTACTTAGACTTAGAAACATGTTTTTGGTCTTATGTCTTTTTTGGATTGTATCCCAGTCCAGCCTTATCATTTGTGAATTTGGTTTGTAGCTGAATTGGTTTAGTAATACCTTCCTTTTGTTTGCCTAGAGGACTAGTACCTGAGTACCCCATGCGTTGAATCATCTTGTAGCTAGGACCATATTGATTTGAGGAAATCTCACAATGTCGTACCTCCTCATTTTGACTATCCTCCTTAAAGAGCCAGTTAAGAACAACATCCTCTTCTATTTCATCCACCAAGGAGGTAGAAGACTGTACAAAGAGACCATCATATATAGTATTCAAAGCTGAAGTTTGTTTTCTCATAGCCTTTGTTGGCTTGCCCAGCTGTTTTGGTGATGGAGGGAGAGAAACTAATGAAAGTATCGGTTCTATCGTGTAGCCATCCATGCTGGGATTTGTAATCTTCAATCTCTTTTCTAAGTCTTTCATTAGTGTTTCTAGATCTTCATCTGTAGAGGCTGCCCTATTATGAGGCATAAAAGTATCTGCACCTTTTGTCAATGCATTACAGACGATATTTGTATCAGCAGGAATACTGACTTCAGCTCCGTTATAAGGAAACTTTAAGCATTGATGGTATGTTGATGGTACTACCTTCATTTCATGAATCCACGGCCTACCGAGTAATATATTATATGAAAAAGGAATATCAAGTACTTGGAAAAGGACATCTCTTTCTACTAGTCCCACTCTGATAGGTAATGATACCAGACCTTTAGAAGTCCTTTCTTCCTCCTCATAGGCTTTTACTGATATTTTCTTGCCAGGATCAATGACATTTTCAGAGAATCCTAGTTGTGTAAGCAGACTATAAGTACAGATATTCAACCCCGCGCCTCCATCTATCAAAACATGTTTGACTCTGTGTTTTTGGATCATGGCTTCAATATGCAATGGCTGGTTATGTGGATGATCTAGTGAGTTGTCATCTTCTTCGGAGAAGGTTAAATAGTGAGGTGAAGTCAGATGACCCACCATAGATTGAAACCGATCAATGTCTAAATCTTTTGGAACATTGGTGGTGAGCAATGCTTTGTCTAGGATCTCTTTGTGAGAAGATGAGAGTTTTAGCAACTCAATGATTGATATTTGAGCATTTGTCCTTTTCAACTATTCAACAACACTATATCCAGAAGATGATGATGAAGTTAACCTTTTAAATTTGTCCAAGGTTGATTCTTTTTGTTTGTTTGACAAGGCTAGTGGGTTTGATGTTTCTTGAGCTGGGTTGGAAGATCTATCTCCTTGGAGAGTGACTTTTTTCTGAGAACGGGTGAGAGCTCTTGCATATCATGATTCATTTGGTTTATCTTGGACTATAATCACATTGCCATATTCCGAGTGGGAAGGCTCAATCATGTTGATAACGTTGTCCTGACTGGTATAAGTATAATTTACCTTGGCACCTCCTTTGGTCTTTGAAGAATCACCTTGTTCGTAAATAGGCAAAGGGTCCTTAAATTCTTTATGATCAACATTGGTCAGGTGATTCCCAACAACAACTTTACCAGCGTCTATGAGATCTTGAATCTCATGTTTTAGCTTCATGCAATTGTTTATGTTATGACCTTTATTCTGATGGAAGTTATAGTATTCATTTTCTCTCCACCATATTGGTTTAACTTCTGGATCATATGGTCTAAGTTATATGGTAGTGTTATCAAGTTGTTTGCCAACAGAGTTTTGAAAGTGGATTCATAGAATTATTTGAGAGGACTAAAATCATGCTTAGGTTTGGAAAGCCATGGCTTTTCTTTGAACCATTCTTTTGTTTTCTTTGGTGGATTTTCTATTGTAGCCTCAACAGCTTTAAGTGCTTGTGTACCACTAGCCAAGTTGAATATTGTGGGCTTTAAGTTGGTTTTAACAGTATCTACTAATCCATTGTTAACAACACTCTTGTTGTTGTCTTTTCCAAATTTCCAATACTTGTTCTTCTCTTTAGAGCTAGATCCTGGTTCTATTTCTTTCCAAGGTGAGGTATCTCTCTTCTTTATGAGCACATCTTCCATTTGAATAGCATTATCTACCATTTTATTAAAAGAGGGGTGTACTTGCATTTGTATGCTATATTTCAGTTCGGGGACCAAGTTATTGACAAATATATCCATTTTCTTAGAGTCTAGGATAGGTTGAGAATACCTAGAAAATATTTTTCTCCAATGTTGGAGGAAAGTAAGAAGAGGCTCCCCTATTTTTTGTTTAGTATTGCAAAGCTCCATCATAGTCACAGGATGTTGAATGTTGTATGAGTAGTGTTGTAAAAATAGTTGGATTAGTTCTTCAAACATTTTTATTCCTTTGGGTAGACTTGAGAACCATTTCATTGCTTGACCCCCTAAACTCCTTGGGAAAAGGTGCATGAGGTACGTTTGATCATGCATTAACTTCATACAGGAAGCACAAAACTCTCTGACACGATCTTGAGGATCTAAGGTACCATCATATTTGTCAAATTTTGGGATCTCCACTCATGAAGGAAATGGAGGCATGTATAGATTCTTGTCAAATGGAAAGGGACATATTGTTTCTAGAGAATATTGTTTTGGGGACTTATCCTTATTCTTCAATTCTGTGACCTCCATTCGTAAGGCTTGTAATTGTTTGTGTACCATGAGTATAGGTGATTCTTTATTTTTAATAACAAGTGTTTGAACATCATATCCAGTAGGAAGTTTAGCACCTTGTTTTGCTAGTTCTAGTAAATAGTCTTCCTTCTCTTGGGTCAGGATAGCTTTCATCATTTTTTAAAGTCTTTGTCCTTTTGACAGTCAAGAATATCTTTTTCTAGAGTTTATGTGTCTTTGTCAGCCTCACTTGATGAGGAATCATTGTCATTTTTGGGAATGTTATTATCATCCTTGTTTCTGTCATTGTGTCCCATCTCATACATAGTGGGAGATTCAACCTCATCAAAAATTGGTCCTCCTGATGATGATGGTATGTCAGTGAGTGGATCCTTCACGTAGAATAGATTATCTTGATATTTGAAGAGTTGTTCTTTGCCTTTGGATTTTTCTTACGAGAACTCCTAGTTTGTGTAAGAATTTTTATGGATTAGTGTGACCTAAAGTTGTTTGTGATGCAGAGGTCAAGGTCAATTTCAGAGCTAGTTGTTCTATTTAGAGTATTGTTTGGGAGAAACAACTAAGATTCAGTCTCATTTCAGGAATGATCTATCCTATATAAGACGTTTATCTAAGTTGATTCTAAGAGTAGTGTAAGATTTAGTTTGGTTTCAAGAATGATCTATCCTATATAAGACGTTATCTAAGTGACTAAAATTTGATAGGTAGTTGATTGAACTAGCTAAAAGATGATCAACTAAATCGTGCAATGCAAATGGCAGAGGTACACTATCTTGATCTGTTTATGCTCAGGAAAATTGATAACCAGTATTATGTTCGTTGTAAGCTGTTTTTAGGCAAATTTCACTATTCTGTTCTGACAAAACAAGAGACTCATATGATAGGATTTTATGAGCCGAATGACAATTTAGCAGCTACAGGATGACAAAAGTTATGTTTCGTATGAGTTTCTACCTCGTACCGTACAACAGATGGGTATGTGCAGGATGACAAAATACTCAGAGTACAACTATTTTGTACGACACAAGATACAGAGCCAGACGACAGATGAAAACAACTCGTATGACATCGGATTAGGTCTAGGACAACAAATCAGAATACTCGTATGACATAGGATCAGGTGCAACATGATAAATTATCAGACTCATATCACTATTCATAGGACAGAGCCTTGAAATTATGAGATTTTTTTATTGCTGAGTATGATAACTGAGTATGACCAATTCCAAGATGGACTGATTTTTGACCAAGATACAGAATATCGACTTAAGATGGACAAGTTATGACACGGACAAAGTTTCAACTTAAGATGGACTAATTTCTGACATGGACAGAGTTTCAACCTAGGATGGACTAGGTTCTTACACTAACGGAGTTTTGACTCAGGATGGACTAGTTTCTAACATGGACAGAGTTTTGAATCACTGAGTTGTTTCTTGTCTTCTCCAATTTTTGGTATTTTAGTTTTTTTGTTTCAGGGATGAAAACATAGAAAACAAGTAGTATGTATAGTAACTCCAATCACATCATGCAAACCCTAAGGAATTTGGTGAGGAAAGAAAACCTTTGCTTGTAGACTCAGGTACACATCCAATAGCTAATCAGAATACAGTCATTGAGTCTGACACAATGGATTCTCAATGCCATATTATCCGACTCCAAATGCTAATGGGGGCACGAAATGACAAGTATCTTGGGAGAGTTACTATCTCTCTTGCACAAAGATTATCCCCCTTTTGGAGATGAACCAAGTAGCTTCTAATTTTAATTGGAACTAGTCAGGGATCCATTCAGCACGTCGAGGTATAAACTCAATTAAGAGGTCTCCTAGCCTTAAAAACCAAGGTTTAATATACTTGAAGGTACGAAGGAGAGCTATTCTTGAGCAGTGTTGTTGACTTGCTTTTCATCAAATCACATTTATTTTATAGTGGGTTGGAGTACTTGGCATATAGCCATTCCCACTTAGGTTGTTCCCCTCACACTGATTGTAATGGCTTTAAGAGTTTTTCAACCCCTCGGGAGGGCAGGCCTACTAAAGATGTACAAATATCAAACAAAGAAAAAGCCTCAAGGGTCTAGATTTCTGATTGTCTAGAAAAAGACAAGAGCATACTCTCCTACCTCTCAGAATCTTCTAAAAACATGAAAGACAGATATGGTTTTTAACTAGATAGCAAGTTAGGTTCCTAAAAATGAATTTAAAGAATACACGATGTTTAGCTGATTCTCCTTAGGCAACCTGCAAAGAAAATGAATTAGTAGTCATATTATCTTTGTGTGACAAGCATATTCTTTGACAAGCGTTCTGCAAAAAGTGATTAGGTTGTGAAAAATTCTGAGATAGACAGATAAACAGTCAGGGTCAGTCATCAAAATAATCAATAAAAATCATGAAAATTTGCCTCTTTTTAAATTTTTTACCAAAAAATACAGAGTCGTATGACAGTATGAAAAATCGTATGATAGAGGATCCCAACTCGTACAAGACATAATTCCAGTTCGTATGACACCTGCAGTTTGTCATTCTAGCCTGTGGGAAATGTCGTACGAGATGTACGACCAAAAAATCAAAAAATCTGAAATCTGGAAAATAACAAAAAAATAAACAGTCAGTCTTAGAGGCTGAAAAATGTATTCTGCCCCACAATGGGTGCCAGATATGTGTGTTAAAAAGGGGTTTGTAGCTGCAAGTATGACACTTCAATTAAGTCATTATATGCATGGTTAGTAAATAATAATCAATCAATAATAAACCATAACAAAGCGACTAATTGCCTTCTAAAAGATGTGAGTATAAGATTGCTCTTAGATTTTTATAAGCAATACCAGTGACTAGACTACACCAAGATGAAGGATTTGATCCATATGATATTAACTATATGGATGCAAAATGGATGAATAATTCAAGCAAATAATAAATTCAAGCAATGATGGATGCAAATAATATGGATTCAAGCAAATATGGATTCAAACAATGATGGATGCAAATAATCTAAAAAGCACAATGATCTTCAATGACTCCAAAGCGAAATTAGTGTGATAATAATCTCCAAGTGTGTTCTCAAAAATCTTTGGGGTGAATTGGAATGAGAGTTGAAGACTGAATTTATAGAGAAGTACAAAAAAAGCTCAATTTAGGATTAACTGAAAATAATTGAGAAATCATGTTTAGTTAACCTTGAGATAGATTCCAATTATAGTTTAATTGAAATACATTCAAATTAAAAGTGCAAGTTGCATTGGAAATAATAATAAATTAATTCCATGCATTTGTGATTAAAATAGATAATTCCATGCATATATTTGATTTATTCAAGGAAAAGGTCTTTTCAATGCAACTAAACTTCTTTTTCTGAAAAGCTTTAAGTTCCAATTTTAGAGAATAATTCAATAATTCAATTAATTGCTTTTCTGATTTCAAGTTCTAAATTTAGAAAAAGAAATAATATCTCAAGTTTGATTTCTCTCTCAATTCAATTCTTTTATTTTAATTTCAATTCAACTCTTGCTTTGTAATTAATTCCTCTTTTGTAATAAATTAATTTCTTTTGTATGATTAAATGGTAATTTTATTAATTAATTAAATATATAAGGATATTTAATAAATTAAAATAGGATAATTGATCAAAATGATATTCTTGGAAATGATTCAATTAATTAAATAAATATTTAATTAATATTGAGTAATTGAATTGCCATGTGATATTTGATGATTAAAGAATTAATAATGTGCTCAAGATTGATTTATTGCCTTTGGTTAGGACCTTGGTGATGTTGTCGAGATTAGGAGCCCATAGTTTAGATGACCATTTTTAGGGTATTACAGGTTATATTGTTCACTGGAACTGAGGATGATCTATTATCATCTGGAGATTACTTGGTTATGTCGAAGACATTGTTTGGACACTTTGGTTTGGTGATTTGGTTATTGGTCTAAACGAGTTTGCACATTTGTTGTTACTGACAAATAGGTCTAGGTTATGGATCGGCAAGCATTATCTATTCCAGATCAGCATGGCATGTTATGGAGATTTTTTATTGATTGGTTATTATTGTAAATGCATTGAGATGACATGATGCATCACATATTGATTCATTTGTAATTGATTTAATTGTAATATTCTTAGTGAGCTAGCCTACACATTTGGTCCTAGGTTTTGGTATATATGTAAGATCTCATTTGCGATATTATGAAGAAGGTGTGAAAGGGAATGTAATAAGGTATATGCGAATATAAGAAGAGATATACACACAAACATCATTTGAAGATTCAAGGAAGGTATGAAGAAGACAATCAGAGCTTAATCGGTACTGAATCCAATATTGATATTTTGGTATGGTTTTGTCATTGATGTCAACACCTACTAAAACACTAGCACTTTGGAGATCCAGCAGCATTCACCGGCAAGCAAGTAACTATTGCACAGTTACTGATATATGGTTCACCGGCAGGATATAATGTTCATCGGCAGGATATAATGTTCACCGACGGGATATAATGTTCATTGGCAGGATATAATGATCACCAACACTTGGAATGATATGGAAGACACTTGGTAATGTCGAAGACATCATATGGACACTTTGTTTTGAAGAATTAATCATTGGTATATTCATATTTACATATTTGTTTTTACCGGCAAATAGGTCCAGGGTTACCTAGAGTTACACCGACAGGTTTATCTTTTCCAAATCAGCATGGCACGCTATGGAGATGATTTATTATTGTTGTAAATGCATTAATCTGACATGTTTAATTGGTTATTGCATCGGATATTATATTATTTGTAAACTATTTTTATTGTAATATCTTGTAGAGCCGACCTACTAAAATTGGTCTTACGTTATGGTATAAATGTAAGATCTTATTTGTAAGATCGAATGTGGAATGCAGAAAAAGAATTAAGAGAAGGTATATGCGAGATTAAGCAGAGGTATACACGAAGACATCATTTGAAGGTGAAGCTAGGTTTTTGTAGAAGCATATCAGCATTACACCAATACTAAATCCAACATATGAAGATGCTATTTTGTGCAGTACATTCTTATTGGATTTAACCATCCAACTGTAGTCAGTGTGTCTCCCATTTTGTGATTGAGCAGTGAGCTCTACGTTGTTGGCCTTTCTGCATGTGCAGACCCCATTTATGTACACTTACTATCTGCAGTAGTATCATCTGATTATGGGTAAGGTTTCCCACCGTGATTTTTCCCCTTACAGGGTTTTCACGTACAAATATTGGTGTTATGTGTTGTGGATGACTTTATGTTTGTGTTTCATGCATTAATCTTTATGGGTATAGCAATTTACTGTTAACACTGTCTACCGACATACTTAACTAGTTTACTGGTATTAAGCATTAAGTTGGTTTAATGGTTTTTGATTTGAATTTATTAGACAACTGATTCACCCCCTCTCTCAGTTGTCTCTAGGACCTAACAATTGGTATCAGAGCTTAGTTCTCTTTTTGCAAAAGTTTAACAACTTGAGGAGATCCAATGACTACTAATTATTTCAGAAAGGATAGTCCTAAACTTGATGGAACCAACTATGGGATATGGAAGATCAGGATGGAGACACATCTGAATTGCATTGGTATAGACATCTGGGAAGTTACAAAGAAAGGCTATACTATTTCTGTAGCTGGTCAGACTACTCCAACTACCTTAGCTAAAGATGAGGAGAATGATTACAAAGCAAGAGAAGCACTTTTGAGCATTTTATCAGATCAACAAATCATGGGATTATCAGATAGGTCTACCGCTAAAGCTATTTGGGATCATTTGGAAACACTGAATGAAGGAGATTCCATAGTCAAGATTGCAAAACTTGAAAGCTTCCGAGTCAGGTATGAACATCTGAAAATGGAAGAAGATGAAAGGATTTCTGCTTTTATGGAAAGAGTAAATGAAATTGTTTTAGGTATTAAATGTTGTGGAGGAACCTTGAGTGAGGATGAAATTGTTTCAAAAATATTAAGAGGATTGCCACCGGCATATAAAATGAAGGTTACTACTATAAATGAGTTGAGAACAATGCCTAATACATCAGTAACTAGGGATACATTGATTGGAAAACTTTCAGCTTTTGAAATTGAGGAATTTGGTCTTGTTGCTACTATAAAGATAGATTTGGCCTTTAAAGCATCAACATCATCTACTCCATCATTTGACAAATCAGATTGGAAAGCCTTTTATGCAAGAGAACTTGAAGAAACTAGGAAGGAGAATGAAGAACTTGAAGCACTATTTGCAAGAAAAATGCCAAAAGGTCCAGTTGGAAGTAAGTATGAAGGTAAAGCACCCTTTAAATGTTTTAACTACAATAAGATTGGTCATATGGCTTCGAGATGCCCTGATAGACAAGCTAGACTAAGAGAAGAAGCTAGAAGAACATACAAGCCTAATCCTAAATATCAAAGATATAGATTTAAGAAGAACAAAGACAAATCTTGTTACATTGTTGATGAAGGTGTGATTGATGATTCTAATAAGTATCCAACAGACAATGGATGGGTTTTTGTTGCTATAACAGAAGATCAATTGGCACCTACTGCTCAACTGGTAGAACAAGCCCTAGCAGCTAAAGTTGAAGTAAAGGATGAATGGATCATTGACTCAGGATGGTCACTTCATATGATAGGAGACAAAGGTAAATTATTGAACTTTCAAGAATACAATGGAGGTTTAGTAAGATTTAGATATGACAAAGCTTGTTCAATCAAAGGTAAGGGTACAATATCTCTTGATGGTAAGCATAACACTGACAATGTCTACTATGTTGAAGGATTAAAGCATAATATTTTAAGTGTTGGTCAATTGGTTGAGAAGGGATTTCAACTACAATTTAAGAATGGAAAATGCAAAATCATGAATAGAACTGGTTTGGAGATTGCAACCAGTAATCAGACTAGAGGTAATATCTTTCATTTGAATAACAGTGAAATGGCATGCTTGATTGCACATATAGATGAAAGTTGGTTATGGCATAAGAGACTATGCAATGTAAACTTTGATTGCATGGTGAAGATCGGTACTTCTAGAGTAGTTAGAGATCTACCTAAAATTGTGAAACCCCAGAATACAATTTGTAAGGAATGTCAATTTGGAAAACAAGTTAGAGCTAGTTTCAAAAGTATTCCAAAAAAATCCAATAATTCTCTTGATTTGATTCATACTAATTTATGTGGCTCAGCTAGAACTAAAAGCTTACAAGCTGATAAATATTTCATGCTAATTATTGATGATTATTCTAGAATGTGTTGGGTTACTTTTCTCAGAGAAAAATCAAAAGCACTTGGAAAGTTCAAGCTATTCAAAGAAATGCTTGAAAATGAAACCGGTAAGAAAATCAAATGTTTAAGATCAGATCAAGGAGGAGAATTCACATCTAAGGACTTTAATACATTCTGTGAAGTGAATGGAATTAGAAGACAGCTATCAACACCTTAGACACCACAACAAAATGTAGTTGTTGAAAGGAGAAATAGAACTATCTTGGATGCAGCAAGAAGATGTTATCTGAAGCAAATTTACCACATGTGTATTGGAGAGAAGTAGTCAGCACAGCCATCTATACATTCAACAAAGTTCACATCAAAGGTGAAACCGATAAGACCCCTCATGAACTATGGTTTGGTAGTACTCCTACTCTTAAGTATTTTAGAATTTTTGGAAGTAAATGTTATATTAGAAGAGATGAGTATATTGGAAATTTTGATCCTAGAACTGATGAAGGAATATTTCTTGGTTATTCATCTAAGAGCAAGGCATATAGATGTTTTAATAAGAGATTGTAGAAAATTGTTGAGAATACAAATGTAAAGATTGATGAACAATTTAGAGGAACTTCAAGGTATATAGACTCTGAACTGGCAACAGAAATTGTGACAAATGAACCTACACTAAATCCACTAGTATAGAATGAAGATCCAGTTACCTCGGTACCACTAGAGGATTCCACAGTAATTGAAGAACAACAACAAACTAAGACACCCCGGTATGTAAGATTGAATCATTCTGAAGATCAGATAATTGGAAACAAATTTAAAGGAGTTATGATAAGAGGAAGATTGGCAAATGAAGAGGTATGTCTTATTTCTCAAATTGAACCATCATCTGTTAATGAGGCATGTGAAGATAAATTTTGAATTAAAGCTATGGAAGAAGAATTAGGACAAATTGAGAAAAATAATACTTGGACATTAGTTCCCTGGCCTAAAGGTAAAAATGTAATTGGAACCAAATGGGTATTTAGAAACAAACTTAATGAAGATGGTAAGGTTGTCAGAAATAAAGCAAGATTAATGTGTAAGGGATATTCTTAGAAAGAAGGAGTTGATTACAATGAAACCTTTGCACCGGTAGCTAGAATTGAGGCAGTTAGATTATTCTTGGCCTTTGCAGCTCACAAGAACTACAAAGTTCATCAAATGGATATTAAATGTGCATTCTTGAATGGAGATCTTGAAGAGGAAGTCTATATTGAACAACCTAATGGATTTTCTTTGACATATTACAATGATATGGTTTGCAGGTTAAGAAAAGCTCTGTATGGATTAAAACAAGCCCCAAGAGCTTGGTATGCAAGGTTGGATAAGTATCTTTTAAATATTGGTTTTACTAAAGGAAATGCAGACAATAATTTATATTACAAAATAACTAATGATGACATCTTGATTATAGAAGTATTCATTGATGATATAATATTTGGCAGAGAAGATGGATTATGTACAGAATTTTCTATTAAAATGCAACAAGAATTTGAAATGTCTATGATTGGAGAAATAAAATTCTTTTTAGGATTGCAGATTTCACAGACTGACAAAGGTATATTTTTGAGTCAAAGCAAGTACCTGAAAGAGTTACTAAAGAAATTTGGGATGGAGAACTCTAAACTAGTAAGCACACCTATGACTACAAATGACAAATTATCTCAAAGGGATGAATCTACACCTGTTAATCCAACTAGATACAAATCTATGATAGGAGGTTTACTATATTTGACACAAACCAGGCTTGATATTATGAATGCAATATGTATTGTTTCAAGATTTCAAAGTAATCCAAAAGAAAATCATGAATCAGTAGTAAAAAGGATTTTTCGGTACTTATAAGGCACTGCAAATCTTGGATTATGGTATCCTACAGATGAAAATTTTGATCTATGTGCATACACAGATGCAAATTGGGTAGGAGATGTGGATGATAGGAAAAGCACCACTGGAGGAGCATTCTTTATTGGAAAGAGATTAGTTTCTTGGTTGAGTAAGAAATAGAGTTGTACATCTTTATCAACAACAGAATTAGAATATGTTGTAGTAGCAACTAACTGTACACAAGTACTATGGCTTAAGCAAATGTTGAAAGACATAAAAGTAAAATGCAAGGAACCTATTACTGTATATTGTGATAACACTGCAGCAATTGATATATCTAAGAATCTGGTATTACATTCTAAAACAAAACATATTTCTATCAAACTGAATTTTCTAAGAGAAAAAGTTGAAGAAAAGGAGATAAAACTGGTTTATGTGAATACTAAAGAACAACTTGCAGATATTTTCATAAAACCTTTGCCTAAGGAGACTTTTGAATATCTCAGAGATCAACTTGGAGTCATATCACCACTGGTAGAGACTTAGATAGTTGATGATTGTCATCAACTGGTAGAATTAAAAGGCAAATCTTTTACTCTGGTCTTTGATAAGGAAGCTACTTCTCAGGGGGAGTAGTTGGTATTGATTGGTATTGGTTGGTATATTGAATTGATTGGTATTTTGTATATGAACTTGGTTTTATTATAACTTTGGCATTTGATGTCAAAGGGGGAGAGATATCTATGGAAATACACATTATCTTTTAAGGAAAGTTTGGTATTGAAAATCCTTGGATAAACACATGTTGCTCCCAGGGGGAGAGATTTTTGTTTAGGAGAGATTGTTGATTTTTGGTATTTGGTATTTCTGTTTTGGCACTTTGATGGTTTTTCCATCTTCTGTGGCCATCAATGCCAAAGGGGGAGATTTTTGATATTTTGGTATGGTTTTGTCATTGATGTCAACACCTACTAAAACACTAGCACTTTGGAGATCCAGCAGCATTCACTAGCAAGCAAGTAACTATTGCACAGTTACTGATATAATGTTCACCGGTAGGATATAATATTCACCGGCAAGATATAATGTTCACCGGCAGGATATAATGTTCACCGGTAGGATATAATGATCACCAACACTTGGTAATGTCGAAGACATCGTGTGGACACTTTGTTTTGAAGAATTAATCATTGGTATATTCATATTTACATGTTTGCTTTTACCAGCAAATAGGTCCAGGGTTACCTAGGGTTACATCGATAGGTTTATCTTTTCCAGATCAGCATGGCACGCTATGGTGATGATTTATTATTGTTCTAAATGCATTAAGATGACATGTTTAATCGGTTATTGCATCGGATATTATATTGTTTGTAAAATGTTTTTATTGTAATATCTTGTAGAGACGACCTACTAAAATTGGTCTTAGGTTATGGTATAAATGTAAGATCTTATTTGTAAGATCGAATGTGGAATGTAGAAAAAGAATTAAGAGAAGGTATATACAAGATTAAGAAGAGGTATACACAAAGACATAATTTGAAGGTGAAGCTAGGTTTTTGTAGAAGCATATCAGCATTACACCAGTATTGAATCCAGCATATGAAGATGCTATTTTGTGCAGTACATTCTTATTGGATTTAACCATCCAATTGTAGTCAGTGTGACTCCCATTTTGTGATTGAGCAGTGAGCTCTAGGCTGTTGGCCTTTCTACATATCCAGACCCTATTTATGTACACTTAGTATCTGCAATAGTATCATCTCATTGTGGGTAAGGTTTCCCACCATGGTTTTTCCCCTTAGAGGGTTTTCACATACAAGTATTGGTGTTATGTGTTGTGGATGACTTTATGTTTGTGTTTCATGCATTAATCTTTATCGGTATAGCAATTTACCGTTAACACTATCTACCGGCATACTTAACTGGTTTACCGGTATTAAGCATTAAGTTGGTTTAATGGTTTTTGATTTGAATTTATTAGACAACTGATTCACCCCCCCCCCCCTCCTCTCAGTTGTCTCTGGGACCTAACATCCAGCACATGAAGATGCTATTTTGAGTAGTACATTATCATTGGATTTAACCATCCAATTGTAGTCAGTGTGACTCCCATTTTGTGATTGAGCAGTGAGCTTTAGGTAGTTGGCCTTTCTACAAGTGCAGACCCCATTTATACACACATACTATCTGCAATAGTATCATCTGATTGTGGGTAAGGTTTCCCACTGTGGTTTTCCCCTTACAGGGTTTCCACATACAAATATCTGTGTTTTGTGTTGTGGATGTTATTTGTCTTTCTGTTTCAAGCATTAAAATTTACTGGTATTGTTATTAACTGTTAAACTGTCTATGAGCATTAAGTTTGGTTTACTGGTATTATGCATTAAGTTTGGTTTAGATTTATTGACAATGGATTCACCTTCGCCCCTCTCAGTTGCCTCCAGGTCCTAACAGAGATAGAGGGAAAGAAAGAGAGACATATGAGAGGAAGAGAAAGGGAGGGGAAGGGAGAGGGAGAGGGAGAGGGAGAGGGAGAGGGAGAGGGAGAGAAAGAGAGGCAGAGGGAGAGAATGGGAGAGAGTGATAGAGAGAGAGATACTTGAGAGAGGGAGAGAAAGAGAGAGCCCAAGTAAAAGAGGGAAAGAGAGGGATAGACCAAAGAGAGAGAGTGGGTGAGGGATATGGGAAAGAGAGGGAGAGATACCTGAGAGAGGGATAGACCAAAGAGAGAGAGAGTGGGTGAGTGAGAGAGATACCTGAGAGAGGGAGGTAAGTAGAGAAGGAGAGAGAGGGGGAGAGAAGAGAGAGAGAGAGAGAGGTAGATGGGGGAGGGAAAGAGAGGGATGAACCAAAGAGAGAGAGCAGGTGAGGGAGGTGGAAAAGAGAGGGAGAGAGAGACTTAAGAGTGGGAGGGAAGTGGAGAGGGAGAGAGAGGGAGATGGAAGAGAGATAGATATAGAGAGAGAAAGAGGAAGGTAGCGGGAGGGAGAGAGGTCTAGAGAGAGAAAGGGAAATATACAAAGAGGGAGAAACATAGAGAGTTAAGGAGAAGCATGTGAAGAGAGGGAGTGGAATGTGAGAGAGAAAGAATAGAAGAGAGTGAGGGAGAGGGGGAAATATAGAGATACCTCTGAGGTAAATGGAGGGATGTTGAGAGAGAGAGAGAGGGAGGGAGAGAGTGAGATACCTAGAGAGACCTGAGAGGTGGAGGGAGGGATGTGAGAGAGAGAGCCCAAGTGAAAGAGAGGGGGAGGGAGGGAGGGAAAGAGTGAGAGACAAAAGAAGAGAGAGTCCAATCCCATTCACACTTCTTAAGGTGAGCTAGTCTACCCCGTGGTCATATGCCATGCCGGCCTCCAAGAGGGAAGAGAAAACTCCAACCGATAGGGCTGGAACCAACCAACCTACTTCTGCCCATAGGGGCCTCAGGTTGAGATGTCCATATCCAGAGAACTTTAGGAGCCTAGCCATTAAAGATTTGGATTGGTTAGTCTTCTGCGGATCAAAGGAGGGAAAGAGGGAGAGATACCTAAGAGAGGGAGGAAAAGAGAGGCAGATCCCTTAGGGGAAAGAGAGGGAGGGAGAAAGGAAGGGGATAAGAGAGACAAAGATACAAAGAGAGAGAGAGGTGGGGGTTGAGTGAGAGACTAGAGAGAGAGCCCAAGTGTAAGAGAGAGAGACTTGAGAGATAGAGTTCACAAGATAGAGAGATGGAGGATGCAAAGAGGGAAATAGTGAGAGATAAAGAGAGCCCAAGTGAGAGGGAGGAAGGAATACAAAGAGTGTAAAAGACTAGAGAGAGAGGTAAAGAGAGGGGGTAGGAAGGTGGGGGTTGAGGGAGAGACTAGAGGGAGAGAAAGTCCAAGTAAAAGAGGGAGGGAGGGAAAGAGATAGAGAGACTTAAGAGAGAGAGAGTAGGGGTTGAGAAAGAGAGAAAGGGGGAATTCAAGGAAGAGACTAGAGAGATATTACTAATACGAGCATGTTGATTACTCAAATTTGATTATGTATAAAATTTATATGAATACTCTAAAAACTAGAATCTGCATTATAACTCCTAGAGATCTAGAACTCTCAAACATCCTAACAATATATACATAAAATATACATAAATGTTATATTTTATGTGTATATTTGGAGAGAGAGAGAGAGAGAGAGAACACTTTTTGCTTTCTAAGATGAAAAATTACTATGGAATATATTTGGCATGCACCAAACTTGTTGCCTTAGAAAATGCCAAGACAAAGGCTTGGATTTGCCTTGGGAATCCAACACAAAGGCTTGGATGCCCTTCTCAGGCCCAAGACATGTTTTCCAAATTTTTTATTTTTTTTTTCTATTTTGTTCATGCTCTCCATCAGGTTTGCACGTGTTTCAATGCAAACAAAATAAAACACCATATAATCATCAAGCTCTCTCTTAGATGTCCAACCATATAATTCTTTTTATTTTTTGATAATTTTAAGGTCTTCATTAATAATTTCTTTTATTACTTTGTTTGTTTTTGTCAAAAACCAACATGTCATATTTCAGCCATAGATTCTACCCGTTTATTGAATTTTTAAACAAATTACTTTTTTAGAAACAAGACTCCATTCTATACAATTTTTAAAAAGATTTTTTTTTTTTTTAGTTTTCACAAATATTATGGGGGAGCATGCTCAAATTTTTGTTTTTCAGGATGTGGCCACTTTGAAAATTATTAAAAATCATATATTCATTAAAATATTAACTAAAAAATCTAACATAAACTACATCATGTTAGCTAATGTCTCACCAGAGCAAATTTAAAAATTCCAGAAAAAAACTAACATTTTAGGGGGAGCACACCAGGTACTATGTTATGTTTTTTTGAAAAAAAAGGACCACTTTGTGTGCTTCCCCTTTTTGAAACCCTTAATTTATATAATTTTCAAAAAATAAAAAAAGTGTTTTAGAAAGTAGACTTAGAGCACGACAACTCTTGTTATTGCTGCATCCTCATATTTTGAATGTAACTATCTTCATTTTCTTTTTGATGTTTAGACTTTGTTGATTTCAGAAAGAAAGTGGTACCTTAAGACCCCTTTTTGGTCCCCTAGATTTTTGCACTTACCTTGCTTCTGATAAAAGTTGCATAGTGCATGCCTAGAGTTTTGTCATTTCACAAGCCTTTTTTATAATGATAACAAGGGTACTTGTAATCTCTCTCCAGATCCAAAATTTAAATTCTTGTCACATCAATTTTAATCCCACTATGATGACGGCTGCTATGACTATTGATGATACCTTCTTATGCCTCATTTTGTGTACTTTGGGAATTGCTTGGCATGTATGGTGTCTTTGGTGGAGGCTGACTTGTAATAATTTTCCTTTCTTGGGAACTTATCCCACTCAATATAAGAAAATTTGGTATTTTCTTATTATGTTCACGATGGTTTCTTCTCTCACACAATGCATTTGGATTTCTCAACTACGAGTTGGTTATAGGTCTATAGAGATAATGAGAGGGGATAGGATTAGAATTGAGCCCAACTCGATTTTGAATTTGAAAACATGGGACTATTTTGGCACATATTTTATGAGGGTAGGGTTTCTCAATATCTTTCGAGCATCAATGGATTTGGTGAAAATATTTCCTTTCAGTTTGTTGCTTCTTGGGAAAACTGTAGAGTGAAGGTCGGGGGTATCTCATTTGAAGTGAATGAAGACGTGATTTACAAAGCCACTAGTCTTCCCATTAGAGGGAGGAATTGGAGGAAATGAATCCATGTCATAGACAATAAAATCTTAGCCATGTTCTTTAAGGATGGGGAAAAACTAGTTAAACTACATGGTGGCTTTGACAAGGAGATGATTTCATCCCCTTAGGACCAGGTATGCCTCCTAACCATAAATTTTTTTACCCTTAAAGGTAGGTTTAAAGTTTACTATTATTATCATCTTCCTTTGTTGAACCACTTCTGCCACCATTCCTTGATTTTCTTCTCATTCTTCCTACTCAACTCCTTTGAAAATTCCATTAAGGATGCTCTAGAAGCCACAAAGAATTCTGTTACAAAACCCATTCCACTTCATCAAGGTCTTATTCTTAGGCTCTATTAGCTCCACCTTGTAATGGGTAATCTCAAACCCATTACTATTATTGAGGCCCTTGTGCATTCTAAATCCCCTTTGGTCATGACTATCATGGACTCCCTTTGTAAAAGAAATAATAAACACCTCAGTATTCCAGATACTAGCAATACAAAGATCCCTTTCTCCACCTTGTTGAATTCCAATCGAGCCACCTCTAAAATTGTTAAAACTAATCCTACCACTTTTGTGTAAGGAAGTTAAGTAGAGAATATAACTTACTACACTAATGTTTTTTTTTATCGATAAAAGGCTGAAGCCGTAATTTTATTAGTTTTTTATAATCTAATACAACCCAGCTCACTAGGGGCATCGGTAGGAAAGAGCTAGGTGGAGAAAACCTCTGGTCTTTCCCCTTAAAAGAAAATATAGATAGATTTATTACAATTTTGAGGAGTATACAATCGTCATATCCAGCCAATTTGCAATTTGAGTCTATAACCTGGGAATTTACATCCATATGAACTTATGAAGCATCACGAGGCTGTGCTCTTTTCCAAATATCACACTATGCAATATTTGCATTGTCCTTCCTATGGAGGAATAACTCACTGATCCTTAGTTTAAGGTTCACTAGTTAGTGGCCAACAAACCACATGCTTTCCAAACCAATAAACTAGGTGTTAGACACAACTAGAATTATGTAGATAAGTTTCAGTGAGCATCTGAACTATCCAAAAATAGTATTCAGAATAATCAAAAATCTCATCAGATCCTTGACCACCAGCCTAGAACAAATCTATCCTGTGAAGCCCTATAAGATCCTATAATACAGAAACTTCACTCAACAAAAGAGGTTAGGCTAATTAGATAACAATGTCCATCATATCCATGTTCTCAACTAACCTTATTTTAGCTGAAATTTTCAGTCAACTAAGATAAATATTAACCATCATAAAATATTAGACTACATTTAATAACTTAAATCTAATAGAGATAAGCTATATCATTCTAAGAACATAGAAAATTGTCTGCATACAGATCCAAAAAGCCCAAGAGACAACTTGAGAAGGAGTCTTCCTTTACTAGCTCATACTAACAGAAGAACCAAAAGGCACATGAAATTCCCATCATTGTTAACAACCCTCTATAAAAAAAACCATAGGATTATAATGAACGTAGTAATAGAAGTGTCAAACTGAGACAATCTACCAAACTGATCATACTTTACCATTGCTAAAACTCAAACGGATGCTGCAGTTTGTCATCATATCTATGCAGATGGGAGAATATCCACTAAACTGCTAGAAGAGAGAAGTAAAACTACACCTGTATATATATATATATAATATATATATATAAATAATATATAAGCATTACAATTTATATATAAATATCTATTTATGACTATATATATAAATATATAACAATGAGGATAAATAAAACAAAAACGAAGGAACTTAAACATGTCAATCCAACATGCCAGATAGGAAAAGGTAGAGCATAACCAAAAAACACATACAAGAAGAACCATCTCCGAAACCCCATAAGCATATAGATATTACATGATTATATTGGAAGAAAATAATCCATAGGATAAGAGTTCACCATCATAGGATCCATCATAGATACCAACAAAACCATATGACCAAGTTTAGACAAAGATAAGTCCAGATAACTATAATCATTGTGATGATAGGTATGAAACCAAAACATAATAGATACATAGTTGTTAGTGAATCTAAAAGCCAAAAAGACCTCCCACTACAGGGATAGAAACTACATATAAATTTTACCCTTACAGTTTAAGTCCATATAGCCCATACTTTTCATTTCAGAACTGTCAAATGCTTCTCTTCTTTTATGGCCACCCCCACACTCACACTTGGAAGTGATCCTATTATTTTCAGCTACCTCCACAGTGTCCTCCTCATGATTGAGGAAGGAGGCATTGGGTATGTTCAAGACTTCATCATACCCATAAATCCCTTCATCCATGAGGTATTGAGCAAAGCACTAGTGGCAATTTGGTTTGCTGATGTGAAACAACCAAAGTAGGAAATTCAAATTCCTAGTAATTTTAGGTATCCTTAGTTCAAACCCATCCCAATCCTCAATTTATCCAGTTTAGGATATTTTGGAATCGGATTACCTCACCAAAATAACCAATCATAATGCCTGGGTTTTGAGATAGTGAGGTCTTCATATACATTAATCAAAACTCTATCTAGATTACCCAGAATGAAGTCTTTGAAAATGCTCTTGCAAATACCCTTAACCACCTCCTTGTCTTACTCATAGTACATGGCTAGTGCTAAAAACATAGATGCTATATCAGATTTAGCCCTAGTTCTATCCTCATTCAGGACATATTCATCCCTAAACATTTTTAAAATGACACCAATCACCAAATCATGAGGGAATTTAACAATCCCTACTAGGTGGTTGTGTGTGATCACATTCAAAATTGCCATCTGCCTCTTGCTGCAAGACAATTTTATCAGAGTGTCCATTTGATGTCAAGCTCCTTCTAATTCTAAGAATAATCGTAATAATAACAAAAACTAAATGAGGCAGACACTACACAAGTCACATAAAATCCTTCAAGAGAAAGGTTGTCATATTCATAATGATCTAACATCATAAAATAGAGTGCATTAAATACCCAAGCATTCGAAAAGAAAAAGTCATTGCAAATTGATGTCATAATATGCCTAAAGGACATGTAAATTATAAAACCTAGACATTGCACATATGGATATGAAAACCTTTCCCTAGGCCACTAACAGGGATCATCCGATTTTACTTAATCTCACATAAAGTGGCTCTTAAATGATTAGACATATCAAATGACCGATAAGATCTCATTGGAGGAAGAAATTCCCAAACACGGAGAGACAAAAAATGCATGTCCCCGAAAATCAGTGCAGGCAACCTTGGTTAGTTTCCTTCTTAGCCAAGATTCGATAGAGTCCGGAAATAGCAGTGTCTAAAAAATAAGAGTAATGACAATATCTAAATATATACATATTTCAATAACAAATTTATCTATACAACCATGTATTTGCGAATAGATGTGTGAGTAAATCTATTAATTAAACATATATACATATATTTCTACATAAATATATATTTATATACACATATATATATATAAATATATACAAAAATGTATATATATATATAAAAGTACAAATATATATATTTATATAGATATATCTAAACATATATATACATATACACATACATATACATATACATAGGCAAATATATATATGTATAGATATATGTATATATAGATATACATACATATATCTATACATATATATATATGTATATGTATATGTGTATATATATATATATATATACATTTATCTATATAGTTGTATATATATACAACTATATAGATAAATGTATATATATACATACATATACATATACATATACATATACATATACATATATATGTATATATATGTATGTATATATGTGCATATATATACATATATATACATATATATGTATATGTATATGTATTTATATATGTATATGTATATGTATATATATAGGAGAGCCGAATGCAACCAAGATTGAGATATCCAAGAAATATAAGACTATATTCCTCCATAAATTACTAAATGCACAGCCAATATGTGAATGAACTTGAGGGACCTATACTTCTTGAAATAGAGCCAAAATGTGAATGAGTTCCTAGAAGTCTACCAATCAAGGGTAACCATACCGCATTCCAGTGTGACAACAATCCACAATAGCCTATCTTTAACCTATATATATTTCATTCATTCCCATATTTGCTAATTCATCAACTCTAGAGTTGCCCTCTCTAAAGATATTATTGAATGTAATCATCTTAAAGGACTGACCTAAGATCAACGCCCTCTTGAGTATTGCATCCAGCTGCTAGTTTCGCATGGACCCTTTCCTTAGAGCATTAATCACAAAGGTTGAATCCCCTTCAATAGCCAATTTTTCCACCCCTTTCTCTATGCACACTACAAGTCCTTCCACAAGAGCCAAGAGTTTTGCCTTGTTATTATTTTATGTACCTATTTTTTTTGCAAGCCTTGCCACCTCCAGCCCTTTAGAGTTGTGAAGACAACATCCAATGTCTGCCTGATTGGGGTTGCCTTAGGAGGCCCCATCAAAGTTGAGTTTGAACCACCCTCTCTTGGGAGGCTACCACACACATTCTTCTCATTTGCACTTGCCCTCTACAACCCCTAGACTAATAAAAGGAGGAATCTTCAGCCCAATCCACTGACCTCTCATCTTCTCATCCCAAAAGGTCATGATTGCTTCCCCACCCTGGCTCTTCATGTTTCTATTATTTAGAATTTTAATAATGGAATATTTCATCTTATTGGTAAGTTGTTCCCATCCCACCCTTTCCTCCTTGAAGATTCCTCTATTTATTTCTTTCCACAACTCCCATATGACAATAGATGGAGAAAAAATCCAAAGACCTCCATACAAGAAGCTCATGTTTCTTCTCGGCCAAGCTTGGAACATACTCAGGATAGAGCTTGGAATCACAGAGATCCACCCAAGTTTACTATGGAGCCAATTCCAACATTGATGAGAGTAATTACAAAATAATAGTATGTGATCTACACTTTCTTCATCCTTTTCACAAAGAGGACACCTACTTGGACCAACATACCCCATTTTTCTAAATCTGTCGGTGGTGAGGGTCCTATTCTACAGTGCCAATCATGAAAATAATGCGGCCTTAGGTAAGCAGTTCTTATCCCAGCATAGCCTCAAAGGGATATTGCTTCTTAGTCTTAGCTATTTTCTCATCATGAGATTATAACCACCCTTAGAGCTATAGGCCCCTATTTTTGAGCCATCCCAGACCAGCCTATCCTGACCAGACTGAAAAGTAATAAATCTAAAACTTAGGATTCTAATCAATTCCTCCCTTTCTCTAGCTAGGATATTGATGTTGTCTAAGGACTTCCACTTCCATCCATTAACATAGTCTCCCCTTTCAACTTCAATGTAATTATAAACAAATTTTCCCCACCTTTCTTCGAAGAGGGTCTTAGCATTTTCAAGGTTGGCAAACTTGTCAATCACAAGGTATCCCCCCTAGGAATCTGACCAAAACATTTCCTTATCCCCCTTCCCAAGATTTCATGATAGCTTCTCTAAAATAACACTTTTGCAATCTATCATGAAGTTCCAAATTTGCAATCCTCTAGGAGGATTGATAGCCCTAAAAATACTGATGGGGTTATTGATTTTTAGATACTTATGGTAGAGGATTTTTTCCCATTTTAGATGGGGCGCTTTGAACATCCTCCATATTAACTTTACTCCTAAGGCCTTGCTCTATTCCCCAATGTTTTTAATTCCAACCCCCCCTCCTCCTTAGGCCTATAGACTATCCCAAGCCAATAGAGCCAACTTCTTTTTCTCCCATGTTCCTTGCCAAAATAAGTTTCTGAGGTGTTTGTTCACCTCTTCTTTTTTAGCAGCCAATAGATCAATGCATGAAAGCTGGTATATGGGCATAGCCGAAAGAACTAATTTAATCATGGTTTCTCTTCCTACAGAAGAGAGCCATTTACCCTTCCAAGTTTCTATTTTGTTCTTTATTTTGGCCACCATGTGATCCCAGAGTTTTATAGATCTAAGGCCTTTGTCTAAGGGTAATCCAAGGTATTTGCATGGAAGCTCCCCCACTTTGAATTTCAAAATATTACATATTGCCTTTTCCGTATCTTTATTGGTATTAAAGAAGAAGATTTTTGACCTCTCCTTGCTAATTTCCTAACCTGAGGCTTCATAATAGGAGTTAAGTGTCTCTTTAAAGGATCGTGCTTCATGCCTATTACCTTGGCCATACAACATGGTGTCATCTACAAATATATGATGGATAATAGGGTCTAAACCACAAGCTATTTGAATACCATTAAGGAAACCCCTATTTGTGTCTCTAGTGATGGATCTACCCAAAGATTCTACCATGATAATAAAAAGAAAGAGGGATATGGGGTCCCCCTACCTCAGCCCTCTAGAGATGCTAAAAAAACCCTCTAGGGTTCCATTTACAAGGACAGAGATTTTGGCAGAAGAGATGCATGTGTAGATAAGGTTAATCCATAGTTTGACAAAGTCAAAAGCTTCCAAGCATTTACATAGGAAGTGCCACTCCACCTTATCATAAGCCTTTTTAATGTCTAACTTGATAAGCATGCTAGGTTCCCTATGCTTTTGGATAGAATGAATATCTTCTTGGGCAATGATGACCCCATCATATATGGAACTACCCAGGATAAAACATGTTTGATCTTCACTAATTAAGAGGGGGAGCAATTTTTGCTGTCTGTTTGCAATAGTTTTGGTGAATAGTTTGTAAATAGTATTACATAGTGCTATTGGCTTGAAGTCACCAAAGTTGTCCACTTTATCTTTCTTGGGTATAAGAGTGATGAATGTGTTGTTGATTTCTTTCAGTAATTTTCCTAAGTTGCTTACTCCTTCTAATGCCTATGTAACTTCATCCCCAATAAAATGCCAACACTTCTGAAAGAAAGTTGTTGGGAACCCATTAGGCCCCGATGCCTTGTCTAGATTCATCTATCGTAACGCAGTTTGTACCTTTGCCTTTGACAGTCTCACCCCCAAGAACTTATTCTTCTCATCCATGATGATTTTGGGGATGTTTGCAAGGATTTCATCCCTAGAACCTAAGTTGGATCCTACCTAGTTGTTAAAGATTCCTTCAGAATACTTCATTGGCTCTGATGCAATATGGTTATGATCCTCAGTAATCGAAGTCTCACTGGTTCTAATTTTGGTAATTCTATTTACTAATCTTCTCTATCTAGAACTATTGTGGAAGAATTTTATATTCTTGTCACCGTCACTCAACCATATTTCTTTGGATTTTTGGTGCTAGAAAACTTCTTCCTTGGCTAGAATGTCCATAATCCACTAACAACTTCTTTTCTTCTAGGTAAAGAGCCTCATCCATTCCCTTTTCAATTACCCTCTTGTTAACCTTACTCATTTTTTCTTCTAATTTAACCTTTGCCTAAAAAATGTTGCCAAAATGAGTTTTATTCCATCTCAGTAAATTTTCCTTTATCACTTTTAATTTAGACATGACTCTATATAGCTTGGATCCTGAGACTTCTATATCTTTCCACCATTGCTCAATCATACGTAATACTTTATCATCTTTTAGCCACATTTGTTCGAACATGAAAGGACATCTCTTGGGTTTAACTTCTTCACTAATGGATGGCTAAACTGGGTAATGATCCAACCCTGAGATAGGAAGGATATTCATAGATAAGGAATTGGGGAAGTTAATTAGACTACCTCTAAGGAAAAACCTATCTAATTTTTCAGCAATGTGGCTGAAACCACTCCTTTTGTTGTTCCATGTATAAGTATCCTTAACCGTTTTGATCTCTATGAGGTTCATCTTGTGGACCCAATCACAAAAATCCCTTTTAGATTGTGATATTATTCTCCTCCCCCCTCTTTTCTCTTTCTGATCCAAAATGGCATTAACATCCTCATATGATGCAAATTTGATTAGGTGTTGTCCTCAAGTATGAATTTATCTCATTCCAAATCCTTCTTTTGTCCCTATTTTGTATTGGGCCATAAACATTTATTAGAAGGAAACACATATTATTCTTAAATCCTTTTACCCATCCACTCATCCATTTTTCTTGGCTCATATCTATTTCAAAGGCTACCACTCTTCGATCCCAAATTACTGCTATACCACCAGAGGCTCCATTAGCCAGATAACTATTCATTTCTCTAATGCCAAGTTTTCTCCTGAAGATCTCTGATTCTTCTGCATTTAGTTTAGTTTCCTGAATCAATATTATTTCAAGGTTAGATATTAAAATGAATCATCTTAAGAACTGCTTCTTGTTAGGGGTATTCACGCCCCTAACATTCCATGAAAGGAGTTTCATGGCTCCTTGGGAAGGTACTTCCCCTTCCCTAGATTAAACATAGAAGTCAATTTGACTTGGCCTTCAACCAACCCATCTAATTTTTTGAGTTCTGATAAATATTTCCTACCTCTTCTTTTGCTCAACTTAGCACAGTCTGGGGTTTCCTTTCTAGATTCATTTTGAGCAATTCCAAGAGAATCCTCCTTGCCCTCATTATCTTTGTAGTTCAGATCTACCATCAAATCGACATCCTCCATCATATCTTCTTCCTCATTCCCAAAATCCAATTTTTTTGCAATTAGAACTTGTTTCTACAAGGCTAACTAATCCTCATTAGCAATCTCCTCTACAAACCTATCCATGAGATTGCTAATGACCTCGTTGAAAACTTGGGTTATAGATTCCCTAGTCTCATTCTCCAATGCCTTGACCATTTTAGGTGAAGGAAATTTAGTATTGTCATGCTAAGACCTAGGGAAATCCTCTACTAAATATTTTGTAGTCAGTTCCATACCATTATCCATCCTAAATTCATCTAATGCTTTTAAGGGAAGAGATCTTGGAGTTTTTCCTTCACAAATTACCTCATCCTCCCTATTGCTATCAATCCCATCAGCAGAAACATGTTCATTATTTCCACCACTCCCACCTTCTCTTTGAGACTCATCATTTAATACTGCTTGGACAGGCTCAAGAACATTGTGATCCAGATCAAAACCCTGAGAAGGGCTTCGAGACCTTTCCTCTTGGGAATTCAAGAGCAACTAGGGAGTCAACTTAGGGGATTGGTTTTGATAGAGGTTGTCAAGGGAACCCCTATCCTAAGAAACACAAGGGGAGTTCAAAACTACATTGGTAGGTGCCACCACCACATTCTCCCCTGGATTATTGCCTACCACAGGGGTCACCATCTCAGAAGGATTACCCTCCATTTTATTCTCTACAATATCCCCTTCCTTAATTTGAGCAGAGGAATTAGATTGTCTATCACCATCTACCTTCCTAGAATGGGCAGTGCTAACAATGAATCCACCCATATCTCTATTGAAGCGAATATCAATATCTTTACTCCTAATGGTAGGCACCTGTGGGGGGTTCTTTTTAACAAGGGGGTTCCTGAGCCTGAAGGCAATGTTATCTGATACTGATCCTACATAAAATTATGGTTTAATGGAATATTTTACATTAGGTGTTATGAAATCTATGTTACCGAGTTTAGTTAGATTGATATCCAAGTTCACTAACATTTTCATATCAATGGAGCGAGACCAAGTCTCTTCCAAACATACAAAACCTCCTAATTTGTCTCAAAGTTTGAAAAGGAACTGAGAGTGCATAAGTTCAATAGGAAGATTTTTGAAGATAATCCACTTCAACATCTTATTAAATTTATATGAGCTAGGATTAAAATTTGGATGCTAATCAATGAAAATGAAACTGAAGCCTTTATAAAACATCGGATCCCCACATAATAGTTCATGTTTTAGTTCTTCTCATTTGCATTCAATGAAAAAAAAACTATTATTGAGAGAGATTATACTTACCTGGCCTGCGTATTTTGTCTCCCACTAGATGGTGATTTTCTCAATAAGTTACCCGTCCCCATTCCACTTGGCAAAAACAACCAGTTTTCTATAGTGAACCCTTAATCTCTTGGAAAACATTTCCTCTCTAACCTCCAAATTAGGGTTATCCTAGCTCATCTTCCTTTGACTCTAAGGGATTTTTTGCCAAATACGTGCTTTAGGACCAAAATCCCTATAAAGTTGATTCACCTAATGGAACTAGATAAATTTGGGCTCTAGATTCTTTTATTTCCCTAAGAGTTTGGGATTTGCCCTACCCCTGAGAGGATCACCTTGAGGATGGGAGGTTGTAGATTTGTAAGTTGTGGGGGGTTTAGGGCCAAACCCTAGATTTGATTCTAGCCTTGGATGGGGCCTCGAGGGTGGGGGGTCAGAGGCCCTCCTGGGGTTTCTCTTCATACCTAGAGGGATCAGGTTGGCTCTTGATGCAAAACCAGAGGTTTTAGAGGTAATTGGAGTAATCCATATCCTAGCTCCAAGGTTTTGACTGGTACTATTTCCTGATCTTCCAACTTGCTCGACCCTATACTACAAATTAAAATCCCTTCAGGATCTCTTACCCCTAACCTCCTGCCATCCATTGGCAATTTTCTATTTCAATCTGGAATCAAGAAGCAAGTCTTGAGGTTATCGTTCCCCCCCATGGGAGTTTTTTGTAGAAGATTTCTTTGGAGAGGAAGCCTTAATGGCTAAGAGAGGATGGTGACCCAGGATTGCAAATTAGTTTGTGGTAAGTGACATTCCTTTTGGATCATGATCACGCAATTGAAACACAAGAAAGACCCTCTAGCACCTATCTGCCTTGTTTCACATATTACGAGCCATTTTTTTTTATTCTTTATTATTCTTATCTTTCTTACTATACTAATTTTGAGAGGATGGTAATGCATTTTTTTAGTATATCCTTACAACAATTATATAAAACTTAAGAGAAATAAAAAAATATATCATGCAAACCACAACACAATTATTTATGTGGGGAAAACCCTTTCAAGAGAAAAAGTCCACACTCCAAAAGCTACCAAATATTTATTCAAAAATCAACATGTTACATTATACTTGTAGAGTAAGATTTTCATAGGAGTATCACCAAACATAGATTTAGAGATAACTCAATAGCTATAAGACTCTTACACACCTCCATCTCAGGCACCTCATATATATGAGATACAATACATGAAATTGTCAAATGGTATTACAAAACCATGGGATAAAACCACCCAATAAAATAGAACCCATATTATCTCCAATCCTAAACACTCTATGATGTGTCAAAACAAACATCAACACATCTACCTCCCTTTTGTAGCTCATTTATGTGCCCAACACTTTTTTATATTTTTTATTTCAAGAGACCCAACAAAGGCCACAAATTTTGAACTGAGTGTTCCATTAATAAACCATTTGAAGTGTCAAAAAAATTGCAACATTATCTATTAAGCTATAACTTTCTACAATGGTTATAGAAACTTTTGGGTTATTTTGGAGCATCTAAATCCTTCAAAATTGACTCCAAAACTTTCATTCATAACTTTCAAACTAAAAACTTTAATATCTTCAAATCTAGACATAACCTGAAAAGCATCATATTGAAGCTTGACATTTCTAAGGCCTATGATAGAGTTAGATGTGACAGTTTCCTATTTAATGTCCTCAGGAAACTAGGATTCCATAGAAATTTGATCATCATTAAAGAATGCATCACCACTATCCATTATTTGGTCTTGGTGAATGGAGTCCCCAGGGGTTTCTTTACTATGGAAAGGGGAATAAGGCAAGGAGATCCCTTGTCCCCATGTCTCTTTATAATACTGGCTAAGGTCTTGAGAAGAAATTTTATCAAACTTATAATGAATGACAAACTCAAAGGAATGAAAGTAGCCTTCACCCCCCCCCCCCCCCCTCTGTCATTCATTAGTTTGTGGACAACACTATATTGTTTAGGATGGCCTCAGTGGTTGAAACTAGATGTTGGAAGAAATATTTACACCAATATGTGATGGCATCAGGATAATTTTTTAAATATGATAATAGAAATATCTATTTCTTCAATACTACTGATGGGTTGCAAAGAAAAATTGGTAACATTTTGGGTTGTCAATCAAACATCTTTAATTGGAGTCTACTTGGGGTTTCTTCCTACTATTAAATAATTATCTCAAACCTTTAGGAACTATATTCTTGAGATAATGTAGAAAAAGTTAGCTGGATGGAAGGGTATAATTCTCAATAGTGTTGGGAAACTTTAGCTCCCAGCAACCACCCTCTAATACATTCTAGTTTATTTTTTATCCCTATTCTAGAATCCCTTGAATATTGCAGAGAAGTTTGAAAAAATCCTAAGGAACTTCTTATGGTTTAGGACAAAAGAGAAAAAAAGAGTTGTCCTGGTAAGTTAGGATAAATTTTGTCTCCCAAAGATGCTTGGAGTCCCTGGAATAAGAAGAGTTGCTCACCTCATTAAAGCCTTGATGGGTAAGATTGGGTGGAATCTCATTCTTGGATGCAAGGATTGGAGTACCATTATGGGTGGCAATGCCAAAAAATTTATGGATCCTTACAAATTTTACAAAACCTTTAGAGAAATAAACATAAATATGCATACCACAAAATGGTTATTTATATGGGGAAACCCCTTTTGGGAGGAAAACCCCACACTCCAAAAGCCACCTAATATATTATTTAGAAATCAACAATAGGTTACAATATACTTGCAAAGAAATTTTTTCATTTGAGTATCACCAACCAAAGATTCTGAGGTAACTCAATAGCTATAAGACTCTTGCACACAACCTCCATCTCACACATCTCATATATAGGAAACACAATACACGAAACTATCAAATGGTATTACAAGACCATGGGCTAAAACCAGCCAATAAATTGGCAACCATATCATCTCCAATCCTAGATGCCCAATGATGTGTCAAAACACACATTAACATGTGTACCTCTTTTTTATAGCTCATTTATGTGTCTGACACATTTTTTAATATTTTTTATTTTAAGAGACCCAATTATTGGAGTCCATAAATTTTGAATTAGGTGTTCAATTGATGAATCATTTGAAGATCCAGAAAGATTGTGATATTCTCTATCAATCTATAACCTACTATACTGATTACGAACAATTTAGGGCCATTTTAGAGCCTATAAAGCCCTAAAAATTAACTCTAAAACTTTCATTCAGAACTTTCAAAAATATAGACTTTAATATCTTCAAATCTAGACATGATCTTATAACAAAAATTTATCGGCATGCTTCTCTAGCCAAACCAAAGCTTTGGGGCAAATTTCACACCAATCTGTGCTCAAATGAAAACTTACTAAAAATAGTAACCTTTTGTATATGCAAGGTTGAAACACCATTTTCCTAGCATTCTCTCACTTGTCAAACACCTTGGAAAAGTGAAGGGATTATCTATACCATAAATTATTGCTAGGGGCCATGAGGCCCATAGAATTTGAATACCATTTGAACTTCTTGGTGCTCACAACCTTAGTTAAAGATTTTGTGACATTCATCAAAGTTTCTACCTTAAGTAGCTTCATCATGCCATATTCGGCCATATTTTTGGCAAAATTATATTGAA
The DNA here is from genome assembly GCF_030272615.1 of Cryptomeria japonica. Taxonomy (NCBI): domain Eukaryota; kingdom Viridiplantae; phylum Streptophyta; class Pinopsida; order Cupressales; family Cupressaceae; genus Cryptomeria; species Cryptomeria japonica. The sequence goes on from NC_081408.1 coordinate 311,331,400, forward strand.
CATCAATGTGCTTGTTTTGGGCATAAAATGTTGAGCTCTTAGCTAGGCAAATTGCCCTTTGACTGTCACAATAAACTGTCATCGTATCTTGTTTTATGTTGGAAGAATGTTACAAATATATGCTTGAGAGATATTTGAGAGATGTGTTGTCATTGATGTAAACATATTTCTTTGTCTGTGACAGTGATGCAATATCGTTCAGTGAGTTAGTTTATTCAGTATGATGAATATTAGAGTTTGTGGATTAAAGGGTTTGAAGAGGGTTGTCTATAGTTTATTTAGTTTAACTTTTAGAGGTTTGCATGGAGATTTGATTGAGTTATGGGTATCTGAGTTGTGGCTGGTTTTTTCAGTTATCCAGTGGTGACAAAGTGTTAGTATTTTGATATGCATTTCTCCACATTGTAATATCTTGATCTGTGGATTTGAAGGAATGTTTGGGACATTGGTGTGTGTCCTCAATTCAAGTGGTTTGTGGTTTAGATCTTCACAAGTGATTTTCCCAGGGTGACAGTAATTGACACTAGTGTTCTTGAGGTTTAGTATGATGATGTCGATAATTCTAGTAATTTGTGTTGGTGCAGATGTTTCCTGATGTAGGAGCATCCTTGGTTCATTGGAAATATTGCATCAACCAAAAATATTTTGTTTTTGTTTTTGTTTCTTATTTAGTTCAGTTTCTTTGTTTTACTTTAGACCCCTTTGAGATACTCATTTTCAGTGTGAAGCTGGATTTAGCATGTAGACATGTTCTTGTACCTGGATCTTGGATTTCAACTCACTTGGATTTTTTTCTGGCAGGATTTAGATTCTAGAATGTTTGGTAGTTCTTAGCTTCTAGACCAATTTGAACCTTAATAGCTAGATGATGTTTCCTTACCTTGCAAAGAATCTCCTTAATTTGTGGAGCCATTTGGCACCTCATACGATGTTCCCATACACCTGGCTGACCTTCCTTTTGGTCTACATATCATTTCACTTCTTTTTTGGAGGATTTTCTTCATGCTTGGGGCTAACCTATTTGCACGCCTTGGGGATTGTATTCTTTCTTGCCCAACCCAATTGTATTCCAGATGCTATATATTGATGAATTAGATCCTAGATAGTTATTTAGAGATAGTAGATGATGATTAGATAGATATAAATCGAGTTTTAAACATCTCTTGGGTTCTGGATTGTATGTTTTGTAATTAGCCTTTTAGCTTGTTTGTAGCCTCGATGTTGTTGACTAGTTGTACTTAAATTCATAATCTAATCAAGGCCCGATCTGGCATGCTCTCTATTATGTGTTGTTTTTACTATTGTGTTGATCTTATTGCATGGTCTGGATGGTTCTCTTTGATGACCCTCTTGTTATGGTTGCGTTAGTTGGTATCATAGTGAAGGTTCTTCATCTGCGAAGATTCTATCCTATCGAAACTTGTTGTAGGGTGGAGAATTGTGGATCCAACCTGCAGCTACATCAGATTTGTCTAAATGGTGCGAAGAGGAAATGTTAGAGGTGGAGCACAGAGAGATGAAAATCCAGTAGTGATGGATATGTTGAGGCAGATTGCAGCACGATTGGAAATTGTTGAAACAACCTAGAGAAGAGGTCAACATATTGAGGATGTGAGCAAAGATAAAGAACAAGAAGTGGGAGTGGGAGAAGTAGGAGTGAATCCATTGGTGATCGATTCAGATGAAGAGAGGTTCATAAGAGCCTTGACAAGAGTGAATACTAAAGCACATTTTAACCCACCAGACTATTATGGCAAGTTAGATTTAGATGAATTTCTCAATTAGATTATGAAGATGGAGAAATATTTCCAAGTGAAGATAAGAAGGTGAGGTACACTTGCACAAAGTTGAAAGGACATGCATCGATGTGGTGGGAATATTTGTAGATGGATAGACAGAGAAGAGGTGAGGAGGAAATAAAAACTTGTGATAGGATGGTGAGTAAGTTTACAGTGAATTTATTACCTACAGATTGTAAAGCGAAAAATCGCTGTCGAACCCTAGTTGTTCTCCCCTCTTCCAACTCCGAGGAGAGAGAAGGGAGGTTCGCTAGGGTTCGATGGGTTTTCACTTAGGGGGAAGACTTTACATTCAAAAGAGGGGTTGAAACTCATAAGATCCAATCCCACACAAGGTAAGATTGGATGCTAGATGAATTTCAAGGGTTTGGAAAGCAAAGCTACCCTCTTTTGTAAAGAATGTTGTTTTAAGGAAATTAAGCAAAGAATGCATAGAAAGTCATAAAGATTCGCTTATAAACTGAGTTTAGGTTATAGGATGAAGCTGCGGACCTGGAATTAGCAGTAGAATGTCGATACGGCACTGTCCTGCAAATTTGAGAAAAAGTTGTCGGGACGATGGCGCCCGGTGCCACGGTCCTCCGAAAAATCCGCGAAATGAAGGGGGATCAGTTCGTCTCTGCACAAGGATTCCAGATCTTCAATCTCAGCCGCGTACCTGCAACCTACACACAAAAAAGCGAAGATGATTGGGGGGTTAGGGATTAGGGGTTTGCCTTTAGGTCAAACCCCGGTTTTGGAATTAACCAAGAAATGAGCAAGAGCTGTAAATGTAAATGACTGTAATGTAAAACAAGTACTAATACCTTGTTCTAAGGATGTTGGTATCCTTATGTGTGAAGGTTTAGATGTTGTATGTTGTAGTATGTAGCATGTAATAAGTGATCTCCTCTTCAATGGTTGAATCCTTGACTTGAATGCAACACTTAGCCTTGAATGGAGACTTGAAATGATCAATTGCTTGAATGCTTGAATGCTTGAGTATAGTTTCCACCCTTTGTACACCTATCCTCCTCATCTATGTCTTCTCCCAAATGAGAGAAAAAAATGTAGTTTATATACTTGTCAATTAGGGTTGATAGACTGATTTTCCTGACCTTAGGCCGACCAGGGAAGTATATTTCCAAATTGCAATCAAAAAGACCCGATATCACTTTAGGAAACCGGGCCCAAAATAGGACCCAGGGACCAGGGCGCTGGGCGCCATGGTCCTAGAGGACCAGGGCGCTGGGCGCCTTGGTCCTGAGGGACCAGGGCGCTGGGTGCCCTGGTCCTGAGGGACCAGGGCACTGGGCGCCCTGGTCCTGAGGGACCAGGGCGCTGGGCGCTCTGGTCCCACCTCCAGGACAGCGGGGTGCAAAGGAGGTTCAGGCCAGGGTGCATGAAAAATGCAGTTTTCAGTGTCGTGAGCAAGTTTTGGGGTCTCCATTCAGGTTGCGTGTTGCGTCGCCATCGTGAAGATCGAAATGCAGTCGAAATTGCAAGTGTCGCAATTTTAGGACGCTACATTTAGCCCCCACTTTAGCGGGAGTATGTATGCTCATACTTCCGGTAAAGTACAAGGAAACAACATTGAAAGACTTTCACCACGTCAAGGAGGCAAGACACACCAAGCCCCCAGTGGACTAAGGATCTTATGATTTCGATTGACAAAGTAAAAGGGAAGATCACGAGGGAGAACCATGACTGTCAGTAGTAAGGTTCCCTCACTATGAGTCATGTAAAAGAAATACCAAAAATTTTCAAGGCAAAGCTAAGTTCGCCAAGAAATTTTCAAGTATCTTGAAAGGATAGATAGGGTGTATGCCCCCCTACGTTAAAGCGATCGCACACGCCTCAACAGGGGTGATTGTTTTAACGTAGTGATACACATAGAAAATGAGAAAGGAAAGGAGCACATTATCGCAAAGATTTAGCCCCCAAGTATGAGATAAACCTAAGGATAATGAACACAAACATAAATCACGAGGTGACTTTGCTTTCCTTGGGGTCAGTATGCTATATGATAATTCATGTATATATATCATATGTATGTATGCATAATTGTTCTTCATTCCCCAATCAAGGAAGTTCACCTAGAAGAAGGGAACACATGTGTCTTTTGAGTCAACATGAGAGAGACCAAAGAGATCTCAATGCTTTGCATCATCCTCAAGTAGACAACACTAAGGACGAAAAATAGAAGAATGAGAATAACATATAGAAGAAGTAACAAAAGGGAGGGGGAGAGAATCTGCCATGCTAATGTAACTAGTCTAGCACGTCATCTACCCCCCGATCTTGCTGATCAATGTTTCGAGAAGGCAGGGAACACGCTAGAGGAGGAACATCCAACACAGCAGATGGAGCTATCACAAGATCCAAACAAGGGCTATGTTCATGTTCCAAGCCACGTTGTTCTTGTCTAGGAGCTAGGATAAGTGTTTTAGAAAATTCATTAGATAAATGGTTATCAACATCAACAAGTTCATATTCACCGTCAGAAGCAAGAGGAGTAACATTTTCATCATGAATAACATTTTCATCTATATCATCATCAAGATTTATAAAAATAGGATCTTTAACTCGCACAGGATCAAGACCATCATGCATCTTATGTTTAGGAGATTTAGGCTCAATATCCGGTTGAGGAGAAAATGGAATAATGCTTGTTGAAGGTGTTTTTGGAGATTGTAAATTTTGAGAAGCAGCTGCTTGAGCCCTAAGACGATAGAGGAGGAGGAATGTTCTCATCCTTATCACTTGGGTGTTTAGGTTGTGGTCTCTTAGGCTGGAGAATAGGAGAAGAAGAAGGTCTCTTCTCTCTATAAAAGGCAAGAGGAGGAACTGCTCCATATAAAGGAGGAATTTTTGGTTTAGGGAGAAGACCGAGTCCATCATGACGAGGAGGTATAGATCTACTCTTAGAAGATTTATTAGGCATAGACATAGTTACATCCATGGGGACGGGTTGGGCATCTTCTTGGGGAAAGACATTAGTTTTGTCTTTCAAAGGAAGAATTTCCTTCTCAAGAATGATAGGGATGTCAAGTTTAGGTGTTCTAGGTTCACTTAGAGATAGGATCATATCTGTTTTCCACTTTTGATAAGATTTAAAAAGATGATCACTTCGCGGAGGAAGAGATTGGAATTGTTTAGGCCAAAAGTAATCAATAGGAACACTAGAGGTTCTTTCAGCTGGTTTAAAGAGACTATGATTGACAGTAACAACTTCACCATTATGGGGAAATTTTAAACACTTGTGAATAGGAGAAGCAATAGCCTTCATGGAAGATAGCCAAGGATAGCCAAGCTTCACACGAAATTGTTCGGAAGAAGGAATAATAGCAAAGTTCACATCAAGAGATTTATTATGGACCTCAATAGGCAATGTAATAGAACCAATTGCAGGAGAAGAAAATGCATCAAATAATTTCACAATCACATCTGTTTTGTCATATATCACTTGATTCAATTGCAAAGTAAAAAGAAATTCTTTAGTAATAACATTAACCATGCACGAAGGATCAATAAGCACTCCACGGCAAGGCATATTCTTAACTTTTGCAACTATGTATAAAGGACCATCAGGTGCTCTAATGGTTTCACTAGAATTAAATGTGATGGAAGGTTCTTTAGGGATTTCTTGCTGCTCTACAAAGTTAATCAAATTCGGAGTCATAGACACAAGACCATCAGATGAGAAAGAGGAATCATTAGCCTCAATCGCATTAGAGGTATGAGAGGTATGAGAAGGTAATGGATCAGTAAAAATCTAAAGATTTTGGTTAGGAGGAGCTACAGATGTGTTGCCTTTATCATTCACTCCAGAAACAGAGATAGTATTATTATCAATCAAATCTTGAATTTTACCCTTTAAAGAAAAACATTTTTCAGTATCATGACCAGGCTGACGATGAAAATGACAAAAAGCTTTGTGATCAAAATAAGGTGAAGTAATCTTTGCAGGATCAATTTGTCTTATAGGAGGAAGAGTAAGCACATTTTGTCCCAATAACTTATTCATAATATCATGCAATGATTCATTCAAAGGAGTAAACTTTCTTTCTTTCCTGAAAAATTTAGAAATAGGAGGCACACCTGATGCTGCATTCACATTGTTGTTGATGATGTTTTCATTGAATTTGATGGAATCTCTATTTGGTTTAAACTTCCCAAATGGTTGTTGACTACTATCACCCTTATCACTCGGAGCCATAGGATGTGATTGTTCCATTTGACTCACAGTCAGTTGATAATTGTGAAGAGTGGCACACAACTGTTGGAAAGAAGTAAACTCAGAAAACAGAAGTTTGTCTCGAATATCTTTTTGCAAATTAGAAATAAAGATTCTTTGAATATCATTATCAGGCACTGGAAAAGAAATTTGAGCATACAAATGCTTATATCTAGCAATGAAATCAGTCACTTTTTCTTTAACACCTTGTTTACAATGCATTAAATCAATCAAAGTAACTTTAGGACTTATATTGTTTTGAAATTGTTGAATGAAAGCATTTGCAAGTTGTTCGAAAGAAGTAATAGAATAAGAAGGCAACGAGCAATACCATTGTAGGGCTTTGTCTCTTAATGTTCTAGTGAATAGTTTCGCAAGCAACCTTGGGTCGTAAGCAAAATCAGTACAAATTGTTTGAAAAGTCTTAACATGTGTTAGAGGATCTCCTTTACCATTATAAAGCTCCAAATGCGGGATTTCAACATGTTTAGGACGAATAGCTCGAACAATGTCAAGAGAAAGTGGGCTCGCAACATCAAATGTGGGCACACTAAACTTAGATTGATTCATAGAGGCAATTTGTTGCTGTAAAGAAGAGATAGTCTGTGCAAGATTATTAATGGTAGCTTCAGTCGAAGAGTTCATATTAGGTGTGTTAGATTGAGATGGAGGTGTGATGTTATTGAAAGAGGGTAAAGAGTAAGGTGGTGGGACCCTATGATAGTCAACCATAGGGGATGATTGGATAGGAGTAACACTACAAGGAGGAATGGAATGGTTAAATGAATTGCCCCCTTGCGTCATGTTCATTTGTGAAGATGTAATAGGAACACTCATTGAAGGAATGTATGAAGAAGTTGGATTGAATGAAGGAAGAGGATTAACTGAAGAAGGAGGATTGCCCCCATGATTGGTAATCACAGGAGGAATGTCTTGTATAGAGGTAGCCATGATGTTTGATGTAAAGGTAGGTATACTAGCAATAGGAGTGGTCAAAGGAATGGAATGATTGACTTGTGTAGGAGGTTGTGTATAACCTAAAGATTCAGCACAACTCTTCATAGGCATCACATTCGAATCCACAATGTGTGCAATACCACGCAAAACATCAATTCCATTCTTATCACTTTGAAGCATGCGTTTTAGACCCTCAATTAAAGGAAGAGCTTGACTATCGGGATACTCATGAGACATCCATTGGTGAAAATCATCAAATTGGTTATCCAATTTGGAAAGTTGTTCAACGGAAACTTCATGGAGAGCTTCTTCATCATTCAGAGGATTAGAGGAATTACCCATGTCCTCGTTAAAAAGGCTACTCAAATTAGGTTCCATCTCCTCGGTAGTTAAACCTCGGAAAGACTTAATTCTATGGCTTCTTCTAACGAGAATAGTGTAAGTAGGGCTTATTGTTGTAAAACTCATGCACTAGAAAGAGAGAGAAGATTTTGAATTCAGAGGTAGCAATTTTCAATAAAAACAGCCAATCTTTCAGATTTAAGCTGTTAAATGCAATCACAATAGTCTCCCGAAATTTCGGAAAAAATGTTCGGGACCGTGGCGCTCGGAGTGCAACACGGTCCTTGCAACTTTTTTCGAAATTTGTAGGGATGAAAGGTATGATGATTTTAAAGCTAATCTGAAAAAATTGAGTGATTTTACGATCTGTAGATAGGCCAAATTAAAGTTGCAATCTCAAAATTGAACCCTATCAAGATTCTCAAAAAATGCAAAATTTGAATTTTGAAAAAGAGAGGGAAACTGAAATTTTGGATTTTATGATTTTAGAGGGAATGTCAAAAGCAGTGCAAATTTTGAATTTTAAAAATTGACTCAATTTCACGCAAGATTCAATTTTGAAAGCGGAAATCAAAGTTGTTGTAATTAAGCACTTAATTTCAAAAGTCACAAATTGCAAGAATTTGAATAAAGCACTGAAATTTCGAATGAATAAAAACACACTTTTTAGATTTAAGACAGTAAGAACACAATTTTGACACAAAATTTCAATTTCGATGATTTTTGAATGATTAGGAGCCTTAAACCAAGCAATCACAAGACCAACTTTGACTGTAATTTTGAAAGTGTTATAATTGACAAAATCAGCTAAAATTCTGGATTTTAGCAGGAAAATACAGCAAGATCTCGCTCCCGAAATTTTGGAAAAAATGTCGGGGACGATGGCGCTCGGAGTGCAACACGGTCCTCGCAACTTTTTTCCAAATTTTCAGGGATGAAAGATATTGTGATTTTATTGCAGAATCCAAAGTTACAGTTGATTTGGAGATGTTTTGATCGGTCAAATTGTCAAACAAAGGTTGAATTAAGAGGGTTTCAAAAATTAGGGTTTTCACATTTAACCACTTAATTTTAAAAATTAAAGTACAGATATGAATTGATAATTTATAATAGAAAAGCAGATCTGAAGCAAGCATTAACATTTAGACATTTCGCAAGTTCAATGTTCAAAAAGAAAATTTAGGGTTTTTATGCAATCACCTCTAAAATTTTGCAAAAGATCAAACATGGAAATGTAATCAAGGAATCAAATTTCAGATCTAAGCATGAAAAATCAGAAAGGATGTTCACGTCGGGTTCACCAAAATGTAAAGCGGAAAATCGCTGTCGAACCCTAGTTGTTCTCCCCTCTTCCAACTCCGAGGAGAGAGAAGGGAGGTTCACTAGGGTTCGATGGGTTTTCACTTAGGGGGAAGACTTTACATTCAAAAGAGGGGTTGAAACTCATAAGATCCAATCCCACACAAGGTAAGATTGGATGCTAGATGAATTTCAAGGGTTTGGAAAGCAAAGCTACCCTCTTTTGTAAAGAATGTTGTTTTAAGGAAATTAAGCAAAGAATGCATAGAAAGTCATAAAGATTCGCTTATAAACTGAGTTTAGGTTATAGGATGAAGCTGTGGACCTGGAATTAGCAGTAGAATGTTGATACGGCACTGTCCTGCAAATTTGAGAAAAAGTTGTCAGGACGATGGCGCCCGGCGCCACGGTCCTCCGAAAAATCCGCGAAACGAAGGGGGATCGGTTCGTCTCTGCACAAGGATTCCAGATCTTCAATCTCAGCCGCGTACCTGCAACCTACACACAAAAAAGCGAAGACGATTGGGGGGTTAGGGATTAGGGGTTTGCCTTTAGGTCAAACCCCGGTTTTGGAATTAACCAAGAAATGAGCAAGAGCTGTAAATGCAAATGACTGTAATGTAAAACAAGTACTAATACCTTGTTCTAAGGATGTTGGTATCCTTATGTGCGAAGGTTTAGATGTTGTATGTTGTAGTATGTAGCATGTAATAAGTGATCTCCTCTTCAATGGTTGAATCCTTGACTTGAATGCAACACTTAGCCTTGACTGGAGACTTGAAATGATCAATTGCTTGAATTCTTGAATGCTTGAGTATAGTTTCCACCCTTTGTACACCTATCCTCCTCATCTATGTCTTCTCCCAAATGAGAGAAAAAAATGTAGTTTATATACTTGTCAATTAGGGCTAATAGACTGATTTTCCCGACCTTAGGCCGACCAGGGAAGTATATTTCCAAATTGCAATCAAAAAGACTCGATATCACTTTAGGAAACCGGGCCCAAAATAGGACCCAGGGACCAGGGCGCTGGGCGCCCTGGTCCTGAGGGACCAGGGCACTGGGCGCCCTGGTCCTGAGGGACCAGGGCGCTAGGCTCTCTGGTCCCACCTCTGGGATAGTGGGGTGCAAAGGAGGTTCAGGCTAGGGTGCATGAAAAATGCAGTTTTCAGTGTCGTGAGCAAGTTTTGGGGTCTCCATTCAGGTTGCGTGTTGCGTCACCATCGTGAAGACCGAAATGCAGTCGAAATTGCAAGTGTCGCAATTTTAGGACGCTACACAGATTATCTAGTGAATTTGTTCCAAATATTGAAAAACCTGAAGCAGAAGGAGCCTATTGTGAAGGAGTATACCGAAGAGTTCTACAAGCTGAACATCAGATCTGAACATATCGAGGATGATGTTGAATAGATTCTGAGGTATATCAATGGGCAGTCGATGTCTATATAGGAGGACATCATTTTAATCAAGTTGCAGAGTGTGGAAGAGGCTTATCAGTATGCCTTGAAGACTGAGGAAAAGTTGAACAAAAGACATGAGTAGAGATAGAGATGAAGAGGTGATAAACTTATAAGACACTAAGAGGGGGGGTGAATCAGCGCAAGCAAAAATAATAACACAAATCCAATCACCACTTTAAATAAGTTAAATCTTAATAAACATATAAGAAATATCACCACATAAACTAACAACCAATATATCATGCTCCACATAACACAAAGATTTATACATGGGAACCCAAAAGGGAAAAACCACAGTGGGAGTTAGTACCCACAAGATTCACTATCTGCGGAATAGAAATCTCTGACTGGTTAAGGTCTTACAAATATGTCTAGTTAGGAGCATGCCCTGTTAGGAGAAACCCAATTAAGGGATTTACCTCAGCCTTGTTAAAATCTTTGCCCTGTTAGGAGCAACCTCGCAAGAGGATTTAGACTCAAGTTAATGAGCTACCCTGTTAGGGGATTTACATTTTTAGGCCTGTTAGGACCTACTAGTTAGGGTATTTGACTATTGCAACTATTAGGAAAAACAACAGTAAAATGATCTACATGGAGCACCTTTATTCCTAATAAGATCCACTTCAGTTCCACTCAATACATCAACAACACACCAATACAAAGCTTCTCAGATTACCACACAATCAAACTCTCAATATCCATTCACCATCTCCTTCTCCACCTCATAACTAATCATACTTTATAAACATCAACTTAGTCAACTCAAATTCATTTCCCCAATCATAGACATCTCAAATTCATTATTTATATTGTTAGCAAATTCCTTACACAACTTATCTTCACCTCCAAAAATGATGTCATCAACAAATACTTCAATAATAAATATATCATCATCACTGATCTTATAATATAAATTACTATCAGCATTACCCTTGATAAAACCAAGCTTCAAAAGATATTTATCCAACCTTGCATACCAGGCTGTAGGTGCTTGTTTCAATCCATATAAAGCTTTCCTTAACCTGCAAACCATGTTTGTATCATCTGATAGTGAAAAGCTATCAGGTTTCTCAATATAAACTTCCTCATCAAGATCCCCATTAAAAAATGCACACTTAACATCCATATGATAAACCTTGTAGTTTTTATGGGCAGCATAAGCAAGAAATAATCTTATAACTTCAATCCTAGCTATAGGTGCAAAAGTCTCACCATAATCAATTCCTTCCTTTTGAGAATATCCTTTACAAACCAATCTAGCCTTATTCCTTACAAATTGACCATCCTCATTCAATTTATTTCTGAAAACCCATTTAGTTCCAATAACATTCTTATTTTTCAGTTGGGGAACCAAAGTCCATGTGCTATTTTTCTCAATCTGATCTAATTCTTCTTCCATAGGTTTCAACCAATATTCATCTTTACATGCCTCAATTATTGATACCAGTTCAACTTATGAAATTAAACATACCTCTTTAGTTTCCAGTCTTCTTCTTGTCATCACTCCATTGTTCTTATCCCCAATGATCTGGTCTTCTAAATGATTCAATCTAACATACCTAGGAGTCTTTTGACTCTTTGTTCCTATTCCTAGTTCTTCAATTACTATAGAGTTTTCTGATACTGCCAGAGTAACTGGTTCAACACTCTATTTTGATAAAGGTGCTACCAGTTCAGATTAATAATTTCCACCACCGGGTCCTTCTCATAAACTCTGATTTTACCTCTATTCAGCTCATCCACTTTGACATTAGTACTCTCCACAATTCTCTGCAATATCTTGTTATAACATCTATATGACTTCCTTTCATTAGAATAACCAAGACATATGCCTTCATAACATCTAGGATCAAATTTGCCAATGATATCATCTCTCCTAATATAACATCTACTACCAAATATTCTAAAATACTTAACTATAGGTGTACTGCCAAACCATAATTCTTAAGGTGTCTTACCATTTTTTCCTTTGATATGTACTATGTTGAATGTATAAACCATTGTGCTCACTGCATATCTCCAGTAGATATGAGGTAGACTAGCTTCCATCATCATTGATCTAGTAGCATCCAAGATAGTTATGTTCTTCCTTTCCACAACTCCATTCTGCTGAGGTGTCTGAGGAGCAGAAAATTGTCTTCTTATACCATTCTTCTTAGAAAAGTTATTAAAATCACTAGATGTGAATTCTCCACCATGATCTGACCTCAAACATTTAATCTTCAATCCTGTCTTAGTTTCCACTTTAGCCTTAAAAAAATATAAACTTTTCAAATGCCTCTGATTTCTCCCTTAGAAAAGTAACCCACATCATTCTAGAATAATCATCAATGATTAGCATTGAATATCCATCACCTTGAAAAATTTTAACTCTAGAAAGGCCATAAAAATCAGTATGAATAAGATAAAGAAAATCATTAGATATCTTCTATACTCCTAAAAAAGGTTCCGACCTATTTACCCATTTGACATTCTTTACATACAGAATTATAGGTCTTCACAATCTTAGGTATATTTCTAGCTACCTTAGTTGAACTGATCTTCATGTAGATCAGGAAATTGAAAATCATCAAAGCAATAACAATTAGGACAACCACAAAACCTAAGGCAGCTATGAAAGCAATCCCAATCCAATCAATGAAGACATAAAGACAAGATATTCAAATCAAATGAAATCAAAGCAAACTAACACAGATATCTCCTTCATGTGGCTCCATTGTTCTTCTTTTCAACTTCAAATTTGATGTGGATCTCACCTACAAGTGCAAAATGCAAGTGGAAAGCAGGTTGTTGAGAGATGAAATTCGTAGCATAAGGTTACTCGAAAATGTGATTGATTTCCTCCTTTCATTGAAGAAAATCATCCAATTTATAGACAAATTGGAGAGAGGACAAGATTAGCATGAAGAGATTTGAAAGGAAATTCAAATCAAGAATGGCAAAATTATGACAAATGTATGACAATTTCTATGCAAGGTCTATGACAAATTATGCACAAATTATGGCAAGTTGCTATGCAAGATGTATGACAAATTATGACAAATTATGACAAGATTGAAATAGAAATTAGGAATTAGGAGAAATTAGCAAATTAGAAAATTGAGGAAAAAGATGAAATAGAAATTAGGTGAATTAATTAATAGGTTTTCATCCATTAATTAATTCATAAAAGAGACCTAGGACTAAATAAGTAGATTTATTTAACCCACAAAGAAGAAGAAAAGTATTAAATGAACAAATCATAAAACCCTAGAAATAAGAGGACAAGGAATTAGGTCAAGACAACAAGAAATTAATGTAGGTTCGAACATGATTCTGATTGACAAAAGACCAATGTTGATAAATGATTGAGATTGGTTGACAAAAATTAATGACAAATTGACCAAGATTGACAAGGAGATCAAATTAATAGGCGCCAATTGACAAGGAACAATGACTAATCAATCCAAATTGACATGATTGGAAAGGACAAGGATCGATGACGAATTGATCGCAAATTGACGAGATTGACAAATTGATAATTGCAAATGATTACTAACAAGATAAAGATGATTGAAAGATTGACAAGAGGAAAAAACCCTAATTCTATCATCGATTAGGATTGATGATGTCCAAAATGATGATAAATGAGCACACACCATGATGCGACAGGATAAGATCGACCAAAATCATGACTAAAGATTGCTATCGACAAGACCTAATTCGGAAGAGAGAAAAATGAGGAATGTAGAAGAAGGACTTGATGCTTGCAAATGATAAAGACCAAGTGCGCAACATAGAAGAAATGTGAATGCGATGCAAGAACCCTAAAATAAGGCAATGCGCAAATGTTAAAGTATGACTCCACAAGCATTGACCATTTTTAGACATCTACATTTTGCCCCTCTTTGAGACAATGTGATTCTAAGCATTGTTTAAAAGAACAATAATGAAAATGCCCCAGACAATAACAATGACACATGCATGCCCCCTCGAGGAATTGGCCGGAAAAATCCAGAATAGAGGCCAAGTGATTGATAAGAATGATAGAAGATGATAGGTACAAACGGATCAAAAATCAAAGGTCGGATGCACAAAGGACAAGTAGTGGAAGGCACAAAAGATCGTGACCATCATAAGATGGAGAGCATGCACATCCATCTAGGTATTGACAAAGATCTATATAGGAGACAAGGAGAAGGAAAAGAGTTCATTTGCACTGGCCAAAGTGGAGGAGTTGTTGCTCAATAAAAAGGACCCTTGCAGAGAGATGGTGAACATTCCAATGGCAGATCACCTTGGGGAATGTGTACACACCTACAGACAACCGGATGATGCAAGAGCAGCGGTATGTAGCTCAAAAACCCATATGTTCAATTTCATGAATTTTGCTTGATTGCGGGACATTGCAGGGCCCACAAGGGAGGGAAAAATGCAGAACTACACCTATGTAATGATGTTCTACACCTGTGTAAGGTACATAGGCATAGCTTGATGCTGCACAAGTGCAAAATAGTGTGCACAAGCGCAATTGTGCACTTATGACCCTAGTTTGACCAAAAATAGCACACAGATGATCCTGAAAAGAGGGATAAGGGTAGGATAGGTCAAAAATAGATAAGAAAACCCTGATTGGTGCATGAAACAAGGAAAATGCAACCCTTAGGAGAAAACCCTAAAACTGACAAATTGTGCCCCAATTGTGATGTAGAGTCGACAGTATCCATTGATCATACGAGAGAACAGACCTGACTATTTCATGTTGCGATACAAACTCAGGAGTACTGACAAAGACACATTAGGAAGACTTGGATTATACTACATTACGTACATGCCCGAGATTAGGGCAAACACAGGACTTCTCACCACATTGGCTGAGTGATGGCATTCAGAGATTTCCTCTTTCCATCTTCTGACTGGAGAGGTGACTGTGACATTAGAGGACATGTGGCATATCCTCCACATTCTGATTCATGGGGAGATGGTGGTGTACGACCCAATGAAAAGGAGAGACTCTTTGTGCAGATTATTCGAGTGCGACATAGATGACCTTGTTATCATAGAGAGGGAGATCCACTAGGAGACCATGGCAGCAGAGTATGATCAGCGATATGTGGTGATAGCAGTGGTTATGGCATGCCTATTAGTAGGTGACAGACGAGGACATGGATTCCCTATTGGATGGGGAAGAGTACTAGAGTGGATGGCTATAGAGGGGACTATATACGCATGGGGACCATGTGTGCTTGCCATGCTATATTTTCAGTAGCATCAGATATCATATCAGAGGGTACAGACTTTGAGCTGTGGGGTCACACTTTTATAGGTATGGGCATTTGAGCACATAGCCATATGTCAGCCAATTGCAGAGAGACGGGTAGTACCGCATTGACCATATGTGTACTGTTATGGCGGAGTGCTGAGATAGGGTCCATTTGGATACATATTGTATTGGTGACATGAGCTATTGATAGATTTCACATGGAGGCCATATTATGATTGCCCTGGATGGTCAGATGATGGCGATGAGCTACCATATTGCAGATAGGAGAGATACCTGATTGGGCGACCAGTGAACCGCTAGAGAGTGATGGAGATGTATCTGCCAGAGAGTCAGATGATAGTTTGGAGAGAGGCAAGATGTACCGAAAGGGACTGCACACTTTGCCTGATCCCACAGAGAGATGAGTCAGTGGGGGAGGATGATTCGGCCACACATAGCATATACCGACTTCAGATAGCTACAGTGGAGATAGTGGGATTGGAGATCAGATGTTGTAGATGCTAGGATGACAAAGAGGTATGAGCATTGGTTTGCAAGATAACGGCCAGTGCCATTGACGGATCCTAATATTCCGGTACCTAGGAGATAGGAGGACTTCCCACTCGCTGGAGAGGAGGAGGATTACGATGAGGGAGAGGAGGAGGGAGATGATGATGAGGAGGGAGCTGATGAGGAGGGAGATGATGAGGATGAGGGGGATGAGGACGAAGGAGATGAGGACAAGGGGGATGAGGAGGCTGAGGAGGACGATGAGGGAAAGGAGAGTCCTAGGTGCATGCAGAGAGATGAGCCAGATCCAACAGATCATAAGTCATTGCAAGATATACCCATAGGGCAGGAGACAACTAGCATAGAGGAGATGCATATATGTAGGGCCGCCATAGCGAGTCAGCATGATTACATTGCTATATTGGAGAGACAGAATGCTATCTTGAGGACAAAGCAGGATCAGTGGTAAACTAAGAGGGATCGGTTCAGAGCAGAGATAACTAGGTTGACAGTGATAGTCCAGGCACAACAAGCAGAGCAGAGAGTGACCGAGTATGTTGGGTCGATTAGGGATGCTAGTGCACGTGAGATAGCACAGATGTTATTAGAGGCAAGAGATGAGATGCACCATTTGAGGACTCTATATGAGAGTGTAGTTCCACCAGAGTAGAGAGCAGCGTCATATTAGTCACAATCAAGGACAGAGAGCAGGCCACACTCTTGGAGGTCAGTGAGCAGCATGGGGGTGAGTGGACCTATGAGACCACCATAGCTAGGACTAGGGACACGAGGGGCTTCATCCTCGAGACATGGTAGGGATGAGGAGGATAGAGGGAGCACCCAGTGACAGAGGCACGTGCTCCTTATGATGGAGACATATATAGTTTGACATTATGTACTCAGCCTACGGGCCATACGTAGGACAGGACAGTCCAATTTTGTACTCCGATATTGATATATGATATGATATGCAGCTATATGATGGGATGCAATGTGTTATGGCTTATGTTTACTTTGCATGTATGGATGTCTTATGCACTGTCTATGTACTATCTTTGGAACATGTATGAATGTTGTTTTATGTTTTTGATGCATTTATAAGATGAAATGGATAAAATGCTTTGTATGGGCTTGATATAATGCAAATGTACTAACCAATGAATGTAGAATGCAACTTATTTTTATTTTTTATTTTTTAGAGATCGGAGAACTAGACCGAACTGACTGCCAAGACTGACAGAATAAATGTTAGTAAGAAGAAATTAGACAGAGGACAGTTAGAGATGAAGGAAAACTTGCTTTCACAAATGCACATAAGTAGGTGAGAACCTTTATTTATTGTAGCAAGGTAGATGCAAAGCATCATGGCATTGAAGGCCAGAGCTAGAACGCATCCCCTTTTGCAAAAGATAGACACATCGCACACAAGGAATGAGTGAAGCATCCTAGGGTGCATACATCAAGGGTCGAGGTATGTGTAGTGTTCACAAAGAGAACGTACTTATCATAGACACCCAATGATATAGTTGCCCCAGTTTGTGACAAACATTCCACAAACAGCAAACACAACAACAAAAAAAGGAAAGGGACCATGAACCATCCTGGTCACTCTAAATCACTCAGTGGCATCATCAAGCAACATAGGAACATGATCAAAGCCAAAGATAAATCAGTAAAAAGATAAGACACACAAATTCAACCAAGTCAAACAAACAGACTAATTGTCATTGTCAAAAGTGGAAAACAAGAATGATCATGCTGTCTGGTTTCAAGGAATGCGGTACCCCATATAAGATAGGACACAGTCTGGTTTCGAGTATACCACACCCTGTATAAGACCCATGATAATGTTGACAAGGACCAATGGTAATGTTGATGCTATTTTGATTGATGTGACAACTGTGATCAGAATAAATGCTTGCTTGGTCAAACAGTTCATCTATTAATGCGTGATTTCATTAAAGCACAATGTTTGATTGATTGTCGTTGGATGTATGCTCAGCGATCTGTCTATGTACAAAGGGGACCATTTATTGACAAAATGCAAAATACCAAAGAAATTGTTTTTGGATTTTGATGTTTTTCACTTTGTAGGAATTTCGAGTTTTTTACAATTTTTTTTTGGTTCATTTTTCAAGACTTTATTTGACTTTTTAGGGATTTTTTTCAAGACATTATATGATTTTTAGCAATTTTTTCAGGACATTATATGATTTTTAGGGATTTTTTCAGGACATTATATGATTTTTAGGGATTTTTTCAAGACATTATTTGATTTTTTAGGGATTTTTTTCAGGACATTATTTGTTTTTTATGGATTTTTTCAGGACATTATTTGATTTTTAGGGATTTTTTTAGGACATTATTTGAATTTTTAGGGATTTTTTTCAGGACATTATTTGATTTTTAGGGATTTTTTCAAGACATTATTTGATTTTTAGGGATTTTTTCAGGACATTATATGATTTTTAGGGGATTTTTCAGGACATTATTTGATTTTTAGGGATTTTTTCAGGACATTATATGATTTTAAAGCTCCAGTCTGCACGTAGCAATAACTCTAGTAATTGATCATAACAAGGGGCAAGCACCCAATGAAAACTTGAAAGACATACAGCAACCAAGACCAAAACATATGCACAAGGATTTTGCCCCTAGTGTCTAGCAAGGCAAGGAATATGACAGGTGAATAAATAGGCTTTCTGAAATGTTGGTGGATAGAGGGAAGACAAAGGCTTTTTATCATGGAGACAATATGGATGCAATTTTCAAGGGCTATTGCGTGATGGGACAAGAGATTGGATATGACAATGTAAAGTAGTGACATGGCATGAGGGACATGTCAAGAGGTTTTTGAAACCATGTTTAAATTTTGCATCCTTATGTCAGATCAAGATCAAGGAATGAAAAAGAGTGTATGGATAGTGATAAGATATGGATAGGATAAGCAAGACCAAGAATGGATAAGGGACATGGACTGAAGGTTGGGGTAGGCTAAGGGATAGTGGCAGAAAATTGCAATAGGCTAGGGAATATGGATGAAAGGTTATAATAGGTAAATGGATAAGGACCAAAAGCTATGATGGACTAAAAGCTACAAACAAGATGCATGATGCTCATGACGATCCTCGGCCTTTTCAAGATCAAAGGTGGAAAGGGAAACTGGACATGAGGGACAATAGGATATGAAGGGTAATGACAGGGGTTCGATAGGATAATGGAACAATGAAAGACAAAAGGATATATGATAGGATAAAACTTGTCCCCAAGTATGGTATGCAAGAAATTCATAGATTATGCATGACGCCTGTTTGCCAGGTTTTCATCATGGTACTTGCCCAAGGCACCTGTTTGCCAGGTTTTCACCAGTGGACAAATTATTTTTGCTTTACTTTTTTTTTCTTTTTCTCTCTCTCTTTTTTTTTTTGTATTTTGACTTTTTCAATAGAAGATGGACACATGATTGGGGATGGAAGAAGGACTCAAACATCTTTTTGTTTGGATAGTAGCCTTGAAAAAAAAATGGACCATGACCTTTAAAAGTATGCTCAAAGATGTTGGTAGGATAAGGACATGGAAAAAGAGATGAAATTAAGGCAAGGATTTATGCAAAGGATTGGACCAAAGGGATGGAAGGATGGAAAATATGCATTGGAAAATGGATAGGGTATTGGAAGAATTGGGCTTTAGTGGATGGAAATTAAGGCAAGATCAACATTGGCACACACCTTGAGGGGTGATGGACTGATGGAGGAAGAGTGGGTTTTGGATATGGAGATTTTGATGAAGGAATAGCTAGGGATTTGTGGACATAAGGACCCAAAATGGATGAACAAGCTGATGGAGGAACAAATTTGAGAGGGTTGGATGGAGGAATAGCAACTTTGGATGCCAAGTTGGATGTTTCTTTAGGCTTTTGTGCTTCAAGGAGCCGCTTAGGGATCCACATGGTTTTGATTTTTCATGCTTTTGTGGTTCCTTGGAGTGCATTGCCAAAACAAGGGATTTAGGAACCCATAGAGATTTTAACTTTTGGTTTTGAGCAATGGGCCTTTGTGACCTTTTGGATGTTTCCTTTTCTTTATAGATCAAATTTTTCTTTGTTTTGACATGTTGATTAAATTGGACATGTTGATCCTTGAATACATGTGGATTTCTAGACTTATGACTATTATACTTGGCATCCAAATTGCTTGGAGGGGGAAAGGAATGCATGGATGGATATGAAGGAAATGGAGTTCTTTTGGATGGATGAAATTTACTCAAGAATTTGTGCCTTTTCTGACCTTTCATAGAGGAGGAAGGGATATAAGCACCTAAGATGGATGGAAGGTATGATGGGGAAGGGATATGTTTGGATTTTGAAGGGATGTTGGATTTAGTAGGGGTACCCACGTCTTGAGGAATTTCACTGAGGCCATGACCCTTAATATTTTCTTTAACATGAAGGGATTCTTGCTTATAGAGATCTATTCCTTTGCCTTTATGAATATCTTGACTTGTAGGATACTCTCCTCTTTGGGAAGAAGACACGAATCCATTATGAGGTGGATATGATATGAGAGAAATAATGAGATCTTGAAGTGGATCGGATTGCACCAAAGTGGAAGAACCCATTATGCATGTCGAGGGTTCATGAACATCTTGCACTGACACGTTAGAATCATGAGGGGGACTAGGATTGTGTAGTGGACATGGTTCAATGACAGGCTCTTCAAGAGATGGAATGGGAGAAATATTGGGATGATCAAAAGAAATGTGATCTTGGAGTGTATATGGAGCATTAAGACAAGGAGATAGAGGAACAAAAGGATCTTGTGGAGGATTTAAAGGAATAATTTGATCTTGATAAGGAGGAAGATCATTGGAATCCTCTTTAAAGGTGCTTTGCTCTTGACTTTTAATGGGATCATCGGAAAGGATGGAAGGGATATCTTGATCTTTCTTAGGAAGTGGAATGTTAATGGGATTTGAAAGGACATTGTGTTCTTGGATAGAATTGACAGGAATAAGTGAATCGTTGCGAGTGTCTGAGGAAATGGGATCTTGGTCAACAATTGGATGGGATGATAAGGTTTCAAGATCTTGATCTTCATCTATTTCAAGACACATTTCTTCATGCTCTAAATTATCCTCTTGACATGGGGTTGGACTTTGGATATGCATGGGGGATTCTGGCAAGGGATTAATGCTTTGGCATGAAGGAAACGTACTTTGAACATTTGTGATGGATTCTGGCAAGGATTCAATGCTTGAACATGAGGAAGAGGGACTTCGAATGGGGTCCTCTAAAACAGGTAATGGCAATAAAGTGCATGGTGGCATTGGGTCTTGTATTTCTGAAACATGACAAGGATGTGCATCATGAAATGGATTATCTTGGCAATCAATTATGGATAGCCCTTGGATAATTTCATCCTTGGGTGTATTGTTTGATGAAGACAATATGGAAGGTTCTTGTGAAACTTCTAAAGGTGTAGGGATAGATGCCACTAGAGAGTCAATTTGTTTGTGGGGGGATGAGGCATTGCTAGACACAAGTGTATTATTTTGATCTTCCTCAAAGAACTCACTTGGTAATTTCCTTAAGATCCTTGCAATAAGGCCACCTTTCTTTCGAGGTTTTGACATAGTTGTATCTGGAATTTGAACTTGTTTTTGGTTTGATGTCATGTTTTGATATTGGACTTGGTTCAATTGTTCTGACATGTTTGAAACTTGGCTTGGTGTGGGCTGCAACCTTTGTTTTTGAATGTTTGGTTGTGGTTGTTGACATTGATATGTTGGTTGAACTTGTTGATATTCCACCATTGGTTGTGTTGGTTGTATATGTTGGACCATTGCTTGTGTCTATTGGATATGTTGTTGATTCGAGATTTGATTGAATGAAATTTGACCAAATGAATTTTGATTTGGGACTTGATTGAAATTTGTGCTTGTTTTTTGAAATTGTTTCATCATCTCTATTTGAGAGATGAGAGCTGGTATGTCTGATCATTCGATAAGAGCTTTTACATCAATTGGATCAAATTTTGGGTTTGGACCTTGAAATTTTTTAAATGTTTTGGACATTTGGGATCTAATCTTCTCACTATTTTTCACTTTTTGTTCCAAGATCTCTTTTTCTCGAACTAGTTTTTGTATTTGGAGCCCTGTTTCATCATTAAAAGTTTGACTGATATTGCCTTGGATTAAAATTTGATTGCATTGTCGGTTGATACGTCAAACTTTGTTGCATCATTGGTGCTTGGAATCTTATTTCAATAGACATGTCACTATGCAATGTTTTTGGGATTTTTTATTTTAAAAGGATGATGTATGATATGTAACTAAATGCAACCTATGTTTTTGTTGTTTTTCAAGATTTGGACAAACTTTTTGGAATGCAAACCTAAAGACTCAACCTTGGGAAGTTGAAATGAAACCAAGACCTTAAAGGACAAAGGACCAAATGACAATAGGACAAATTGACAATGTCTCACCTATATGCTTGGATACTAAGCTACGTTTGACAAAAATGATATTAATGAAAGGACAAATTTTAGACAAGGTCAAGACTCTCTAACAACAACTTAGGGTATCATCCAAAGTTTTGATTTTTCAAGTTTGACAAACCAAATTTTTGAGACTAAATGCAAGAAGGTAATGATTATGATAATGACTTAGGATATGACATAAAAATGATCTAAGGATATGATATGACAAGATGAAGCCAAGACAAGATGACAATAAAATGATAAGGATATGCGAAGACTAATGACTTGGAATATGCAAAATGCAACCTAGGCAAGACCTAATTTTAGCATGACAAGGATAATACACGAATGTCACCTAAATGGAAATCTAGCTTGGATATGACAATGAAATGCAAACTTAGGGAAATGATTTTGAACCTAAGTGCAAAATGAGGACTCTTGCAATGAAAAAGACTAAAATGAAGGGAGATGACAATATGTCCTAGGACCTAAGTTGGACTATGCAACAACTAGCCTAAAGTGACATGAATTTTGAAACAAAGATATTCAATGTTTTGACAAGCCATGTTCAAATGTTGGATGAATACTTGGACAAATTTGGACTTTTGTTTGGATTTTGTTTTGAATTGAAGGTTGTTGATTTTGAAAAACCCAAGTTGATTATGAGCACTTTTGAAAGTTTATTTTTTATTTAACTTTTGACAATCACGGAAGACAAAATGTTTGTTTGACTTTGACTCAAGACAATCAAGCACATTCATAACAAATCCTATGGCTGGCAAGGGCAACATTTGTTGAATCCTCTAACCATAAAATACAACACTCAGTCGGATAGCTAGACGCTTGGTAGCACTGGCTCCCCCTTATAGTGCACTCACTTCTCGGGCATACCAAGCTTTGAGTTCAAGGGGCATCACTTCCCAAGAACTTGCTATCTCTAATTGAGGAGTACATGAGAGGTGTTTTTGGCATGCATGTATCACAATGCCTGAGCCAACAGATAGAAGGATTTTGGCATCTAAAAACAAGAGATTCTAGTAAGGGCATCTATTCGGGTGGGTATTGATCCAGTGAATAAATCGTCGCAATACCATTCTAGCACCCATTGTCTACAACTTTCTTTGCATCTACAATTATTTAGAGTGGTTCAGAAGAGCTTGGCTTTAGCTCGTCACCACTTTGGGTCGTTCCCTCTCACCAATGCCTGTGCAAAGTGCTAGGAAAATCGGGAGGTAGGCCCAGTTCTAAGGGTTAAAACATGCAATCAAATTAAAAATAGACAAAGCATGCATGGTGTTCATTAACCTTTAAGAAATAAAATGTGTAACTACTTTAAAAATTGCAAGCAAGATGTTTTAATGAGAGTCTTTGACCGCATCCTGCATAAGATTCGTTAGTATTGCATTTTTAGTCTTCATCACATGTAACACCAAAATGCTGCATAGAGAATTAGTACCAAAGAAAACCTAGAATGCAAGAAACAGAATGAAGACAAACAAATTTGCCAGTAAAAACAACTGATTTCACCTCTGTTTCTGGCCTTGCACAGTCGCAGAATGCCTCAAAATAGGCACAAAACCCATCAACACAAGCACAAAACCCATCTACACAAGCGCATAACCCATCTACACAGGTGCAGAACCAATCAACACAGGCGCAAAATGCCCCAACATAGGCGCAGAAGTGTCCAGAACGCTCTGAGTCACCCTATTTCTTGATTTTTTCACCTGCAAATAGCTCAAAAGCACTCAAAATATGGTTAAGGGGTTAGTTTACATCGGGTTCACCAAAAATGTAGATTAGGAAATTGAAAATCATCAAAGCAATAACAATTAGGACAACCACAAAACCTAAAGCAACTATGAAAGCAATCCCAATCCAATCAATGAAGACATAAAGACAAGATATTCAAATCAAATGAAATCAAAGCAAACCAACGCAAATATCTCCTTCATGTGGCTCCATCGTTCTTCTTTTCAACTTCAAATTTGATGTGGATCTCACCTACAAGTGCAAAATTCAAGTGAAAAGCAGGTTGTTGAGAGATGAAATTCGTAGCATAAGGTTACTCGAAAATGATTTCCTCCTTTCATTGAAGAAAATCATCCAATTTATAGACAAATTGGAGAGAGGACAAGATTAGCATGAAGAGATTTGAAAGGAAATTCAAATCAAGAATGGCAAAATTATGACAAATGTATGACAATTTCTATGCAAGGTGTATGACAAATTATGCACAAATTATGGCAAGTTGCTATGCAAGATGTATGACAAATTATGACAAGATTGAAATAGAAATTAGGAATTAGGAGAAATTAGCAAATTAGAAAATTGAGGAAAAAGATGAAATAGAAATTAGGTGAATTAATTAATAGGTTTTCATCCATTAATTAATTCATAAAAGAGACCTAGGACTAAATAAATAGATTTATTTAACCCACAAAGAAGAAGAAAATGATTAAATGAACAAATCATAAAAACCTAGAAATAAGAGGACAAGGAATTAGGTCAAGACAACAAGAAATTAATGTAGGTTCGATCATGATTCTGATTGACAAAAGACCAATGTTGATAAATGATTGAGATTGGTTGACAAAAATTAATGACAAATTGACCAAGATTGACAAGGAGATCAAATTGATAGGCACCAATTGATGAGGAACAATGACTAATCGATCTAAATTGACATGATTGGAAAGGACAAGGATCGATGACGAATCGATCGCAAAATGACGAGATTGCCAAGGACAAGGATCGATGATGAATCGATCGCAAAATGATGAGATTGACAAATTGATAATCGCAAATGACTACTAACAAGCTAAAGATGATTGAAAGATTGACAAGAGGACAAAACCCTAATTCTATCATTGATTAGGATTGATGATGTCCAAAATGATGATAAATGAGCACGCACCATGATGCGACAAGATAAGATTGACCAAAATCATGACTGAAGATTGCTATCGACAAGACCTAATTCAAAAGAGAGAAAAATGAGGAATGCAGAAGAAGGACTCAATACTCGCAAATGATAAAGACCAAGTGCGCAATATAGAAGAAATGTTAATGCAATGCAAGAACCCTAAAATAAGGCAATGCGCAAATGTTAAAGTATGACTCCACAAGTGTTGACCATTTTTAGACTTCTACACTTCACAATGCAATCAAAATTTGCATGAAACAACATTTTATGCTATAGCCAACTATCATCAATTTGTGTAATCAAACATGTCTTCTCACCAAAATTCAAATGAAATATATTACCTTTTGTCTATGTACCGGTTGCAATCTCCAAACTTGATCTTTTAATGATTTTGCATTTTCCATCCTTGAACTCTAATTGAAATCCCTTATCTACCAATTGTCCTGCACTCTTGAAAGATTATGTCTCAAACCTTCAACATAATAAACATTGTCAGTATTGTTCTTACCATCCAATGATATAGTTCATTTTCCTTTGATCATACATGTTTTTTCATCTCCAAATCTAACCAGACTTCCATCAAATTATTGTGAAGATAGAAACTTCCCTTTATCTCCAATCATATGATGTGAACAACCATTGGTAGTTACCCATTCATCCTTGTCAGCAATTTTAGCAGCAAGTGCCTTCTCTTTAGGTACATTCTCTTCCAGTCCTAGAACATCTTCTTTGATACACCCATTCCTTCCCATCATCGGAACCACTAGCAGAATCTTATGTCGGTTCATCATCAAAATCAGTAATGCCTTCCTCATCTGCTATGTATGATTTGTCTCTATTTTTCTTGTACTTATATTTTTTCTGATATCCAGGGTTAGGCTTAAATGATCTTCTAACTCTTTCTTCAAATCTTGAATTCCTTTCAAGACATCTAGATGCAAAATGACCAATCTTATTACATGCAAAACATTGAAAAGGTGTTTTTCCTTCATACTTACTTCCTACCAATCCTTTAGGTACTCTTCTAGAAAATAGTGCTTCAAGTTGCTCAAACTCATCATCTTTTCTCTTCATATCATCCAATTCCTTTGTATATAAATCTTTCCAATCTTGTTTACTAGTTGCTGATGCAGATGCATGAAAAGAAAGTTTATCCTTCGCAGCTCCAAAAGGTCTAAATTCTTCAAGCTCAAAACTGGATAATTTCCCAACCAAGGAATCTTTGTTGACATATGTATTAACCATTGTTCTCAACTCATTAATAGCAGTAGCTTTCATCTTGTAAGTTGGTGGTAGGGATCTGAGAACTTTAGAAACAATTTTATCTTCACTCAGAGTTCCACCACAACATTGAATTCCCATAACAATCTCATTTACCCTTTCCATGAATGCAGTAATCCTTTCATCTTGTTCCATCTTCAAGTTTTCATATCTCACCCAGTAACCATCAAATTTAGCAATCTTCACTATAGGCTCACCTTCATTAAGAGTCTCCAACTTATTCCATATAGATTTTCCAAATGATTTGGCGATTAATCCCATTATTTGTTGATCAGAAAGTGCACACAAGAGGGCTTCTCTTTCTCTACAATCATTCTCAATATATTTATCTAAGTTTTTTGGAGGAGGATTGCCAGATGCCAGATTATGAGGTGTAACACCATTCTATGTGATCTCACAAATCTCCTTGCCAAGATATCTCAGATCAGTCTCCATCTGAATCTTCCATACTATGTAAT
This sequence comes from Cryptomeria japonica, assembly GCF_030272615.1. Taxonomy (NCBI): domain Eukaryota; kingdom Viridiplantae; phylum Streptophyta; class Pinopsida; order Cupressales; family Cupressaceae; genus Cryptomeria; species Cryptomeria japonica. The sequence goes on from NC_081408.1 coordinate 311,358,366, forward strand.
TTGTTCCATCAAGCCTAGGAATATCTGTCCAAAAGATACCTCCAGATAAACTGGATGAACTTGAACTGTTAGCCGCCATAGGATCTTCCTCAAGTGATTAAGCTTTTTGTAGAGAGGACCAAAGATATGATACCAATTGTTAGACAGTTCAAATAATGAGAAGACAATTGAGAGAGGGGGAGTGAATCAGTTGTCATAGATTACCAAAACATTTAACAATTAAAACTTTAATACTAGAACCCAAAACATTAATACCAGAATGCTTAAACCAAATATTAGAATAGAAGTTAAACCAATTAAGCATAAAAAATAATCACAAAATAAATACCATCCACATGACATCAAGATTTGTACGTGGAAAACCTGATAAAGGAAAAAACCATAGTGGGAAGCCAACCCATAGTTAGATAATACTTATGTAGTAAGTATGTGAATTAAAATTGAGGAGCTTGCACTTGTAGGAAGGCCAACAGCCTAGAGTGCATTGCTCATCACAAAAGGAGCCTCACTAGCTACATAGAAATCCATACTACAATCTAGAATAAGGAATGAACTGCAAAGATAGCATCTCCTATGCCTGAGTATAGTTCCAGTTAAGCTCAATACTGAAGGAATAAATCCTCATACATAAACCCAATTCGATCTCCAATAATCGACCAAATCCTTTTCCTGAATGACATTACATTATTTGCACTGTACATATCTATATCCCATTCCTATATCTTGATCCTATTCCATGATGATCTACAATGAGATATTACATCATATATATATATATAAACCCTCGACCATAAACAATCAGGTCGAACACTAGATAGTAAACCAATTATATAATTACAAAAAATGTTGGCCTTGGACCAAAAAAATAATATCCAACTCATAAGACATCCCAAAAACACATCAAGAGGTCTAATCCATACGTTACATTAAGCCAATCCATAACCTAGATCAACTGGGACCCAATATAGGTCCACATGCTAAGCCAATGATCTCCATTTTCCAAGTCTCGAACATGATCACCAACAACATCCTGAATCTCCACCAGAAGATACACCAACACCACTTATGCATATCAACAAAGATCTTCATCAAAAGCTCTGGTGGTGAAACCCTCACGGAAACCACAAGCCAAGCTTCCAAGCAAGGAGGATAACATCCGATCACCAAACCAGAACCAACTTATTGAATATGAACATGAGTATCATGAATAAGCCAATTCCATAACTAAATCATACTTGATCCTACCGGATCATGTCGGATTCAAACCAACTAGAAACTAATCAACCTACTAGGAGCAAAAGGGTGTCGGTAAAGAATCCAACTAGCTGGTATTGACATCAATGAAACACATAATAAATTCCTCCAAATGGCCAACACATTCAACTTATTACATCAAAACATCATCACCAAGCAAACAATCTCCCCCTTTAGAATTGATGGCAACACTTACGAAAGAAATTATTTGTGTGCAATACAAAAATTGAATCAACTCATGACACAAACTCCCCCTTAGAAATTGCATGCTATTACAAAATTTACAAACATATATACTACTACTCCCCATTACAATTCAAAATGTTGACTTCACTACTACTCCCCCTTTGATAGCAATGGAAAAGGTAAGCAAATACATGAAAGATAAATTCAATATATATCATAATTTGCATTAACATATATAGAGATAAAAGTTCAAAAATGTTTTACAATGCCATCTTAGAAAATGCATCTCTTAAATGAGAATTTAACTGCTTCAAATCATTATGCCAAGTTTCCAAAAGAGTGTTGGCTATCTCAACATGTGTTCTTATCTGGAAAGCCAGCCCCTCCATGACATCAATTGTACTCATCTCAAGTGTATCTAGAATAGCTTCAGTTTCCTTGTAGCCTCTCTGCAAAATTTCAACCTTAGGGATCAAAAGTGTTTGTAGCTCCTGCAGTGACTTAGTCCTTTTGACTTGTTCATTCTCATAAGCTTTTAGCTTATGTTGAAGTTCAACAATAGATCTACCATAAGTTATAGAAGAATCATTTAGGGGGATAAATGATTCACTTAAAACTTCAAGTTCCTTTTCATCTTCCTATTCCTTTGCATCAGATCATCACAAAATAATGAAAACTTTGCAATAGTGGAAAGGATTTTATCTTCTGTTACAAGTGAATCTTTAATATGATCTTTATTAACCATCAGAGAAAATTTGTCTTTATCAATATCATTCATCAACTTCTCTATTCTCTTCTTCATAAATTCCTTTTCCACATTCAAATAGGCTACATCTTCAAAACTAGTCATTTTTTCTCCAACATTAGCAACCAATTGACTCAATTTAGCAATCGGTGTAGAAAAGCTATCTGTGTCTGTCTCTGGTAATAGACTAGAAAAAATCTCAACTGCACAATGTATTGTTTGAGATTCCTTTTGTTGTTCCTTTATTCTTTTCTTCTTATCTCTAGATTGCATGGCAGATGCAATCTCCACTAGCTTTGTAGAACTCAGCTTATCCATATTGATGGGTCCTTGATTACTTAGTTCATCCTCATCTTCATCGTCATCAATTTTCTTCTTACAAGTAAGTGATAAAGGTATCACTTTAGGTTCTGGTTTCACTTATTTTGTTTCTTTAGTCTCCTCCTCTTCCTTCTCCTTGTCCTTTACGAGTGGTGTCTTTGTATCAACTGTTTCAGTGATCACCAATGGTTCTTCAACTCTTTGTTTCTCTTCATCTTTCTCCTATCCCTATTCATGTTGTTCAGTCATTTGAACATCTTCATCCTATACATTTTCAGTTTGTTTCCTCTTTTCTCCCTCAGTACCAGTTGTATCAATTTATGTATCATCATCTAGAATTATAACTTTTTCAGTTTGTACATCTACCAGTTTTGTCTTTTCTTCTTCATCTACTGGTTGGTTTCCCATAACAATCTCATCAGGTGTAAATTCATCAATATCTATATCATTTGTGAGATCTTTTGCCTTAAGCTTCTCCAATTGCTCTTCTTCCTCATCAGGTATCAATCCCAAAAATTTCTTCAAAATTTTCTCACTCTTACCATGTACCAACTTACATTAACCAACTAATAATCTTTTCAACCTTTTCTTTGTCACAAATAATGGCCTTGTATTAGAAATAATTTCTTGAATATCTTCCCTAGAGGTTTCCAGTTGTAGATGCATCAATATAAATTCAATCAATTCTTTGTCCTATTTTATAGAAGTTTTCAATCTTGCCTCCAATTTATCATACAAAGAATTAGGTATCAAACCTTACAACTCAATCAATTCTTTATAGTACTTGTTCATATACTAGAAAATAGTATCTTCAATTTACATTTTCTCCTCTTCACTAAAATTGTTATAAAATCTCTTTACATCAGTCAAAATACCATACTTTCTAATTTTCTCCACAATCCTTTCAAGTAAAGTGAGTTTACTTACCGGTGGCTTCACAAATTTCATTGTAGGAGATCCAACCACTTTGGATTTCTTCCCACTACCTATGATTTCCTTCTATCCACCTTCAGATTTAGTATCATCTTCCTCAACAGTTTCAAGTATCATTTTTGCTTGTTGTTTCTTTCTTTTCCTATAAACTTCTTTCACCTTGGGTGCTTCAAGCTTAGCTTCCTTAGGTTTTCATCTAATTTGAATCATAGGAGTAGGAGGGGGCTTCTCCTTCACCACTATACTCCTTGTTTGTCTACTAGTACTAGTATTGGTTGGGGCAGTAGAGGATTGATCTTTTCTTGCTTCAAACTTAGCTCTAGCATCTGCAATTGCCTCTTTAGTAAAACCTTGTTCAACTACAAATTGTTCTACTTCTTTTCTAACTTTCTTTGCAATGACCGATCTGGCAAGCTTAGAATGCACCTTAATAGATTTATCCTTATAGGTTCCAAACCTCTCAGCAGTAGTATCTACTGGTTGTGCTAGCAAGTGTTCAACATAAGCAACCAAAAGATCTTCTTCAACTTCGTAGCCCATAGGCATCACCCAAGTTGTCATGGGATCAACTGCCTCCATCTAACATGTATTTGTGTTAACCGAAAAACAAATGGTATCCTCATATCTACTAACAACCTGTGTCAGTATCCTCTCTCTTGCATGCACCTTTTTCTAAATATCTTTGAAATAACCCCAATCAATCTTACCAAAATCATTACCCAACATCCTGATGTTGTTCTTCATCTGTAACAATGTCAATGTTTCCTTAGACCACTAAACATCACTGATACCAGGAAAGAAATTTTGAAAATAGAAGAACAATCCAAGAATCAGTTGTCCAAATTTAAACTTCGATCTTTTTTCTTTCTTGATGGATTCAAGAATGAGCACCAACTGACTTCTCAATGCCTCAGATAAATCACAATCAACAATTTTTTTTATTATCCATTAAGGAGTATGGATGGTTGTAGTAGTGATGTTGTTCATCCTACTAGAATGATATACACGGTATCCTATGACCATTGAAGCAAATTTTACTATGGGATCATCAATCTCATTAACAATCATAGCTCTTCCATCCCATCGCGACTTGGTCAGGTTGGCAACATCATTCTTAGGAACTAATCTCAGTACTGGAACTTCATCGATGGAACACAATCTAGTTACTACATGAATTGCTTCTTTGGTGATCTTATGTGGTCGATCAAGATACATAAATTGGTCATGCACACAAATCAAAACATATCTTACAAGGCCATCCTTAAAAACATCAATAGAATTTAGTGCATGGTGAAAACCTTTATCGGTAACCCTCATATATTGTTCTTTCAATACTCCACTCTTGTCACACATTACCCTATATTGATCAAATATAGGAAAAATTACAAGATCTTCCAACTTACAGTGAATGTATGATGTAATATCCTTTACATGCAAAATTCCATATGGGACTGCAGATAGGGCTCCAACGAGATCGGTTTCAATGTTTAAAAGGCTTCCTCTAAAACTCTGGACAAGGCCTGAATATAACATCTACCAGATGTGGTGCATCCGTATTTAGAGATTCAGACTTAAAAATAGATAGTAGGATTTATTGGATAAATACCTTTCAACACTTCCACAACTAGGGTTTCAACACTGAGAATGCACTTTCACTGATTATCGATCGTATATCACTCCAAATCTTCTATTAATCTAATTAAATGCTGCTCACACACACTCTTCTATTCTCTTTTCACTCTCCAAGTGCTCTCAAGAATGCAAAGTGACAAATAATATTCAAAAAGTCCTTTTATTTGCTCAATACCTATCACATTAAATGCTATTCTCGATTGTATAAACATACAAACCCTAAAACACCATTCAATATACTACCAGTTCTCATATCACATTAAATCTACTAGTTTGATCATAAAATCACTTCACAATATCATAATGCATCAAGATATGCAGATTTATCTTACCATACACCATATAGGGGGGTCCAAAAATGGATCTGATATTAAGCTCCCCCTAAGCCTTTTAATAGCTTAGTTTGTCAGTGATGAGTTCTCCACACTAGGTGAAGAATTATGATCTTCCAATGGTTTCTTATCACTCTTCCTTTTCCAAATCTTGTTCATCTCTGCTCTAGTCTCTTCCACATCAATTTTCTTCTTCCCTTTACGATCAAAAGATTGATTTACCAGTTGGCTCATTTTATCTCTATAAAAATTTGCAAGGTATCTCGGTTGGTGACAATGAAAACATGCCATACCAAATTCTCTCCAGAATCCAACATTTCCTCTACTAGTCCTTCTTCTGCAATTCATAGCTACATGACCATAGTTATGATAGATTGTGCAAATCACATTCATTCTCTTTCCATCTCATAGGGACTAGACCGACTAGCATAGGGTCTCTGCCAATTTGTATTTCTTTGATCATTAAAAGTTCTTTCCCAATCTCCACCAGATATTTGATTCATGTGGGGTGTTGGATTATTTGCTCCATACTTGCATTCAATGGCTCTATGCCCATACATGTTGCAAGTGTAACAATATCCATTAAAGGTTCTAGGTTTGTATTCTTGATAGGCATTAGGTCTATAACCATCAAAAGAATTAGATCTACAAACATTAGTAGTATGTCCTAGCTTATGACAATTAAAGAACACTTGTTTATAGGTTTTCTTACTGGTGGATTTCTGGATCTTAGGTGTAGATTTATCTTCTTCAATATTGTCCTTTGTACTAGAAGGCTCACATTTCTCAAAAGTAGTGTAGCCCAAGCCTTGTGTCTCACCTTTCATCCTTTGTGATTGAATCTGTTCATCAAGCATAGTAGAACTTTTGTTAAACTTTGCAAGTGTTTCATTAGCATCAACAAGTTTCTTTGTAAGATCTTCATTCTTTTTCATCAAACTTTCTCTTAGAGACATTTCTATATCTATATCAGATTTTATTTCTTCCTTTTCTTCTTGTTCCTCATGAAGATGAGCATAAAAAGTTCCAACCTCCTAGTTCAGCATAAAAATCTCATGTTCTTTTTCTCTAATCTTGTCTTCAACTGTCCTCCTTGCTTCAAGCTCTTGACTCATCTTGATGGTTAGGGCTTCCAGCTCTCTCCTCAGATTTTCCTTGTCATGATTCATCTTTTCTACCTCACTAACCAATGCATCCATGTTTTCTTCCTCAAGTGAACAATTTTCACTAATTCAATACACTTGTTCAGCAAACTCTCTCCTCTTTTCCAATGAAGCTTTATACTTAACCCTCAACTTGCCTAGGGCTTCTTCAGATTCTGCAAGATGGTTAGACAACTCTTTATAACTCATTGCTTGCCCCTTATCTTCCTTAGGGATCTTTCCCAAGAATTTAAGCCTTCAGGGAATTATGTTAGGATTAATGATAGTCCCAAAGATACTGAGAGGGGGGGCTGAATTAGTATCTAACTGGTTTGCAGAATATTTAACCTTATTAAGAACTTTGCATTCCAAAACAATGTACTGGTAAATAAGAATTAATACAGTAAATAGGAATAATAAAGATAGCATAGAAAACACACCATAACACAAGATGTTTAACGAGGAGACCCGGTGTGGGAAAAACCTCGATGGGATTTGTGACCCACAATATTCACTCACTAGCCAATGAATAAATATTACTTACAATGAGTGGCATGCACATGCAGGAAGGCCAACTACCTAGAGCTAACTGCTCAATAAGGCACACACTGACTACAAAAGTGATTATGAAATCCAGTACAATGTACTACTTCAAAGTAGCATCAACTATGCCAGGTTCAGTACCGGTTTAAGCTCATTCTATAACCAAAACCTTCGTTGTCAACTATATCACCTTATACATAATTCACAACTCTACTCTTATAAAAATGATCTATAAGATATCATACATATATATGAGTCTTTTAAAATATGCCTTGTTAGCATTACAAAAGATAATTACAATTAAATAAAATAAACAAGAGTTTATTCCCCGTCGGCTAGGGTGTTGGTATGCATTGTTGCCGGTATCGGTGAAGTGTCTACCAGTGTATGTAGATGTTTATGCCGGTGCTGGTGGCTTTACTAGATGAGTTCTAGAAGGTTTCCAGAAGGTTGCCAGAAGATTTCCATCAACGACAACACCATTTTTCTCATAAGAGTGTAGAATGCCAACAATCTCCCCCTTTGGCATTGATGGCAACACTCATGAGAAAAATCCAAAAACTATTTCCAAAAAGTGAATTCCAAAAGTTTACCAAAAATATGTGCTCCCGCTGAGCACATTATCTCCTCTGATTAAACATTTTTTCTCTGTCCACTACTCCCCCTTTGACATCAATGACAAAGGTTGTCAAAAATTGTCAAACAAGTGCAAAAATTTCACCCCAAAGTTTGTAACCGATTGGTTACAATCTGAAATATATCTGCCAAAACCAGATTTAAACTCTACATGAATTTGTTGCTTTCATTTAAGGTTGCCTCAGTCTATTGGATCGTGCCAGTGAGATGATCCATGTGCTATTCTGGTGATCTTTCTCCTTGAAGTAATGCCTTAGAGATCTCATTCCTTAGAGAGATAAGATTGTTGAGCTTGGGACCAAGTTTGTATTTAAGCTTTATGGAATTAGCCTTAATCCTTGCCTTCTCTTTCTCAAATTTCTCCAACTTTTCCTCAAAACCTTCTATTTCCTACTCAATAACCGATATAGGTTTGGATGAACCAATTATGTTATCAAATATGTCATCTATCTCCTTCTGTACTCTACTTATTTCCTCTTCTATGTCCTTTGTCAACAAATGTGTCTTCCATGTTTCTCTGTACAACTCTTTATATTCCAAAATTGTAGTATTCAGTGCTGGTAAAAGTGTTTTTATATGTTATGTGCACTTCTTTATTCTGTCCTCAAATAATTTATCCTTTTCCTTCTCAATTTTCTCTTTGAATGTGTCCTCATTTACCTTATCAACTATTATTACATTGTCGGTAATGAATTTGGACAATATCTAATTGACCTAAAGAGTCCTTTATATGATCTATGTTACATTTCAGTGCAATCAACTTAAGTATTGGTATTGTGTCATCAATTGCTTTGTAAGCCAATGCATTACAGTCAGTTATCTTCTTGATACAGTCCAGGGGTACTTCTGTCACATTAGTAGGTCTGAATTCACTTAATGAAGTACCGGATGTCTGACCAACTACCTTAATTACCTCTGTGTTTCCAACATTTGTAACCATTTTTCTTGTATTATCCTCCATTGGATCAGTCTGAGTTTTCATTTCAATGAGCAATGGTTTGGGTTTCTCAGTGATTACTGGTTTCACTACCTCAATATGTTCATGTGCCTCTATCGGTTTTTCTATGGGTTTCTCTGTGTGCTCAACTACCAGTATCTCTATCTCAGTAGGTTTCTCAGTGTTAGCATATATATCATCAGTATTCATTCTAGTGTCTAATGGTTGCTCAGTTTGTAGTGTTTTCTCAATTTGCTCTATTTGAATCTCAACCTCAATAGTCTCTATCAGTTTCTCAGCAATGTTTCCACTATCCGCAATGTTATCCTTAACCTTTGTATTGTCCTTATCCACAACAATGTTCACTTCCTGAGTATCTACATTCATGGTGAATAGAATTTCAGAATCAAGATTATTATCATCATGTGTGATACCTACACTTTCAGTAATTGGTGGATCATCAATATGTATCGGTGTAGTATCCAAAGGTTGTGGCAAGTTATCAGTTATCCTTATGTTTGGTATTCCACCAACTTCACCTTTCCCTTTGTCCTTATCCTTCTGATAAAATTTGAATGTTTTCTTTGGCCTGTTCAATTCTTCTTGTTTTTCTTTTTCAACAAAAAAGATATCCCATTTATCAGCAGTCTCCTCTACAATCTCATTTACTCTACCTGCCATCAAGTTCACTTGTCGGTGACCACTAGAAAAATGGATCTATTTGCTTCACAAATCGGGTCATCAATCTCTTCTTTTGAGTTAACTGGATGTACAGCTAGAAGTTTTTCAACCTTAAGTTTCCTGTCCAATTCCATTACTGCAATCCTCTTTGCATCTAACCTCCTATATAGTTCATTAGGCAAGTCACCCACAACTTCTATTAAGACTTTCTTGTATATATCCAGATGTAAGATTATACTATTTTCATTGCTTTCTTTTTCTGAATCCTTGAATGCATTATACAATTTGCTCACATTAGCCAAATTACCATCATCAGTTATTTCATTTAGCAAATTATTAAATGATGGTATAACTTGTTTCTGTTTCTTCTTGGGAGATAGTTTCTTTGCCGGTTGCCTTACTACCTGTTATTTCTTCCTTAAACTCCTTGTTCTCTTTGGTGGAGGAGTGGGTACCGGTGATTTTTCTCTTCCTTTCAACTCTTTTGAATTCGGCTAGTATCTCACTATGAGAAGATGTGCCAACTAGTGAAATGTGTGCCTCCGGTTGTAGTCCTTCCAGCTCACTAGCCGATATACCAGTAATGTTCATAATATTTTCTTTGTTTTCCTTTACCTACTTAGAAGCATCTCTTATGTATTTCTCTCTTTTCTTCCTTTGCTTCATTTTTTGCACATTACATTCAATTTTTTTAGCACTACCAAAAACTTCTTTTGTCGGTTCTCTAGGTGCATCTAATAAGGCTTTTGCATAAGTGTCAATTATGTTGAGATCTACCTCATAACCCATTTTTGTTACTCATACAGTTCTAGCTAGTACAACTTCCATCCATGTTTCATCCTTCTTGATTACAAAATAGATTTCCTTATCATATTTATCCACTACACTCTTTGGTAGTCTTTCTCTAGTTTTCATTTTGGTTTGGAAAGTTTTGAAATATTCAGTTATATTGTTTTCCTTAGTAGTACCCATGCCGGTGAAAGATTCTTGCAATTGTTTGCCTACTGGTATGTCATATCCAAAGTCTTTCTGTCCTATACCAGGGATCTCCTTTGTGAAATACAACATTAAGAATACTAAGAGATTACCAAAATGAAATGTCCCTTTCTTATATCCTTTTATCTTCTTCAAATTATCTATGAGTTCATCCTTCAACCATTCACACACATCTATTTTTTCTTTGTTGTTCACCATTTCATAAGCACTATTAATGCAAAGACTAGAAACTGAATTAAGTCTATTTACATGAGTAGTTTTGTAGCCTAAAACCATACTTATGAATCTCACATTGATGTCCTTGATGTCATTTACTCTTAGTGATCTACTATCAAATGTTGCTCTGGTTAGGGTCATGACTTTGTTGTTAGGAACCTTCTTTGTTTTGTCTGGTCTACAGATGGTTGAGGGTAAACTTGTTACTACCCTAATTTTCTTGTCAGGTGAATTTGCAGACAATATCTAGCCAAAGAAATTCCCAATGTGCACTACTTAGGAAAATTCTCACTACTTCCTCTACAAATTCAGGGATGTTCAATATTTCAACAAAACCTAAAGTCTCCACAATATTTTTCTCGGGTTTGACAATTCCATTTTCATCACAAATTATGGTTCTAAACATTTTTAACAACTCCTCAGAACCTAATTCCTCAATGTTGCAGTGAATATATATCCTAGGGTCTTCAGCATAAGCAACACCTTTAGGAATTTTTGAAAAAGCGCCTATGGAATCATCTTGCTTAGCTACTTTAGGAATAATTTTGAATACAGGCCTATGGCATTTTACATTTTCCATTACAGTAGGGTTTGCAATAAATTCGGGAGCAGAAGAGGAAGCCATTTGAAAAATACCTTTAGTTGCCTGATAATGTCTGAATGCTTGAAAGAAATCGCTTTCACACCTTCGTCTTGAATGCCTTTGCTTAGATTTTGCACTCTCTGCTAATTTGAATTCTCAGTGGATCAAAAATGAGGGAAAATCGATGATTTATAATGACTTTTCCTTCAACAACCACATTAAATGCTCATCGGTTAATTGAAAACTTAACACATCTACCGATAGAGAAGAAATCTATCTTCTCACCATCAACCAAGGGTAATCTGCATGATATTCAACTTGCTGCAATACCCCAAAAGTGTTACTTCTCAGCTGGATGAAGAATCTCCTACCGGTGGAGTAATACTCTATTCTACTGGTGAAGAAATAGTCTCATCAACATTCTGATCTGTCTTCCTAATCCATTGTTTTGAAAATTCTTTCTTTACCTCATCTACCTTTTCTTTCCCTTTCAAACTGGGTCCTTTATTATTTGCAGGTGAAGTCTTGCTCCTACAAAATTTTGCAATATGTCCAATTTTGTTACAAGCATAACAAGTCACATTATTCTTTTCAATAGCCTTTCCATATCCTTATGTCAGTTTGTGTTTTGCATTGATTAGATAAGTGCCCAAATCTTCCACAAGCATAACATTTCACATTCATTCTGCATTTTTCTGAATTATGACCAATTTTGTTGCATTTGCAACATTGACTGGTGGGTGCATTGATGTTTTGATTGTTTCTGAATCTACATTGATTTTCTCTATGACCATACTTGTTATAGTTAAAACATTTCCCATTAAATTTGTAAGCATTAGGTTGTCTTACCGGTTTACTGTGATCATGATTGTTTGTTGTACCAAAACTTTCTCCAACTTCAAATCCAAGTCCATTAGTATCTCCATTAGGTTTTTGACTTTTTAGCATATTATCAAATTCCTCTAAGATTTTCTTGAATTTCTCTTTGTGTTGATTTGCAGTAGCCAACTCATTTTCTAGAATTCCCTTTTGTCTCATAAGTTCAGTTTTATCATGTTGCATGTGAATTAGATCTATTTTCAACATATGATTTTCATGACTGAGTCTTAGATTTTCATTTCCAGCATCATTGAGTCTCCTAGTCAAGTCATATTCAATCTTCTTTCTATCTTCAATGTCTTTACATAATCTCATAGTCATATCTTGCATTTCATTCCTCATAGTACTATTTTCTTGTCTCAACTTGCTCACAAGTTCATTAAGAGTTTCCTTTTCATCATTATCATTCTACATCTTCTCATGAAGTTCTTTTCTTTTATTTCAAGCTATAGTAAGACTCTCCCGAAGTCCTTGAATGAATTCTTGTGTAGTCCTTAGATCATCTTCAAGTTTGATATTCTTCAACATTTCTGCATCATAGTCTACAAGAGCTCCTTCCAATTGTTTTCTTGAGTTCTCCATCTATATTGGTGTCAAAATCTTCCTCAAGCTATTAGGCTTTTGAAAATAGAGGACCAGGCTCCGATACTAATTGTTAGGATTAATGATAGTCCCAAAGATATTGAGAGGGGGGGTGAATCAATATCTAACCGGCTTGCAGAATATTTAACCTTATTAAGAACTTTGCATTCCAAAATAGTGTACTGGTAAATAAGAATTAATGCAATAAATAGGAACAATAAAGAGAGCATAGAAAACACACCATAACACAAGATGTTTAACAAGGAAACCCAGTGTGGGAAAAACCTTGGTGGGATTTATGACCCACAATATTCACTCACTGGCCAATGAATAAATATTACTTACAATGAGGGGCCTGCACATATAGGAAGGCCAATTGCCTAGAGCTCACTGCTCAATAAGAGTCACACTGACTACAAAAGTGGATTATGAAATCCAATACAATGTACTGCTTCAAAGTAGAATAAACTATGTTAGGTTCAGTACCGGTTTAAGCTCATTCTATAACCAAAACGTTCACTGTCAACTATATCACCTTATACATAATTCACAACTCTAGTCTTATAAAAATGACCTATAAGATCTCATACATATATATGAGTCTTTTACAATATTCCTTGTCATCTTTACAAAAGATAATTACAATTAAATACAATAAACAAGAGTTTATTCCCTGTCGGCCGAGGTGTCGGTATGCATTGTTGTTGCTATCAGTGAAGTGTCTGTCAGTGTATGTAGATGTCTATACTGATACCGGTGCCTATCGATGGTTTTACCAGATGAGTGCCAAAAGGTTACCAGAAGGTTGCTAGAAGGTTGCCATCAATGACAACACCATTTTTTTCATAAGAGTGTAGAATGCCAACAAATTAGGCTCTAATACCAATTGATAAACTTATAAGGCACTAGGGGGGGGGCAAATTAGTGCAAGGAAAAACAATAACACAAATATGATCACCACTTTAAATAACTTAAATCTTAATAAATATAAAAGAAATATCACCACATAAGCTAACACCCATTATATCATGCTCCACATAACACAAATATTTATATGTGGAAACCCAAAAGGGAAAAACCATGATGGGAGTTAGTACCCACAAGATTCACTATCTGTAGAATAGAAATCTTTGACTGGGTAAGGTTGTACAAATATGCTCGGTTAGGAGCAGACCCTATTAGGAGTCACCTGGTTAAGGGATATACCTCCACCTTATTAAAATATTTTCCCTATTAGGAGAAACCTCACAAGAAGATTTAGACTCAAGTTAATGAACTACCCTGTTAGGGGATTCCCAATTTGAAGCCCGTTAAGACCTACCTGGTTAGGGGATTTGATTGCTGCAACTATTAGGAAAACAACAGTAAAATAATCTACATGTAATACCTCTATGCCTAATAAGATATGCTTCAGTTCCACTCAATACATCAATAACACATTAATACTGAGCTTCTCAGATTACCGCACAATCAAACTCTCAATATTCACTCACTATCTCCTTCTCCATCTCATAACTCATCATAGTTTTTATAAACATTAACTTAGTCAGCTAATAACCTTGGAACAATTTCCTAGGTTCAATTAATCTAGTCAATCTTGCACTACATACTTTACTTATGTAAGCCACCGACATAACAAGCCAAAAATAAAACATTATGTGTACCGATTTACCGATCTTAGTGACTTTGTTCTACCGGTTAGCTATTCTTCTTGATTGACTTCTCTTTACATCATAAATTTATCATCCTATTGAATCTTTCACTATAGTATGAAACATAGCTACCTGATACAATCTCCAACACTCCTACCAAACCGCATCACCTAACGCTTCATTGATTGCTCATACCGGTTTCTTTGAATACAACTTTGTTCCTGTTTACCCATTGAAGTCCTATTTATTGGTTCACTAATAAACTGTCTCCTCTATCAGTTATGCTTTATCGGTTGGCCTAAAAGACTTAGATGACTATCATAACATAGTTTCCATCAATGACAACATAAAATAAGTCATTATTCAACTTATTACATTAAAACATCATCATCAAGCCAACAAGAGGAGGAAAATTTCAAAGAGACAAAACATTTACCAAAAATGGAAGATCTTTTGCAGAGAAGAACAAAGGAAATGAGGAAGGAAAAGATGAGTATTTGCACCAGAGATATGATTGGAACTATTACAAGAATGGTGGAAAAAGTAGCTACCGAAATGAGGGTTATAAGATGGTTGAAATAAGGAAGTTTGGAGGAACTTGTTTTAAGTTTAGATAAGAAGGACACTAAGCATTTGAATGTAAACAAGGTAATAGGAGGACAAAAACAGTGGAATGATTTATTTGGTTGAGGAGGAGCCTACTAGATCCCTAAATAAACCTGAAGATGGAGAAGATTTGATGATAAGGAGAACCCTATGTTAGAATGAAACTGACCAGAAGCCATTATAGAGGAATAATTTATTTCAGACAAGGTGTAAGGTTGAAGGTAAGTGTTGCAAAGTCATAATTGATATTGGTAGTTTGGATAATCTAGCCTCAGAGGAGTTGGTGAACAAGTTGAAGTTCTAGAGGATGAAACACCTTAAACCATACTAGATAGCATGGATTCAGGATGATCATAAGATACTAGTGAGTTAACAACGTTTGGTAAAATTTAAGATTGGATTCTACCATGATGAAGTTATGTGTGATATTATGCCTATGGACATATGCCATATCGTATTAGGGAGACCTTGGGAATATGATAGATAAGAATTGAATGATGGAAGGAAGAAAATATATACTATTGTTGCAAATGGGATGAAACAAAATTTTCTACCTTTGGAAGTGATAGTTAAGAGTGAGATTTGTACTAATGTGAGAATTTGTTTGGGCAATGGAAGGATATATTTGGATGGTTTGAGGAGTGAGAATGTGTGTTATGCATTAATACCTAAGAAGTCTTATTTGAAACTAGAAGAGGGACAATCGGAGGAGATAAAGAAGTTGTTGACCAAATATGGAGACATAATTTCAGATAACATGCTTGATGGATTGCCACCTATGAGGAGTATTAGTCACTATATGGATTTGATCTCGGGAGCTAGTTTTCCTAATAAAGCTGCACACCAAATGATACCAAGAGAGAATGAAGAAGTGAATAGATAAGTACAAGAGTCGTTAAGGAAAAATTTGATCAGGGAAAGCTTGAGCCTTTGTGCGGTCCCTACTATGTTAGAACCTAAGAAGGATGGAGAGTGGAGAATGTGTACTAGAAGTTTTGAGTTGTTGAAGCAGAAAGTGATAGAAAAACATATGTTAGCCATACTAGATCTCAGCAAAGTATTTCAAGTAGATTGTGATGCAAGTGGGAATGCAATTGGAGTAGTATTAAGTCAGGAAGGAAGACTAGTAGCCTACTTCAGTAAAAAATTGAATGATGCAACGAGAAGATAGTTAGTGTATGATCAGGAGTTCTATGTCATAATTCAAGCATTGAAGAAGCAGAGACATTATTTGTTACCTAAGGAATTTGTGTTGTAAACATATCATCAAGCATTACAGTATCTAAATAGTCAAGGTAAGTTGAACCAGAGGTACATGAGATGGGATGAATTCATTCAAAACTATACTTCTGTTTTGAAACATAGGAGTGGAAAATCAAACAAAGTTGTTGATGCCTTGAGTAGAAGAAGAAATTTGTTCACCAAAATGAGAATTGAAGTACTGGGGTTTGATGAGTTAAAGACCTTGTATGAGGAAGACCTTGATGTTTCTGAACCTTGGAAATCTTTTACAAGAACTGTTATGATGGACCAAAGCAAATGGTTGGATTATTTCATTCAAGATGGGATGTTTTTTGGAGGAAATCCGTTGCGTGTACCCCAGAGCTCTATGAGAGAGAGTTTGATAAAGGAGAATCATAGTGGAGGATTAGCGAGACTTTTTGGTATTGACAGGACAATGGCTTTGATAAGTGAGAATTAATTTTGGCCTTAGATTTATAAGGATGTAAGGAAATTTGTTCAACGTTAAGGAATTTATCAAGTTACGAAAGGTGGAAGTCAGAACATAGGATTGTATAAAACTTTGACAATACCAGAGAGACCTTGGGAGGATATAAGCATGAATTTCATTCTTGGATTGCCTAAGACCTAGAGAGGGAATGATTCTATATTTTTGGTAGTAGATAGATTCTCAAAGATGGCACATTTCATACCATGTAAGAAGTAGTGCATGTAGTAGATCTATTTTCAAGGAAGTTGTGAGATTGCATGGGTAACCTAGAAGCATTGTTTCAGACCGAGATACTAAGTTTGTTGGTTTCTTTTGGAAGAAACTTTGGAAGAAGATGAAGACCAAATTAAAGTTCAACTCTACATTTCACCCATAGATAGATGGACAGAAAAAAATAGTAAATAGGAGTTTAGGAAAATTTGTTGATATGTTTGGTTAGAGATAAACCTGGAAGTTGGGACTTGATTCTTGCACAAGAAAAATTTGCATACAATAATTTAGTGAGCTAAAGTACTAGGAAAACACCATTTGATATTGTTACAGGAATGAAACCTAAAGGTATATCAAAGTTGAGAGACATTAACCATGAGGATAAGAGAAGTGTTGAAGTAGAGATGTTTGCAGATCACTTGAAGTCATTACATAATCAAGTAAAATAGCATTTGGAAGATATGAACCAGAATTATAAGGAGAAGAAAGATGAGAAAAGGAGAGATAAGGAATTTGAAGTTGGGGATGAGGTAATGGTGTATCTGAGAAAGGGAAGATTTCCAACTAGAACATACAACAAGATGAAGATGAGAAAATTTGGACCTTGTAAGATTTTGAGGAACTTTGATTCAAGCAATGCATATGAAGTTGAGTTACCAGATACCTTGGGTATATCACCTATATTAAACATAGTGGATCTCTATCAATATCATGGTGCAAAATTTGTTAGGGATCCCACAGATACTAAGAGGGGGGGGTGAATCAATGTCTAACCGATGAATAGAATTTCTTAACTTAAAACATGCAGAACATAATATAACAGTGTACCAGTATGCAAGAAATAATGCAATAAATAGAATCAAGAACATCCACATGAAAAGCACACCATAACACAAGATTTTAATGAGGAAACCCAGTGTGAGAAAAACCTTGGTGGGATTTGTGACCCACAATATTCACTCACCGACCAATAAGAGAATATTACTTACAATAGGGGCCTGCACATGCAGGAAGGCCAACTGCCTAGAGCTCACTGCTCAATGGGAAGTCTCAGTGACTTACAATAAGGATTATAAAAATCCAATATCTTGTACTGCTTTACAATAGCATCTTCAATGCTAGATTCAGTACTGGTTCCTATTTTGTTTTTTACATATACCCCTTAACCTATATTTCGCACAATAGGTCTGCCTAATATTTTTCTTTTTTGCTTATATCTCCTATATCTAATGTCTACAATGATCTCTCTTA
The DNA here is from genome assembly GCF_030272615.1 of Cryptomeria japonica. Taxonomy (NCBI): domain Eukaryota; kingdom Viridiplantae; phylum Streptophyta; class Pinopsida; order Cupressales; family Cupressaceae; genus Cryptomeria; species Cryptomeria japonica. The sequence continues at coordinate 311,376,415 of NC_081408.1, forward strand.
TATATAAGAGTCATTTTACAATTTGCCAAGTCGGCTTACACATTTTTACAATAATAAACAAAATATAATATAACAAGATCCCGTCAGCCTCTGTGCTGGTATACTTCCTTTCTTCTGTGTCGGTGCCAGTGTCCTGAGTGCCGATGTAGAGTGTGATCTGCTGATGCTGTTATAATGCCTTTGTCGGTGCCATAAGATTGCAAGGTTGCCATCAATGACAAAACCTTCAATCACATACAATGTCTCATTGGAGTGTGCATATGCCAACAATCTCCCCCTTTGGCATTGATGGCAACACTCATGAGAAATTTCAAAAAAAAAAAATGATCCAAAAAATGTGAAGTCCAAAAATGTTACCAAAAATGTGTGACTCCCCCTGAGCATATGATTCCTATGATTTGAATTTTCTCATCCCACTACTCCCCCTTTGGCATCAATGACAAAGGTTGTCAAGATGTCAGTAGAGTTTGTAGTTTCAACCTTGTAATTGGGTAGTTACAATTTGAAAAAAGATCTCCCAAAATCAAGTTTGTACTGTCCATAAACTTTTTGCTATCCTTTATTGTTGTCTCTGTTCTCTTCACCGTACTGGTGAGATGCTACAAATGCTCTGCCATTGTTTTGCTTCCCTATATTAGTGCCTCAAATACTTCCTTCCGTAGAGATGCTAGATAGTCCAATCTTGGACTTAGTTTTGATCTCAAATGTTTTGCCTTATTCACTATTCTTTCTTTCTCTCTTTCTAATTTGAGTAGTTCTTCCTCAAAATTTGTTATCTTCTCCTCAGAAATTGATAGTGTATCAAGTGAGTTGACAGAACTATCTGCAAGTTTATTGATCTCATCCTATACCTTGCTCATTTTCTTGTCTATATCTATAGTCAAAAAGTTTGTTTTATAGGTATCTTTGTATAGATTTTTGTACTCTTTCAACAAATTACATAATTCTGGTAGAAGTGTGTCAAAATATCTTTTACACTTCTTTATTTGCTCATCAAAGAATTTCTATTTTTCAACTTCTACTTTATCCTTCACTGACTCTTCTTTTATTTTCTCAATGTTTTCTGAGATATATTTACATAGTGTATCAAGTTGTCCTAAAGAATCTTTATTGTCTATATTACAGTTGGGAGCAATTACCTTCAAAATTCGTATGGTATCATCAATTGCTTTGTAAGCTTGTGAGTTGCAGTCGGTTATTTTCTTGATAGAATCTAGTAGTACCTTAGTCACATTAGTTGATTTGAAACTTGATGATGAATCAACAATCTGAGTACCGGTGGAAGTAACCAAGCTTGTATTGACCTCTGGTAGGTCTGTCTATGTTTGCATTTCTTTAAGCAATGGTTTTTCACTAGTTGCTGGTGGCACTATTTCCTTTTGTACCTGTTCCTATTCTGGAGCCTTTTTCTTTGTTTGTTCCTCTATTTGTTGCATTGCCTCAGTTTGTGTCTAAGTCTCTACCTTTTGTTCTTTATCTTTCATCGGTTTCTCCTGTGAGTTATCAGTTTGCTCAGCTACCGGAGGCTCACTAGCCATATCTATCTTATCTGTTGTATCTTTGTCTACCACTATGTTCATCTTTTGAGTATCAACATCCATAGTATATAAAACTTCAGGATTAGGATTATCATCCTCTACATCCATACTATCAGCTGCTAATTGATCTTTAGTAGTTGTTGATTTTACCGGTGGAGTAATTAAAGGAGATGGGGGTAAGTTGTCTCTAACCTTGATACTAGGTGGTCCACCAACTTTTCCTTTCCCCTTGTCTCTATCTTTCTGATAAAATTTTATGGGTTTGGGGTTCCTGTACTCTTCTTGTTTTTCTTTCACAACTAGGAATATATCCCATCCATTTTCTGTCTCCTTTGTTACCTCATTAACTCTTCCTACCATTAAAGCAGTGTGCCGGTGTGTAGTAGAAAATACTGTCTGGTTGGCTTGAGCAATTAGGTCATCAATTTCTTGGGGAGAGTTTACTGGATATACAGTAAGTAGCTTTTCAATCTTTATTTTCTTATCTAGTTCTATCACTACTTGTCTTCTTGCTTCTAGTCTTTTGAATAGTTTATCAGGAATTTCATTGACTACTTCCATCAAAAATTTCTTGTACATATCCATATGAAATATAACACTATTTTCAAATTGCTCTTTTTCATCAGTTGTTAGAGTGTCATATATTTTCTCTATGTTCTTGAATTTACCTTCCTTTGTGATTTCATTCAGTAGTATATCAAGAGGGGCCAAGTCTTTGTTTGTCCTTTTCTTCTTATTGGGTGTTAGTTTCTTCTTTGGTGTGGCCTTTCTTACCGGAGATCTCACTGCTTGTTGTTTTTGCCTTGTCCTCCTGAGTGAGGGTGTGGTTGCCGGTGAGGGATCTCTTTTTCTTACAACTCTTTTGAAAGTTGCAGGCATGTCACTCTCTAAAGAAGTACCTATCGGTGATAGGTGAGTTTTAGGTTGTGGAGTTGCTAACTCATCTTTTGTTATACTGGTTTTCTTCAGTACATATTCTTTGATGGCTTTTGCTTGTCTGGAACCTTTCCATACAATTGCCTTAACCTTTTTCACTCTTTTCTCTTATTGTATTTGGCTTTCAATGGTTTTTGCACTACCAAATACTTCTTCCTTACGTTCTCTGGGGGCTTCCAGAAGTGCTTTAGCATATGTTTCAACTATGTGATCATTTGTTTCATAGCCCATCTCGGTTACCCAAATTGTCCTTGGGCTGACTGCTTCCATCCAAATTTCATCCTTTTTGATGACAAAGCATATTTCATCTTTGTATTTGTCTACAATCTTCTGTGATAACCTTATTCTTTTCTTCATTTTGGCCTTTAATGCTTGGAAAAAGTCATGAATATTGTTTTCCTTGTTCTCACCCATGTTATTGAATAGTTTTGTTAATTGTTTGCCTATCGGTATATCATATCCAAGTTCTTTGTAACCTATACCAGGAACCTATTTTGTTATGTGTAGCATCAGACATACTAACAGATTTCCAAACCTAAAAGTTCCTTTCTTGTCCTTCTTGGTCTTTCCAAGGTTGTCAATTAATTCATCTTTTAACCACTCACATATGTCAATTTTTGCATTTTCAATGACCATGTCATAAGCACTCTTAATGCATAAGCTTGAAATTGAATTAAGTCTATTTGCATGAGTAGCTTTATATCCTAATATCATGCTGATGAATCTCACATTGATATCTGTTACATCATTAACTCTTAGGGACCTCTTGTCGAATGTTGCACCAGTTAGGTTTATAACTAGGTCATTGGAAACCTTCTTGGTTTTATCTGGCCTTTTACTAGTGGTCGGTAACCCTGTGACAACTTTCACAGCTTCCTTGGTGATCTTGTGGACTACATCCAACCAAAAAAACTCACCATGTACCCTGCTTTAGACTATCCTAATCACATCCTTGGGAAATTTAGGAATGCTAAGGATCTCTGTAAATCCGAGGGTCTCAATGATCTTGTGTTCATCTTTTACATTGCCGGTTTTATCACATATCATAGTTTTAAACATGGTTTTAATTTCTTCATCTCCTAACTCTTCAATGTTTCAGTGGATGTACATTCTGGGGTCTTGAGCATAAACAACTCCCTTAGGAATTTGAGAAAAAGCACCTAAGGTATCATCTTTCTTTGCTACCTCAAGAACTAACTGAAACATGGGCCTAGGTCTTTTTATCACTTCAACAATAGTAGGGTTTGCTATGTATTCAATTGCAGAGGTGGATGCCATGATTAAATACCTTTTACTTCCTTAGGATGGATGATTGTTTGGAGTGTTCTTGCTTCTTGCTCGAAATGCCTTAGCTCAGAGTTTTCATGCTCTTCGTAAATTTGAAATCTCGGTGAAATGAAATGGAGCCAAAACCTTGATTATATAGTGTCTATTTGCTATCTACCACATTAATTGCATGCCAGTTAAGTATTCACTTAACACTGTTTGTCAGTAATAAGTAATTTCCAACTTCATATCTCTAACCGAGGGAATAACAGCACATGTATCAATAGATTGCCAAACCCTCAAGGAAATTTTCTTCAATTTGATGAAGAACTTCCTGCCGGTGGAGCACTGCTCTATCCTTCTGGTGAAGCATCACCCTGTTCTACCAGTGAAGCATTGGTTGGTTCTACCGGTGGAGGAGTATTCCCAATATTTAGATCAGCTTTTCTAATCCATTGTTTTGACAATTCTTGCTTAACCTCTTCAACCTTTTCTTTACCTTTCAAGCTAGAACTTTTGTTTTCTACCAGTGTTTCTTTACTTCTACAGAATTTAGCAATACGCCCAATCTAGTTACATGCATAACAAGTTACATTATTTTTTTGAATAGCTTTCCCATAACCTATGCTGGTTTGTTTTCTACATTGATTAGATAAATGTCCAGATCTTCCACAAATATAAAATCTTACATTCATTTTGCAGTTTTCAGAATTGTGACCTACTTTGTTGCATTTAGAACATTGACCGGTGGGTGTGTTGATATTCTGATAATTTCTAGATCTACATTCATTTGCTCTATGACCATACTTATTACAGTTAAAGCATTTTCCATTGAATTTATAAGCATTAGGTTGTCTTACCGGTTTGCTGTGATCCTGAGTATTTGCAGTATCGGAGCTTTCACCAACTTCAAAGCCAATTCCAAAAGTGTCACTTTTAGGTTTTTGATTCTTCAGCAAGGTGCCAAGTTCCTCTGAGCTTTTCTTGAATTTTTCTTTATGTTGATTTGTAGTTTCTAATTCTCTTTCTAAGACTTCTTTTTGTCTCATCAGTTCATTTGAGTCATTCTGAGTATGCATCAAATCTATCTTTAACATGTTATTTTCATAGCTAAGTCTTGTGTTCTCATTTGCTGCATCACTTAGTCTTCTGGTCAATTCTTCTTCATTCTTCTTTCTATCCTCAATCTCTTTGCAAAATCTCATAGTCATATTTTGCATTTCATTCTTTGTTGTCATGATCTCTTATTTCAACTTTCTTATCATATCATTAAGTGATTCCTTTTCATCATTCTCATTTTGCAATTTTTCACAAAGTGCTCTTATCTTATTTCTTGCAATAGTAAGATTTTCTTGAAGTGCCTGAATGATGTCCTCAGCTGCCCTTAAATCATCTTCTAGTTTGATATTTTTCAATTTTTCTATATTATAGTCTGTAAGAGCTCCTTCTAGTTGCTTCAGCAGATTTTCCATCTTTACCAGTGTCAATATCTTCCTCAAGCTATTAAGATTTTGAAAATAGAGGACCAGGCTCTGATACCAATTGTGAGGGATCCCACAGATAGTGAGAGGGGGGGGGTGAATCAATATCTAACCGGTGAATGGAATTTCTTAACTTAAAACATGCAGAACATAATATAACAGTGTACTGGTATGCAAGAAATAATGCAATAAATAGAATCAAGAACATCCACATGAAAAGAACACCATAACACAAGATTTTAACGAGGAAACCCAGTGTGGGAAAAACCTTGGTGGGATTTGTGACCCACAATATTCACTCACTGGCCAATAAGAGAATATTACTTACAATAGGGGCTTGCACATGTAGGAAGGCCAACTACCTAGAGCTCACTACTCAATGGGAAGTCTCACTGACCTACAATAAGGATTATACAAATCCAATATCTTGTATTGCTTTACAATAGCATCTTCAATGCCAGATTCAGTACTGGTTCCTGTTTTGTTCTTTACATATACCCCTTAACCTATATTTCGCACAATAGGTCTGCTTAATATTTTTCTTTTTTGCTTATATCTCCTATATCTAATGTCTACAATGATCTATCTTATATATAAGAGTCATTTGACGATTTGCCAAGTCGGCTTACACATTTTTACAATAATAAACAAAATATAATATAACAAGATCATGTTGGCCTCTGTGCCAGTATACTTCCTTTCTTCTGTGCTAGTGTCAGTGTCTTGAGTGCTGGTGTAGAGTGTGATCTATTGATGCCGATATAATGCCTTTGCTAGTGCCTTAAGATTGCAAGGTTGCCATCAATGACAAAACCTTCAATCACATAGAATGTCTCATTGGAGTGTGCATATGCCAATAGAATTCAGTGGTGATAGTGGACCAAATTTAGAAAGATGATGTCCTGAGAAGAAATCAAATGAGATTGAGGAGATTTTGGAAAGTAGAGTTGGTAAGAGCACGCAATGCAGATAATACAGAGAATTTCTTATGAAGTGGAAAGACAGACCAGTGGAAGATTCCACTTAGATATCTCAAGATAAGATAGACTATCTTGGTTTTCTTCTAGCCACACCTATGTGAGGGACTTGTTTTTCAAATAACTCTAGATGTCTAATGCAGGAGCATCCATGGTTCATTGGAAATCTTGCATCAACCAAAAATATTTGTTTTTTGTTTCTTCTTTAGTTCAGTTTCTTTGTTTCACTTTGGACACCTCCGAGTTGCTCATTTTTCAATGTCGAGCTCGATTTAGCATGTATACATGTTCTTGTACTTGGATCCTGGATCTCAGATCATTTGGATCTTTTTCCAAAAGGATTTCTCTTCCAGAATGTCTGTCAGTTTTCAGTTTCTAGACCAGTTTGAACCTTAAAGCCTAGATGGTGTTTCCTTACCTTGCAGAGCATCTCCTTTATTTTTGGAGCTATTTGACACATCATACAATATTCCCATATTCTTGCCCAACCTTCCTTTTGGTCTACATCTCATTTTAGTTCCTTTCTAGAGGATTTTCTTCATTCTTGGGGTCGACCTATTTGCATGCCTTGGGGATTGTATTATTTCTCGACTGACCTGAATGTGTTATGGATGCTATATATTGACATATAGATCCTAGATAGTTATTTAGAGATGGTAGATGATGATCAGATAGATATAGATCAAATTTTGAACATCTCTCAGGTTCTGGATTGTATGTTTTGTAATAAGGTTTGTTAGCCTATTTGTAGCCTGGATGTTGCCAACTAGTTGTACTTGAATTCATAATATAATCAAGAATCAATCTGGCATTCTATTTATTATTTGTTGTTGTTATTATTGTGTTGATCTTGTTGTATGATCCAAACAATCCACTTTAAGGACCATCGTGTCATGGTTACATTATTGTTGTGGCAATTCGTGATGCTTGTGGATGTTTATGGATCGTATGCCTTTTGTGTTGGTGGTTTGCATTGATCGTTGTGCTTGTAATTGATTATTTTCTCTGGTATATTTATGTTCTTCATGTTCTTGGCCAACCAGATGCTTGTAGCATGTTGCAGATGTTCATGGCGTAATTTTTGGAGGTGTAACATGTTTGAGGTGAAATATTTGGGTTCGTGCTATGTCTTGACCGATATTTCTTGGTTTGCGTATAATTTTGTTTTGAGTGTGGTTGTATTTTTGTAATTAGGCGATGAGTGTTGAGCCGACCTTATTGATTTCTCCAAGGTTGATGTCATGTATAAATAATTGTAATATCTTTGTATTTTGATATGATGGTGGTAATTGCGAGTGAGTGGATGAGTGTGTATGTGCACTAAATGTAGACAACTTTCGGAGGAAGAGAAGAAGTGTGAAGAAGATACTTGTTTTGTGATTCAAAGGGATTTAACCAAGCATTAAGGAGATGCTATTTCTCAGCTCATGATTTGTAGATGTAATATGTTATTGATGTAGGCAGTGAGCCTCTCTATTTTGGTAGTATGCCTTTTTGTTTTGAGAAGTGAAGTCTAGGTAGTGTTCTTGAATGCATGTGCATTCCCCATTGTAATACTTCTAATAAAGTATACCTCTTTTGTGGGTTCATCCCCACCATGGATTTTCCCTTGACTGGATTTTCCACATTAAAATCTTCAGGTTATGTGTGTTTATGTTGTGTTTCTAATTTATGCCTTCATGTTTTATTATCAAATCTGAGAATAAGTTTAAATTGTGTAAGTTTTTGTGACAACTGATTCATCCCTCCCTCTCAGTTGTCTACCCTATTTCAATAATTTTTATTCCAATATCTGAACTTAATCTCATAAGACAAATGGATTATTTACAAACAGTAGTAGCTTCCATATACTCTACTTCAATAGTGGATAAAGTAATAACAACTTGTCACTTACTCATCTAATATATTGCACCACCAAATAAAGAAAAAGAATAAGCACTGGTGGATCTTCTACTATCAATATCACCTACCCAGTCTAAGTCCACACAACCATGAATATCAGGGGAAATCACTATTAGACACAATCCACCACTGAGAGGGGGTGAATTAGTGGTTCTCAAACTTTTCCCTTTAACTACCCTTATGAAATTATGTTGATTAACAAATCTAGATGAATGCAGACTTACCAATTAGTGAGGAGACTAAACACAAAAGCATACACACAAAGGGACATCACATAACACTTGTATGTACGAGAAAAACCCAAGATGGGTGAAACCTTGGTGAGAAATGTTGTTGGAGTCTATTACTCCAATATAACCTCACAATGAATCTTTGTTACAATGTTTAGGGCACCAACCCAAGGAGAACCAACCCCTAACTTGTTTATGGGATACAACCCAAAGGAGCTACAACCCCTACACCAAGCTACAAATCAGTCACCACAATAAACTTTCAAATAAAAAAGTAATATCCTAGTTACAAAAGAGTTTTGCAACCTCTGCACATAACTTCCTTCTGTCGGTGAGACACCTTCTCTGCTACACCAGTTCACCACTACCGTTCTTTCTCTACTAGTTCTCCTCCTCACTGCTCTGCTTTTTAGTATCCTCTATTGTCTTCCTGCCAGTACAAGCACCTACTTATCTCCTTTAATGCGATCTATCTTCTATACTAGTTTCTCAAACCATACTAGTTAACCCTTTGTTAAACCCTATCACTGGATTAACCTTCACTCCCTCATTCACTATTCTCTTCTACTATTTTCACTCTGACTGATCTACCTCTCTCATGCAACAGTCAATCATTTTGCAACAACTCTATCTTCTCCCATCTAGTAGCACTTACCAATATCTTTGGCTTCCATATTTATAGCCCAGTCTTCCCACGAAAAGCTAATTCAAATCACAGGCGGTTAGGGTTTCCTCATCAACCTTGAGGCAAACCTAATCTAATAACATCTTATCCAATCTTATCACCCAGATAGATGTTTGCACATCACCACCATTGTCGTGCCTTCTTGATCACACCTTCTATCTTTGGAAATCTACTTTTTACCTTGTCAGCTGATTTCTCGATCAATCACCAAGATTGGTCTTGCAGTTTACTTCATCTACCTTGATCTCCTCAATCAGTGTGACCTGGCTCTTTGTTGTCCTCCAAACCTCAAGCCACACACCTCTGTGACACATCCCATGATTTATGGGATCTACCATTAATATCGACTAACTCTACAACAACCTCGTCGGTGCACACTCCATCTACCACTGCATGCAAGTCCACCACCCTAACTCCATGTGGCACCTTTGTCGACCAATTGCCAACTTGGACCTTTGTTTCGGTTCAAACAGGATCATTGATCAAACACTTAATTGGTTCTTCTTATCTGTCTGTTCACTAGCCTTGCCGGTATCTCACACTTTACCAGTTAACCTTCATTTCTGAACTTTGTTGAACTGTTGGTGGAACACCTTAACCAGTTGCCAGGCATGTCTATGCATAGCATGCTCATTCTCATCAGTTGGAAACTCATCTATATCTGCACGTTGTCCATATTATCAATGGAATTACATACTAGTAAACACTTTTGATGACACCATGTCATCAACTTTCAACAAACTCCATCATCAATTTGGCCATTTCCCTCTGATTGCATTTACTCAGCCTTGCCTTCTTCCTAATTAACTTGGACCATATCTCAACCGATTTGTCAAAGTAACAAACCCATCACTCTTCGTCTATACTGACAACTCATCATTCTTTCTTTCTTGGTCCAGTGCATATTTTTTATCTCATGTAATTGAGGCATCCCTTCGATTCACCAGTAGATCCGGTGTCAGTCTTCAAACAACTGCCTTTACCTCTTCTTCCTTATCTCATAGAATTATGATGCATACTATGCATAATAGGAGATAAGCTCCACTTACCTATGGAGTGATACCTTGTCATCTGCATCCTGCAATGCACTCATGTGACTTTCCTATTTGTGCAGCACATCTTCAAACAGGCATATGTGACCAGGTGTGAGCACACTCACTGTCAGTCATCTCTTCACATGGTGACTATATCTTCATCCGGTGCAAGTCCCGTTGTTCTACAACCACACAACATACCAATGACCTGTTCATCCTTCTCCTCAAGTGTTGATGTGATTTAGGTAACATTATGCCTCTTCATCACAAACAACATCCAAGCATCCTGCTCATTGTCAACACTTCACTTACCAGCTGACATACTCTCCTTACCAATGATACACTATATTGACAATTTGTCCATTTCATGCACAGAAGTCAAACACTAACTTGTGTATAGGTGACTCCAGTGGTCATTCATCTAAATGATACTCTCTTCCTTACCTTACCGGTGTTTTGCAACGCAAGGTGATATCAAATATATTTCATCCTCTACTCCTCCATGACAGTATTGCACAAATATCTCTTATATTGGTAGTCATCCTATACTAGTTGACATCAATGACAACACAATTCCAACAATCTCCCCCTTTTGCATTGATGTCAACTCATGTAGTATCTGACATACTACATAATCTCTCTCCCCCTTTGTATGATCCAATGAATTCTCACTCATGCAGTATGCAGTATACTACAAAATATTTCTCCCCCTTTGACAACAATGGCAAAGGGCACTATCAGGATATCATTCCTCCTTGTATTTACCAGTCATTGACAAAATTATTTCTCCCCATTTATCTTCATTGGATGCATCTCCTCCTTTGATGCCACTTGTTACATTTTCTCCAATTACAACACTTGAGATGGAGAACTCAACCATCAATTGACACCAATTGAGTAAGAAAATATGATACTATTTGTTAAAAACCATTGCAGAAGGATGTGTTAGTGAATAGTACTCTCCTATCGGTCAAACAACATCACTTCCTATTTGATCCCAAATTTCTTTAGAAACAAATGTGATTGTACTATCAACACAACCAACCAAATGACAAGTAGTTACCCATAACCATTAAATTATCGTGGGTAATCCTACTACAATTTCTATCATCTATAGTTTGGGCAGTCAGTACACTTACACATTCAAGCATGTCAGCTCAACATCATAAGCACTTGAACTCCCCCTGAGTTATACATGTCAGGTCCTCATCTTTGGTAAGGTCCAATACTAGTTGAACTATACATATGTGATCATCTGATCATCTTTAGCTCTGTCATATCCAGCACAACCTATGACATGATCTTGGATGTATGCAATGCTATACAAAGTCATTATCATGCCAAGAGTTAAAACAATTAGCCCAAAAACATGCATGGCTGCATGATCATCAACAGGGCCATCATATGTCTTTTAGGTGTTTTCCAATACCATCTAAGACATAAACTCCACATTCCATGCTACCGGGGCTATTGCAATGATCTTCAACCTCATTGTCCTACATAACCTGTAAGTACATGTTAGCATTCATGCCGGTAATATCTTGCACATATCAGTTTTCTGTACCGGTCCATTATCACTAGCGGAGCACCTTCTTGTGACTCTTGACATTTTGTCTCACCTTGTATCTAATTCCAATTGTTATCTTGTCATTCATTGACACCATAGTAGTGATCCAAATCTGATCTATAGGTGTGTAGTCAAAGCAGCCATTACACACACTTATCTTCTCATTTCCATCCTTCATACTGGTAGCATCTTGTTCTTCCAAGTGTCCTTTACTAAGGGGGTGAAAGATCTAGTTCAATATACTACTCCCCATGAGGTCCAAAATCTCCTTTAGGACTTAGGAGATATCACCTATGCATTGAATGCACAATACCGGTCCATGGTCTTCTTCCTCCATACCTGCTTGATCTCATTCTTCTTCCCATTTTTCAATCTTGGGAGCAGGTATTTCCTTTTTATGTTGAAGGGTCTTTCCATTTCCTGATTCTGCCTCATAGCTGGAAGTAGTTCTATAGTAGCACACAACATCCATCCCAACTTCACGATTAGAGAATCTCTTGACATACCGATTTGATCCTCTTATTTTGGTCATGTTGTTGTGACTAGCAACTGAAACTGATGGACCTCTTGCTTCTGCAAGGACATTTCTCCTTTGGTTCCATGCAGGCCTCTGACTTCCATATGCCCTAGATCCATTTCTTTATGGGCCATAGTTACTATATTGGCCTCCATATGACTGCAAGTTCTTCTTCCTACATCCAAACTCTCTATGGCCAACTCTATTGCAATTATAACAAATAATATTTGCATGAGTAGGAGAGGGGACATGCATGTATCTACTCCTAGATATATTTTTCTCATATGCATGAAATCTATGAGATCTTAGATTATTCCTTCTAGATCCCTTTCTACATTATTCTTCCCTATGACCATGACCATTACATGCAAAGCAATAACCAAAGAAGGATGGCATATGACTTACAAATTTATTTAGCCATGCATGGGGAGATCTTACCGGTCTGGTATCTCCATTTCTCCTTATTTGAGGATGGATCCTAGGTTGTCCATTATTTGCATTTCCTCCATCTGATTTCTTCTTCTCCCACACCTATCTTTTCCTATGGGTGGTAGCTCTCCTTTTTCCTCTACCGGTAAGAGGTTCTCTTCATTGTCTTCTCATGTTTCTTCTTCCAGTGAAGTTGTCTTCTCCCATCTTCCCTTTACCTTTGGGATCTACATTGTTCCTCCTCCTTGCAACACCAGTCTTCATTCTTGTCTACAAGTCTTAACCAATTTTATTTAAGTCAACCTTCTTCCAGTGAGCATTTCTAATAGTGAAGGTCCATCTCTTGTTTTCTTGATTTGAGGAGAAACAAAATATCATTGTGGAGGACATTCTAGATAGTGGAGCATTCACCGACACCACTTCCTAAACCTTCAGTGTCCTTGGAATGCTTTTGCTTCTTCAACATATTGTCCAAGGCATCATTGTTGCTATCAAACCAGATCCTTACTTTGAGGTCATCCTAACATTTTTCAAGGTCATTTCAGAGAATCTCCACTTCTCCAAGAAGCTACTAATATTCTTCTTTTTTTACATCTAGCCTAGATTCTAGATCTTCACAACAGCACTCCTTGGTACCTTCTTCTTGAGACTTCAACTCTTAGATACATTTCTAAGATTTTTCAAGGCATTTTATCAACCAGTTCTGCTCCACAATAGCAACATTCTTGAATAACTTGTATTCATTCCTTATCCTTCTGAGTTCTTCTAGTGCATTTACAAGCTCTCCTTCAAGATCAATTTCTGCCTCATCCTCTTCTTCACCTTCACTATCAAATAGATCTTGCAGGCTAGATATATCTACCTTATCTCCTTCTTCTTCATCATTACTACCAAATAAATCATATCAGTGGGATTCATCTACATTATCCTATTTTGATGGGTGATACTCAATATCTGTCTCATGGGCCATGAAGAGATGAGTCTCCTCATGATCATTTCTACTACAACAATCTGATTTGCCTCTGTCATCTATACATGTTTCTATTGCATTGTTCTGCTCACTCTCACAAACTAATCCAGTGGTGTAGGGTTCATTTCCATAGAGCTTCTTTAGTCTATCCCATAGACTCTTTGCTGATTTGTACTTATCCACCGGTGAGCCCACTAAATATAGCCTTCATGGCTTCTTCATTACACATGCATCTTCTTTCTTCTTCAGAGATGGTGGGAGGACAAACATTCCTAGGGAGACAATTAACAACTAACACCCATACATCAAACCCTAGAGAGGACAAGTAGACTTCCATTCTACAACTCCAAATAGAATAGTTTGAACCACCAAAAACTAGAGCAGGGCTTGACACTAAACAGACCATTGTGCCCTTAAGACAGAATCTACCCAAGCAAGAGAAAGCTTGATAAATAGGGTACCTAGGCTTTGATACCAATTGTTAGACACAATGCACCACTGAGAGGCAGGTGAATCAGTGGTTCTCAAAATTTTCCCTTTAACTATCCTTATGAAAGTATGTCGATTAATAGATCTAGTTGAATGTAGATTTATTGATTAGTGAAGAGACTAAACACAAAAGCATTCATGCAAAGGGACATCACATAACACCAGTATGTACAAGGAAAACCCAAGATGGGAAAAACCTCAGCGAGCAATGTTGCTGGAGTCTAGTGCTCCGATCCAGTCTCGCAATGAATCTCTGTTACAATGTTTAGGGCACCAACCCAAGCAACACCAACCCAAGGAGCACCAACCCATAACTTTTTTATGGGCTACAACCCTTACACTGAGCTGCAACTTAGTCACCATAATGAACATTCAAATACAAAAGTAATATCTTGGTTACAAAAGAGTTTTGCAACCTCTGCACATAACTTCCTTCTACCAGTGAGACACCTTCTGTGCTACACCAGTTCACCACTACCTTTCTTCTTGCTCTACTAGTTCTCCTCCTCATTTCTTTGCATTTTAGTATCCTCTATTGTCTTCATGCCAGTACAAGCACGTATCAGTTATCTCCTCTGATGCAATCTAGATTCTATACTAGTTGCTTAAACCATACTAGGTAACCCTCTATTAAATCCTATCACTGGTTTAACCTTAATTCCCTTAGTCAGTGTTCTCTTCCACTATTTTCACTCTTACTGATCTAACTCTCTCATGTAGCACTCAATCACTCCACAACAGATCTATCTTCTCCCATCCAACAAAACTTAACAATATCTTTGGCTTCCATATTTATAGCCCAGTCTTCCTGCCAAAGCCCAATTCAAATCACGAGTGGTTAGGGTTTCCTCATCAACCTCGAGGAAAACCAAATCCAATAAGATCATATCTAATCTAATTACCCAGATAGCTGTTTGCACATCACTACCATTGTCATGCCTTCTTGAGCACACCTTCTATCTTTGGAAATCTTCTTTTTACCCTATTAGCTGATTTCTTGATTGATCAACAAAATTGGTCTTGTAGTTTACTTCATCTACCTCCATCTCCTCAATCAGTCTGAGTTGGCTCTGTATTGTCCTCCAGACCTCAAGCCACACACCTCTATGACACATCCCATGATTTATGGGATCTACCATTAATATTGACCAACTTTTCAACAACCTCGTCGGTGAACACTCCATCTACTGCTGCATGCAAGTCCTCCACCTTGACTCCATGTGGCACCTTTGTCAACTACCTTCCAGCTTGGACCTTTGTGTCAATTCAAACAGGATCACCGACCAAACACTCAACTAGTTCTTCTTTTCTGTCGGTTCACTAACCCTGTCGATATCTCACACTTTACCGGTTAACCTTCATGTCTGCACTTTGCTGAACTATCGATGGAACACCTTAACCGGTCGCCAGACATGTCTATCCATAGCATGCTCATATCATTAGTTGGGAAGTCATCTGTATCTGCACCTTATCCATATTACCAGTGGACTTACACACTGGTAAATACTTTTGATGACACCATGTCATCAACCTTCAACAGACTCCATCTTCAATCCAACTATTTTCCTCTAACTACATTTTCTCAACCTTGCCTTCTTCCTGATCAGTTCGGACCATATCTCAACCATTTTGTTAGAGTGACAAACCCATCACTCTTCCTCTCTACTGGCAACTCAACATGCCTTCTATGTCGATCCAGTATGTATTTCTGATCTCATGTACTTGAGGCATCCCTTCGATTCACTGGTAGATCTAGTGTCAACCTTCAAACATGTGCCTTTACCTCTTCTTCCTCATCTCACAGAATTATGATGCATACTATGCATAATAGGAGATAAGCTCCACTTAGCGGTGGAGTGATACCTTGTCATATACATCCTACAATGCACTCATGTGACTTCCTTGTTTGTGCAACAATCTTCAAACATGCACATGTGACTAGGTGTGAGAATATTCACTGTCAGTCATCTCTTCACATGGTGACTGCATCTTCATTCAGTGGGAGTCTTGTTGTTCTACAACCACACAACATACTGGTGACGTGCTCATCCTTCTCCTCCAATGTTGATGTGATTTAGGTAACATTCTGCCTCTTCATCACAAACAACATCCAAGCATCCTTCTCATTGTGAACACTTCACTTACTAGTTGACATACTATCCTTACTGATGATACACTATACTGGTAACCTATCTATTTCATCCACACGAGTCAAACACTATCTTGTGTACTAGTGACTCCAGTGATCCTTCATCTTATGACATTCTCTTCCTTACCTTACCAGTGTTCTCTAACACAAGGTGATATCAAAGATATCTCATCTTGTACTCCTCCATGATAGTTTTGCACAAATATCTCTTATATCGGTAGTCATCCTATATCGATTGACATCAATGATAACACAATGCCAACAATCACATATCCTACCAAATTAACATGATAACTCAGAGAGTAGTATGAGGTACCCTTCAAAGATCTAAAGACTATTTTAACTACATCTCAATTAATTGTACCAGGATTAGACATATATCTAGAAATAACTCCCACTAATTGGACAATGTCTAGTCCAATGTATACCATAGTATACACCAAAATTCCAACCGCACTTTGGTAAGGAACTCTTCTCATGTCTTCAATATCTGATGGGGATGTAGGACAATCTAAAATAGATAACTTTGTTCCAACTGTAAAAGGAACACATAGTGGTCTACTATCTTGCATGTTGAACCTTCATAAAATTAAATTCACATACTTACTTTGGCCTAGCCAAGGCTTTCGGTTTACTCTATCTCTTCTAATCTCTATCATAATAATGTATTTTGCTGCACCAAGATCTTTCATTTCAAATTTAGCAGCAAGTTGATACTTTAGTTTTGAAATCATACCTTTCCCTTTACAAATGAATAACATATCATCAACATATCATGCAATTTTCATGTAATGATCACCATCGAATTTACAATAAAAATAGTGTTTTGCTTTAGAATTCTCAAATCCTAGAATCAACACACACATATCAAATTTTTTATACTTTATAATAGGACTTTGTTTGAGCACATAAAAATGATTCTTTAATTTATAGACCAAATTACTTTTACCTTTTACCACATTGTGCTCTGGTT
The DNA here is from genome assembly GCF_030272615.1 of Cryptomeria japonica. Lineage (NCBI taxonomy): Eukaryota > Viridiplantae > Streptophyta > Pinopsida > Cupressales > Cupressaceae > Cryptomeria > Cryptomeria japonica. Next base: position 311,393,558 of record NC_081408.1, read on the forward strand.
GTGTCATATAAATTTCCTCCTCCAAATTAACATGAAGGAAAGTAGTTTTCACATCCATTTTCTCAACCTCTGAATAATAAGCAACAACTATGTCAACTTGAATTTCATCCTCAGAATGCTACCTGCAACATGTTAGTCTCACAAAATACCAATAGAAATGCTATAAAAAATCCAAACTCAACCAATGAAACTACATGAAATACATATGAAATAAAAATACTAATATTACCTTCATGGTTTATGTCTCATTGTGTCCTAACTCCACTATTCCTAGTTGCAGATGGTATGCTCTCAGACAAGCACTAATAGCTTCCAAGATGGCATATGAAGAATGGACTGATAACTGATAGTTCACAAATGCTATGATATGCAATGCTAAATGATTATGCTAAAATGATTATGTTAAATGATTATGCTATTTTCTTCAAGATTAAAACTCATGGATGCATAAGTTTTACAAATGATTGGCTTGCAAATTCACTTGAAGTCTAACTCTCTCTCAACTAAAACTCTTGATTTTATAGATCTTGAGAGGACAAGATGATGTGGCCCTGATCAACAGTCATGATCAGATCTATAGATTTAGATGGTTATGAGAAAAGGTGAAAGTTGAGAGAAAGGGGGAAGGAGAAGACAAGTGTCACTCATCTCACCTTGAATAGGTTGCTGACTGAGGGAATCTAGGGATGGTTGGAAAAAATTAGGCATGAGAGGACAAGTGGACTCAAGTCCTTCCTAAGATGTAGGGATGTTGGAGAGAATATAGAAGAAGGTTATGAAATATGTGTACGTACACAATATTTCATTAAATTTGGAGGCTGAAGATAAATGATGAATTAATATTTAAGAAATATTAATTTCCTTAACCACATGTTTGATGAGTTGGCAAAGGAAAGATGAAGTGGAGATGGAAGGTGAGTTGGAAAAGGGGGATTAAATAATTTAAGAAATTATTTAATATTTGAGGCTATAAGATAGGAGAATAATCATTAAATATAAGATATTTATTTGATTGAAGGAGATAATTAAATATTAGATATTTAATTAATTAAAGGAATGAGATAGATGAATTAATTAAGAAAATATTTCAATTAAATTAATTAATAGAAAGACACGAAATGAATTAAATAAATTATTCTTTTCAAATTAACTATTTAATAGAAGAATAAACATTAAATAAATATAAAATATTTATTTAATCACTCATAGCCATTTTTATGTGTATACATTTTGCCCCTCTTTGAAATGATGTTGAGACAACATTTTTTAAAAGATTAAATCAAGTCTCGATAGTGTGCCTGATGGAGATAAAAATCCCGATTATGTGCCCTAGATACTGATTTTTGGATATTGATTTGATGATGATGCCCCCTCGAGAGATCATTTATGCATTAAAGGCATGGATGATCTCTCGATAGAAGAAGGTTATATGAAAGATAGATGAGTGAATAGATTGCAGATTGATTGGATTGAGATCAAGTCTAGTTTCAGGAAGGACGCATCTCGTATAAGACAAAAGATGATCAAAATGTCTTGTTTCACGAAAGATGTATCCTATATAAGACATGATAGATGATCAAAACATCTGGTTTCAGGAAAGATATATCCTATGAAAGACATAATAGATGATTAAATCATCTGGTTTCAGGAAAGATATATCTTGTATAAGACTTGATAGATGATAGTTGAATGAATGATGAAGATATTAAAGTGAAGAATTATTCCATTAGATGATGATGCTGGTGTAGATGCTACAGGTGATCTAGGTGTTAGACCCACAGGCTCGAGAGGCAGTCATGATTCTTAACTTGATTTGTATTGATGGGACTTTATACATTATTGATCCGATATCATTGTATACTTGGACTTTTTATTGTTTTATGATGATATATATGTAGACATGGACCCTATATGAGGATCTTTTATTATGCATGTTATTCTATATGATGGTGATCTATATGCATTGATTACATGGATGATATTATGATGATCTTTTCTTTTCTTTTATTATGATGATGATGATCTTCTATATGATGATGCAATAATAAATGTTTTTGATTTTTAATGATTTTGATGACCTTGGATGCAACTGAAAATGATTACTAACTTAAATGATGCAAATTCAATGATCTATATGGGAATTCAAATGAATTATTATGCAAAATGTTTTTTATTTTTTATATGTAATGCTTATAATGATTATGAATCTACGTGCAAAGATGCAACTAAATGATCTTAATGAACTTTCATGATAATGCAAATAATAATGATGATACACTACATAATTAATGAAAAGAACTTAATTGAATGCAAACTAATGCAATGATTTAAATGCAACTAAATGAAATGGATGATGATTAAAATGATTCTAAAGATCAATCCACCTATAATGATCAAATGATTTTTTAAAAAAAAAATTCCAAGTATACTCACTTTATTTATGATCGTTGATCGGTGAATGAAATGAAATGCTTATAATGCAAATGGATAATGAACTAATCTAAAATAATCTAACTAAAAATTATACTACCATTCTTCATATGTTTGTCTTGTAACAGTGCTTGATTTCATCATTGAGATTTTAAAATGTTGTAAGAAAATACAAGCAACTTGACATAACTATTCAAGATGACCTAAGTATTTCTTACAATGGATTTTGATATAGCAAATTAATACAAGAAACTTGATAAAATGAATCAAGTTGACCTAAGTATTGCTTGCAAAATAGACAAGGATTATCTCCTTTCATGCATGACTTGGAATGTCCTCAATCTTTTGCCGATGATATCCTGAGACAAGTACATACCTTAATAAGAGATAAACCACAAAAAGTAATCAAAGAAAAATAATCATGCCTCATCATAGCTTCTCTAGTCATGGACATCCTTGAGTTGCATAGAGTACATGATTAGCAATAAAATCAAGATATAAACACTGAATCTTGTATGTCATTCATGTGTTCTTATGGTCATTAACTGATATAATCATCTTGATGAATGATCTTTGATAATCCTTTATTACTTACTGGTTGATTCTTCAGTTTCAAAGTTTCATGATTTAGTTGTTGATGAAATTCCTTGATCTTCATTTCTTTGTTTCTCGTTATCTATTTCAAAACCCTAGGTGTTTTTGGTTTTTCTAAGTTTTTCAAATGTTTTGGATTTTCAAAGATTCAAAAGATCACCTTTGCAAAAGGAATTAGGATTTTGCCCCCAGCGGAAATAAAAATTTATTATGGATATATGAATTGATCAAGATCCAAACCATGGTGGGATACAAATGCAGATTGATTGATTCTGATAAGATCTAAGATAGTGACTATGACAAGTGTGTCAAAGATTGATAATTGTTGGTAAGTTGCATATTTCCTAAGAAATGGTTCAAAGCAATAGATGTGAAAGATGGAATGGATAAGTTAAGATAGATGGAAGTAATAGATGCGATATAATTTGAGTGAATAGGTGCACAAAGAAATCTCATAGATGGAAGAACTCACTTTTTAGATAGCGCCTATTTACCAAGTTTTCACCATCTAAATTTATTGGATTTTTCTCTCTTTTCTCTCTCTTTTTTTTTTTTTGTTTTATGTTATTTAGGGATTTTCTGCCTTTCTAATTTTTACTGATTTCTTCAGGACTTTATATGCTTTTTATTGATTTTTTCTAGGACTTTATATCTCAAGCATAGAATTTATTGAGATGTAAAGAATTGATAGGTTCATCAAACCAATCACCTTCAGGGGTAGATAACTTGTATGCTCCTGATCCATATGCTACTACTATGATAAAAGGTCCTAGCCAATTTGGTTCAAATTTTCCCTTCTTTTCTCGGTCTTGCTGATTTCTTGGATTCTCCCTTAGAACTATATCTCCTATCTAAAAAATGTGTGGCTTGACTATGTGGTTATAACATCTTGCCATTGTTTGTTGATATAATTTCAAATGATCTATTGCATTTTTTTGACGTTCCTGAATCAGTTCAAGTTCCTAGAGTCAACAGACTCATTCTTCTTCTTCTGGTATAAGACCTTGATGTCATTGCCCCAATTGGAGTGCGGATGTTGGTTCGGTATGCCCACAGAGCAAGATTTAGCTGAATGTGCCAATCTTTTCCAGCTTCATTGACTGTTTTCTTTAAAAAATTTAAGATATTTTTATTTGATGCCTCAACTTGACCATTTCCCTATGGATAATATGGAGTAGAAAACCTATGTTGGATATGAAATTATTCACATAGCTCCTTCACATCTTGATTTTTGAATGGTCTTCCATTATCAATGATAATGGTCATAGGAACTCCATAGAGATAGATTATATAATTCAAAATAAATGATGATATTTGTTTTCCTGTCACTGTTGTTAGAGGCACTGCTTCAATCCACTTAGTGAAATATTTAGTAGCAGTCAGAATAAAGTTATGTCCATTAGAAGATGAGGGATTTATCTTTCCTACCAAATCAAGACCCCATTGAGAAAATGGCCATGATCTTGTCATAGGATATAATTCTTGTGTTGGTGCATGAATGAGATTCCCATGGATCTGACATTGTTTGCATTTCCTAGCATATGTGAATGAATCTCTCTCCATAGTAGGACAATAGTAACCCATATGAAGAATTTTCTTAGCCAGTGTTAAGCCACTTGAGCATGTGCCACAAATACTTGCATGAACTTCATTAAGAACTTTCTTAGATATTCTTGTTCAAGACATCTCAACAAAGTACCATATAGACCACACCTATATAGGATATCTACAATAATAGTATAGCGAGAGGAGTGACAAATAAAATTCATTTTCTGATTGCGAGATAGGTCAAGAGGAAGGATATTCTCTTTTAAGTACTAATAAGTTTGACCGTATAAGGATTGAATGGTTCCTGATATATGGAAAATTTGGTAGATATGTTGGGATAGAATGGTAGAGGTTAAGATATCTTCCATGAAAAATTTGTAATGATGTTGATTCTCTTTATTTTGCAAGAGAGATTCTATTATAGCCATTGCATCTGCTACTTTATTCTCATTTCTTGGAATCTGGGTGAATGATATTTCTTTAAAATGTTCTTTAAACTCCTCTACTAGTAGTTTGTAGGGCAAGAGTTTATCATCCTTAGTTTGACAATCATCATTTTTTTGGTTGATGATAAGTTGTGAATCACCATATACATGTAATTCTTTGACATTCCATTCAATGGCCATTTTGATCCCAATAGCCAATGCTTCATATTTTGTAGTATTGTTTGTGCATGGAAACCACAATCTATATGATTTCAGAATTGTGTGTCCCTAAGGTATGATGAAAAATATTCCTGCACCTGATCCATATTGTGTATAAGAACCATCAAAGTACAATTCCCAAAAGTTTGTACTTACTGTCAGAATGTCTGCATCAGGAAATTCAATGTGCAATGGTATGTCATTTTGTAAAGGAGCTTCAACCAATTGATCATCAATGACCTATCCCTTGATAGATTTTTGGTCAACATACTCTATATCAAATTCACTCAGTATCATAACCCATTTGGCTAGTCTTCCTATCAATGTTGACTTTCTCAACAAATACTTTAGTGGATATATCTTTGATATTAGTTTCACATAATGAATCAACATATAATGTCACAGCTTCTGAGTTGCAAATACAACTGCTAGACATGTCTTCTCTATTGAGGAATAATTTAATTCATATCCAACAAGTGTTCTACTGATATAATACATTGCTCTTTCTTTTCCTTCTTCATCATGTTGAGCTAAGAGAGCTCCTAATGATACATTTGTCATTGAGATATAGAACAACAATGGTTTCCCTTTGGTTAGTGATACCAGTACTGGAGGATTCATGAGATATTCTTTAATTTTCATAAAAGCTTCTTCACATATTTGATCCCATTTGAATGGAATATTCTTTTGTCAAAGATGGGTGAATGGATGACATTTATCTGCTAACTGAGAGATAAATCTCCTGATTGATTGCAATCTTCTTTGTAAAGATTACAATTGACTTATGTTCTTAGGTGATTCCATCTCCATGATGGCTTTGACCTTTTCAGGATCTACTTCAATTCCACGAGCTGATATAATGTACCCAAGAAGTTTTCCAGAGGTTACTCCAAATGCACATTTCTTTGGATTTAATCTCAACTGATATCTTTCCATCCTGTCAAAAATATTTCTTAAGATATTTAAATGTTCTTGCCTTGTATGAGATTTTGCAAGTATATCATCTACATAATCTTCCATAAATGTATGCATCATGCTATGGAAAATTGTCGTCATAGCCCTTTGATAAGTCGCTCCTGCATTCTTAAGCCCAAATGGCATAACATTCAAACAATACGTTCCCCATGTACAAGTGAAAGTTGTCTTTTCTTGATCTTCAGGTGCAATTCTTATTTGATTACATCCCGAAAAGCCATCCATTAATGAAAACATCTCATGTCTTGCTGATAAGTCCACAATTATATCAATGTTTGGTAGCGGGAAATCATCTTTTGGACATGCTTTATTGAGATCTCTGAAATCTCTACAGACTCTTATGCTTTTATCTCACTTTGACATTGGTACAATACTTGAAACCCATTCTAGATAAGCAACAAGTCTTATAAAACCCACATCTAATAGTTTCTTCAGCTTGGTTTTTACAAGAAGAGTAATGTGTGGATGCATCTTTCTTAGCTTTTACTTAACTAGTTTTGCTTTTAAATCCACATTAAGATGATGCATGATAAGATTTGGATTAAGTCCTAGCATGTCTACATAGGACCAATTTTATTTGTCTTTGCTTAAAGAATTCCATATATTATTCCCTTTCTTCATCTAATAATGAGGCAGCATAATGAAGTATTTTAGGGTCCTTTGATGTACCAATGTTTACTACTTTTGTTGGTTCTATCAGGATAGCAGATCTCTCCTAAAACTATGTAGGAATAATGTCAAAATTTCCATCTTTGGGCACCTCAAAGAGGTTTCACCATTAGATACATCCTTTATTTTCCCTTTTGATTGATCTAATGCTGTCATGAAATGGTTTTCAACAATATGTCTCTTTCCTTGTTTTTTTCAATTTTGCGACTAGAAAGTTTGGCATTCTCCTGACTATGACAAACGTTACTTGATTCTATAATGGAAGATATCTTAGGTGTTATGAGTTCAATAACATTAAGATACATTGCTAAGTCATGATCATTAGAAAAGACATCTAATTCAGGGTTTTCTAAATTATCCCAATCAATTAGTTCAGGATGAAGAAGGGGTAAGTCGTAATCACTATCATCATTAGGTGATTCAAAGTTCATGACATAATGATCATAATTTGTCATAGAGTAGGTAATGTCATAGATTGAATGATTTTGAGAATTTTCTCTCCCAAGCGTCTCCTAATTATTTCTAACAAAATTAGTATTAGTATTTTGTGGTTCACACTCAAATGGTTCTTCAACTAACATTTGTCCCTTAAACGAATGGATTATATCAACACACACATCTTTAATACTGCAAATTCCTTCTTGATTATTTTCAAAGACTTCATTTGCATTTTGGAGTTGACAAACTTGTGTACATGATAAAGAGGATTCTTTTGCTAGATTTTGTCTCCTTTCAAACTCAACTTCTTCTAGACTAATAGTCAATCCTACTTGACTATTTCTTAATTCTTCTATGGTTCTGCCTCATCTTGATACATTTGTTCCTCATTTGATGAAAATCTTATATTTCCAAATGCTTGATCTATCCATGTTTCTACTTCTTGTGGCATTACTAATTTGTCTTTGTCATTCCCTTTCCTTTGTTGTTTTGCATACATCTCTTTTCTCTAAATTCTCAGTTCTTCTCATCTTCTTTCTAACTCCATATTTTGTTTTGTATTAAATAAGTCTTCATCTATAATAGTTGTTTGTTCTTCATTGTTTTATTTACTTGATGTACTAGATAAGACATCTAGACCCCATTCATACTCATTGAATTTGTATTTGAACTATGGCTATACCATACATGGATGTTACATGGTGCAAAAATTTCCTTGATTTCTGTCATCTCTATTTTTACTGCTTCATGAATATCTTGTTCAGATTCTGCATTTGCTTATATTTATTGAACTTGTTGACAAGATTCTTCTTTTCCTTTGATGGTAATCTCTTCTTCTTGCTTCTCATGTTCTTCTTGTTTATTTTGTTCATTGGATACTATTTCTACTGCTTGATATAATTTTTTTTGCCAATTTTCTTCTTTAGAGAGTGATTTCTTTCTCCACTTTGATTGTTGATAATTATGGTGTATTTTATTTGACTTTAGATATCCCAGTCCTGACTTATCTTCTTTAGATTGTGAGTGGGGACAAATTGGTTCTGAAATACATTGATGTCATTTACCAATTGGTCCTTTTCCTTCATATCCCATTTTTTGTGTGATTTCATAACCTTTGCTATATTGTTTTATGGGAATATTGACTTCTGCAGCTATTGCTATAGTTTCATTTTCATCCTTGTACAACCAACCAAGAATGTCTTTGTCTTCATTTTCTTCTTCAAGAGTTCTAGCTCTAACAAATGTTCCTTTAAACATATCTTTTGATCTTTCTGATGTCTTTAATTTTTTATCTATAGGCTTTCCATATGACTTAGGGGAAAGTGGAAAATTATGCAAAGAATATTTTCCCATTCCTTCATCATTTAATTTGAGCTTTTTCTCAATGGTTTCCCATAACTTTTCTTGAATTTCTTTTATAGGATATATTGATTCTCTGTTATGTGGAACTCTTATATCTTGTGTTGGCTTCAAATTATTGCAATATTAACTAGAATCTGCAATTATAGTGATCTCTTGTCCTTCATGAGGAAATTTTACACATTGATGATATGTAGAAGGAACTGCTTGCATATTGTGAATCCATGGTCTTCCTAGAAGAATATTGTAAGAGAGTTCAAATCTAAAACCTAACACAATGTATTCCTTTCCACATGTCCTATTTTGATTGGTAACACAATATTTCCTTTAGAATAACGTTGTGCTTCATCATAAGCTTTAATGGTTATTTTCTTCTTCGGATCCACTGCATTTCTGAATATCCCAAAGCTTTTATCAAACTTAATGCATAAATGTCTAAGCTTGTTCCACCATCTATGAGTATGCATTTGACACGAGTTTTACTAATGGTGACTTCAACATGTAAGGGAGCATTGTGAGGATATTGTAAGGATGTGTCATCATTTCTAGAAAATGATAAGCAATGAGGAGCTATAAGGTGTCCTACCATGTTTTGGAACTGATCTATATCCAATTCTTTTGAAACTATTGTTTCCACTAAAGCTTTGTGCAAAATTTCCTTATGCATAGGTGAAACTTTAAGAAGTTATAGAATTGATATTTGAGTGGGTATTCTTTGTAATTGATCTACTAAATTGTATTGTTGTGAAGTGGATGTTGGGTCTTTTGTTATACCTGGAAAGGTAACCTTTGCTTTGCTTCTTGTAATAACATTGATTGACTCTGAAGATGGATTAGCTTTAACAATGATAACATTTACCATATCATCATATGTATAAGTGTAGTTCACTTTGGATTTTCCTTTGTCATCTTTTAATTGTGATGGTTCACCTTTGTCATAATTTGGAAGTAGAGTTTTGAAAGCTAGGTGTGAATCATTTGTCTTGTGGCTATCCACTGTGATAGTTCCATTATCGATTAGTTCTTGGATAAGGTGTTTCAATCTTTAAAAATGATTTTTTTGGTGTCCTTTATTCCGATGGCAATTGCAAAAATGATTTTTCATTCCACCAATTTGTCTTGACTGGTGGTTCATAACTTCTTTCTTTAGGTAAAAGAATCAATTTGTTAGCAAGCAAAGTTTTTAAAGCTAATTCCAATGGTTCTCCAATGTTCGTGAATTTTCTCCAAGGATTGGAGAAGAAGGACTTGGTCTTATTGTTTTCTTGATTGTTATTGCTTGGGATTTGACTTGATAGACTAAAAATTGGTTGTTGTTGTTTCATGGCACTATTATCGTCATTTCCTCCATTGTTGGCATTCCTATTCAGTGACCAGAACTTGGGTTTGTCATTGTTGTTGTTGTTGTTGTTGTTGTTGATGTTGTTGTTGTAGGAATTATTGTAAATTTTTATCTCTCCTTTCTTTACCATCGCGTTCTCTATTTTCAGACCATTCTCAATCATCTTGGCAAAGGAGGGAGGACATTACATTCTTAGTCGATAACTCATTTCATTGATAAGATTATCAATGAATATGTCCATTTTTTCCTGATCAGGCACATCTCTTGGATACCTATTAAACATGTGTTTCCATCATTGTAAGAAGATCATAAAAGTTTCACCAATCTTTTGTTTAACATTGCCTAAATCCAGCATAGATATCTCATTCCTTATATTGTAGGAGTATTGTGAAATAAATCTATTCACAAGTTCTTTAAAAGATTTGAATCCAAATGGTAATATTGATAACCACTCCATTGATTGTCCATTTAAAATCCTAGGAAAAAGACACATAAGGTAATTTTCATCATGGGCAAATTCCATGCTCATAGTACAAAACTCCCTAAAGTGATCCTGAGGATCGGATTTTCCATCGTATTTGTCATATTTACGGATCTCGTAATGTTGTGGAAATGGTACCATATTCAAATTTTTATTGAAAGGATATGGGCATATATCTTCTAATGAATAATTCTTGGAGCTTGTTCCATTTTGCATATCTTGCATCTGTTGTTGTAGAGTTTGCATTTGTTGGGTAAGGTTTAACAACAAATTATCCATATAATTTCTCTTTATTTCTTCATAAGTTTTTTTATCACTACGCTCTTTTCTTGTATCATCACGTTCTTTTCTCATCTCTTCATGACCTTCTTTGTTTAGATCTTCATTATTTGGATCATCTATGTTTTGGGTGTTACTTGCCTCCGCATCTTGTTTCAAGCTTTCTATGCTAAAGTCTTGTGGTAATTTAGCTCCAGATTTTGCCAACATCAAGAGATATTTCTCTTTTTGTTTTGCCAACAATTTTTCCATTATCCTATCAAATTTGAAATCTTGCTCAAGGTCTCTAATGGTGCTATTGATTGCTTCCTCGTCAACAACGATATATCCAAAAGTTTGGAATATAGGATTACCTTCTTCCTCCAATTTTTTTTGTTGTTTTCTAAGTTGTTCGTATTGGGCTCTAGTCTAAACTAGCATGTGATTATTTCACTTTTTTTTTTGAAATTTCCAAAGGACAAAGTCAATAGGTGATTATTGGTTTAGGAAGATATGCTTTGTTAATTTTACCACTATTGTTTGTTCACTATGATAAAGCATCTCTTTGTTGAAAAGAACATCCTTGCAAAATTTCTCCATCAAACTCTGTACTGCAGCCACGTAAGTAGTGACAAAAACGGTGTAGGAATGTCCTATATTTTAATAAGATCTTGCAATTGATATACAAGAATATTATTATTTTCTGAGTAGCTTTATAACTGGGTTTTCTTTCCTTAAGGTGATACTTAAAATTCCTATAAGCATCTGACAGTTTACAAGTTTGTTTGATTCCAATGTTGGTGCAATTCTGATTTTGATATAACCTAGGTTCAAAATAGGAAATATATATCCAAGATTATGAACATAGGATAAATTGATCAAGCTTTGTGATAAAGGATTTGATTATCCTAATGAGAGATTTGACAATGATGTTGATCTTTTGCACTTAAGATGTTTGAATCGATAGCTTGTTGAATGTTTATGCTTATAGAAACCTTTCGGGAATAGCCTATTGGATTAGTGACCCAGTTGTTGAACTAGTTTGAAAATGTGTGATGGTTTAGAGATAAATATACTCAAGAAGTATTTTGATACTAATGTTTTGACACTTTAGTTTAATCTGGTGTTCAAATGTTGGAAAGCCTTTGTATTACCCTTTTGATCAATTTTTCTGGCAATTGGTTAGATTTTTGCTCACTCGTAGATAATGATTTTCTTCAATTTTTGACCATTTAGAACATGTAACAGACATAGAGGACATGATATTTAATAAACAAAATGCACTAGCAAGTAAAAATCTTATGGCAAGCTGAGGCAATAATTTTTGAATCTCACATGGGGTTTCCCCCAAGGCTACGCTATTCAAAGTGGATATTTAGATGCTTGACCCCACTGGCTCCACCCTTAGCACTCACTTCTCTGGGGCAACCAAGCACCAGTTTCCATGAAAACTCCCCATGGCAAACTTTATATCTCTACTAAGAACCGTATGTGTGTGAGCCGCTTCAGAGGTTCGACCTCTTGTGCCAACAACTAGAAGGATTTTGGCAACTAGTACAAGTGGTTTTTAGTAAAGGCTTTTGGTAATGTGGCCATACATGTGACACTTTCAACTCTATAAATATAGAAGGTTCCCAGCCTATAGAGGTTACACTCCATAGGGTTTATGGGGAAACATAGTGTCGGTATGAACTTATCAGCACATGTTGTTTGGGACTTTTGTCACAAACACAATTTATTTAGAGTGGATTGAAAGGACTCGGTATTAGCTCATTTCTCATTATCCTCTCATTGGCCCCCTCAAGGCAGCTTGATAAGGTAGGCCCTCTAAAGGATAAAATTGCTTGAAAGTAAAGAAAGCATAAAAGAGTGGGTTTGGCTTTTTGATCACCCAATTAAGGAGAGAGCATATACCTACCACTTTTGAGACATGGAATATAAGTGTTCTTTTTAACTTTCCATAGCAATGTGATATATCCTCTATTTGGAGATGTTGCTCCAACAAGCATGGTGTTTATTATAGCCATTTTAAAAGTCTATGTGCAACTATTTTAGAGAAGTTACTCAAAATGCAAGTTGCAGGCTATCAATTTATCCCCCTAGTTAAACTAAATGAGCAAAACATGATATATTACTTTCCAAAATAGAGCTTTTAATTAACTAGCTGAGGAAATGCATAAAATTTACCTTAAACACAATCTTGCACATGCATGTCAGTAGTTTGAAAAATTTAAGTTCTTCGACATTTGGACCTCCAAGAAAATAACGTCAGTTGCAACAAAAGTGCTATTCTAACAAATGGGCTATTTTTCACCTCAAAAGTGCTAATCTTCAAGGCAAAAGCGTTAACCTGCACTACAAAAGTGTGACTTCTGTAATAAATGTGCTAACCTAGAGGACAAAAGTGCTAACCTGTGATGCAAATGCATAGATTTTCAGACAAAAGAACTAACCTACATGACATTTGCGGTAACCTGTGATGCAAATGCACTAACCTGTGATGTAAATGTGCTAACCTATTGAATAAAAGTGGTAACCTATTAAACAAAAGCGTTGTCAGAATTCACACATGCATGAATCTGCATTATAAATGCATTAATTTTACTTTTGCGAGATTTTTAAAGGTATATGCAAGGTCCATGAGCCCCACAGTGGGTGCCAAAATATGCCAACTTGAATTTCATCCTTGGAATACTACCTACAACATGTTAGTTTCACAAAATACCAATGGAAATGCTATAGAAATCCAAACTCAACCAATGAAACTACATGAAATACATATGAAATAAAAATACTAATATTACCTTCATGGTTTATGTCTCATTGTGTCCTAACTCCACTGTTCCTGGTTGCAGATGGTGTGCTCTCAGACAAGCATTGATAGCTTCCAAGATGACATATGAAGAATGGACTGATAACTGATAGTTGACAAATGCTATGATATGCAATGCTAAATGATTATGCTAAAATTATTATGCTAAATTATTATGTTATTTGCTTCAAGATTAAAATCACAGATGCATAATTTTTACAAATGATTGGCTTGAAAATTCACTTGAAGTCTAAATCTCTCTCAACTAAAACTCTTGATTTTATACACCTTGAGAGGACAAGATGATGGGGCCCAGATCAATGGTCATGATCAGATCTACAGATTTGGATGGCTATGAGAAAAGGTGAAGGTTGAAAGAAAGGGGGAAGGAGAAGACAAGTGTCACTCATTTCACCTTGATTGTGTTGCTGACTAAGGTAATCTAGGGATGGTTGGAGAAAATTTAGGCATGAGAGAACAAGTGGACTCAAGTCCTTCTTAAGATGTAGGGATGTTGGAAAGAATATAGAAGGAAGTTATGAAATATGTGTACGCACACAATACTTCATTAAATTTGGAGGTTGAAGATAAATGATGAATTAATATTTAAAAAATATTAATTTCCTTAGCCACATGTTTGATGAGTTGGCAAAGGAAAGATGAAATGGAGATGGAAGGTGAGTTGGAAAAGGGGGATTAAATAATTTAAGAAATTATTTAATTTGAGACTATAAGATAGGAGAATAACCATTAAATATTAGATATTTAATTGATTGAAGGAGATAATTAAATATGAGATATTTAATTAGTTAGAGGAAAGGGATAGATGAATTAATTAATAAAATATTTCAATTAAATTAATTAATAGAAAGACACAAAATGAATTGAATAAATTAATCTTTTCAAATTAAATATTTAATAGAAGAATAAACATTAAATAAATATAAAATATTTATTTAATTGCTCATAGCCATTTTTATGTGTATACAACAACAATAGAAAGAAAAAATCTAATATATTACATTTTTGCAATAGGAGAAAATATCTCACCATAATCAACACCATCAACCTGAGAGTAGACTTTCACAACCTTCTCATTGCCTCCATCTGAACCAATATTTTTCTTGAACACCCATTTACAACCAAAAAGTTTTTAACCTTAAAGTAATGGAACAAGCTCCCATGTATCTTTAATTTTCAAATTTTCTATTTCTTCTTCCATAGAAAATCTTCCAAGATTTTGCATCATTCTTACCTAATGCCTCTTCTATAGATCTAGGTTATTCCACATTAGTATTCAAAGAAAAAACATATCTCTAATCATCAGGTAAATACCTTTCAAGAGGTTTTCTATGTCTTGTATACATTCAAACAAGTTGAATCAGAGGTTCTTACTCCTTTTATGAAGATTTAGAACTAGAGAATCTTTCCTCAACTTCTTGCCTATCTAGAGGTCTTGATTCAACTCTTTCAGGCATAGAAGGGAATTGAATCAAATATTCCCATTTAGTTTGTTTTGGATATAATGTAACCAAAGGAGACTTAACTTCTGTATAAATAATACTTCTATTATGTATTACTTTTTGTGAAATAGTGTTCCAAAGCTTTTATCCTTTCACAACATAATTATATTCGATAAAGATATATTTCACAGCCTTGTTCTCCAACTTTGTTGACTTCTCCTTTGGCACATGTGCATATGCCTCATAGCCAAAAAAAATAAGATGTCAAAATGAAGGCTTATGACCCAACCATACCTCCATAGGTATTTTATCAATAAGGGTTTTTGTAGGAGATCTGTGTTAACCAGGTAACAAGTAGTGGCAACAACTTCAGCCCAAAATTTTTGTTTTAGACTAGCACCACTCAACATTCTCCTAGCCTTCTCCATGTTGGACTTTTTGGATATGGATTTTCATTGTCACTACTAGGATATATTGTTTTCATTCATGTCAACATATTCCTATAGTTCATTTCGGTGAGTTTGGGAAGATCTTCTGGTCTGGTTTTGTAGTTTGGTTATGTTGATCACTTCTTTGCAAAATCCGGTATATTTCAGTGTGATCAGATCTTGTGTTGAGGCTTTGGGATATTGTTTGGGATGATCTTGTGTATCTTCATTTTAGATGGTTCATGATTTAGTGTCCCACAAGTTATCTTTCTTTGTGACAATTGCTGATTAGATGTGTTCTTGAGCTTTTTGATGTTGATCGATGAAGATTTTATAAGTGATGTTGGTGTAGTTGTTGGTGATTATTCTAACATGCTTACAGGTGTTTCCTAGTTGTGTCTTATTTGTTTTGGTGATCCACATTGATTGGTGTGCAAGTTTTTGGTCGTTTTCATTAACCGGTATTGATTTTCATGTTATGCGGTATTTTTGGTAATGTAGCCTATTGTGGTTGATCTTGGCATGATTTCCAGTGGATGTGATCAATTGGGAATTTTAATTAGGTCCATACTATGTAATTTAAATCATTATATTGGTCCAGTGATCGATCTTTGTATCGTGTAATGTAATTTTGTGAGTTGAGGGTTGAGGGTTTAGCCGACCTTGTTATCAAGGTTGATGAATTGTATATATAGGTGATTTATGCACTTAGTTTTGGTGTTGGTATAGTGTCTGCATTATAAGAGAGAGGTGAATGTGTGAACAAGAGATTTATCATTTAGTGAAGTGTTGAGGTGAGATTGGTGTTGTAGAGCAGACAACTATTCTTAACTGGAACTGACATCAAGAATTCGTAGATGATATCATTGCAGTTTATTTCTTTCAGATTGTACTCCAAATCATATTGTAAGTTAGTGAGACTTCCTTGAGGTTTGTAGCCTTCCAAGCAGATATTTTGACTAGTGAACTCTAGGTAGTGTGCCTAAATGCATGTGCATTCCCCATTGTAATATTTTCACATACTACTACAGAGTATTATCTTACTATGGGTAGGTTCCAACCATTGTTTGTCCCTTAACCGGGTTTTCCACATCAAAAATCTTGGTCTTGTATGTTGTATTATTAATTTTCTTATATGTTTATTACCACAGTTTATTAGTTTGTCTTGAAGTTTAGATTTGAGATCCGATGAAGACTAATTCACCCCCCCTCTTAAACTTCCTTCTCAATTGCTGCTAACAATTGGTATGAGAGCTAGATCCTCCGGTAGAAGCTTAATCACTTGAGGAGATCCAGGATGACAGCTTTGTGTATGTGAAAAGTCGACATGTATCTGTATCTATATCTGAATATACAACACTTCAATTAAGTCATTAGATGCATGGTTAGTAAATCAATAATCGATAATGAATAATAAACCATTACAAAGCGACCTATTTCCTTCTAGTAGATGTGAGTTTAGTCTTGCTCTCAGATTTCATATGCAATATCAGTGACTAGAGAACATCTAAATGAAGGATTTAATCTATATGAGCATGAATTTGAGCTAAATGAATGCAAGATTAATCTAGATATGCATGATTAATCTAACATGATTTAAGCAATATTAAGCTAGATGGTTTGACTAAGGATGCAATAACTAATATGTAATATCTTAATGCAAAATCTCAATGAACCTAGAGCAAAAACAAAATAATAACAATATATTCTCAAGGATCCTTGAATGAGAGATGAGAGCTTGAATTTATAGAAAATTTAGAAAGAAACCAACGGCTGAGATCAAATGATGATGAGCGGTCAAGATTTTCCAAGAGGAAGCACAATCTAGGTGAATTGATGTGATTGGCTATGTTTCTCATTTTTAAAGGAAATTGAACTTAAATTAAGATAAAATCAAAAAATTGATTTATTCTCTATTTCATTCAATTTTGATATTTAAATGTTTTAATTGCTTTCTTTGAGATTTTTCTTCAATTTTTAAATTGATTTTCAAGATTATCTCCAATTGATTTCTTTTCTCAAATTTTAATTATTTTTTGTCAATTAATTCATTTTTTGATGTTTTAATGACAAATTGATTTATTTAATTAAACATGCTAGGATATTTAATTAAATAAATAGGACAATTGATTAAAATGTTTTACTTGGAATGATCAATTAATTAAATAAATATTTAATTAATATTGGTTGATTAATTTGCCATGTGATATTGGTGATTTAAAAAATTAATTGTGTGCTCAAGATTAATTTAATTGCCTTTGTTAGGACCTTGGCGATGAAATCGAGATTATGGGGCCTATGGTTTAGATGACCATTTTTAGGGTATTACAAGCTCAAGGTATTATTTTCAATAAGGACATTCTAAGGTTTGATGGAAATAACTATACTGTATGGAAGAGCTGGATGGAGGTGCACTTGAAATGTCTTGGAGAAGATTACTAGAAGATTACAAAGAATGTCTATGTTGTTCCTTATAATGGACCATCCACTCCTAATGAGGTCAAGGAAGTAGAATATAAGATCAGAGTGAAGGAAGCATTGCTTAGTGCCCTGACTCATTCTAAAATGACAAATTTTATGGGACTTTAAACCGCACATGAGATCTGGGAGAAGATTGAGATCTTGTATTAAGGTGACAATCAAATGAAAGTTGCTAAGTTGCAGAATTTGAAAGGAAAGTATGAGGCATTGAAGATGGGAGATGATGAGAACATACATTCATACATGGATAAGGTGAATGCACTTGTCCTTGGTATCACATGTGCCGGTGGAAAGATTGAAGAATATGAGATTGTTGCTAAGGTGCTGAGATCTTTGCCTCCTTATAAACATAATGTTGTTGCTATTGATGAGATCCAGAGTATGACTATAGTAACAAGAGATATGTTGGCTAGAAAACTTGTTGCATTTGGAGAATCACATGGAAAGTCTGAGACTACATTTAGAGCATTAGAATATGTATTTAGTAAGTACAAATTTAATCTTGATGAGTGCAAAATATCCAGATATGAAAGAGAAAGAAGAGAAATAGTAGAGCAAGAAAGAGAGCTTAATGAGCTTGAAGTATCGATTGCCTAGAGATTGCCTAAAGGTGCCGATAAGTATGATGGAAAGTTGCACTTGAAATGTTTTTCTTGTAATAAGATATGACATTTTTCTTCTATATGTCTGGAGAGAATGGCTAAGTTTGACAGATATGATAAGTTTGATAAGAATGATAGGAATGATAGATATGAGAAGCATGACAAGTATGATAAGCCTTACAAGTCTAACCAGAAGTTTAGGAACTAGAAGAACTGTTATTGTGTTGCAGATAAAGGTGTTATAGATGATGAGTCAGAAGGAGATGAAGTTGTGTTTATTTCCATTAAAGAAGATAGACCTATACCTATTGTGTCATGCCCAAAATTTAGGGCAAAAACAGAATGAGTTTTTTTTATAAAAAAAACAACTAGTTAATTAACAAAGTTCGCTATCACGTCATGTGTTAACATGTTGGCCATAACAAAAATCGAACTAACTCTGATACTAACTAAGTATCGTATCTTAATTAAAATATATTTGCAGAAAAATAAATGTTTAATTTATTTTATTTGAATATACTCATTTAAATGGTAGACGTATAAAATAAAATTGATCTCCAAAGATTCCATATTGTCTGAAAGACATTTTAAATCATTACTTAATTTAATGGATTATCGTGTCAAATAACTTCTAAATGACATTGTCCAATGAGGATAATTAACTTTCAAAAAAATTCAAATTTAGTTCTCAAGGAATTAATTTTCCCTTCCTATTTATTCCAAGGCTTCACAATTAGTTAGTTCTAAAACTAATTAAATGGAATTAAACATTCCCCGCCTATCTAATATGAAACCCTAACTAATTTTAATTATAATATCCCACTACTAAATAATAATTATCATGAAAACCTAATTTAAAATACACTATAAAAATTACTTCTTGGACTCCTTTTTATTTTAACAATAAACTTAATCTTATTTACTTTCCCTCTACCCTAGCTCTAACCGAGCTAGGGTTTCTTTTTTTTTTTTAAATTTATTATATATTTTTTTTTTGTTTAACCCCATTTCCACACAGGGCGGCCATGGTGGATTTAGCGAAACGCAGGAGGAGGCGAAAATGTGGAGGTCGGCACTGCCAAAGTCTCCACTGTGCAAGGCACAGTGGGCTCGGCCGCCGGCCACTGTGCATCGCACAATGAGCACGGCCGCCGGCCACTGTGCAGTGCACAGTGAGCTTGACTCGCTGGCCATTATGCAATACACAGTGCACTCGGCCTGCCGGCCACTATGCCATGCACAGTGCGCTCGACCACCGGCCACTGTGCATTGCATAGTGCGCTTGGCCCTGGCCGAAAACCCTCCGCTATCAAGTTTTTTTTTATTTAATTTTTTTTTTTTTAAATATAAATATATTATATATATATATATATATATATATATATATATATATATATATATATATATATATATATATATATATATATGTTGGTTATTATGAATGCAAAAAAAGAATACTGAAAGAAGCTTATATATTTAATTTTTTTTTTTTTCTAATACAAAGCTGAATAATGCATGTATTTTAACATTCTGATTTTATTTTAAACTGTTTAATATCAAAGGCTTAAATTGATTTTCTGCTAAAATCTAAAGTAAATAAATGTAAAATAAAATCACAGCAAAGAAGATAGATATAGATTTATTTCCTACAATAAAATAACCATAGATATCAATAAATTTCAATAGCATCTTATCATTCTGAAGTTTAATAAACTCAAGTTAAGGAATTAGAAGAGAGGAATGCTTTAGATTTTATTCCTAAAATTAATTGTGTAATTTCATTCTTGCAACTATCATTTTCTAGGATCCAAAAACTTAAATCTTACAATAGGAAATTTAAACTGCAATATACACCTTTAATACAACATGCATACATTCATTAAAATATTAACAATAAATATTACTCATATTTTTCTGCAAGTAGAATGAAGGTAAAGTTAATTAAAAACTGATTTTTCCATATTACAAAAGAAGCTTTTGCATGCAATTCAAAGCACCCCTTTTCTTTCCAAAATAGAAATAGAAGCATATCTGGCTTTTTACAACTCTATCGATATTATGCAAAATTACAAGATGTTTCCTTATTTATCTACAATATTAAATCTCATGTCCTATTTCAAAAATTACAACTTGCCTCTCATTCAATGAATGAGGGCATATTTCTCCTATCAAATTTAAACAAATAACTGCAAATGGATTTAAGTATCTTCAACAATAACCTTTTGCATCTTTTCACTGTTCCTATTCTCTTCTCCTGACTTTCCTGCATAATAAATCACAATATGACCACGGAGTGCTCACCTCCCAGCCTAGGCTAACTGGTAGCCACCCCCGAGCTCGGAGAACCAATTCCTAGACGGGTAGCAAACATGTAAACTTGAAGAAGACAAAAATACACACACAGATTTTCAGGCACACTCCCAACTTGGCTACACAGCACCACACTTTGGTGATGATCTTTTCAAGGGTGGTAGTGGACCAATACCCTGAGGAGAACTGCAAGTATGGAAAAACAAGTAGCCACCTCATGGCACAATAAATACATCAAGAATCTCAACCCCTTATTCCTTATGCCCCCCAAAGGCATTCTAGCCTTATAACCATCCTTATGACCCCCATTGCACAAACAGGCCATGTAGCAAGGGTCACACAAAGATCCCTTGTGATCGCTCTCAAACGAGAGTCTCTTACTCGAGGGTTGTCACTGCTACCACCCACAAGATCCTCCTCTCTCCCAAGAGTAAGAGGTCTTGAGAAGACTCCCAAAACACAACAAAGCATAATGCAAAATTTTCAAATGAATTTCTAAAACAAGCCATTCAAGAAACTCAGATTTCTTCACCAATCATACACTCAAACACATACAAGAAAATAGACATTTTAAAAAATAATCAAACCAACCTTAATCTGCCCAATGGTAGTATAATATTTGAGGAAGAGCTGCCCAATCCACGGATCTTCTTCTTCTTCCCTTAGTTAAACTTCTTATTCCAAAACTATACTTTTCTTTTACAAATTTCTCATCTCCAAAAATGGAGAGTGGGTGATTACCCTCAAATTCTCAAAATCTTACTTAAGAAGCTCATTCTCTGAGTTCTCACAAGTTTCTAAAAACCAAAAAGGAAAGTAAAGCAGAATGGGAAAAAAGACTCCCATTCGAATAGGAAAAATCTAAATTAGATTTAACTTCTAATTTTTCAATTTTCGCACAACTCAAAAAACCAATTTTTAAAGCATCAAAAAGATCATTTAAAAGTAGAAACTTGCCTAAAATTACCCCTAACCCCTAGGTATACCTTATGGGCTTTAGGAAACCCTATTAAACTACCCCTAGGTGTTCATTTAACCCATTTTAAACCCCTCTAAAGTTTATTTTCGGGTCAAACATATGTTGACCACTCCAGAAATTATATTCCCAAAGTATTTATGACAACACATTATATTATTTAAGAAAAACTATAGTTAAACACTTTCCCACCAAGAGACAAAAATTAAACATTTAAATTTAAATCCACACGTGTCAAGTGACACAAATAAAACACTTTTACAAAATAAAACATGAAATTGTCTCTTGTGGTTTTTACACATTAAATTTAAATAACACTTAACACTCATGCAGCATATACTGTAAAATACAACACAAACGGGGTGTTGTCTCTCCAAATAGACAACCCCTGGCTTATGAACATACATAAGTCTAGGTTTGATTCTCCGTAATTTTCCATGGTCACATGGTAAATTTCCTGCGCATCTCAATTTACACATTAGTACTTCCAAATATCCATGTATAATATAATTCAATAATATAACAATACACATCATCACTTGCATAAAATTTTCATCTGCACAGATTAAATACATCTTTTATCAAGCAAATTCTCATAAGCAATTTCATCCCAATTCACATAAACTTAACCATACATCATAGTTCTATATTCATAGTAAAGTCCTGCAAATTCAATAATGACATCTATCATTGCAATATCATCCTATCTAACAAGCATGTAATGTTCTATCTCATAAAGCATATACGTAAATCATCAAATCATAGCAATGTTATCCAAATCCTGAAATCATATAAGTTCTAAGTCTCAAAATGCATCGAAATAAAGTATCCATAATAGTCTAAATATAAAATCCACTGAATGTCAGACTGAGTCGAGGTGAGGCCTCACATCCTCCCCCTCTAGGCATGAACTTCCTCCTAGAGTTCATCAAAGAGGTGGGGGTACTCTGATCTCATACATGTTGTGTCCTCCCATGAAGCTGTAACCTCATCATAACAATCCCACTGGACCCTAACCTGGTCCAGCTCTTGACCTTGAAGGGACAACGTCCGACGTGCCAAAATGCGAATGGGCTCCAAAGCTAGCTACCCGTCCGACTCCACCTGCAAGGCATCCCAATCTAAAATGTGAGACTCATCATAGATATATTTTCTCAAAACTAATACATGAAACACATCGTGGATGCGTGACAGGCTAGGTGGCAATGCTAAACGGTAGGCAACTGGACCTATCCTCTCAAGAATCTCAAAAGGCCCTACAAAGCGAGGTGCGAGCTTAGAACCCTTTCCGTAATGGATTGGACTCTTATGAAGTCGCACTCTCAAGAAAACTCTATCTCCAACCAAGTAGCTACGATCTATCCTCTTTGCATCAGCATATTTCTTCTGTCTATCCTGAGCCTCTCTGAGATGCTGCCTAATCAAATTTACCTGCTGTTCCATATCCCGAACTATCTCAGGACCAATAGCAACTCTATTCTCTATGCGATCCCAACTCAAGGGCGTCCTGCAAGGCCTGCCATATAATGCCTGATAGGGTGGCATCCCCAAAGAAGTATGATGCCCATTATTATAGGAAAACTCCACTAAGGGAAGATACTCCTCCCACCGGGTCTGATGATCCATGACGTACATGCGGAGCATATCCTCTAACACCTGATTGACCCTCTCTGTCTGACCATCTGTCTCCGGGTGATAGGCTGTACTGAAATTGAGCTTAGTGCCCATAGCTGCCTATAATGACTTCCAAAAGGAAGAAGTGAAAAGAGAATCCCTATCAGATATAATCTTGCGGGGTACGCCATGAAGTCTAACAATGTCTCGCAAGAACACCTGTGCTACTGCTGGAGCTGTGAATGTAGTACGAACTGGTGAAAAGTGAGCTACTTTGGTCAACTTGTCAACTGTCACCAAGATAGCATCATGGTGACGAGAAGACATAGGAAGACCAATGATGAAATTCATGGATATAGTATCCCACTTCCACTCTGGTATAGCATGAGACTGGAGCAACCCACCGGGATGGCGGTGCTCTGCCTTTACTCTCTGACACTCGAGGCATCGAGCTACTATCTCAGCAATGAGCTGCCGCATTCCCGGCCAATGATACAACTGCCTCAAGTCAGCATGCAACTTCTTAACCCTGGGATGCGCTGCATAAGGAGCTCTATGAGCCTCCATGACAATGAACTCTCGCAATCCTCCAGAGGAAGGTACATAAATGTGCCCTCTATGGCGTAACAGTCCATCAGACTCCAAAGAACAATCCATATATTTCCCTTCTAGAGTAACCTGAGATCGTATTACCTGACCAACCTCTGCATACCACCCATCCTCTGGCAAGTGCTAAAGTATATGGTCTCTCAAATCTGTGCCCATGGATATGGTGTAAACCTCATGACGTCTCCTACTCAAGGCATTTGCAACAACATTT
The DNA here is from genome assembly GCF_030272615.1 of Cryptomeria japonica. Classification (NCBI taxonomy): domain Eukaryota; kingdom Viridiplantae; phylum Streptophyta; class Pinopsida; order Cupressales; family Cupressaceae; genus Cryptomeria; species Cryptomeria japonica. Next base: position 311,417,802 of record NC_081408.1, read on the forward strand.
TCCTTTCCCTTGATGTAGTGAACGTCAAAATCATATTCGCACAAGAACTCCATCCACCTCCTCTGACGTGCATTAAGGTTCGGCTGAGTGAAGATGTACTGAAGACTCTGATGATCTGAATGCAACTCGAAGTGATGACCTAAAAGGAAGTGTCTCCACCTCACAAGTGCATGCACTACTACTGCGAGCTCAAGGTCGTGAGTGGGATAATTAAGTTCATGAGTCTTAAGTTTCCTAGACTCGAAAGCTATGGCCCTACCATCCTGCATAAGAACTGCCCCTAAACCCTCTAGTGAAGCATCTATACAAACCATGAAGTCAGCTGTAGGATCTGGTACAACAAGGATAGGAGTGCTAGTAAGTGCCTTCTTGAGTTCCTAAAAGGCCTTCTCGCACTTCTCTGTCCACTCAAATTTCTTCCCTTTACGCTGAAGAGAAGTAATAGGGTGTGCGACTCTGGAGAAACCTTCGACAAAACGTCGGTAATACCCTGCTAAGCCCATGAAACTCCTGACCTCTATGACACTGGTAGGTGCTGGCCAATCCATAATAGCCCTAATCTTTGATGGGTCAACTGAGATCCCATCACCAGAAATAATGTGCTCAAGGTACTTAACCTCAGACCGAAAGAAAGCACACTTTGACAAACTGCCAAACAACTGATTATCCCGCAAACACTGCAATACCTATTTTAGGTGCTCCTCATGCTCCTTCTCATTCCGAGAATATATCAGTATATCATCAAGGAACACAATAACAAAATGGTCCAGAAAGGTACGGAACACCCCGTTCATGAGGCTCATAAAAACTGCTGGGGCATTCGTAAGTCCAAAGGGGACTATGGTAAACTCATAGTGACCATATCTAGTGCAAAATGTGGTCTTGTGGATATCACTTTCCACAATTCTCAACTGATGGTATCCTGACTTCAGATCTATTTTGGAAAAGACTTTGGCACCCTGAAGCTAGTCGAATAAATCATCAATTCTGGGCAAAGGATATCGGTTCTTGATGGTTACTTTATTTAGCTACTGATAATCCATACATAATCGGAGAGATCCATCCTTCTTATTAACGAAGATGACTGGTGCACCCCAAGGGGATACGCTAGGATGAATATGACCCTTCTCAAGGAGTTCCTCAAGCTGTATTTTAAGTTCATTTAGCTCATTTGTGGTCATCCTATAAGGTGCTCTGGAAACTGGCTCAGCTCCTAGTACTAGGTCTATATGAAAATCAATCTCTCTACGGGGAGGCATTCCTGGTAACTCTGAAGGAAATACATCTGAATATCCCTTAAGGATAGGATGGTCATCGAGCGATGTTTTTTTTTCCTCCTCTTCTCCTCTGTCACTGATAGTGATAGCAAAAAGCTGACATCCCTTCTGCATGCTCCGCTTAAGCTGCATTGCGGAGATGATACAAAGAGACACGGGCCTCTGAATCCCGATAATAACTATGGGTGAACCATGATCATCCTCACACTCGATCTTTTTCAGGCGGCAATCCATCTTGGCTCTGTGGGCATAAAGTCAATCCATGCCAAGTATGATTCTGTAAGATCCAAGTGGAGTCACTCTAAGGTCTACTAAAGTGGTGGTCTTGCCAATCTGCAGCTGACATACCCTAACCTCTGATTCCACTGACACTCTAGCCCCTGAAGCTAATTCCACTTCCCAACTGACACCTTGTCTAGTTGCCACTAGCCCGCAACGCTCCACAACCAATGGAGATATAAAGGAGTCAGTAGCTCCTGAATCAAACAAAATAGATACATTGTTACCTTTGATTATACCTGTAGATTCGATAACTGTGGCTTGATGCTCAGCCTGGCAGTTGTCAATCGCTGCGAATACTCTATGGGACCTGCCCATATCACCAAGTGTCGGCTCTGAGGTGGCCATCCACTGACTCCTTGCCACCTGTCCCTGAGGGCAATCCCTCGCCATATGCCCCATGGCTCCACACATAAAGCAAGCACCCCGTGCCTGGAATTGGGCACCCTGAGGCCTAGAGAATGCCTGACCTTCTATCCTACTGGATTCGTTGTACCCAACCCTAGAGGACTGCTGAGTCCCCGCTGGCTGTGTGTACTGCCCCTGTGCTCTCTGATCATGTTTCTGTCCCTGAGTCTGCCACTGCTTGGGCTTGGAGCCTTGCTGATACTGTGGAGGCTTCTTCCTCTGGTTCTATGGTGTCTATTGTGGAGGAGGGGGTTTGGAGAACCCCTGAGAATTTTGGTTGTTTCCTTTCCAATGTGGTTTCTAGAATCCATAAGTCTGAGGTGCGGGATTTCGGTTCTGAAACTGATCCCTATTGTCCTGTGGTCTGACCTGAATTTCCTCGGCAATCAGTGCCTTCTCTACAGCAACCCGAAGGCTCTCTAGAGAGGACATCCTAACAGGCCTGGCTATACCGGCATTTAATCCCCTGATGAAGCAGTTTACAAGAAGTTTCTCATCCTTTAGATAATCTACATAAGGAAACAACTCAAAGAATTTACTCTCATACTGGGTTACTGACAAGCCTTTTTGTTGGAGATCATGAAATTCATCTATACGATGCTGCCTGAAGTATTCTGATAGGTACCTCTCACGGAACCTCTCTGTGAATATCTCCCAAGTGAGAGTATCAGGAACTAATCCGCATTTGTACTCTTCCTGTCTCCACCAAGTGGAGGCTGTCCCTCTCAGAAGATGAATTGCAACACATGCTTTCAAGTTGCTCTCATAAGAACACAATGCAAAGCACCTCTCAAGACTCAAAAGCCATGCCTCAGCCTCTACTCCATCTGTAGAACCTCCGAAGGATGGTGGCTGGAGGCGCATGACCTCCTTGATGAGATCCCCTGGATCTCGATGAGCTCTCTCAAAATAAATTGGTTCCACCACTAGAGGTGGTCTTGGCATATGCACATACTCTGGCTCATTTCCACCCTGACTCTCTACAGGAATCGGAGCTGGGCTCCTACTTCGTTCTCTATCAACAGATCTATGACTCCCTGAGTCATGACTTCTAACCTGAGGGTTCTCTGCTGGGATCCTTTCCTGAACTATGCCAATAAGATTCTATATGGCTGCTAAGAGGTCTCGGTTAGGTTCATTTGGCTGTTCGGGAGGTGCTCTTGGGTTCTCCTCTGGAACCGATGCCTCCCTCACTACCTCTTCGCGTGTTATGTGCACATGTCTAGGACCCCGTCCGCGCTTGCGAGCTTGTTGCGTCGTCGGAGGCATCCTAAGAGGAAAATAAAGCCAATTAATTAATTAATTCCTTTTTAGAATAATATTAATTCAATTAAATTCAAAAGTCTGATAAAATTCAATTTAACAAAATAATTTAAATAATCTAAGGCAAAACGTAAGTGGAGTAAGGTTCCTAGTGTGGAAACCTTGCTCTGATACCAAAATGTCATACCCAAAATTTAGGGCAAAAATGGAATGATTTTTTTTTTTTTTAAAACAACTAGTTAATTAACGAAGTTCACTATCACGTCATGTGTTAACATGTTGGCCATAACAAAAATCGAACTAACTCTGATACTAACTAAGTATTGTATCTTAATTAAAATCTATTTGCGGAAAACTAAATGTTTAATTTATTTTATTTGAATATACTCATTTAAATGGTAGACGTATAAAATAAAATTGATCTCCAAAGATTCCATATTGTCTGAAAGACATTTTAAATCATTACTTAATTTAATGGATTATCGTGTCAAATAACTTCTAAATGATATTGTCCGATGAAGATAATTAACTTTCAAAAAAATTCAAATTTAGTTCTCAAGGAATTAATTTTCCCTTCCTATTTATTCCAAGGCTTCACAATTAGTTAGTTCTAAAACTAATTAAATGGAATTAAAAATTCCCCGCCTATCTAATATGAAACCCTAACTAATTTTAATTATAATATCCCACTACTAAATAATAATTATCATGAAAACCTAATTTAAAATACACTATAAAAATTACTTCTTGGACTCCTTTTTATTTTAAAAATAAACTTAATCTTATTTACTTTCCCTCTACCCTAGCTCTAACCGGGCTAGGGTTTCCTTTTTTTTTTTAAATTTATTATATTATTTTTTTTTTGTTTAACCCCATTTCCACACAGGGCGGCCATGGCGGATTTAGCGAAACGCAGGAGGAGGCAAAAATGTGGAGGTCGGCGCTGCCAAAGTCTCCACTGTGCAAGGCACGGTGGGCTCGGTCGCCGACCACTGTGCATCGCACAGTGAGCACGGCCGCCGGCCACTGTGCAGTGCACAGTGAGCTCGGCTCGCCAGCCATTGTGCAATACACAGTGCACTCGGCCCGCCGGCCACTGTGCCATGCACAGTAAGCTCGACCGCCGGCCATTGTGCATTGCACAGTGCGCTCGGCCCTAGCCGAAAACCCTCCGCTATCAAGTTTTTTTTTATTTAATTTTTTTTTTTTTTAAATATAAATATATTATATATATAAATATATATATAAATATATATATATATTTACATATTTACATATATATATATTTATATATTTACATATATATATATATAAATATTTATATATATATATATATATTTATATAAATATATATATGTTGGTTATTACGAATGTAAAAAAAGAATATTGAAAGAAGTTTATATATTTAAATTTTATTTTTTTCTAATACAAAGATGAATAATGCATGTATTTTAACATTATGATTTTATTTTAAACTGTTTAATATCAAAGGCTTAAATTGATTTTCTGCTAAAATCTAAAGTAAATAAATGTAAAATAAAATCACAGCAAAGAAGATAGATATAGATTTATTTCCTACAATAAAATAACCATAGATATCAATAAATTTCAATAGCATCTTATCATTCTGAAGTTTAATAAACTCAAGTTAAGGAATTAGAAGAGAGGAATGCTTTAGATTTTATTCCTAAAATTAATTGTGTAATTTCATTCTTGCAACTATCATTTTCTAGGATCCAAAAACTTAAATCTTACAATAGGAAATTTAAACTGCAATATACACCTTTAATACAACATGCATACATTCATTAAAATATTAACAATAAATATTACTCATATTTTTCTGCAAGTAGAATGAAGGTAAAGTTAATTAAAAACTGATTTTTCCATATTACAAAAGAAGCTTTTGCATGCGATTCAAAGCACCCCTTTTCTTTCCAAAATAGAAATAGAAGCATATCTGGCTTTTTACAACTCTATTGATTTTTTACAAAATGACAAGATGTTTCCTTATTTATCTACAATATTAAATCTCATGTCCTATTTCAAAAATTACAACTTGCCTCTCATTCAACGAATGAGGGCATATTTCTCCTATCAAATTCAAACAAATAACTGCAAATGGATATAAGTATCTTCAACAATAACCTTCTGCATCGTTTCACTGTTCCTATTCTCTTCTCCTGACTTTCCTGCATAATAAATCACAATATGACCACAGAGTCCTCACCTCCCAGCCTAGGCTAACTAGTAGCCACCTCCAAGCTCAGAGAACCAATTCCTAGATGGGTAACAAACATGCAAACTCGAAGAAGACAAAAATACACACATAGATTTTCAGGCACACTCCCAACTTGACTACACAACACCACACTTTGGTGATGATCTTTTCAAGGGTGGTAGTGGACCAATACCCTGAGGAGAACTGCAAGTATGGAAAAACAAGTAGCCACCTCATGGCACAATAAATACATCAAGAATCTCAACCCCTTATTCCTTATGCCCCCCAAAGGCATTCTAGCCTTATAACCCTCCTTATGACCCCCATTGCACAAACAGGCCATGCAGCAAGGGTCACACAAAGATCCCTTGTGATCACTCTCAAATGAGAGTCTCTCACTCGAGGGTTGTCACTGCTACCACCCACAAGATCCTCCTCTCTCCCAAGAGTAAGAGGTCTTGAGAAGACTCCCAAAACACAACAAAGCATAATGCAAAATTTTCAAATGAATTTCTAAAACAAGCCATTCAAGAAACTCAGATTTCTTCACCAATAATACACTCAAACACATCCAAGAAAATAGACATTTTAAAGAATAATCAAACCAACCTTAATCTGCCCAATGGTAGTATAATATTTGAGGAAGAGCTGCCCAATCCATGGATCTTCTTCTTCTTCCCTTAGTTAAACTTCTTATTCCAAAACTATACTTTTCTTTTAAAAATTTCTCGTCTCCAAAAATGGAGAGTGGGTGATTACCCTCAAATTCTCAAAATCTTGCTTAAGAAGCTCATTCTCTGAGTTCTCACAAGTTTCTAAAAACCAAAAAGGAAAGTAAAGCAGAATGGGAAAAAAGACTCCCATTCGAATAGGAAAAATCTAAATTAGATTTAACTTCTAATTTTCAATTTTCGCACAACTCAAAAAAACCAATTTTTAAAGCATCAAAAAGATCATTTAAAAGTAGAAACTTGCCTAGAATTACCCCTAACCCCTAGGTATACCTTATGGGCTTTAGGAAACCCTATTAAACTACCCCTAGGTGTTCATTTAACCCATTTTAAACCCCTCTAAAATTTATTTTCGGGTCAAACATATGTTGACCACTCCAGAGATTATATTCCCAAAGTATTTATGACAACACATTATATTACTTAAGAAAAACTATAGTTAAACACTTTCCCACCAAGAGACAAAAATAAAACATTAAAATTTAAATCCACACGTGTCAAGTGACACAAATAAAACACTTTTACAAAATAAAACATGAAATTGTCTCTTGTGGTTTTTACACATTAAATTTAAATAACACTTAACACTCATGCAGCATATACTGTTATGAATAAAATACAACACAAATGGGGTGTTGTCTCTCCAAATAGACAACCCCTGGCTTACGAACATACATAAGTCTAGGTTTGATTCTCCGTAATTTTCTATGGTCACATGGTAAATTTCCTGCGCATCTCAATTTACACATTAGTACTTCCAAATATCCATGTATAATATAATTCAATAATATAACAATACACATCATCACTTGCATAAAATTTTCATCTGCACAGATTAAATACATCTTTTATCAAGCAAATTCTCATAAGCAATTTCATCCCAATTCACATAAACTTAACCATACATCATAGTTCTATATTCATAGTAAAGTCCTGCAAATTCAATAACGACATCTATCATTGCAATATCATCCTATCTAACAATCATGTAGTGTTCTATCTCATAAAGCATATAAGTAAATCATCAAATCATAGCAATGTTATCCAAATCCTGAAATCATATAAGTTCTAAGTCTCAAAATGCATCGAAATAAAGTATCCATAATAGTCTAAATATAAAATCCACTGAATGTCAGACTGAGTCGAGGTGAGGCCTCACATATTGATTCCACTAGTTGTTGAGTTGAGGAGAAAGTTTTGGCTGCTAAGGTAGAAGAAAAGGGTGAATGGGTGATTGACAACAGTTGTTCACATCATATGACTGGTGATAAAAGAAAATGTGTAAGCATGTAAAGTTATGATGGTGGAATAGTTAGATTTGGATATGACAAAGCCTGTGTAATATGTGGGAGAGGTTCTATTTCTTTGATGGTAAGCATAACACTAATAATGTTTTATAAGTTGAAGATTTGAAGCATAATCTTTTGAGTGTTGGATAGATGGTTGATAAGGATTATAATCTACAATTCAAGTATGGTAAATGCAAGATCTTGAATGCCTACGATATAGAGATTGCTTTTGGAACTAAGACTCCAGGTAATATTTTTCATTTTAATGTTGGTGAGAATTTTTTTTTCATTGCTATGACAGATGAGAGTTGGTTATGGCATAGAAGATTGTGTCATGTAAACTTTAACTCATTGATTAAGATCAGTTTTACATTGTTGAACATAAAATGTCACTGAGAGGGGGGGTGAATCAGTGATTTCCAAACTTAACCTTTTTCTATCCTATGTGTGTATACCAGTTAATAGATCTAACATAAAGCAGACATACTGGTTAGAAGGGAGACTAACACAAATGCAACCACACATAAAAGGGACATCACATAATACCAGATGTATGAGAAAAACCCAAGATGGGAAAATCCTCGTTGACAAGTACTGTTGGAGACAACTGCTCCAATCTAGCCTCACAATGAAATATTTAGTTACAACATTTAGAGAACCAACCCAAGGATTACCAAACCTGCTAAAGGGCACCAACTCAAGGATCACCAATCCCTCATTTTAGGGCACCAAACCAAGGAGCACCAACTCCTGCACTGAGCTCCAACTCAATGATTACAAAATCATATTTTAAATACAAAATTTTTCTTCTTGTTACAAAATAACTTTGTAACTATCATGTATGTCTCTCCTCTAGTTCTCCTCTCTTCAATCTTCTGTTGATTCTGCTCTTTGTCGGTTCTCTTTTCTCTCTGTCACACTATTTCTATTCACCACTGGTCTTGATAACTTAGTCAGATGTCTACCATCTAATTCATCTTGGTTCTCATCTTTCCTTCTCTGCAATCTTCTATAGCTCTTCTCTGTCGGTTCAGTCACCACTAGTGTACTCCTCTCTCGGCCTTAATGGCAAGCTATCAATTGCCTCACTCTTATTTGTTGAACTCTTCAGCTTGATTCTCTCTCTTAGATTGTCTTTAAGCACTTGACTGATTTTCTTCCTCGGGTAGCGTCCCCCACAACATCTTTGGCTCCCACTCTTATATCCAAACTTTCCATCCTAAACGTGAGTTTGAACATCAGCACGCTAGGGTTTTTGCCATGCACTAAATCTGCATCCAATCTGATCTCTAATCATGATGACATATCATATCCAATCTGATATCATGTCCTTGATCAATGTTCAACACTCAATCAATGAGAATTGCCCAATCATTTACCTTGTGAACCACGTCTTTTCTCTTTTGTCATTTGTAGCATGATTTTTGGCCTTTTGTTTGATCAATCATGTGCATGATGCATTTTCCTTCATCCTCTTTGATCTAAAAGTTCAGTCTTTTTTGGATCTCTGATGTTTCCTTGATCTTGAGCCATAATCATCTACCATACTTTCTTGAGCTTCGCAGTCACCATAAATGTTGGGCCAGTCACCAACAACCTCACCGACTCACCACATCGACCTATGCATGCATGCCACTTCACCTCCACATGGCCCCTTTGTCATCATCAACCTCTGATAGGTCTTCTATGTCGATCCAAACAAGATCATCGACCAACCACTCAATCAGGTTCATCTACCAGTTCATAGACCCTGTCAGTTATACCCTAACCGATCTGCCTTCAACCTTTCACTCTGCTTCTTTTCCAATGGAGCACCTAAACTAGTCAGCACACATGCCAACCTACCTCATGCACATCTTCATCAGATGGGAGCCTTCTGCATCTCCAATTTGTTAGCATTACCAATGGACATACTTACTGGTAAACACCTTGATGACACCATGTCATCAACCTTCAGAAAAATCCATTTGTCTACATCTGTGGTAACACCTTTCTTCACCACTAGACCAGTTCTTTTATTAACATGTTTGTCAAAGTGACAAACATATCCCTCAATCTCTATATCAACAACACATCATGTCTACCATCTAATCTAGTGCATATCTCTAATCTCATGCACCTAAGGAAACTTAGTGTTTCACTGATTCATCTGGTGGGAGCCTGCAATCACCTACCTTCTACTTTTTGTTCTTATCTTGGAGGACTATGATGCATTCTATGCATAATAGGAGATAAGCTCCTCTTACCGACGAGAGTGGATCCTTGTCATCTACATCTTGCAATGCACTGCTATGGCTTCTGTCATGCCCAAAATTTAGGGCAAAAACGGAACAATTTTTTTTTTAAAAAAACATACTAATTGATTAACAAGTTCACTCACATGACAAGCGTTATTGAAACTTTCATAATTATACTCGAGCTAATTCTGAAAAGAACCAAGCATCAAAATTTTGTTTAATTTTATTTGCGGAAAGCTATCTAGTTTAATTTTATCTCTACGAGATACCTAGTCATTAGGTTTATTAAATCCATCACGTTAAAGAAATAGGAGAGGAAATTTAATTCAATTCCCAATAAGACACATAGTCTAAACATCCAATTTAAAATTTAAATACTCTAATTAAATTACCCAAGACAAAATTAAGTATTTATTACATTAAATACATTTAAAATTATAAAGGCTAGGCTTACTTCTTATAATTTATATATTTCACTTCCCTTTTTACTTCCTATGAGTAATCCTACGGAGGTATTTAAATGTTTAGAACTCTATTAAAAAAAAAATTTAAATATTTAAAACTTTATTAAAAACTTACTCCAATTTATAACCAGAATATATATATTTATATATATATATATATATATATATATATATATATTTATATTTAAATATATAAATATATATATATATATATATAATTTTACATTATTTTTAATCCATTTAGAATTATCTCCCCAAGATAATAGTTAATCTGCTTCCCAACCCTAATTAGGGTTTTATATTTTTTTTTTACACATATTAATAACTCTGAAAACTATCATAATATTTTATTTCATTTACCCTAGCCCTACCCGGGCTAGGGTTTAATCCATTTTTTTGTTTATCACTGAGTATTTTTTTTTTACAGGGCTGAAACCCCAAGGCGGCAGCCATTTTTGTTGCAGGTTCGAAGAAGGTGATGGGGAGGGCCGAGGCGCCACTGTGTGGGCGCACAGTGGGCACCACGGCACCACTATGTGTCCACATAGTGGGCACCGTAGCGGCTCACACCACTGTGTGGCCACACAGTGGCGGCCGCGGCCGACCACTATGTGTCCACACAGTGGGAGCCGAGCGGCCCGCACTATGTGTTCACACAGTGGGCGCCGCGCGGCCCTCACTATGCGTACACACAGTGGGGTCCGCGTGGAACCCAAATTTCCCTTTTTTTTTTTTTAATTTTTTTTTTTTAAATATATTTTATATAAATATATATATATATATATATATATATTTATATAAATTTATAATCATAAAGTTATAAGGGTGAAAATATACCAATATATATATATATATATATATATATATATATATATATATATATATATATATATATATATATTTATTTTAAATAAGATTTACATGCAAAAATTTTATACTAAAATAACAAAGGAAAAGCATTATGTTAATTCAAAAATATATATATATAGAATTAGGCCCTTTTTTTTTGTTTACTTGGTTTTAATTGCTGATAAAAGAATGAAGCAAAATCTATTGATAAGCTTTTTAATCAACACTAATTAGAAATACAATTTAGAAATACATTTTAGGAAATACAATATACTTCTCTAGAATAAATAGATTCAGTGATTTTTCCTCTAATAAAATAATTACTTAAAACTTTTTTTTTAAATACTTAGGATTTTTCAGCAAAAATAAACTCCTATTTTTCATCAAGTAGAATATAGATAAAATTTAATTGGAAACTATTTTTTTTTTCATAATACAAAGAAGCTTTTGCATGCAACTCAAAGTGGCTTTTCTTTTTCTAAAAAAAAATCAGAAGTAGAAATAAAACAAGCTTTTACAACTCTAAGATATTCTGCATATTTACAGGATGTTTCTTTGCTTAGCTACAACAATAAAACTCAAGTCTATTTTCAAGAATTACAACTTGCTTCTCTTTTCTATGAATGAGGCATACTTCTATAACAAATTTAAACAAATATTTGCAACTGGATTTAAGTATCTTCAACAATAATCTTCTGTGTCTTTTCATGGTTCCTATTCTCTTTCTCCTGACTTTCCTGCATAATAGAAAACACAAATATGACCATGGAGTGCTCACCTCCTAGCCTAGGCTAAGTGGTAGCCACCCCCGAGCTCGGAGAACCAATTCCTAGACGAGTAACAAACAGGCAAACACATAGAAGGCAAATACATACAGATTTTCAAACACACTCCCAACTTGGCTTCACAGCACCACACTTTGGTGATGATCTTTTCAAAGGGTGGTAGTGGACCAATACCCTGAGGAGAACTGCAAGTATGAAATAAACAAGAAGCCACCTCATGGCACAATAATTATATCAAGAATCTCAACCCCTTATTCCTTATGCCCCCCAAAGGCATTCTAGCCTTATATCCCTCCTTATGACCCCCATTGCACAAACAGGCCATGCAGCAAGGGTCACACAAAGATCCCTTGTGATCGCTCTCAAAAGAGAGTCTCTCACTCGAGGGTTGTCACTGCTACCACCCACAAGATCCTCTTCTCTCCCAAGAGTAAGAGGTCTTGAGGAAACTCCCAAAACACAACACAAATCATAATGCAAAAATACCAACAAATTTTTCAACAAAAACATTCAAGAACACAAATTTCTTACACCAACAAACTTCCAGACATAAGCAAGAAGAAGACATTATAATGAATAATTGAAACCAACCTTAATCTACCCAAAGGTATTATGATATTTGATGAAGAGCTGCCCAATCCACGAATCTTTTTCCTTCTACCCTTAATCAATTTTTCTATTCCATAACATTATTTTCTTTTCAAAATTTATCTTGTCTCCAAAAATGGAGAGTGGGTGATTACCCTCAAAATCTCAAAATCTTACTTAAGAAGCTCACTCTCTGAGTTCTCACAAGTTTCTAAAAACCAAAAGGGAAAGAAAGCAAAAATGCAAAAAGACTCCCATTCGAATAAGAAAAATCTAAATTAGATTTAACTTCTAAATTTTTAATTTTCGCACAACTCAAAAAAGCCAATTTTTAAAGCGTTAGAAATATCATTATAAAGTAGAAACTTGCCTAAAATTACCCCTAACCCCTAGGTATACCTTATGGGCTTTAGGAAACCCTATTAAACTACCCCTAGGTGTTCATTTAACCCATTTTAAACCCCTCTAAAGTTTATTTTCGGGTCAAACATAAGTTGACCACCCCAAATATTATATTCCCAAAGTATTTATGACAACACATTATTTTATTTAAGAAGAACTATAATTAAACACTTTCCCACCAAGAGACAAAATAAAACATTTAAATTTAAATCCACACATGTGTCAAGTGACACAAATAAAACACTTTTACAAAAATAAAACATGAAATTGTCTCTTGTGGTTTTTACACAAATTTAAATAACACTTAACACTCATGCAGCATATACTATTACGAATAAAATACAACACAAATGGGGTGTTGTCTCTCCAAATAGACAAACCCTGGCTTACGAACATACATAAGTCTAGGTTTGATTCTCTGTAATTTTCCATGGTCACATGGTAAATTTCCTGCGCATCTCAATTTACACATTAGTACTTCCAAATATCCATATATAATATAATTCAATAATATAACAATACACATCATTACTTGCATACAATTTTCATCTGCACAGATTGAATACATCTTTTATCAAGCAAATTCACATAAGCAATTTCATCCCAATTCACATAAACTAAACATACATCATAGTTCTATATTCAGAGTAAAGTCCTGCAAATTCAATAATGACATCTATCATTGCAATATCATCCTATCTAACAATCATGTAGTGTTCTATCTCATAAAGCATATAAGTAAATCACCAAATCATAGAAATGTTATCCAAATGCTGAAATCATATAAGTTCTAAGTCTCAAAAAGCATCAAAATAAAGTATCCATCATAGTCTAAATATAAAATCCACTGAATGTCAGACTGAGTCGAGGTGAGGCCTCACAGCTTCCTTGTTTGAGTAGCATATCTTCAAATAGGCACATGTGAACCAGTTGAGCACATTCATTGTCAATTAACTCTTCATTTGGTGACTGCATCTTTATCCGGTGGGAGTCATGTTGTTTCACATCCACGTAGCATACCAGTGGCTTGTACATACTACACATTCCCCCTATTCATCACAATCAATAGCCCAACATCTTTCTCTCTTGTTGGTTGGACACAATTCATTACCAACATGTCATGTACTTGTCTGCAGTCCATATCTTCAACACAAGTCAAACACTAACTTGTGTACCGGTGACTCCAATGGCCATTGTGCTGAATGACATTCTCTACCTTACCAGTTACCTACTAAGTTGGGTGATATCAAAGACATCACATCCTATATGCATCGATGATAGTGTTTCACATACATCTCTTATACTGGTTGACATCAATGAAAAGACAATGCCAACAATCTCCCCCTTTGGCATCAATGTATGTTGGTATTTTTAGATTGTTGGCATTTTGCATATAGATTGCATTAATGATATGTTGTCATTGTTGTCAATTGAACCGGTGAATGATATTCATGATATTACTGATGTTATTGTTGTTATTACTATTGCCTTGTAACTGGTATGATAAACTTTAAGGAAGATGTTGTAAACCGATATATGGTAGTTTGTAAGTTGAACCGGTGTAAAGGGTTAAACCTTTCTATGTTATGTAGTTGGTAAACCCTAACCGATCAAGTTTGTTGGTTTAAGATCTAATGTTGAATGGTAATGATGAAGACACATGTGATCATTGTATGAGGATTAGTTTAGATTGATTTGGCACATTTGTTATCTTGGAAAGGAGCAAGTGGATTGCATCTAATGCATAACATGTGATGAGTTACAAAGTCTGATGAAGCGGTGATCATGGAGCAGTTGGAATTTTCTTGAAGAATGTGAAGAGATTGTTATGATTTCTAACAGTCAAGATTGTACCAAATTGTTTGTAATCTTGATGATGAGAATTAGGTTTTTGTTATGTTACCAACCTAGCTGATTTTTATTTAAGGTCGATGATATTGTTTTGTTAAGTGTGGAAAAGTTAACAAGATTGGCAGAAACCAATTGAGTGTGTGGTTGCCTAACCAGTGGATGGATCTATAGTTTGAGTAAAGGCATATTGAAGCTTAAGAAGGATCTGATCAAGCAGTTGTAGTGGTGTTTAGATAGATCAAGAAAACCTATTATTTTCTAACAATTACAGCAAAAATTGAAATCCCCTAACCGGGCAAGCTCTAACACACTTGGTTACTTTCTAAATCCTCTAACAAGGTGGTCCATTAGTTTAGATTCTCAAATCCTCTAGTGAAGTTACTCCTAATAGGGTATTGTTCTTTTCATCAAGGCATATTTGTTACTCCTAACAGGGCATTGTGCTTTTCATCAAGGCATATTTGTAAATCCCTTAACCAAGTGATTCCTAACTGGAATTAGCTATTAACAAGACTTATTGTAAAATATTTAATAAGCTTGGCTCCTAATAGGGCAAACTTCAAAAGAGTTCAGATAGCTATCCTTATGAGTCTCATCTCACCATGGTTTTTGTTAGATACTTGATCAGTCCCAAAGACATTGAGAGAGGGGGTGAATCGGTGTCTAACTGGTTTGTGAAAGATTTAAACTTGTTTGCAGCTTTATAACCCAAATTTATATACCAGTAAACAAGTAATAATGCAATAAAGAGAAACAGAAGTATAACCATCAATGCACACCATAACACAGATATTTTTGGCAAGGAATCCCGGTAGGGGAAAAACCTCGGTGGGATTTGTGACCCACAATATTTACTCACTAGCCAATATGAATAAATATTATTTATACAATAGGGGCCTGCACATGCAGGAAGGCCAACAACCTAGAGCTCACTACTCAATCACAAAAGGGAGTCCCACTGAATACAAAATTGGATGATTAAATCCAATGACAATGTACTGCTCAAAAAAGCATTTGCAATGTTGGATTCAGTACCGGTTTTAGCTCTATTAGATACCTTTTCCATAAACCTTTCTTTTCTCTACTCTACTCTTATTCGCTCATAAAATAATTACATCATAATGCATATATAGTTATTCTCTCTCATATACCGCTTACATTCATAACCTAATTACATATAAAAATGACCTACAAGATCTCATACATATACGAGTCTTTACAGTACATCATGTCATCTATACAATATAATTACAATACAAAACAATATTATTTCCATGTTGGCTTAGAGTGTCGTTGTGATCTACTGTTGGTGTAGACTGGATATCAGTGAATAACCTTGTAGTGCCTGTTGAGGCCGGTAGATGATGTATGTTGTTGGTGTAATGTTTGAACCATATTACCATTTGGTTGCCATCAATGACAATATCAACTATTCTCATCTAAGTGTATAATGCCAACAATATCCCCCTTTGGCATTGATGGCAACACTCATGAGAAAAATACAAAAATTGATATCCAAAATTGAAGTCCAAAAGCTAAGTGTGCTCCCCCTAAGCAAATGATCTCCTTCTGTATATTTTTCTCATACACCACTACTTCTCCTTTGACATCAATGACAAATATGTCAAAAGAATCAAAGAATTCAAAATAAACCTAGGGACCTGTAACTGGTTATGTACAATCTAAAAAATATCTGCTAAGACCAAGTTAAGACCTTGCAAAAATTTAGTACTATCAGAAATTATGGTCTTTGTCTATCGGATCATTTCGATCAGATAATGCATCTCTTGCTCTAGTGATATGTTGTCCAGAATAGATGTCTTGGTTAGCTCATTACGGTGTGTTAATAAGTTGTCCAATCTAGGACCAAGTTTTTTCTTCAACTCTCAGGTTTTCATTCTTAACCTTGCCTTCTCTCTTTCTAATTTCTCAATCTTCTCTTCATAGTTTACCATTTTCTAACCAAAACTGAAGTAAGTTCTAAAGAACCTATCATATTGTCAGCTATATCATCAATTTCTTTTTGTCTCTTCCTTATTTCCTCATCAATATCCTTATTTAGATGGTGAGGCTTACATGCTTCCCTGTACAACTCTTTGTATTCCAATATGTTGGAATTTAGTGCTAGTAACAAAGAATCAATCTGTCCAGCACATTCCTTAATTGTCTTGTCAAAGAATTCATCTTTCTCCTTTTTCACCCTTTCCTTAACGATTTCTTCATTTATTTAATCCACTGTTTGAATATTAGAAGAAATAAATTTGGACAATGTGTCCAATTTACTCACAAACCCAACAATGTGATCAACTTTACATGCCGATGCAATCATCTGCAAAATTGGTAATCATCAATAGCCTTAAATTCTAAGGCATTGCATTCTATGATCTTCTTTATTGAATCTAGAAGTATATTTGTAACATTTGTTGGTCTATAATCCATGGTGGAAGTTCTAGGTTCAACAATTGGTTTCTTATCTTCTCTGGATGTCTGCACATTAACCTTAACCACTTCTGTTATCTTGTTTCCATCATTGACCTCTTCTTTATTCACTATTTCTTCGTTCTTCTCACTTTTGTTTTCAACCTTATTTTCATACTTGCCATCATTCTTACTGTCTACCTTGCTGACTGATGGTTCATATATACTCTGTTCATGTCCCTTTTCTGCTACTGCTTCTGCTTCTACTGGTATCTCAATGTTAAGTTGATTATCATTAAGGATGATTTCTGGTTTCTTAACTTCAGCTGGTATCTCAATATTCTGCTAAGAGTCAACAAGGTTGACCGGTGACTCAAAGATCTCAATATTTGTAGTTTCAACTTTCTTTACCTCTGCAGTTTCCTTATCCAACACAATATTAAAGTGCTGAGTGTCCACATTCATAGTAAAAAGAATGCCAGACTCTGGAATAGTGTCATCTTTTGTCATTTCCTTTGCCTTTTCTTTTGGTTGATTATCAGTATGTGTTGGTGCATCTGCAGTTATTGGTGGGGTCCTGTACTGGTGGAGGAAGGTTATCCTTGACCATGATATCAGGTACACTTCTAATTTTCCCTTTACCTTTATCTTTCTGATATACCTTAGCAAAAGACATCCATTTTCTGTCTATCCTTCTCTTCTTTCTTCTCTCTCTCAACAAAAAATATATCCCACTTATTCGTTGTTTCATATGTTATTTCTTTAACTCTGCCAGCCATAAGACTAACTTGACAGTGACCACTCACAAAAATTGTCCTATTGGCTTCAAATGTTAGATCATCAATTTTCTACTTGGAATTAATAAGATGCATAGCTAATAGAGCTTCTACCTTTAATTTCTTGTCAAGCTCCATGACAAACATTCTCTTAGCCTCTAATCTTAAGTATAAATCATTAGGTAAATCATCTACAACTCCAATAAGAACTTTCTTATATATATCAAGATATAAAATAATACTTTCTTCTATAGTATCTTTATCTGAATCCTTGAAAGAATGATATAATTTATTTACATTACCAAGGTTACCATCTTGGGTGATTTCATTGATCAACTCTTCCGGTGTAAGAGTATCCGGTGCCTTAGGTTCAAGTTTCTTCTTTGGAGTCACTTTCTTCTTTGGACCATTGGGCTCTCTTATAGCCTATTGTTTCTTTCTCTGTGTCCTTGACTTCTTTGGATATGGAGCTTGCATCGGTGAGGGTTTTCTTTTTTTCTTTGTCCACTCTCTTGAATTCGGCTGCCTAATCAATGTCAGAATCAGATGAAGTAGCCATAGGTGAAATGTGAGCTACCCGTTTCTGCACTGATTAACTTTCTTTCACACTAGCATCGATACCACTAAGATTCATCAATCCTTCTGTAACATCCTTTACCATCTTAGAAGTGTCTTTCATAAATTTATCTCTTTTCTTCCTCTACTTCATCATAGCTACACCACTTTCAATAGTTTCAACATTACCAAATATCTCCTCTGTTGGTTCTAGTGGAGCATCTAGGAGTATTTTAGCATATGAATCCAAGATGTGTGAATCCACCTCATATCCCATTTCAATAATCCAGACAGTTCTGGGTCTAACTTCCTCCATCCAAATTTCATCTCTTTTCACTATAAAACATATTTGTTTATCATATTTATCCATAATTCTTTGGGGAATCCTTTCTCTTTGTCTCATTTTAGCTTGGAAATTCTTGAAATAGTCTTTTACCAACTTATCACCATTAGATCCCATACTAGTAATTGCCTCCTCTATTTGTTTTCCAACAGAAGTATCATATGCAAAATCCTTATGTCCTATACTAGGAATCTCTTTTGAAAAGTACAACATTAAACACACAATCAGACTTCCAAATTTGAAGGTTCCTTTCTTATCACCTTTGATTTTGTGCAAATTCTCTAACAGTTCATCTTTCAACCATTCATAGATGTCAATTTTAGAATTGTTTAATATCATCTCATGAGCACTATGAGTGCAGGAACTAGATACAGAATTCAATCTATTAGTATGAGCAACTTTATAACCAATGACCATACTTGCAAATTTAACATTGTCATCTTTTATATTATTGACCCTAAGTGACTGGTTGTCAAATGTAGCTTTGGTTAAGCTCATAACCTCCTTGTTAGGGATTTTTTTCTTCTTGTCAGGCCTAGTGCCGATGGATGGTAAACCAGTAACAACTCTTATAGCTTCCTTAGTGATCTTAAAACTTGAGCCCAACCACTTAAATTCACCATGAACCCTGCTAAGAACATAGTGAATGGTTGCATCTAAGAATTCTGGCATATGGAGCATATCAATGAAACCTAAATCCTCAACTACCTCGTGTTCTAGTTTCACTACCCCATTCTTGTTAGTGATAAAATTCATGTACATGCTCTTCAAATCTTTGGACCCTAAACTTTCTATGTAGCAATGTATGTATGCCCTAGGGTCTTAGCAAACACAAATCCCTTTGGGATTCTAGAAAATGCACCAATGGAGTCATCCAATTTTTCTATCTTAGGAATGATTTTGAAAATGGGTCTAGGTCATTTTATGTTCTCCACAATGGTAGGGTTTGCTACGAATTTGGGAATAGAAGATGAAGATGCCATTACGTAAGATAAATACCTTTTAACTGAGAAATACTTGAATTCTCTGAAAAGACCTTTGCTGCTTTGTCTTTAGAATGCCTTTTCTCAATTTCGCTCTCTTCGAATGCTTGGATGCTTGGTGAGATGAAATAAGAAGTTACCATGCTTTTATAACCAAAAAGTTACTTGCAACCACAATAAATGCTTCATAAGTGAAGTGATAACTCCACATATCTGCCATTAAAGAAGAATTATAACTTCTTACCACCAACCGAGGGTAAATGCATGATCTTGAGTTAGTTTCCTTACCCCTAAGGATTATTCCTTAGTTAGATGAAGAATCTCCTATCAGTGTAGGATTACTCTGTTCTATCGGTGCAGACACAGAGTCATCATTCCTTTGATCTCTCTTCCTAATCCATTGCTTAGAAAATTCTTGCTTGATATCAGTCACCTTTTCTTTACCTTTGTCATTAGATCCTTTATTGTTCGCCGGTACACTCTTGCTTCTACAAAATTTTGCAATATGCCCAATCTTGTTACATGCATAACAAGTTACATTGTTTCTCTGAATAGATTTTCCATAACCTTGACTGGTTTGAGTTCTGCATTGATTAGATAAATGTCCAAATCCATCACAAACTTAGCATTTCACATTCATTCTGAAATTGTCCGAGTTATGACCATTTTTATTGCATTTGGAACATTGACCGGTGGGTAAGTTTGTATTCTGATTATTCCTAAATCTGCACTGATTTGCTCTATGACCAAATTTATTACAATTAAAACATTTCCCATTGAATTTATAAGCATTAGGTTTCCTTACCGATTTGTTGTGATCATGATTGTTTACAGTCTTGGAACTTTCTCCATGTTCAAATCCAAGTCCAACTATTTCTCCATCAGGTTTCTGACTTTTCAGCATATCATCAAGATTATCTAAAATTTTCTTGAATTTGTCTTTGTATTCATTTGTAGTGACCAACTCTCTTTCCAAAGTGCTAGCTTATCTCATAAGTTCCTCTTTGTCATGTTGCATGTGAATCAAATATTTTAAGCATATCATTTTCATAACTAAGCTTTTGAGATTCATCCGATCTTTCATTAAGTCTTCTAGTCAAATATTCTTCAGTCCTCTTTCTATCTTCAATATCCTTGCATA
Source organism: Cryptomeria japonica (assembly GCF_030272615.1). Taxonomy (NCBI): domain Eukaryota; kingdom Viridiplantae; phylum Streptophyta; class Pinopsida; order Cupressales; family Cupressaceae; genus Cryptomeria; species Cryptomeria japonica. Next base: position 311,438,662 of record NC_081408.1, read on the forward strand.
ATCTCATGGTTAAATCTTGCATCTCATTCTTCATGTTACTATTCTCTTGTCTCAATTTCTCTGCAATATCTCTAAGAGTTCCCTTTTCTTCATCATTTTGATTTTGTAATTGCACATGTAATTCTTTTCTCTTATTCTTTGCTATAACTAGGTTATCTTGAAGTGCTTTGATAAATTCCTGAGCAGTTCTAAGATCATCTTCTAGTTTGATATTCTTCAATTTTTCTGCATTAAAATCTTCAAGAGCTCCTTCCAACTATTGTCTCAAACTTTCCATCGGTAGCGGTTTTAGAATCTTCCTCAAGTTGTTAGGCTTTTGCAAATAGAGGACTAGGCTCTGATACCAATTGTTAGATACTTGATTAGTCCCAAAGACACTGAGAGTGGGGGTGAATAAGTGTCTAACCAGTTTCTAGAAGATTTAAACTTGTTTGTAACCTTATAACCCAAATTAATATACTGGTAAAGAAGTAATAATGTAATAAAGAGAAACAAAAGTATAACCATCAATGCACACCATAACACATATATTTTTGGCGAGGAAACCTGGTAGGGGAAAAACCTCAGTGGGATTTGTGACCCACAATATTTACTCACTAGCCAATATGAATAAATATTACTTATACAATAGGGGCTTGCACATGCAGAAAGGCCAACAGCCTAGAGCTCACTGCTCAATCACAAAAAGGAATCCCACTAACTAAAAAATTGGATGATTAAATCCAATGATAATGTACTACTCAAAATAGCATTTGCAATGCTAGATTTAGTACCAGTTTAAGCTCTATCAAATACCTCTACCATAAACCTTCCTTCGCTCTACTCTTCTCTTATTCGCTCATAGAATAATTACATCATAATGCATATACAGTTATTCACTCTCATATACCGCTTACATTCATAACCTAATTACATATCAAAATGACCTACAAGATCTCATACATATATGAGTCTTTACAATACATCATGTCAGCTTTACAATATAATTACAATACAAAACAATAATATTTCCATGTCGGCTTAGAGTGTCGATGTGATCTACTATTGGTATAGATTGGATGCTAGTGAATAACCTTGTAGTGCCTGCTAGTGCTGGTAGATGATGTATGTTGCTGGTGTAACTTGTAAACCATATTACCAGTTGGTTGCCATCAATGACAATATCAACTATTCTCATCTGAGTGTATAATGCCAACAGTTTTTACGTATTTGGGTTTTCCACGTATAAATATTTGTGTCAAGTGGTGAATATTTTTGTGGTTATGATCTTATTTATTGATTTGATTAACTACTTAAATATTATGATAAGGCATGATAATTAGAAGCATTGAGAGATGAATATGTTGACATATGATTAAGAATTTTTTATGTTTACAAGATTGAAGTTGTTTACTGTTAAGTTGTCATAGCAGTCAAACCAGTTGATGTTGGTTAATGTTGAGTATTGATCTTGATAACTGAAAGTTTACTTTGTGAGTTTGAATTTGAGTTTGGGAGTTTGTATCAATTTTTCAGTATACTGATTCACCACCCTGTCAGTATTCTACTGGATACTTATTCTTTCATCATACCATCAATTGGTATCAGAGCGTCTCAGGTCCTCTTTAACCTAAAACCCTAACAACTTGATGAAAAGATCGTGTAGATCATGATGAAGAAAGAAGTTCCAAAGTTCAACAAAGATAATTATAGGATATGGAGTGACAAAATGAAGATTTACATTAAGAGTCTGCACCTAATGGAACTCTGACTGATGATTAGAAGAAAGAAGAGCAAGAGAATCATCAAGCATTAGAGGCTATTATCAGTTCCCTATCTGATGTTGAATATGTAGATGTTCATGGTCTTGAAACTGCATATGAAGTATGGAAAAAACTTGAAGAGATTTATAGCGGTGATAAACATGTTAAGATTGCTAAAGAGGAGAGTTTAAGAGGAAAGTTTGATGACATGAGAATGTCTGAAGGTGAGAATATCCAGCAGTATGGTCAAAGGATAAAAGAGATAGTTGGTGAAATAAAGAGTGCAGGAGGGAAAGTGGAAGATGCCACAATGATCAGTAAGGTATTGAGAACCATGCTACTGGTCTATGCTATCTGAGTTGTAGCCATTCAAGTTCTGAAATCCATTGATAAAACAAAGGTAACTCTTGACTCTATCATAGGCAAACTTATGGCTTTTGAACTAAATGGCTATGATGGTAGTGTAAAAAAATTAGAATCTGCATTCAAAGCTTCTATTTCTAACCCATCTATGAGAAGAAGTAGAGATACTTGCCATATCTATGAATCTAGATCCAGCAGAGATGCTAATGATGAAGATAATTTAGTGGAGCTTGAAGCATTGTTGACAAAATGACTACCTAGAGGCACGGGGAAATACAAAAGTAAGCTATCGTTGAAATTTTTTGCTTGCAATAAGATTGGTCATATAGAAGCTAATTACCCTAATGGTGAAAATGAATACAAGAGAGACAAATTTAAGAAATATAAGGGTAAAGGAAAGAGAGATTGTCTTGTTGCTATTGACAGTGGTATTACTGATGAAGAATCTGATGATGATGCTAGTGAAGATATTGTGTTTGTAGCTATTAAGAAAGAGATATCAGATTAGAAGGCACTAGTGTCCAGGATGGATAACTCTGATGATTGGATCATTGCTAGTGGTTGTTCACATCACATGACCGGTGATCGAAGCAAATTTCTTTCCTTGAAGGAATTTGATGGCGGTGTTGTCAGATTTGGTAATGACTCACCCTATATGGTTAAAGGTAAGGGATTTATTTATCTTAATGGGAAGAGCAGTGCTAACAATGTCTATTGGGTTGAAGGCCTAAAGCACAATCTTCTGAGTGTGGCACAACTTAATGATAGAGGATACCCACTAGAGTTTACAATTTGTATGTGTGAAATATTTGACAACCAAGGTGAATTGATTACAACCCAAAAATAGACCAGAGGTAATCTATTTCATCTTAATCCTAAAGTTAGCAATTGTTTGATTGAACAAATAGATGATAGATGGCTTTGACATAGGAGATTTTTTCATATAAACTTTTATAACATTGTTAAAGTGAGCAAGTCTAAGATAGTAAGAGGTTTGCCTCAGCTAGACAAACTAGTTGATGCTCTTTGTAAAGAATGTCAGTTAGGAAAGATGACTTCTTCAAATTTCAAGAGAAAGTATTTCTTAGCAGAGCACTTGTTAGATTTGGTTCATACAAATCTATGTGTACTAATAAGAACTAGAAGCATTTTAGGTGATAGACATTTCATGATCTTCACTGATGACTATTCAAGGATGATGTGGGTCACATTCTTGAAGCATAAGAATGAAGCTTTTAGTAAATTCAAGGCATTTAGAGCCTTAGCTGAGAAAGAGAGTGGCAAAAAGATAAAATGTCTAAGAATAGATCAAAGCGATGAATTTACTTCTAAGAAATTCACTAAGTATTGTGATGAGAATGGTATCAAGTGGCAACTTTTTGCACCAAGGGCACTACAACATAATGGTATAGCAGAAAGGAACAATTGGTCAGTGGTTGAAGCAGCTAGAACTATGTTGATACAAGGAAATGTAGCAAAAGCATTTTGGAGAGAAGCTGTAAGTACAACAGTCTACACAATGAACTGAGTTCTGGTGAAAAGAGGTACGGACAAGACACCTTATGAGTATTGGTATGGAAGATCACCTGATGTTAGCTATTTTAAGATCTTTGGTAGTAAATGTTTTATTAATAGAGGTGATTACATAAGAAAGTTTGAAGCTAAGAGTGATGAAGGCATATTTCTTGGCTATTCCACCAAGAGTAAGGCCTACAAATGCTTCAACAACCAAACATAGAGAATTGTTGAGAGTTTTGATGTTTGTGTAGATGAATGTCCTGAAATTTCAGAAGGAACCTATTCAAAGAGAAAGGATGAAGATCCTTGCATTTTTCTTTTGGAACCTGAAACTATTAAATAAAAAATCAGTAAAGCAAATCCTGATGCACTTGTTCAATTGAAACAAATATTTTCAGAGGAAGAAGACAATGAAGAAGTTGAACCTGATAAGAATGCTCATGTTATTACTAGATATGTGAGACTGAATCACAGTCCTGAGCAGATTATTGGGGATAAGGATGTTGGAGTACTAACTAGAAGGAAAATTAGAGAGAACTCTTGCATGATCTCCACCATTGAACCAAGAAGTGCTAAGGAGGAATTTGGTGATGATCATTGGGTGAAAGCAATGGAGGAGGAATTGGATCAAATTGAGAAGAACAACACTTGGACCCTGGTACCCCAACTGGTAAACAATAATGTTATAGGTACTAAATGGGTGTTCAGAAACAAGTTAAATAAAGATGGTGTTTTAGTTCGTAATAAGGAAATATTAGTTTGCAAAGGTTATGTGCAAGAAGAAGGAGAAGATTATGGAGAAACTTTTGCACCAATAGAAAGACTGGAAGGAGTTAGAACAATACTTGCATTTGCAGCCCATAAGAAGTTCAAGGTATGCCAGATGGATGCTAAGTCTGCATTTTTGAATGAGATATTGGTGGAAGAGGTTTATATAGAGCAACCTGATGGTTATGCATTGGTAGATAAGGAAGATATGGTATCTAGATTGCATAAAGTTTTCTATGGATTAAAGCAGGCACCTAGAGCATGGTATGAATGACTTCATACATATCTGATGAAGATAGGCTTTGCAAGAACCAGTGATGTAAACAACATTTATCTCAAGTCCGAAGGAGATGAAATACTGGTCACTGAAGTATTTGTTGATGACATTATATTTGGAGGTAATGATGTCATGAGCAACAGTTTTGCAAATAAAATGAAGAATGAGTTTGAGATGTCACTAGTAAGGGAAATAAAAAATTTGATAGGCTTGCAGATACAACAGATGAAGAATGGAATTTTCATTACTCAATCTAAGTATGTGAAAGAGGTTTTGAAGACTTTTGGCATGACCGACTATAAACCAATTGGAACTCCAATGATTACAGGTTGTAAATTGTACAAGGAAGATGCGTCTAAGTCTATAGATGAAAAGGAATACAGGTCAATGATTGCCAAATTACACTATGTTGTTCACAGTCAACCAAAAATTGCCCATGCAGTTGGTATAGTTGCTAGATTTCAAAAAAATCCAAAGGAAGCACATCTGATAGAAACCAAGAAAATTTTTAGATATCTTAAAGGTACAGTTGACTATGGGTTATGGTATCCATATGGAGGCAATTTTGATTTGAAGGCATGCACTAATGTTGATTGGGTAGGAAATGTTGATGACTGGAAGAGTACTACCAGTGGAGCATTCTTTCTAGGAGAAAGGCTAGTTTCATGGAGTATTAAGAAGCAGAGTTGTACTTCACAATCTACTAGTGAAGCTGAGTATGTAGCCACTTACATGAATTGCACACAAGCTATTTGGATGAGGCACATTTGGGAAAGTTTTAAGATGAAGATCTCAGAACCTATAAATATTTTTTGTGATAATACAAGTGCAATAAATATTTCTAAGAATCATGTTTTGCACGTAAGGACTAAGCACATTGAATTGAAGTATCACTTTTTGAGGGAAAAAGTTCAATGTAAAGATGTTATCTTAGAGCATGTTTCTACCCAGGATCAACTTGTAGATATCTTTACCAAACCTCTACCTAAGACCACTTTTGAGTATCTTAGAAGCTAGTTGGGGGTTGTCCCTCTTTATGAAGTCAATTGAGAATGATGTTGATTGCATCAGTCCCTAAATTACTTGCAAAATCTTGCATGGATTGATTATTTTTAGAAGTGGATGTATTCCACAGGGGGAGCATCAAGTTACAATATGTTGATGCACAGTGAAAATTTGGAATTACATGTTTTACTTTCAATTTGGCATTGTTGTCAAAGAGGGACAAGAATTATGTGATTGAGGAGAAGAATTATGTGTCTGATTAGGTGAACTAGTGACAGACTGAAGACAGATAGAGCATGGTGAATACTTGGTAATGTAAACCAGGATTCCTATTCACTAATCCACAACAACAATTAGAGGTGTTGATATTTGTATTGCCATCAATGCCAAAGGGGGAGACTGTTGGCATTTTGCATATAGATTATATTAATGATATGTTTGTTGGCATATGATGAAGCGGTGACAAAGTATGTTGTCATTGATGTCAATATGTCCTCAAAAAGGTAAACCGGACTAGGCTCCTAATAGAGCAAGCTTCAAAAGAGTTCAAAACAAGCTTGTGGGTATTCATCCCCACCGTGTTTTTTCCCATTTTGGTTTCCACGTGAAAAATCTATATGTCATGAGTTGTGCATTTTTCATGTGATGATTCAGTATTCTTGTTTAAGTGATTATGCATGCAAAGCTAATGGTTATGGCATTACTGATACACCACATGCATATGTATATGGGTGAAGTAGTTATCAAGTGTTGAATGATATGTGAAGTATTCAGTTTTACCAGTTTAAGCTATCTAAAGTCTTACTGTGTTTAACCGGTATTGCCATGGTTAAGTTCAGTAATGAAGACAACTGGTTAGCATTATTTTAACTTGAAAAGTTGTGGAGAGAATTTTTTGTATGTAGTGATTCACCCCCCCCTCTCACTACCAGTTAAGGTATTTGTTATTCATCATTATTCATCAATTGATATCAGAGAAACTCCAGGTCCTCAGTGATATAAGCTTAACCGCTTGAGGTAAAAGAGCTTGCTTTAATGTTGAAGAGGGAAGGTCCTAAGTTCAATAGAGATAAATTCAAAATATGGAAGGACATAATGAAGATCTATATCAAGATTTTGGGTGCTCAACACTTGAGCTATGTTGAGAATGCCTATGTAAACCCCATTGACACTCTAATTGATGATCAGAAAAGAGAAATTCAAGAAAATGGGCAAGTCATGGAAGCCCTTATTAGCAGTTTGTCCAATATTGAGTTCATTGATGTACAAGATAAGGAAACTCCTAAGGATGTATGGGACACATTGGAAACTATTTATGGCGGTGATGAGCATGTCAAGAAAGCTAAGGAAGAGAGCCTTAGAGGAAAATTTGAAGACATGAGGATGGTTGAAGGGGAAACCATTCAACAATATGGTATAAGGATCAAGACTGTGGTTGGAGACATCAAGACCACCGGTGAAACAATTGAAGATGCCACCATTGTCAGTAAAGTTTTGAGATCATTGTTACCGGTCTATGCAATCAGAGTTGCTGCTATTCAAGAGCTAAGGTCTATTGACAAAACTAAGGTATCCTTAGAGTCTATCATTGCAAAGTTGACTGCATATGAGTTGAATAGCTATGATGGCAATATTTAGAAGTCTGAGTCAGTCTTTAGAGCATCTGTTTCACCAACCAGAAAAGGAAAAGAAGTAAGTACCAGTTATGAAACCAGGCAATGTAGAGATATGGATGATGAAGAGATTTTGATGGAGTTTGAAGCTCTTCTTACCAAGAGACATCCAAAAGGCACTAGAAAATACAAAGCTAAACTTCATTTAGAATGTTTCTCCTACAATAATATAGGACATATAGTTGTTAACTATCCAAACAATGACAATAAGGATAAACTAGAGAGGTTTAAAAAGTATAAAGGAGGAAATAGAAGAAATTGTCTTGTTGCAGTGGATGAAGGTGTTACTGATGAAGAATTTGAGGATGAAGAGAATGAGGACATAGTATTTGTAGCTATAAAGGAAGAAGTGTCTAACAAGAAAGCACTTGTCTCTCGCATTGACAACTCTAATGAGTGGATTATTGATAGTGGTTGTCCTTACCACATGACTAGTGACCAGGGAAAGTTTTTGTCTCTAGAAGAATATGATGGAGGTGTTGTCAGATTTGGCAACAATGCACCTTTCTTGGTAAAAGGTAAAGGATCCATCTCATTGAATGGAAAGAGCAGTGCGGATGATGTCTACTGGGTAGAAGGCCTTAAGCATAACCTTTTGAGTGTTGCTTAGCTAAATGACAAAGGACTCATTCTGAAGTTTGAAGGTGGAGTCTGCAGTATAATTGGAAAGAGTGGTGAACTTATTGCCACTGGTAAGCAGACCAAAGGTAACTTGTTTCAGTTGAATGCCAAGATTAGTCGGTGTCTGATGGCGAAGTTTGATGACAGTTGGATATGGCATAGGAGACTTTGTCATATGAACTTTGATAATATTGTAAAGGCTAGTAAGATCGAGGCAGTAAGAGGATTTCCTTTGCTGAACAAACTGGAGAATGCTTTATGCAGAGAATGTCAACTTGGGAAGATGTCTTCCTCAACATTCGAAGGTAAGTTTTCTTCAACATAGAACTTACTTGATCTTGTACACACCGATCTGTGTGGTCCTATGAAAACAAGAAGTATTCAGGGAGATCGGTATTTCATTATTCTTACCAATGACTACTCAAGAATGATGTGGTTCACATTCTTGAAAGACAAGTCTGAGGTATTTGGAAATTTCAAAGCCTTCAGAGCATTGGTTGAGAAGGAGAGCAGTAGAATAATTAAGTGTCTTATTACCGATCAAGGAGGTGAATTCACTTTTGATGAATTCAACAAGTACTATGAAGAGAACGACATCAAGAGGCAGTTGTCTGCCCCAAGGATACCACAATAGAATGGCATAGCAGAAAGGAATAATAGGACTATAGTTGAAGTGGCTAGAACAATGTTGATCCAAGGAAAGGTAGCTCACACTTTTTGGAGAGAAGCGGTGAGCACTACAGTCTATACTATGAACTGGGTACTCATCAAGAAAGGTAAAGATAAAACCCCTTATGAGTATTGGACTAGGAAGACTCCCACTGTGGGTTATTTTAAAGTATTTGGGAATAAGTGTTATGTAATGCCCCGCCAGAAACCCTAAAGGAAAACAACAGAACTAGGCAACTAAAGGGTGAAATATTTTTTTTTAAAGATTAAGTGCATTAATTATAACAATTGCACGTTTAGCAACACAGTGGAAGTCTAACACATGATTTCCTAAGGGTTACCAACGAAGATTAATTTGTAGATTATATTAACACCATGGCTAATCCAATTTCCCATCTAATTAGGAAAATTAAATGCTTAAGATAAAACCTACAAATACATCTAAATTCCATAATGAAAGAATCAAAGTATTCCAATGCATTTATTTTCCCATAGATCATATATACAAAAGATTAAAGCAACTAAATTTAACATACATTCCATTGATATAATATTACAATATCCATAAATACATGGCTTCCAAAAAATACCATGGTATCCAAAAGTTACAATGCCAAGGCTACATAAATGTTTGATACAATGACTACAAGGTCTCAACTGAACAATGATCACGAACATGAGGTGGTACATGAACCACGGACCAAGAAACAACACCAAAGCCTTTCCTTGCCTGAAGATACAATCCTGAACATTCGATGGGAAGTGGCACTACCACCCAACCATGTGATCCCAAAATGGAACCACCACACCATGCTAGGAGATAGTAGAAGACCCTCAAGCAAGCAAAATAAGACAAATACAACAGAACTACATGACTCTGCAAACATCCATGTGACTCAACTAATAAACACTAGTGACTCTAAGGAGAGAGTGTCATCTCATGGCTTAAGGTGGTTGCCCTAGGTAGGCCTCCATAGGTCCCGGCCCCCATCCTAGGTTATCCTGGTAACCTCTCCCAAATCCCCAGCTCCATCTAAGAATCATGCGGACCCTACCAATCCTTTCGTGAAGACAAGGTGGTAGGTTTGCCATTCCAGGCCTTCTCACCATATCTTGAGACTATACAAGAACTCAACCATGTGCGAGGCACATTATCTTAGTTAATATTTTAGCTACCCACCCCCTAATCAATTATTAGGTTATCACTTCTTAACTAACTTTCAAGGGGTTATCCTGCCATCCACTTTGGGCGCGGCCCGTGCTTGAAAGACACTCTCTCTCATAGGACATTAATAGGAAAGGTCTCTCAATGAGAACTCTATGGCAAAACTAACAACCATATCTAATCCTAACAAACCACAGGTGAAGGATAAACTATCCATAAACTAGGATTGACCAAATGGATAAAACACACAATGGCTCACATCAATAGGTTTACTCAACAACACCTGACCAAGGGGTATATCCATATATGACATGATGACAACTTAACCAAAATTGCAATGAAATAATGCTTGACTGAAAATATCATTAACACTAAGATTCTAAAACAGGAAATCTTTTCATAAAACAACCAAAAGCATAATTAACTTGCAATTTAAGTTATTTCAAAAAATAAGATAATACACTCTATCATAAAGGAATTCCAAGTTGCCATTTGTACAAATGCTAAATTTATCACATTGAAATAAACCCTTAACATATTGCCATGATTAATCAAGAATCTAATTATATACTTTTCTGAAGATAAACTAATTTCCAAAATAATTATATATTAAACATAACTATTTGTAGAATATTCGATAATTCCCAATTAATAAGATGCCATTGCCTAAAACATAATTGTATATATATATATATATACATACATACATATATATATACATACATACATATATATATACATTAAATAAAAGAAACCGAATCATGAATTGTACAGGAGGCATGCATATACACAGGGGCAAATTCACTTTTGGGCATGGCACTTATGCTACCCCACGGTAGCACTACTACCGCATGGTAGCAGGTACTACCACATGTAGTACTGCTACCTTACAGTAGCACTACTACTGCATGATAGCAGGTACTACCATAGGTAGCACTGCTACCTTATGGTAGCAGGTGCTACCGTTCGGTAGCTTTGCTACCGTCGGTAGCAACTACCAACCCCCCTCCCTTAATAAATTTTTTTTTTATATTTTTTTTTTAAATTTAAATTAAATTTTAATAAAACACTTAGATCTCCAATTTACAAAGCCCCCTTCTTTTTTTTTTAAAAAAAAGGAAAAATTTACACAGAAAATATAAAAATCAATTTAATAGAATATAAAATCAATTTTCATAGAATATAAAAAATCTATTTTCACAGGGATTACAATTCAATGCATCTACACTTTGGTCCACTTTTATTTGCACAAATATCTTCCATAATCCAATATTTTTCTTAACCCAATTTTTTTAATAAATTTCTACTACTAGGAAGAACACAAAAATTGTCTAACATACAGAGAAACTTTTATGGGACAAAGGAGGGTAAATCTGGCAAAATTTTGCCAGCATAACTCCCTACAATTTCACAAATTTCAAAGCTAAATAAATATAGAAAAGAAAGAAATAAAATATGAGAATCTCCTAACTTATTTATTTTTACACCAAAACTAGGCAAAGCCATCCAACCTGTGAAGCTTTCTTGGAAGAACCTTGTGGAAGACCTTAGCCCCGCAAGCAGATTTCCAAGTCAATCCCTCTTCCAGCAATCCTCTGATAATTTCATCTTCAACAAAATATTGCTTCCAAAATAATTTTTCTTCACCAAATCTCTCCCAAAAAGAAAAAGATATATTCCCTTTTAACCTAAAATTTTAGGTTGCACATATTTTTCCCAAAAAACCTAATATTTAATTTTTAGTAATAAAAGCAATTTTCTTTTCTTTTCTAATTCCCACCAAAGGAATAAATTAACATGCAATAAGTAAAAATCATAACCTTTTCTTTTTTTTCTTTTCTTTTCTCATGCAAATTAATTAATTTTCTAAAAATAAAAATAAAAAATAAAGCAATACTTTAATTCTAATCTATCCTTTTATTCATTTATTTTTTTTTAATTTTTTTTTTAATTTTTAATTCTAGGAACAATAAATGAAATTAATCTAATTTATTTTTCACTAAAATTTAAATAAGATATATTTCTAATATAATGCAACTTGCAACTTAATTTAATAACTTTTTTTAATTAACTAAATTTAAAATCTCAATGCATAAAATACATAATTCCAAAAATACCAACTATGAGATAACTCCATAAATTTAATTAATTAATTAAATCCACTAAACACACAAACTGAGCAAACCCCAAGCTCAGACTCATAAAAAGTCAAACAACAAAATACGAAGGCCGAACAAACTAACAGGATGACCAACTGACAACACTCACAAGAGTGTAACAGGGTAAAATAGGGTCAACTACTACCTCCTCCACTTCCATTGCACAAATATAAGGTATGCTCAGACCTGTGAAGCCAGGTAGATATGATACCCTATACCTACCCGATACTTGTACCTGCAATGTCCTGCATCACCGAACCACACATGCATATATACAATATAGAAAACATGACATGCACACCAATGAAGGAGAATCACGATGTTCCCTATCTCACCAGAGTGAGTGAAGGAAAATTGTCCCCTAGCATCCAATACACTCATAGACACACAACATATAATTACACATTGCATAGATAAAGTAAAGTGTCAGTACATAGCAATAATCCATAAAATGCCATGAATCACAAGTACTGAAATATTGCAAATAAATTGTGCATCTCATATCTAGATAAAGCATGAAATAATGTCATATAAGTTTGAATAACACATCATAGTAATGTATCCACTAAAATTAAGCAATAGTAAAATATGAGTCTAATGAGTTCAAATGAGGAGGGGTACTACATTCTCCCCTCCAAAACTAGGCTTACTCCTGGAAGCCTAAAACAAATAAGAATAAAGCTCTCTCATCTTTGCTGCATCCTCCCAAGTTGTCGAGGTCTCATCATTTGGGTCCCATAGGACCCTTACCTGGTCGATGGTGTGACCCCTAAGGGTCAAATCCTGATGCTAAAGAATGCACATGGGCTCCATGGAAATCTACCCGTCCTCGACCTACAAAGAGTTCCAATCAAGAACATGTGTCACATCAGGATGATAAGTTTGAAGAACTGAAACATGAAAGACATTGTGGATGTGAGATAGACTCAGTGGAAAGGCAAGACGGTAGGAAATAGGTCCTATCCTCTCAAGGATCTCAATAGGGCTACCAAACCAAGGTGCCAACTTAGAACCCTTTCCATAACGGATTGGACTCTTCCACGGATGCACTCTCAAGAACACACAGTCGCCAATAGAAAATTGATGATCTACCCTATGAGGATTTGCATACTTCTTCTGCCTATCCTATGTAGCTACCAAATGCTCACAAATCCACTCTACCTGCTATTTCATCTCTCAAAGAATATCCAGTCCTATAAGCACCCTGTCCTCTAGCTGATCCCAACTCAAAGGAGTGTGGAAGGACGACCATACAATGCCTAAAAGGGGGACATACCTATGGAGCTGTGATATCCATTTTTATAAGAAAACTCCAATAGATAGATATAATCCTCCTAGCGCGACTGCTGGTCCATAACATACATGCGAAGCATGTCCTCTAAAACCTGATTAACTTGCTCGGTCTGACCATCTATCTCTGGGTGATAAGCTGAACTAAAGTTCAACTGAGTTCCCAAAGCATGCTGAAGTGAGGTCCACAATGCTAAGGTAAAGATAGGATCTCTATCAAAGATGATCTGCCTCGAAATCCCATGCAATCTCACCACATCTTCCAAGAAGACTCGAGTCACTACTGCTACCGTATAGGAAGCTCGAATAGGAACAAAGTGAGCAACCTTTGTCAATCTGTCAACAATAACCATGATAGCATCATGACAATGCGGAGAGATAGGCAATCCAACAATGAAATCCATGGAAATGATATCCCATTTCCAATCCGATACCAAATTAGGTTGTAAAAGCCCTGCCAGGTGTTGATGCTCTGCCTTCACTCACTGACATTCTAAACATCTCGACACAAAATCAGCAATGTCATGTTTCATACCAGCCCAATGATAAACCTATCTAAGATCTGTGTGCATCTTCTTGACACCTGGATGGGCCGAGTAAGGTGCATGATGGGCCTCAGTCATGATCAAAATGCGAAGATCCTCTAAAGGAGGTACATAGATCTGTCCAAGGTGACGAAGAAGTCCATCTGCCTCAAGGTTATATCTAGAAAATCTACCCTCTAAAGGCCTTCCGAACTCTATCACAACTCTAACATCTTGATACCAAGTATCCTAAGCAAGAACTCCAAGAATCCTCCCTCTTAAGTCTACTCCAAGGGATAATGCTGAAATCTCATGTTGCCTACGAATCAAAGCATCTGCAACCATGTTCTCTTTCCCCTGAATATAACAAACCTAAAAATCATACTCACAGAGGAATTCCATCCATCTCTGTTGTTGAGCATTCATGTTTGGTTGCATGAATATATACTGCAAACTATGATGATCAGTGTACAGCTCAAACCGATGCCCTAACAGGAAATGCTACCATCTAACCAATGCATGAACTATAGCTATTGTAGATCAGGAAAATGGAATGCATCAAAGCAATATTAAACTAGCTCAACCACAGAAACTAGATTGCAATGATAAGAAATCCTAATTACAATCAATAAAGGCATGAAGATGAAATACTACAATAAAAAGCAAACCAAAGCCTCTATCTCCTTCATTGTTCCTCCATTGTCCTTCTTTCTCCTTTAAATTACTTTGTTTGTGGATCTCACCTACAAGTGCAAAAGCATAGTATGAAAGCAAGATGACTAGAAAAATGGCAGCATTAGGATACTAGAAGCGTGATTGATTATGAAAATGTGATTTTTTTTTAAAATGTGATTGATTGATCCATTGAAGAAAATCATCCAATTTATAGACAAATTGGAGAGAGGACAAGATTAGCATGAAGAGATTTGAAAGGAATTTCAAATCAAGGATGACAAATATGACAAATTATGACAAGATTGACATTTTCTATGCAAGATTGATTGATTGACACAATTATGACAAATTATGACAAATTATGACAAGATTAAAATGTCATTCCCATGACAAAGGGAAGAGAGAAAATAGCCTCCATGATTGCAACAAATGGAAGCATAAACATAGGAGAAAATTAGGGGGAAAATTTGAAAAATTGAAGAAAATAGGAGAAATAGAAATTAGGAATTTGGAGAAACTAGTAAATTGGAAAATTGAGGAAAAATATGAAATAGAAATTAGGTGAATTAATTAATAGGTTTTCATCCATTAATTAATTCATGAAAGAGACCTAGGACTAAATAAATAGATTTATTTAATCGACAAAGAAGAAGAAAAAGATTAAATGAACAAATCATAAAACCCTAGAAATAAGAGGACAAGGAATTAGGCCAATACAACAAGAAATTAATGTAGGTTCGATCATGATTCTGATTGACAAAGGACCAATGTTGATAAATGATTGAGACTGGTTGACAAAAATCAATGACAAGTTGACCAAGATTGTCAAGGAGATCAATTTGATAGGCGCCAATTGATGAGGAACAATGACTAATTGATCCAAATTGACATGATTGAAAAGGACAAGGATCGATGACAAATCAATCACAAAATGACAAGATTGACAAGGACAAGGATTGATGACGAATCGATTGCAAAATGATGAGATTGACAAGAGGACAAGGATCAATGACGAATCGATCGCAAAATGACAAGATTGACAAGAGGACAAGGATCGATGATGAATCGATTGCAAAATGACAAGATTGACAAGGACAAGGATCGATGACAAATTGATCGCAAAATGACAAGATTGACAAGAGGACAAAACCCTAATTCTATCATCGATTAGAATTGACGATGTCCAAAATGATGATAAATGAGCACACACCATGATGCGACAGTATAAGATCGACCAAAATCATGACTGAAGATTGCTATCGACAAGACCTAATTCAAAAGAAAGAAAAATGAGGAATGCAGAAGAAGGACTCGATGCTCGCAAATGATAAAGACCAAGTGCGCAACATAGAAGAAATGTTAATGCAACACAAAAACCCTAAAATAAGGCAATGCGCGAATTTTAAAGTATGACTCCACAAGCGTTGGCCATTTTTAGACGTCTACATTTTGCCCCTCTTTGAGACAATGCGATTCTAAACGTTGTTTCAAAGAAAAATAATGAAAATGCCCCAGACAATAACAATGACATATGCATGCCCCCTTGAGGAATTGCCTGGAAAAATCTAGAAAAGAGGCCAATTGATTCATAAGAATGATAGAAAATGATAGGTTCAAATGGACTGCCAAGACTAATGGAAGAAATGTTAGTAAGAAGAAATTAGACAAAGGATAGTTAGAGATGAAGGAAAACTTGCTTTTACAAATGCACATAAGTAGGTGAGAACCTTTATTTATTGTAGCAAAGCGGATGCAGAGCATCATGGAAATGAAGGCCAGAGCTGGAACGCAACCCTTTTTGCAAAAGACAGACACATCGCACACAAGGAATGAGTGAAGCATCCTAGGGTGCATACATCAAGGGTCGAGGTATGTGCGGCATTCACAAAGTGAATGTACTTATCACAGACACCCAATCATATAGTTGCCCCTATTTGTGACAAAAATTCAACAAATAGCAAATACAACAAAAAAAAGAAAGGGACCATGAACCATCCCGGTCACTCTAAATCACTCAGTGGCATCATCAAGCAACATGGGAACATGATCGAAGCCAAAGATAAATTAGTAAAAAGATAAGATGCACAAATTCAACCAAGTCAAACAAACAGTCTGATCGCTATTGTCAAAAGTGGAAAACAAGAATGATCATGCTGTCTGGTTTTAGGGAATGCAGTACCCCGTCTAAGACAGGACATAGTCTGGTTTCGAGTATACCATACCCTGTATAAGACCCATGATAATTTTGACAAGGACCAATGATAATGTTGATGCTATTTTGATTGATGTGACAACTGTGATCAGGTTGAATGCTTGCTTAGTTGAATAGTTTATCTGTTAATGTGTGATTTCATTAAAGCACAATGTTTGATAGATTATCATTGGATGTATGCTCAGCGATCTGTCTATGCACAAAGGGGACCATTTATTGACAAAATGCAAAATGTCAAAGAAATTGTTTTTGGATTTTGATGTTTTGAAATTTTTTTGTTCGTTTTTTTTTTTTAGGACTTTTTTTGACTTTTTAGGGATTTTTTCAAGACATTATTTGATTTTTGAGGATTTTTTCCGGACAGTATATGATTTTTTTTAGGGATTTTTTTCAAGATATTATATGATTTTTTTTGGATTATTTCAGGACATTTTTCAATTTTTTTTGGATTATTTCAAGACATTTTTCAATTTTTTATGATTTTGCCCCCAGTATCTAGAAAGCAAGGAATATGACAGGTGAATAAATAAGGTTTCTAAAATGTTGGTGGATAGAGGGAAGACAAAGGCCTTTTATCATGGAGACAATACGGATGCAATTTTCAAGGGCTATTGCATGATGGGACAAGAGACTGGATATGGCAATGTAAAGCAAGAAGATGGCATGAGGAACATGTCAAGAGGTTTTTGAATCCATGTTTAAATTTTGCGTCCTTATGTCAGATAAAGATCAAGGAATTAAAAAGAGTGTATGGATAGTTATAAGATATGGATAGGATAAGAAAGACCAATAATGGATAAGGGACATAGACTGAAGGTCGGGATTGGCTAAGGGATAGTGGCAGAAATTTGCAATAAGCTAGGGAATATGGATGAAAGGTTATGATAAGAAAATGGATAAAGACCAACAGCTATGATGGAATAAAAGTTGCAAACAAGATGCATGATGTTCATGACGATCCTCAGCCTTGTCAAGATCAAAGGTGGAAAGGGAAACTGGACATGAGGGACAATACGATATGAAAGGTAATGACAGGGGTTCGATAGGATAATGGAACAATGAAGGACAAAAGGATATGATAGGATAAAACCTATCCACAAGTATGGTATGCAAGAAGTTCATAGATTATGCATGATGACTGTTTGCCAGGTTTTCATCACGGTACTTGCCCAAGGTGCCTGTGTGCCAGGTTTTCACTAGTGGATGAATTATGTTTGCTTTACTTTTTTTTCTTTTGTCTTTTTTTTTCTCACTTTTTTTTTTGATTTTGACATTTTCAATAGAAGATGGACACATGATAGGGGATGGAAGAAGGACTCAAACATCTTTTTGTCTGGATAGTAGCCTTGAAAAAAATGGACCATGACCTTTAAAAGTATGCTCAAAGACGTTGGTAGGATAAGGACATGGAAAAAGAGATGAAATTAAGGCAAGGATTTATGCAAAGGATTGGACTAGAGGGATGGAAGGATGGAAAATATGCATTGGATAATGGATAGGGTATTGGAAGAATTGGGCTTCTATGGATGGAAATGTTGGCAAGATCATAATTGGAACACACCTTGAGGGGTGATGGACTGATGGAGGAAGAGTGGGTTTTGGATATGGAGATTTTGATGAAGGAATAGCTAGGGATTTGCAGACGTAAGGGCCTAAAATGAATGAAGAAGGTGATGGAGGAACAAATTTGAGAGGTTTGGATGGAGGAATAGAAATTTTGGATGCCAAGTTGGATGTTTCTTTTAGTTTTTGTGCTTCAAGGAGTTGCTTAGGGATCCACATGGTTTTTGATTTTGTATGCTTTTGTGGTTCCTTGGAGTGCATTGCTTGCATAAGGGATTTAGGAACCCATATATATTTTGAATTTTCTTTATTTTTCTTAGTGGGCCTTTGTGACCTTTTGGATATTTCTTTACCTTTATAGATCATATTGTTCTTTGTTTTGACGTGTCGATTATATTGGACATGTTGATCCTTGAATACATGTGGATTGCTAGACTTATGATGTTTATACTTGGCATCCAAATTGTTGGAAGGGGGAAAGGAATGCATGGATGGATAGGAATGAAGTGGAGTTCTTTTGGATGACTAGAAGGTTCTCAAAGATGTGTGTCTTTCCTGACCTTGCATAGAGGATGAAGGGATATAAGGACCTAAGATGGATGGAAGGGATGATGGGGAAGGTGTATGTTTTGATTTTGATGGAGGGATACCAATGTCTTGAGAGTGAGTTGTGTAGACATGACCCTTAAGATCTTCTTTGATATGGAGGGGTTCTTTCTCATGAAGGTCTACCCCTTTTCCTTTATGAATATCTTGACTTGTAGGATACTCTTTTCTTTGGGAAGAAGACACGAGTCCATTATGAGGTGGATATGATAGGAGAGAAATAATGAGATCTTGAAGTGGATAGGATTGCACCAAAGTGGAAGAACCCATTATGCATGTCGATGATTGATGAACATCTTGCAATGACACGTTAGAATCATGAGGGGGATTAGGATCATGAAGGGGACTAGGATTGTGTAGTGGACATGGTTCAATGACAAGCTCTTCAAGAGATGGAATGGGAGAAATAACGGGATCATCAAAAGAAATGAGATCTTGGAGTGTATATGGAGCATTAAGACAAGGAGATGGAGGAACAAAAGGATCTTGTGGAGGATTTAAAGGAATAATTTGATCTTGACAAGGAGGAAGATCATTGGAATCCTCTTAAAGGTGCTTTGCTCTTGACTTTTAATGGGATCATTGGAAAGGATGGAAGGGATATCTTGATCTTTCTTAGGAAGTGGAATGCCAATGGGATTTGAAAGGACATTTTTTTCATGAAATGGAATGGGATCATTTGGGATTGGATGGACTAGGATATCTTGATCTTCCTTAGGGAATGGAGTGTCAATAGGACTTTGGATAGGATGGACAAGAATAGGGGAATCATCATGACTATCTGGGAAGATGGGATCTTGGTCAATAATTGGATGGGATGATAAGGTTTCGGGATCTTGAACTTGATCTATTTTAAGACACATTTCTTCATGCTCTAAATTATCCTCTTGACATGGGGTTGGACTTTGGATATGCATGGGGGATTCTGACAAGGGATCAATGTTTTGGCATGAAGGAAATGCACTTTGAACATTTGTGATGGATTTTGGCAAGGAATCAATGCTTGAACATGGTGGAAGAGGGACTTCGAATGGGGTCCTCTAAAACAAGTAATGGCAATAAAATGCATGGTGGCATTGGGTCTTGTATTTTTGAAACATGACAAGGATGTGCATCATGAATTGGATTATCTTGGCAATCAATTATGGATAGCCCTTGGATAATTTCATCCTTGAGTGTATTGTTTGATGAGGACAATATGGAAGGTTCTTGTGAAACTTATAAAGGTGTAGGGATAGATGCCACTGGAGAGTCAATTTGTTTGTGGGGGGATGAGGCATTGCTAAACATAAGTGTATTATCTTGATCTTCCTCAAAGAACTCACTTGGTAATTTCCTTAAGATCCTTGCAATAAGGCCACCTTTCTTTCGAGGTTTTGACATAGTTGTATCAAGAATTTGAACTTGTTTTTGGTTTGATGTCATGTTTTGATATTGGACTTGGTTCAATTGCTCTGACATGTTTGAAACTTGGCTTGGTGCATGTTGCAACCTTTTCTTTTGAATGTTTGGTTGTAATTGTTGACATTGATATTTTGGTTGAACTTGTTGATATTCTACCATTGGTTGTGTTGGTTGTATATGTTGGACCATTAGTTGTGTTTGTTGGATATGTTGTTGATTCAAGATTTGATTGAATGAAATTTGACCAAATGAATTTTGATTTGGGACTTGATTGAAATTTGTGCTTGTCTTTTGAAATTGTTTCATCATCTCTATTTTTGAGAGATGAGAGCTGGTATGTCTGATCGTTCGATAAGAGCTTTTACATCAATTGGCTCAAATTTTGGGTTTGGACCTTGAAATTTTTTAAATGTTTTGGACATTTGTGATCTATTCTTCTCAATGTTTTTCACTTTTTGTTCCAAAATCTCCTTTTCTTGAGCTAGTTTCTCCTCTAGTTTTTGTATTTGGACATTTAAATCATCATGATAAGTTTGATCCAAGTTATGAGACATGTAGAGATTGGATTGACATGATTGATTGCTCAATTGTGATGACATGGCTTCGTAAGAAGGTTGAGACCTCATTTAAACAAACATGTCAGTATGCAATGCAACTAATGGGATTGACAAATGCAACCTAAAAGGATGACAATGCAACTTAATGTTTTTGTACTTTTTGAATTTTTGGAGACAAACTTTTGAAATGCAAAGCTAAAGACACAACCTTGGGAAATTGAAATGAAGTCAAGACCTTAAAGGACAAAGGACCAAATGACAATAGGACAAATTGACAATGTCTCACCTATATGCTTGGATACTAATCTAGGTTTGACAAAAATGGTATTAACGAAAGGACAAATTTTAGACAAGGTCAAGACTCCCTAACAACAACTTAGGGTATCATCCAAAGTTTTGATTTTTTTAAGTTTGACAAACCAAATTTTTTGAGACTAAATGCAGGAAGGCAATGATTATGACAATGACTTAGGACATGAATATGATCTAAGGATATGATATGACAAGATGAAGCCAAGACAAGATGACAATACAATGATAAGGATATGCAAAGACCAATGACTTGGAATATGCAAAATGCAACCTAGGCAAGACCTAATTTTAGCATGACAAGGATAATGCATAAATGTCACCTAAATGGAAATCTATCATGGATATGAAAATAAAATGCAAACTTAGGGAAATTATTTTGAACCTAAGTGCAAAATGAGGATGCTTGCAATGAAAAGGATTAAAATGAAGGGAGGTGACAATATGTCCTAGGACCTAAGTTGGACTATGCAAAACCTAGCCTAAAGTGACATGAATGTTGAGACAAATTTTTTCAATGTGTTTGAAAGCCATGTTTTGAAAATGTTTTGAACTTTGTTGGATGAATGTTCTCTTTTTAAAACCTTGTTTGGACAATGTTTGGACTTGTTTGACACATGATGTTTTTTGACAATTGTATAATTCAACTTTTGACAATCACAAAAGACAAGATGTTTGGACTTAGACCCAAGACAATCATGCTCATTCACAACAAATCCTATGGCTAGCAAGGGAAATATCTATTGAATCCTCTAACCATAAAATACAACACTCAGCCGGATAGCTAGACGCTTGGTAGCATTGGCTCCCCCTTACAGTGCACTCACTTCTCGGGCATACCAAGCTTCAAGTTCAAGGGGCATCACTTCCCAAGAACTTGCTATCTCTAACTAAGGAGTACATGAGAGGTGTCCTCAGCATATGCATATCACAATGCCTGAGCCAATAGATAGAATGATTTTGGCATCTAAACAAGAGTTTCTAGTAAGGGCATCCATTCGGGTGGGTATTGATTCAGCAAATAAATCATCGCAATACCATTCCAGCACCCATTGTCTACAACTTTCATTGCATCCACAGTTATTTAGAGTGGTTTGGAAGAGCTTGGCTTTAGCCTGTCACCACTTTGGGTCGTTCCCTCTCACCAATGCCTATGCAAAGTTCCAGGCAAATCGGGAGGCAAGCCCAATTCTAGGGGTTAAAACATGCAATCAAGCTAAAAACAAACAAAGCATGCATGGTGTTCATTAAACTTTAAGAAATTAAATGTGCAACTACTTTAAAAATCACAAGCAAGATGTTTTAGTGAAAGTCTTTGACCACGTCCTGCATAAGATTTGTTAGTAGTTGTATTTTTAGTCTTCATCACACGTAACGCCAAGATGCTGCATAGAGAATTAGTACCAAAGAAAATCTAGAATATAAGAAACAGAATGAAAACAAGGTAATTTGCAAGTAAAAACACTGGTTTTACCTCTATTTCTAGCCTTACATAGGCGCAGATGTCTCAACATAGGCACAGAATGCACCAACATAGGCACAGAATGCACCAACATAGGTGCAAATCTCCTCAACATAGGGACAGATCTCATTAACACGGGCACAGAATGCCTTGACACAGGCATAGAATGCCTTAGCACAGGCACAGGAGTATCCAGAAAGCTCTGAGTCACCCTATTTCTTGATTTTTCACCTGCAAATTAGCTCAAAAGCACTCAAAAACATGGTTAGAGGGGTTAGTTCATGTTGGGTTCACCAAAAAATGTAGATCAGGAAAATGGAATGCATCAAAGTAATATTAAACTAGCTCAACCACAAAAACTAGATTGCAATAATAAGAAATCCTAATTACAATCAATAAAGGCATGAAGATGAAATACTACAATAAAAAGCAAACCAAAGCCTGTATCTCCTTCATTGTTCCTCCATTGTCCTTCTTTCTCCTTTAAATTACTTTGTTTGTGGATCTCACCTACAAGTGCAAAAGCATAGTATGAAAGCAAGATGACTAGAAAAATGGCAGCATAAGGATACTAGAAGCATTATTGATTCTGAAAATGTGATTTTTTCTAAAAATGTGATTGATTGATCCATTGAAGAAAATCATCCAATTTATAGACAAATTGGAGAGAGGACAAGATTAGCATGAAGATATTTGAAAGGAAATTTCAAATCAAGGATGACAAATATGACAAATTATGACAAGATTGACATTTTCTATGCAAGATTGATTGATTGACACAATTATGACAAATTATGACAAGATTAAAATGCCATTCCCATGACAAAAGGGAAGACAGAAAATAGCCTCCATGATTGCAACAAATGGAAGCATAAACATAGGAGAAAATTAGGGGAAAAATTAGAAAAATTGAAGAAAATAGGAGAAATAGAAATTAGGAATTAGGAGAAATTAGTAAATTGGAAAATTGAGGAAAAATATATAATAGAAATTAGAAATTAGGAGAAATTAGTAAATTGGAAAATTGAGGAAAAATATACAATAGAAATTAGGTGAATTAATTAATAGGTTTTCGTCCATTAATTAATTCAAGAAAGAGACCTAGGACTAATTAAATAGATTTATTTAACCCACAAAGAAGAAGAAAAGGATTAAATGAACAAATCATAAAACCCTAGAAATAAGAGGACAAGGAATTAGGTCAATACAACAAGAAATTATTGTAGGTTTGATCATGATTCTGATTGACAAAGGACCAATGTTGATAAATGATTGAGACTGGTTGACAAAAATCAATGACAAGTTGACCAAGATTGACAAGGAGATCAAATTGATAGGTGCCAATTGACGAGGAACAATGACTAATTGATCCAAATTGACATGATTGAAAAGGACAAGGATTGATGACAAATCGATCGCAAAATGACAAGATTGACAAGGACAAGGATCGGTGATGAATCGATCACAAAATGATGAGATTGACAAGAGGACAAGGATCGATGATGAATCAATCACAAAATGATAAGATTGACAAGAGGACAAGGACCGATGAAGAATCGATCACAAAATGACAAGATTGACAAGAGGACAAGGATCGATGACAAATCAATCACAAAATGACAAGATTGACAAGGACAAGGATCGATGACAAATTGATCACAAAATGACAAGATTGACAAGAGGAAAAAACCCTAATTCTATCATCGATTAGAATTGACAATGTCCAAAATGATGATAAATGAGCACACACCATGATGAGACAGGATAAGATCGACCAAAATCATGACTGAAGATTGCTATTGACAAGACCTAATTCGAAAGCAAGAAAAATGAGGAATGCAGACGAAGGACTCGATGCTCGCAAATGATAAAGACCAAGTGCGCAACATAGAAGAAATGTTAATGCAACACAAAAACCCTAAAATAAGGCAATGCACGAATGTTAAAGTATGACTCCACAAGCGTTGACCATTTTTAGAAGTCTACAGCTGCCAGCTCTAAATCACGAACTGGATAGTTCAACTCATGGTTCTTGAGTTTACGAGACTCATAAGCAACGACACGTCCATCCTGCATAAGCAATACACCTATACCTTCCAAAGAGGCATTCGTGCATACCATAAAATCTCTAGAAGGATCAGGAACTGCCAAAATTGGAGCACTGACAAGGAGTTCCTACAATGTATGAAAAACTACCTCACACTGCTCTAACCAAACAAACTTCTTCCCTTTCCTCTGAAGAGAAGTAATCAGGTGTCCTATCCGAGAAAAGCCCTGAACAAAGAAATGGTAATATCCGGCCAAACCCATAAAGCTCCAAACTTTTGAAATGTTGGTCAGTGCTGGCCAATGAACAATGGCTTGGATATTTGAAGGATCCATGGATACACCTTCTCCCAAAACTACATGACCAAGATAGTTCACCTCAAACTGGAAGAAGTCACACTTTTCCAAATTGGCATAAAGTTGATTCTCCCTCAAGCACTATAGTACTTGACGTAAGTGACCCTCATGCTCTTCCATAGTTCTAGAATAAATCAATATGTCATCCAAGAACACAAGGACAAAATGATCAAGGTAGGTGCAAAAAACCCCATTCATGAGGCTCATGAAAATTGAAGGCACGTTTGTCAAACCAATTGCACCACTATGAACTCATAGTGTCCATAACGAGTATGAAACATTGTCTTATGAATATCTTCATCCTGAATGCACAACTGATGGCATCCAGATTTAAGGTCAATCTTAGAGAACACCTTGGCTCCCTTAACCTGATCAAAATGATCATCTATATGAGGTAATGGATATTGATTCCAGATGGTTACCTTATTCAGCTATCGGTAATCAATGCATAACCGAAGAGAACCATCCTTCTTCTTAATGAAGATAATACGTGCGCCCCAAGGGGAAACACTAGGATGAATGAACCCCTTGGCCAATAATTCCTCAATCTGCAACTTCAACTCACTCAACTCCTGAGTAGTCATCCGATATGGAGGTCTCGAGATAGGTTCAGTTCCAGGAACCAAGTCTATGCAGAAATCTAGATCTGGTGTTCTTTTGTCTTCTTTAAATAAAAATAATTTAGTTGTTTGAATCTCCAATCTCTGTTGTAGAGATTCTCATGTTTATTGATTCCTTCCTGTATGTTTTAGTTTTGTGTGTATGTTTGCTTGAAGTGGCCAGAACAATGTTGATCCAAGGAAAGGTAGCTCACACTTTTTGGAGAGAAGCGGTGAGCACTACAGTCTATACTATGAACTGGGTACTCATCAAGAAAGGTAAAGATAAAACCCCTTGTGAGAATTGGATTGGGAAGACTCCCACTATGAGTTATTTTAAAGTATTTGGCAGTAAGTGTTATATCAAGAAAGGTGAGCATCTGAGCAAGTTTGATGCTAAATGTGATGAAGGAATATTTCTAGGATATTCCACTAAGAGAAAAGCTCTCAAGTGTTACAATAATAGGTCAGAAAATTGTTGAGAGTATCAATGTCAGGGTTGATGAATCCCCTTAGGAGCCTGAGGAAACCTACAGCAAGAAAGTGGAGGATGAACTAGGTGTAGCCTTATGGGAACCGGTTAAGAAAGAAACAAGTAAAGACCTCAATGTTCCTGTACCGGTAAAAGCTGTAGTAGGTGAAGAAGAAGATGGAGAATAAGAAGAGGAAAAGTAAGCAGAACGAGCTAGAGTCATTCCTAGATATGTGAAACTACATCATGATCTAAAGAAGATCATAGGAGATAAAGATGCAGAGATACTCACAAGAAGAAAGGTGAAAGAGAACTCTTGCACGATTTCAGAATTTGAGCCTAAGACCACTAGGGATGCACTTACCGATGAAGACTAGATAAAGGCAATGGAATAGGAGTTGGACCAGATAGAAAAGAATACAACATGGTCCTTGGTATCCAAACCAAAATAAAAGAATGTAATAGGTACCAAATGGGTCTTCAGGAATAATTTGAATGAAGAAGACACAGTTGTGAGGAACAAGGAAAAACTTGTATGCAAGGGATATGCTCAAGAAGAGGGAGAAGACTATGGAGAAACCTTTGCTCCTATGGCTAGACTGGAAGGTGTCCAAATTCTACTTTCATTTGCAGCATTCAAGGGATTTAAGGTATACCAGATGGATGTGAAGTTTGCGTTATTGAATGGAATCCTAGAAGAGGAAGTGTATATTGAGCAACCGGATGGGTTTGCCTTATCAGAAGATAGTAACATGGTGTGTAGATTACACAAGGCCCTATATGGATTGAAACAAACACCAAGGGCATGGTATGAATGGTTACACTCTAATCTTGTGAAAATAGGATTTCAGAGAATAAGTGAGGACAGTAACATATACCTAAAATCTAAAGGTGAACAGATTCTGATCTGTGAAGTGTTTGTAGATGACATAATCTTTAGAGGAGATGATGAAATGAGCCATGCATTTGTAGATGAAATGAAGAAATATTTTGAGATGTCTCTCATTGGAGAGATAAATTTATTCATTGGTCTACAAATTCAGTAGATGAAAGAAGTAATCTTTATTACCCAGTCCAAGTATGTCAAAGAGGTATTGAAGACCTTTGGAATGGAGGAGAGAAAACCAGTTGGTACACAGGTGGCAACTGGTTGTAAATTGACTAAGGAAGATGATTCAACATTGGTGAATGAGAAGGAGTACCGGTGAATGATCGGTAAGCTGTTCTATGTGGTGCACAATATACTAGATATTGCTCATGTAGTGGGCATAGTAGCTTGTTTTCAAAAAAGTCCAAGAGAATTCCACTTGGTAGTAGTCAAGAGGATTCTTAGATACCTGAAAGGGACAGTTGATTATGGATTGTGGTATCCATATAATGGTGATTTTAATCTCAAAGTGTTTACCAATGCATATTGGGCAGGTAATGTGGACAACTAGAAGAGCACAACCGGTGGAGCATTCTTCCTTGGTGGAAGACTAGTCTCCTAGACAAGCAAGAAGCAAAGTTGTATTTATCAGTCTACAGCTGATGTAGAATATGTGGCAGCATTTATGAACTGCACTCGGACAATCTGGATGAAGCATGTACTGAATGGCTTCAAAGTGCCTATATCTAAACCAGTGAGTATTTTCTGTGATAATACTAGTGCAATCAATATTTCCAAAAATCCGGTATTGTATGCTAGAACTAAGCACATTGAGCTCAAGTATCATTTCTTGAGAGAGAAGGTTAAAAACAAAGAGGTTGTATTAGAACATGTTTCTAGTAAGGAGTGGTTAGCAGACATATTCACTAAGCCCTTACCAAAGACTACATTTACCTGTTTGAGAGGTGAATTAGGGGTTTTACCCCTTCATGAAGTAAACTAAAGTTGTGTGCTCCACATCAGTCAGGTACCATAGTGACAAATCCTACAAGGTTGATGTGTTGAAGGATGCTACTCCATAGGGGGAGTAGCATAGGTGGAGTATGGAAGCTTGTGCCTCTACTTTGGCAATGTTGTCAAAGGGGGAGGAGATATATGATAGGGGAAAATATATCTGGTGTATGGGGGAGAAGATATCTGATGATGAAGATATATGGTAGAGTACACACTGACTAGTCTAGATGGTGGTGGTTGTGATATTTGAACCGGTATATGACAACCAGTATATGCTAGGGTAAGTTCACAATAATGGTTCCCACTTTCACCCACAAAGGAAAAACGAGATGGAAGGAAAAAAAAATCAGAGGGGGTTCGAGTGAAGTGGGGGTGTTCGAATGAACTACCCTTTGGGGTTCGAGTGAGCCCCCCACTTCGCTCGAACCCCCTTTTGTGAGCAAAGCACCTTTAACGTTTGTTTATGTCATTTTTTAATTATATTCGGGGGGTTCACTCGAACCCCCCTTCATTCTAACCCCCCTAAAAAGGGGGAGTTTGCTTGAACCCCCCTTCTTTCGAACTCCCTTTTTTACACTTCTCTAAAGCTTTCTACATTTTTTTGTAGACTTTTGACCTTCAAATCTCTAGTTGAAGGCTCAAATGGAATGATCTTGACAACTCAAAATGTAGTATGGTAGTCCGTGGAGCAAGCTTTCCAATGATTGTAATTTTTTTTACATCTTGAGTTTATTATGAATTTGTTTTTTTAATTTTACCAAACATAGGTTTTTCACTGAACATGAACTTCTCTATTCAATGCATTGGAAAAAATAGGAAACTAACTCAAAAAATTCTAAAAATATCTATGCCCCAAGTATTGATGTCTTCTTTCTAACAAAAATAAATAAATTGAATTTAATATATATATATAACAAGTTATGTGTTCAAACTCAAACCTATGTCTGAATTATGACTAGTCGGACTTCAAAACTTAATAAAATGAAAAATATTCAATATATCACTATCAAACCAACTGAAAGCCCTGGATATTGATGTTACAAACCAAAATTTGAAAGAATTGAGTTTTTATCATTTATAGAAAAAAAGTTATGCATTTCTGGAGGCACATCACTCTTAAAAAATGTAGTTTGCTGTTAAAAACTTCTTTTCGAGGGAGATGGAAAAATTAAAAAAACATCCTTCAAAATTATTTGAAAAAACTATATATAGAATCTACAGAAAAAATTCTACAAATCACTAATTTACATCATCTTCAAATTATTAATAGTTTACAAGTTATAGTTCTCAGAAGTTGAAGATTATTTTAAAAATGTTTATCTTAGTGTCAAAAGTGGCAAAAAAGTGGGAACCATTATTATGAGTTCACCCGCTATTGAGCATGGTACTGATACTAAGAAATGATACACTGAGTATTTCCATCAATGCCAAAGGGGGAGATTGTTGGCATATGATGAAGTGGTGACAAAGTATGTTGTCATTGATGTCAATATGTGCTCAAGCAGGTACATCGATATGCACTGGTATGAAGATTTGAAGCAGTTTTGGTCAACCAAGATGGAGTGGACTAGTGTCGAGGTTCACTAAGTGTTACTACCAGTTGGTAGTCTTTGTTCAGTTCTAGGGTTTCTGGTATGATCATTGTGGTGCAACCGATGGTGTTTTGTGAATGTTAAGAATAAGGATCAGGATGCCACATCAGCTGTGTGCACATGATGGATTTTCTTGAGGATTTTGTGCGTGGAGATCAAATGCATTGAATGCCTACCTTAGGAATGTGTGATTTTCTCATCGGTGTATAAAGAGCGTGTGATGGGTTATCATTTTCCAGATGCGGTGAAGATCGGACGATGCAGAGTGACTTGAGATTTGTTTAGATTGTTTCATTCTATGTAAAGTGTTTGGACAGTCAGGATTTGGTGGGACTTGCATCCAGCTTTGTTAGGCCTATGATACTTAGGGTTTAGGGTTTATGTTACCGACCTAATTCTTGTCTATAAGGTCGATGAGTTTTGATATTGTTGTTGTTGGAAAATGTTGTTTTTGTGTCTAAATGTTAAGATTCTTGCCAAACTAGAGTCCGAAACCTGCAGAGTGTGATTGCAAAGGAGAGGAGCTCAAAAGGATCTGCCTTAGCAAGTAGTGTTGTTATCAGATCATAAGCTTTACCTGTTGACTTCTAATCAATTCAACATAAGGAAAATCCCTTGACCAGGTAGCTTTAATAGGATTGTTGTAAATCCTCTAACCAGGTGACTCAAGTTCATTGTGTTCTTTAATCTTCTAGCGAGGTAACCTTTAACAGGGTATATAGCCATCCCTTAACCCGGTGATCTTTAACAGGATTGGTTCGTAGTAGAACCTTATTGTAAAGTCTTTAACTAGACTAGGCTCCTAATAGAGCGAGCTTCAAAAGAGTTCAAAACAAGCTTGTGGGTATTCATCCCCACTATGGTTTTTCACATTTGGGCTTCCACGTGAAAAATACGTGTCATGAGTTGTGCATTTTTCATGTGATGATTCAATATTATTGTTTAAGTGATTATGCATGAAAAGATAATGGTTATGGTATTATTGATACAACACATACATATGTATATGGGTGAAGTAGTTATCAAGTGTTGAATGATATTTGAAGTATTCAGTTTTACTAGTTTAAGCTGTCTAAAGTCTTATTGTGTTTAACCGGTATTGCCATGGTTAAGTTTAGTGATGAAGACAACCAGTTAGCATTGTTTTAACTTGATAAGTTGTGGAGATAAGTTTGTATGTAGTGATTCACCCCCCCTCTCTGTACCAGTTAAGGTATTTGTTGTTCATCATTACTCATCAATGTTGTCACTGATGTCAATTGAACCGGTGAATGATATTCATGATATTGCTGATGTTATTGTTGTTATTTCTATTGCCTTGTAACCTATATGATAAAATTTAAGGAAGATGTTGTAAACCGGTATATGGTAGTGTGTAAGTTGAACCGGTGTAAAGGGTTAAACCTTTCTATGTTATGTAACCGGTTAACCCTACCAGTTGTTTTTTGTTAAACCCTAACTGATAAAGTTTGTTGGTTTAAGATCTAATGTTGAGCAGTAATGATGGAGACATGTGTGATCATTATATGAGGATTAGTTCATATTGATTTAGCGCATTTGTTATCTTGGAAAGGAGAAAGTGGATTGCATCTAATGCATAGCGCGTGATGAGTGACAAAGTCCGATGAAGCGGTGATCATGGAGCGGTTGGAATTTTCTTGAAGAATGTGAAGAGATTGTTATGATTTCTAATGGTCAAGGTTGTACTAACTTGTTTGTAATCTTGATGATGAGAATTAGATTTTTGTTGTGTTATCGACCTAGTTGATTTGTATTTAAGGTCAATGATATTGTTTTGTTAAGTGTTGGAAAATTTAACAAGATTGGCAGAAACCAATTGAATGTGTGGTTGCCTAACTGGTGGATGGATCTGTAGCTTGAGTCAAGGCAGATTGAAGTTTAATAAGGATCTAATCAAGTAGATGTAGTCCTATTCAGACAGATCAAGAAAACCTGTTGTTTTCTAACAATTACAGCAGAAATTGAAATCCCCTAACCAGGTATGCTCTAACAAGCTTGATTACTTTCTAAATCCTCTAACAAGGTGGTCCATTAGTTTGGATTCTCAAATCCTCTAGTGAGGTTACTCCTTACATGGTATTGTGCTTTTCATCAAGGCATATTTGTAAATACCTTAACCGGGTGATTCCTAACTGGAATTAGTTCTTAACAAGACTTATTGTAAAAGCTTTAACAGGCTTGGCTCCTAACAGGGTGAACTTTAGAAGAGTTTAGATAGCTATCCTTGAGAGTCTTATCTCACCATGGTTTTTACCTATTTGGGTTTTGCACGTATAAATATTTGTGTCAAGTGGTGAATTCTTTTGTGGTTATGATAATTGGAAGCATTGAGAGATGAATATGTTGACATATGATTAAGCATTTTTTATGTTTACAAGATTGAAGTTGTTTACTATTAAGTTGTCATAATAGTAAAACCGGTTGATGTTGGTTAATGTTGAGTATTGATCTTGATAAGTGAAATTTACTTTGTGAGTTTGAATTTGAGTTTGGGAGTTTGTATCAGTTTTTTTGTACACTGATTCACCCCCTCTCTCAGTATTCTACCAGATACTTATTCTTCATTATACCATCAATGTCAACACATGTAGCATCCGACATACTACATATTCTCTCTCCCCTTTTGTGTGATTGATGGATTCTCACACATGTAGTATGCGACATACTAAAAGATCTCTCTCCCCCTTTGATAATAATGGCAAAGGGCACTGACAGGGTTTCTCTCATCCTTCTATCTACTGGATGCTTCTCCTCCTTCAACCATCATTTGCTACATCCTCTCAAGTCACAACACTTGAGATGGAGGGCTCAACCACCAACTGACACCAATTGCTCAAGAACCAAGTGTATATGCAAACTGGAAACACATGCATATACAAATCTGAAACCAATTGAAGGCACATGCATCCGTGAATGCAACATACCTATCGGTCAGACTGCATTATCTCCCTTTGATATACAAAAGTTATTCTAATCCCAATTTGATAATATCAAGTGTTGAAGCTAACACTAATACCAATTGTATTCCTTGTTGGCATTTGCATGAAGATTGCATTAATGATTTGTTATGTTGTCATTGATGTCAATTAACCGGTAATGTTATTGTTGTAATGATGTTTTGTAACTGGTAGAAAGAGCTAAGTGAAAGAAACTGTAACTGGTAGGTAAATTTGTGGAGTGAACCGGTATTGCTAAGTATTGGAGAGTTGAACTGGTAAACCCTACCTATAATTTTGATAAACCCTAACCAATTAAGTTTGGTGAATTGGTTATATTGGTTTAGGATCTAATGATGAGCGGTAATGATTATGACGTGTATGCATATTGTATGAAGAGAGTTTCAAAATGATTTTAGCGCATTGAGGTAATGGTTTTTTTTCTTGGGAATGAGCAAGTCAATTGCATGTAATGCAAGCGCGTGATGAGTTACTAAGTTTGATAAAAAGGTGATCAGGGAGCGGTCGAGGCTTTCTTGAATGATGTGTAGAGAATGTTATGTAAGCCAATGGTCATACCTGAACTGACTTGTTTGTAATCTCTATGAGAATTAGGTTTTTATTGTGTTACCAACCTAGTTAATTTGTTTATAAGGTCGATGAGTTATTTTAGTTTTAGTGTGTGGTTGCCAAACTAGATGATGTATATGCAGTTTGAGTAAAGGTAGATATGAGCATGAAAATGATCTAAACAAGCAAGTGAAGTTCTATTCAAATAGATCAACAAACTTGTGTTGTTTTATAATTATAGTAGTTAAATCCCCTAATCGAGTAAGCTCTAACAAGCTTGGTGTTATTCAAATCCTCTAGCAAGGTGATCCATTAGATGGGATTTTAAATCCTTTACCAAGGTTACTCCTCACAGGGTATTTCTTCTAACAAAGCATTATAGTCAATCCCTTAACTGGGTGGTCCCTAATAGGATTTGTTCTTAACAAGAATTTTTGTAAAGCTTTAACATGCTTGGCTCCTAACAAGGCGAACTTCAGAAGAGTTCAAAAATATTGTGAGGTCCATTTCATCATGGTTTTTCCCATTTGGGTTTCCACGTCAAAAATATTGTGTCAAGTGGTGAATGTTTTTGAGGTTATGTTTTATTATGGTTGATTTGCTTAACTACTTATTCCACTTTGATAAGTTATGATAATCGACAATATTATTAAATGAAGTTTTACTTATGTTAGTAAAAGTATTTGGATGGTTATGAGTTTCAAGTTATTTACTGTTATCTATTGTAATAGTCAACGGGTTTAGCTTGATAGTTTTAATCTTGACAGTGATATTGCATTGATAGTTCTAAGTTTACTTCAGCGATTGTTTTTGAGATTGGTGAAATTTTATCAGTTGTTCTATCTACTAATTCACCCCCCCCCCCTCTCAGTAGTTGATCGGATCCTTGTTCTTTCATCATACCATCAATTGGTATTAGAGCATCTTAGGTCCTTTAAGGTCTAAGCCTAACATCTTGAGGTAAAGATCTTGTAGATCACAATGAAGAAGGAAGGTCCGAAGTTTAATAGAGAGAACTATAGGATATGGAGTGATAAAATGAAAATTTATATCAAGAGTATTGGAAGTCAATACTTGGAACATGTTGGTTATTTCAAGATATTTGGTAGAAAATGGTTTATTAAGAGACATGACTATGTTATCAAGTTTGAGGCTAAAAGTGATGAACATATATTTCTTGGTTATTCCAACAAGTGTAAGGCCTACAAGTGTTATAACAACCAGACACATAGAATCATTGAGAGTGCTGATGTTTGAGTGGATGATTATCCTAAAGTCTTAGGGGAAACCAGTGTAGTGAAAAAGAATTAAGACCCTTGCATTTTGTTTTTGGAACCAAAACCTGTGAAACCTGAAACCGATAAAGCAAATAATGATGTACCAGTTCAACCAGAATAGGTAGATTCAGAAGAAGATGGTGACAATTAAGATGTACCTGAAGATAATGATTTTTTTATTTTCAGGTATGTGAGACTCAATCACAATCCTAAATAGATTATTGGAGATAAGGATGCTAGAGTGCTAGCCAAAAGAAGAATCAGAGAAAATTCATGCATGATCTCCACTATTGAGCCTAAAACTGCTAAGGAGGCATTTGGCGATGATCATTGGGTTAAAGCTATGGAGGAGGAGCTTGAATAAATTGAGAAGAGAAACACATGGACTCTAGTACCTTGACCAGTGAATAAAAATATAATAGGTACTAAGTGGGTTTTCAAGAGCAAGTTGAATGAAGATGGTGTTGTAGTTTGCAACAAAGCTAGATTGGTTTGTGAAGGTTATGCACAAAAAGAAGGAGAATATTATGGTGAGACTTTTGCATCAGTGGCCAGACTAGAAGGTATTAGAAATTTACTTGCTTTTGTAGCTCATAAAGGATTCAAAGTATATCAGATGGATGTAAATTCAACATTTTTGAATGGAATACTGGAAGAAGAAGTATACATTGAAGAGCCAGATGATTATGATTTAACTGATAAGAAAGACATGGTATGTAAGTTGCACAAGGCACTATATGGATTAAAGAAATCATCAAGAGTGTGGTATGAAAGGATTCATTCACATCTGATGAAGATAGGTTTTCAGAGAACTAGTGAAGATAGCAACATATATCTCAAATCTGAAGGAGATAAAATACTAGCTAGTGAAGTGTTTGTAGATGATACCATATTTGGAGGGGATGATGACATGAGCAATGACTCTGCAAATGAAATGAAAAGTGAGTTTGAAATGTCTCTAGTGGGAGAGATAAAAAATTTAATAGGTTTGCAAATATAACAAATGAAAAGTGGCATTTTCATCACATAGTCTAAGTATGTGAAAGAGGTATTAAAGACATTTGGTATGAGTGACTATAAACTAGTTGGGACACCAATGGTTACAAGTTGTAATTTTTCTAAGGAAGATGAGGCCACATCTATTGATGAGAAAGAGTACTGGTCAATGATTGGAAAATTCAACTATGTTGTTCACAACAGACCAGATATAGCTCATGCAATTGGTCTAGTTCCTAGATTTCAAAAGAATCCAAAGGAAACAAATTTGATAGCAACCAAGAGGATTTTCAGATATTTGAAAGGTACTGTTAACTATGGATTATGGTATCCATATGAAGGTAATTTTGACTTGAAGGTGTACATAGATGTAGATTGGGTAGGTAATGATGATGACCAAAAAAGCACAACTGGTGGAGCATTATTTATTGGAGGAAGACTTGTTTCATGGAGTAGCAAAAAGGAGAGTTATATTTCACAATCTACTGCTGAAGCTAAGTATGTTGGAGCTTATATGAATTGTACCCAGGCTATCTGGATGAGGCACATTTTGGAAGGTTTTAAGATGAGGTTTACAAAACCTGTAAAAATCTTATGTGACAATACCAGTGCCATAAATATATCAAAGAACCCTATCTTGCATGCACAAACCAAGCACATTGAATTGAAGTATCATTTCTTGAGGGAAAAAGTGCAGAGTAAAGATGTGATCTTAGAGCATGTTTCCACCAAGGAGTAACTTGTAGATATCTTTACTAAACCTCTGCCTAAGACTACTTTTGAGTATCTTAGAAGTCAGCTCGAGGTTTTATCCTTCATGAGGTCAATTAAGAATGATTTAGATTACATCAGTCCTGGAGCTACTTGTAGAATTTTTCAGTAGGATTGATGAAGAAGTGAAGTTATTCCATAGGGGGTGAATCAAGTTGCAAGTTGTTGATGTTGAACAGTGAAGTTTTACATTGCATGTTTTACTTTCAATTTGGCATTGTTGTCAAAGGGGGAGAAGAACTATGTGATTATTGTGAGAACAATTGTATGATTGACAGAGGCTAGATGTACAACCAGCAGGTAACTGAAGACAAACTGAAGACAAGCTAAAGGCAAGGAGATTACATGGTAAAATATAAACCAGGATTCCTATTCACAATCGCAGCAATCAATGGTATTGATATTTGTATTGCCATCAATGCCAAAGGGGGATATTGTTGGCATTTGTATGAGGATTGCATTAATGATTTGTTATGTTGTCATTGATGTCAATTAACCAGTAATGTTATTATTGTAATGATGTTTTGTAACCAGTAGAAAGAGCTAAGTGAAAGAAACTGTAACCGCTAGGTAATTTTGTGGAGTGAACCGGTATTGTTAAGTATTGGAGAGTTGAACCAGTAAACCTTAACCGATTAAGTTTGGTAAATTGGTTATATCGATTTATGATCTGACGATGAGTGTTATCAGTAATTTGGGTAGTGTTGTAATTTTCTTGACATCTCTGAAAGTTTCTACAAATTTTCAATCTTCCTAGTCTGCAAGTCAATAGCTTCTAAGGGTTTTGGGTTTGATAATTTTAAATGGAAAATAAACCTTTATGTCTCTTGTCCTATGGAAAAATCTTTTTAATCATTACCTTTTTCACCACTTAACTGGAGGGGTCTTTATATCATTGAAATGGGCCATTTAAGTCATAAGCCTAGGCAAGTTTTGTTTTTACTAAAGTTGGAGTGCTTTAATTTTCCTAAAGTCCTAAGTAAGACCTTTAGTGCATGTATCGGGTTCTTAAAAGTCGAGTAGATCAAAGAGATCCAATGGTGGTTGTAAGACCGTGATGGGAAGTTACACATTGAATAGCCTTCACGACTCACTGACAAACCATCAGTGGCGAGGTCGGGTGGAGATCCAGCGATGGAGCAGTGGCGGTTAAACGATGAAGGTTCTTTAAAGTGTTGTCAAGTCTTGGAAGATCTAATGGTGGTCATGAGACTGTGATGAGAAGATGCAAGTCTTTTACCCATCGCAACTCAGTGACTAAAGGCAGGTAGATACAGTATGGTGGACCCCTTCGCAAGACCTAATAGATTAAAGGGCATATTAGATCTAAGCGATCTAACAGTTGTCGCTAGACCACAATGGAGAGTTGTGAGTTCTTTACTCTTCGTGGATCAGCAACTAAGGAAAAAAGCACACTAAAGAAATCTTTTGGTTCTTTTGAGTGAAAAGTTTGAAATTCAAATGAATTAATTGTAGAGTGTGTGGCTTGGTTTATGAGAATTAATGTTGATTTGTTGCCAAGGTTGCTTCATAAAATCTTGTTTTTTGAGATTTTGATTGTAAAAGGCTTTCGAAGGGTTTGTGGAGACAAAGTTTGAAGCTTCTATGAGTTTTTTGGTGACAAGTAAGTTGTTTTGTGACTGCCATATTTGCACTTTTTGCTCTTGTGTGTCGATATTATTTGGTTCGGGGAAATTCAAAGGGTTTTCTGAATCAAAAGGTTAGAATAAGATAAACCCTAAATTATCAAAATGGCACCACGAGGGGAATTCAAAGGGAAAACAGATTATCAAGAAAGGGCTATCTGTGATTATTTTTTAGAAAAGTTGGTTCGGTCTACAAAAATTTCTGCCAAATAGAAAGAACTTGTACCCAAATCTCCTTGCTTAAAAATTGGTGATGGTTTGTTCAACAAAAGATATTGGTTAAGAGATCCTCAAATAGGCATGTCTGGATTAGGTCTGTTTAGGGTGGGGTTTGGTTAGCGAAATGAATATGCTCCTACAAACAACATATGTCAATTAGATGTTGGGAAACTAGTGGTCCCTGGAGTTTTTATGGATGTTGACTTGTTAACCCAAATTGCAAAGAATTATGACTCTATTACTAGAATTGTAAGGAATGTAAGTGGAAGCCCTTTGATTGAAGTTACAGTTGATGGGACTAGAAAGGTTTTCTAGCTGAATAAGTCCTCAAATTATCTAGAGCCGATTGATTTTTAAATGTTAAAGAAGGTTTATGATACTCAAAAAGACCATCTCAGAGGTGGACCAATGAGGGAATTCTTTGCAAAAATAGGAGGGCTAACATTGGTAGGGCCTAGTACAGTTGAACCTTTCCCTATGAATTTTTTCAGTTTGAGGGCTAAAAGAATATATTGGTCTTTGTGTTAGATTTTTCTAGAGGATGCAGAAAATGCTATGCCAACTCATTATATGCTCATGATGGCACAAATTCTTAATCCATCTATAGCAGTAGCTTATGACTTTGCACCTTATCTAGTAAATGTGATCCATTAGGGTTTGATTGGGATTAATAATGCTAAGGTGGATAGACCTTTTGGCTGGTATTCTATGTTAATGCACATGTTCTTATTCAAGGGTGTAGATTATTTTGCAAAGGGTATTGACTTACTGAGAGTCAAAGATGGTGAAGACATGTCAGTGCAACTATGGAGTGCAAATCTATCTTGGGATAGAGAAGATACCAGCTACTTAAAATTTGACAGATGTTTTGCATCAAAGTTAAGAATTCTTTTGTGTCAAGAGAACCCCAGGATCCTAAAGATTCTTCTTGAATTTATCAGACCCAAGGAATTTGCAGAAGATATCAAAATTATGCATAATTGGGGTGATATAATTTTGTATCCTGTTTCTACTATTTTTAGAGAGTATGGCTTTAGGGGAACTCCTTATTTTCTCCCTTATCAAGTCCCCTTGAAAATAGGTATTGCTGAGATCATAAGATAGATTGGGGGTCTACAGGAAGCAGGATTGACAAATAAGGGCAGAGGAACAATTTTTCCAACCATTACCATGGCACACCAATTTGTGATTGCTAAAGGGGGTTGGCTGCATTTTGATAAGTTCTTCAAGCCCTACAGATTGGCAACAACACTTGCAATATTTGCTGACCTTGAGGATTTTTTCAATGGTATGTTCAGAAAGAAGGTCAGGTGTGGTGCAAAAGTTCATCAATTCCACTTCCCTGAGGATTTAATAAGGATTGAGTTTAATCTAGTGGACGAAGAGGTGAAGAAAGAAAAATGGTTGGTATATAAGAAAAATCTTGACTTTGTTCAATATTCTGATAAAATTTATGATCCATTGAAGAGTTTTCATCCATTTAGGGAAAATATAAATTTTTTAATAGAGTATTTTGAGGACACCATGCAAACTCTAAATGAGAAGAAAGATGCAGTGATAAAGGCAGACCCTGAAAAGGCCAAACTCATCTTGAACAAACCTTTTTTTGCTAAGATCATTCCTCCTGGTGAATATGTAATGTATACGAAATTAGGCTATAATGTGGTGATTCCTAGGAAGGATGAGCCTTCTACATCAAAGGGTAAAAGGCCAATGGAGGATGTTCCTAAGTCCCAGACTTCCCCAAAGAGGCAGAGATTAGAGGAAGAGGCACAACCAAGTGAAGCTATGTATTCACCTTCCCAATCCCCATTACCTATAGGTGATGAGTAGGTCGTAGCTGAGCAACTAATGCAATTAGGAAGCTTAGGACAAATTTCTTTTAGTTATGGAGAATTGCAGGAGGAAGTGCCAGAGGAACCAACAGGTGCTAAAATGGATCTAACTGTTGAGGAATTTGCTGGGAGAGAATTGGATCCTGTTATTAAATAGGCCTATGATGAGTTTTTGGCTAATGACAATTTTGTGAAGTCAGGAGCCTTTTTGCAATTTGTTTGGAGAAAGTATATGGATCAATTTGAGGGGAGATGTGAGAAAAGAAATGTTGAACAAAAAAATAAAGATCCATCTGCTATTGAAGCAGAAGTCAAATAGGAAATGCTAAGAGAATTTGAGTTTATTACCCCAGAGGAGGGGAGAAAATTAATTGAAAGTGTTGGAGTGTTGATTCTCCCAGAGTGGGATATAGCAGATGTGGTAGTTTTTGCTATAGTGAGAAAAGAAACTAAGCCCCTAGAGGGGATCACCTATAGTAATGACCATGCAACTCTTGTAATGTGGTCATTAAAAATAGAAGAGAACAAAAAAGGGGGTGAATCCTCAAGGTCTGATTACTCAGGGGGGATGATAGTAAAGAGGGTTAAAGATACAGGTGTAAAAGAAGCTTCTACCATGAATTTAGAGTCTTCTAA
Source organism: Cryptomeria japonica (assembly GCF_030272615.1). Taxonomy (NCBI): domain Eukaryota; kingdom Viridiplantae; phylum Streptophyta; class Pinopsida; order Cupressales; family Cupressaceae; genus Cryptomeria; species Cryptomeria japonica. The sequence continues at coordinate 311,479,079 of NC_081408.1, forward strand.
GTTTGATATGGCGGTGGCCAAGAAGGAGGCAAAGGAAAAGGCTAATCTTCAGGAAAATCTAGAAGTAGTTCTCAAGGCTTATAATGATGCAGAGCTTGAAATAACTTCTAAGGACAAAAAAATTGTAGAATTAAAAGGTAGATTGGAAGGACAACAGCAAAAGGGTGAGTGCTGTCAATTGATGATTGCCTCTTCTCCTACCAGGGCCCCTCCTTCAAGTCCTATCATTGAATTTCCTCCTTCCCCCATGACTTTTGGCTTTCATTCAATAGACAATGCTCAAGATGAAATTGAAAAGTTGAAGCAAGCTCAGTCAATATTGGCAAAGAAGTATGAAGAAAAAGTCAAAGACACTATTCTGAAATTCGTTGATATTGTTCAATTAGGAATTGTATATTTGAACATGAAAAGAATAATGAATTTCTTGGGTTCTTTGAAGGAGGAAAATGATACTTTGGATCCAGTCTTAGACAAGTGGATTGCAAGAGAAGTAGACTTAGATTCAATATATTCATTGTCTCAGGAAGAAGTAGATGTTGATGATGCAATTAAGTCTACTTATGAATTAGTTAAAGACTTGTCCAGGTTTGTAGCTGAAAGAATAGACATTGAAAGAAAGGCAAGTTTATACTGACAAGAATATGCCAGGGAAAAATCTGAATTGTTTCCTGGAGGTTTCTTAAGTGCAAACAAGATGAAAGACAAGGAAGTGTGGATTGAGGAGCTAAGTCATAGGCTATCTCAAAGGATAAATAATATCATAAATATGGATAATACCTATTTGTTTATTCAAACTATTGAGGAAATTGAAAAGGAAAAATCATATTTTGGCTTTTTAGAAAATGAAGTTAAACAATTAAGGATGAATTGGAAAAGTTTGAATAAACAAAAGCTTAAGATTATCAACTTTTCTTGGCCCAATGGTGAGACATTCAAAGTGTGGGAAAGCAAGTAAATTTTGAAAGAGACGGGACAACAAGAAGGTCCCTCTGATGCTCCAGCATTGTTGGCAATTTGGCACTAAGTTGTCATTGATGTCAACCAGCATGATGAATATTCACATAAGGGTGAGCATAAAGAATGAAGGCCTACTAATAAATTTCAAACTGTTCTGAAGGATGGTTACTTGTTTATAATGAAGAGGCATAATGTTAAAGTTGTCTCACACCACGGGAGGTGAAGATGTGTTACTGGTATAGGGTGCTCTACCGGTTAACAAAAGAAGAAAGCTCTACTAGCAAAGAGTTGTACTGGTATGTGTTTTCCAAACCAACTGTGTGTTGGTGGACCATGTCTTGATCATTGTGACGCCATGTGAAGCAGAGGTGGCAAACATGTTATGGTTGGTGAAGCCTCATCGACAAGGTTGATGAAATAGATAATTGCCATTAATGAAGGAGCCATAAATCATGGGATTATATCTGACTGATTACGGCTTGAGGAAGAAGGAATGACATAGGAAGATCAGAGAGTAGTTGGTGCCTGAATCTATGCAAAGGAAATCCAATTCATGAAGTCCTCGAAAAGAAAAATTCTGAAGTGCTTTATATGTCAACTGATTTCATGATAGAAGATCTAATTCAAGATTGCCATTTCTAGAAAATGTGCATTGGATAATGGAAACTGTGTGCTAGTGTATCCTTCAAGGACAGGTGATCGATCCGAGATAGGTAGGATTGGATCTCATAAAGATTGTGTCGAAAAGAGGAAACCCTAACTGCTCAAGTTTTTGAATTGTGTTCTGGTGGGAAATCACCATATAAGAAATGAGAGCTCAAAACAAATGTTTTTATTTTATTTTGATGTTGTGAAAGAGGAGAAGTGTGGAGAGAGTAAGAAAGGAAAAGGATTGTGAGCCTTAGAAATAATTCTAAGAAAGTTGTAGTGTGCGTGAGCAAGCATATCGGTGAGAGGATTTTACTGACAGTTCTATAGTCTTGTAGTTGAGCCTAATTGGTAAGGTGTGGTAGAGCAGGCATCATCCTAGTGTGATCTAGTGTGTTCAGAGACTATGTGTGAGAGGGAGAGAAAGATAACAGAGGTTGAAAAATAGAGGCAATAATTCCAATACTAATAGTTTGAGTTTTAGTGGAGGAGAAAAGACTGTCAACCAACAAAGTGTTATTTGGTCAAAGAGTTGCAGAATTCATTTGCAACAAGAAGCCTTAATTGTATTCAAATAGTATTTCAATATACATCACCAAGTTGAAGCTTGGTGCAGGGGTTGGTACTCCTTGAGCTGGTGCCCAAAATCGTTGTAAGTCAGTGTTTTACTTGTGAGGCTGGATTGGAGCAGTAGTCTCCAACAACTTTTCTCACCAAGGTTTTTCCCATATTGTGTTTTCCTCGTAAATGTGGTATTGTGAATCACTTGTGTGTGAGTGATCTCTTTGGTTCTCTTTCTTGTATTACCAGTATGACTTCTTAAAAGTTAAGTGAGTAATTGATATTTTGAGATTAGATTAGAAAAGTGAAAAAGCCAAAAACCACTGGTTCACCCCCCTCTCAGTGGTATTTAGTGTTCAAAAATTGGAATTAGAGTGAGGTTCCTAGTTATATTTAAACCTTGGATTGATTCTGGACTTTGAACACAATGGCAAGAAGTGAGTCTACTTCCTCAAAAGCCCCCATGTTTGATGGATCTAACTATGCCTTCTGGAGTAGAAGAATGGAGACCTATATTTTATCTCTTGGGTTTGATGTGTTGATATTAGTCAAGAATGGGTATGTTGTTCCTAATACTCCTCCCTTTGATCCGGATGCAAAAAAGGAGTATGAGAATAATGCAAAGGCAAAACATGCTATCTTGAGTGGACTGTCCAATAATGAATTTGTCAAAGTCCTGCATTGTGTTTGAGCAAAGGAGACATGAGACAAATTGTAGAGGTTGTTTGAGGGAGATGCAAATGTCAAAGAAGCCAAGCTGCAAACACTAAGAGGCCAAATTGAAAGCATAAAAATGAAATATGATGAAAAGATTATAGACTATCTTCACAAATTAGATGAAACTATGAATACCATTAAAGGACTTGGAGAAGAGATAGCTGATGAGATTCTTGTCAAGAAGATACTTAGATCTCCTACTCCCAAATATGATTCTAAGGCGTTAGCCATAAAAGAAGCCAAGGATCTGAAGACTTTTACAATGGATGAGCTATTTGGCTCTTTGATAGCCTATGAGATGAGAACAACCGATGATACTTCCTCAAGGAAAGAAGCAGCATTCAACATCACCGAAAAGGGCAAAGAAGTTGTTACTCATAAAGAATCTAGTGAAGATTCTGATGTAGAAGTAGCAAACTTTGTCAGGAAGCTCAAAAGAGGATCCGACCGGTACAAAGGAAAGCTACCACTTAAGTGCTTCAACTGTGGAAAGGTAGGACACTTCACTGCAAACTGTCCTCACAAAGAAATTGATGGAGATGAGTTGAGAGAGTTTAGAAGATCTTTCAGCAAAGATAGTGAAAGGAATGACTACTGATAGGGAAGGATAGGATACCAAAATTAGAACAACTTATATACCATTGAGGATGACACAACAAATGATGAAAATGCATCAAAAGATGATGACCATGAGAACAACAGAAAAGTCAATCTCTTCATGGCACTTGATAGACCAGCTGATGAAGATGAGGAAGAAGAAGGTATTGAGGTTGAAGTGGATTTGGAGAGTGAACTAATCAGTGCTATTGAAGAATTGAGTAAAACAAGAAGAGAACTCAAGAAGGTTAAGCTTGTTGTAGTAGATGAACAAGATCTTTTGAAACAGTCTCTAGAAGAGTCCGACCAAGTCATATCTGACTTGAAGCTGCAACTGGAAGAAACTAACAGGATTTGTGAAGCTACAGACTTTGATCTAACAAAGAAAGAAAAGAAGCATCAAGAGATGGAAGCATAAATAATAAAGATCAAAAAGAAGCTTGAAGAAATCAAGGAAGAAATAAAAATAAGGAGCAAGTATAAAGGCAACACTGAGGCCTTAGATAAGATCTTGAGCAAACAAAAGCAATCCAAAGACACCGGTGGCTTAGGCTTTGAAGAAGGTCAAAGTTCAACCCACAAAAATAAATCTGACAAAGAAATAATGTTCACCTCTTCAATCAAAGGTGAAGGAAAGAAGACATTCATTGTAAGCAAGGATACTGGCAAAAAAACATATGCAGATGCTATTGGAAATCGTCACTCAAACTAGTATGTAGAAATAAACCAGAGGCCATACTTCTTGCACCGATATGTAGACCCAAGGAGGAATGCCAGAATTGATCATGAAGGATTCACCAGACTTAACAACATGAAGGGAAGACCCTCCATGAGGCCATTCCATTCAAGACAAAGACAACCTAACTGGTATGTTTCAAACTTTCATGGTTACTGTTATTGGTGTAATAAAATTGGACACAGAATTGCTAACTATAGGTTAAACAATAAGCCTTCTATAAATTATGAAAGTAGAAACCCATTTAATACACTCCAGGATATGAATTTTGTCTGCTATCAGTGCAATGGATATGGTCATAAGATTTTTGATTGTAGGAAGAATAAACCAGTACCCTACAATAATTTTAAGGATGTCCCCTTTAATGAAAATGTAAAATGCTATAGCTGTCAAGAATTTGGACACATAGCAAAGTTATGCAAAAACAAGAAGATCAAGTTAATGAAGGCAAATCCAAATCAAGGGCTGATAACTAAACTTGAGCTCAATATAGCAGTAGACAAGAAGAAGTAAATCAAAGCAGTTTGGGTTGAGAAAGAAAAGGAACAAGCAGAATCAAGTCTCATAGTACAAATGACCTTGCCTGTTGAAAGGAAAAATCTATGGGTGGGAGATAGTGGTTGTTCAAACCATATGACTGGTGACAAAAATAAATTTATCAAACTTGAAGACTGGAATGGTGGATTAGTAAGGTTTGGAGACAATTCGTCCATCAAAATTAAGGGAAAATGAACTCTAAGCATTGATGGAAAACTGAAGGCACATGATGTATATCAGGTGGAGGGCCTCAATCATAATCTGCTAAGTGTGAGTCAGATGTGTGACAAAGGTTACAAATTCACCTTTGACTCAACCAGTTGCTAGATAAAGAAACACAGTATTGGTAAAATTGTGGCAGAAGGAAAGAGAACCGATGGAAATGTTTATAATTTGAAGGAATGCTATGAGTCCCAATGTATGTTAGGACAACTAGATGAAAGTTGGCTGTGGGATAGAAGATTAGGCCACATAAATTTTGATAACTTAGTTGCAGTAAGCAAAAAGGCATGTGTGAGGAATATTCCCCCCATCATCAAAGTGGTAAATACATTTTGTGATGAATGTGTAAAAGGTAAGCAAACAAAAGTGAGTTTCAGGACAAAGGAGCACAACACCTCAAGACCACTTGAAATTGTGCATATAGATTTGTGTGGTCCAACACAAACAAGAGCTCTTGCCGGTGAAAAATACTTTATGCTCTTCATTGATGACTACTCAAGAATGACATGGGTCACCTTTCTACAAGGTAAATCACAAGCATTTGAAAGATTCAAGATTTTTCAGAAAATGGTGGAAAAGGAAAGTGGGTACAGACTAAAATGCCTAAGATCAGACAGGGGTGGAGAGTTCACATAAAATGAATTTGAAGATTATTGTGAAAGACATGGAATTAGAAGGTAATACTCTACTCCTAGAACACCACAACAAAATGGTATGGTAGAAAGGAAGAACATGACAATCAAGGAGTTTGCCAGAACCATGTTAAATGAGGCCACTTTGTTGGACACATATTGGAAAGAATTTGTTCATACTACTACATACACTTTGAACCAGGCTCAATAAAGAACAAACAACAAAATGACACCTTATGAGTTATGGTATGAGTGGAAGCCATCAGTCCAATAGTTGAAAGTATTTGGAAGAAAGTGCTTCATCAAGAAAGATATGGATGGTTTAGGAAGTTTTGACTCTAGGAGTGATGAAGGAATCTTCCTTGGTTACTCATCTAATAGCAAAGCCTACAAATACTACAATAAAAGACTAAGAAGAGTCATTGAGAGTGTGCATGTAAAAGTTGATGAAGATATGCATAAAGGATGCCAACCACAGGTTAACCTATATGATGACTTCGGCGATGAATATTGTGAAGTTCAAATAGATACTGAACTAGAGGTAGCATCCAAGAAGGCCCCCAGCCAGTATGTATAGCTGAACCACCGAGAAGAGAAAATTTTGGGAAATGTGAGTGATGGTGTACTGATTAGAAGAAGACTTGTCCAAAATGATGAACAAGTCAACCTATTCCTCATGAATGAAGTTGAACCCAAAATGTTCATTGAGGCCAGTAAGAGACAAGAATGGATGGACACTATGGAAGAAGAATTGTACCAGATTGAGAAGAATAAGACTTGGGAATTAGTTCCTAGATGAGAAGACAAGAATATCATTGGCACAAAATTGGTCTACCGGAACAGGATGAATGAAGAAGGTAAGATTTTAAGGCACAAGGCTATACTAGTATGCAAAGGATACTCTCAAGTAGAGGGGATTGACTTTGAAGAAAAATTTGCACTGGTGGCTAGATTTGAAGCAATTAGAATATTTCTAGCTTACTCTTCCTACAAGGGCTATAAAGTATACCAAATGGATATAAAAACTACTTTTCTAAATGGAAATTTGGAAGAAGTATACATGGAGCAACCAAAAGGGTTTCTACTACATTATGATGAGACATTTATGTGTTGGTTAAAGAAGGCTTTGTATGGTCTAAAGAAAGCTCCTAGAGCATGGTACTCAAGATTAGATCAGTATCTAAAGGAGCAGGGATTCAAAAAGGGAAGTGATGACAACAATTTGTACATAAAGAAAGATGGGAATCACATGATTATTGTGGTTGTGTATGTAGATGACATCATATTTGAAAGCAACAAGGATACCCTTTGCAAAGAGTTTGATGATCAGATGCAGTCAGAATTTGAGATGTCAATGCTTGGTGAATTGACTTACTTACTTGGTTTATAGATATTACATCAAGATAAAGGAATCTTTATCTCTCAAATCAAGTATGCAAAGGAGATGTTGAAGAAATTCCAACTGGAAGATTATAAACTAGTAAGTACCTCCATGGTGACTGGCAGCAAATTGAGCAAGAATTATGAATCATTGATGGTGGACCAGACTCTGTACAGATCCATGATAGGCAGTCTACTATATCTAACCACTTCAAGACCTGATATAGTTCAGGTAGTGTGCATGGTGGCCAGATTCCAAGCTGCCCCAAAGCAATCACACATGAATGCTGTTAGCAGAAGTTTTAGGTACCTACAAGGAACACTCAAATATGGTTTGTGGTATCCTAATCAAGGAGATTTTACCTTGGAAGCATACACTGATGCTGATTGGGTAGGATGCATTGATGATAGAAAGAGCACAAGTGGTGGTGCATTCTTTCTTGGTGACCGGTTGGTCTCTTGGCATAACAAGAAGAAGGACTTAGTCTCTCCATCTACTATTGAAGTTGAGTACATTTCTTCTCTCAGGTGCTTTGGATGAAGTAGACTCTCAAAGATATATAGGTGGACATCACTGATCCTATTCTCATTCGGTGTGACAATTCGAGTGAAATCAACATAGCAAAGAATCCTGTCATGCATTCCAGAACAAAGCACATTGCTATCAACCATTACCGGTAAGCACTTTTGAGTACCTCTGACACAAGTTGGGATTTGTGTCATCTACCTAGGCAGGTTTTATGTGGCTTAGGGAGAGTTGATAGTGGTCAAAGGGGGAGTGCACATTACCCTTTGTCATTATGTCAAAGGGGGAGAAATGTACCGATATGGGGTATCTCACTAGAAGTTGACATCAATGCCAAAGTGGGAGATTGTTGGCAATTTGACACTAATTTGTCATTGATGTCAACCAGCATGATGAATATTCACATAAGGGTGAGCATAAAGAGTGAAGGCCTACCAGTAAATTTCAAACTAGTCTAAAGGATGGTTACTTGTTTATAATGAAGAGGCAGAATGTTAAAGTTGTCTCACACCACCGGAGGTGAAGATGTGCTACCGATATAGGGTGCTCTATCAGTCAATAGAAGAAGAAAACTCTACCAGAAAATAGTTGTATTGATATCTATTTTCTGGACCAACTATGTGTTGGTGGTTCATATCTTGATCTTTGTGATGCCATGTGAAGTTGAGGTGGAAAACATGTTGTGGTTGGTGAATCCTCATCAACAGGGTCAATGAAACAAATAATCACCATTAATGAAGGAGCCACAAATCACAGGATTGTATCTGACTGATTGCAGCTCAAGGAAGAAGGAATGAGAGAGTAGTTGGTGCTTGAATCCATGCAAAAGAAATCTGATTCAGGAAGTCCTCAAAAAGAAAAATTCTGAAGCGCTTTATGTGTCGACTGATTTCATGACAGAAGATCTGATTCAAGATTGCCATTTCCTAAAAAATCTCCATTGGATAATGGAAAATGTGTGCAGGTGCATCCTTCAAGGATAGGTGATCGATCTAAGATAGGTAGGATTGGATCTCATGAATATTTTGTTGAAAAGAGGAAACCCTGACCACTCGAGTTTTTGAATTGCATTCTAGTGGGAAATCACCATATAAGAAATGAGAGCTCAAAAAAAAAGTTTTTTTTTTGATGTTGTGAAAGAGGAGAAGTGTAGAGAGAGTAATAAAGGAAAAGAATTGTGAGCCTTAGAAAAAATTCTAAGAAAGTTACAATGTGTGTGAGCAAGTATACCGGTGAGAGGATTCTACCGATAGTTCTATAGCCTTACAGTTGAGCCTAACCGGTAAGGTGTAGCAAAGCAGGCAACATCCCAGTGTCATCCAGTGTGTTGAGAGACTGTGTGTGAGAGGGAGAGAAAGATAATAGAGGTTGAGAAATAGAGATATTAATTCCACAACCGATAGTGTGACTTTAAGTGGAGGAGAAAAGACTGTCAACCGACAGAGTGTTATTTGATCAAAGAGTTGTAGAATTCATTTGCAACAAGAAGGCTTAATTGTATTAAAATAGTATTTGAATATACATCGCCAAGTTGAAGCTTTGTGCAGGGGTTGGTGCTCCTTGGGTTGGTGCCCAAAATCGTTGTAAGTCAGTGTTTGACCTGTGAGGCTGGATTGGAGCAGTAGTCTCCAACAACTTTTCTCACTGACGTTTCCCATATTGGGTTTTCCTCGTAAATCTGGTGTTGTGAATCACTTGTGTGTGAATGATCTCTTTGGTTCTCTTTCTTATATTATCAGAATGACTGCTTAATAGTTAAGTGAGTAATTGATATTTTGAGATTAGATTAGAAAAGTAAAAAAGCCAGAAACCATTGATTCACCCCCCTCTCAGTGGTATTTAGTGTAAAACAAGCATGTGACAATTCATTGGCATCCTGAAGCAATTTAATTTTTGTAATAGATTTTGGGTAATTGGAACTTCGAAGATTTCAAAATATCTTAAGACAGAGGTGCCACGTGTCAAGAGCCTATCATTTTTGTCATTTTCCAGCTAGATAACCAATTAGTTTTAGAAGTATGCATTCCAAAAGAAGCTATGCTTTTCCCTCAAGTGCAATCTTGTATTTAGTGTAGCTTTTGGAGGGAATAGTTGTCAGGATAGGAATATTCTTCTAGGGAACTCTGAAGCTTGTTGCATCCAAAATTCTATAAAAGGATACCAGGACCTAGAAAGAGAACATAAAAAAATTTTTAGCGAAGCTCTGGCAAAATATATGTAAACTTTGTTTTTGACATTTTTAGTCATTCTTATATCTCTATAATCTTTGATGAGGGAATAATATACAATCAAAAAATATTTCAAGCTCAGATCTGTGTTGTCTTTATGTTTGCATGCTGGTTTTCATTTTTAATTAGATAATCAAGGATTGTTTAGTTAAATGATTTGCAAGTCAATTAATGGGAATGTTTTATGTGTTTTTCTCGAGGAAAATTAAATATACTTAATTCATCTTCATTGATATCATTATATTCACATGAATTTGATGACTAGGTCTAGTACACATTGGAAGTCTGTGTATGTCAGGCATATACATGTTTAATAGATCAAAAATAGTGGTATGTATATGAATTATGTTGTTAGATTTTAGTCTATTTTTTGATGACTCTGATGCCTGGATAAGGCACTGGTTTAAATTGCTAGTATTTGTGACATCTTTGTGCTCCCATATAATCAAAAAAAATGTTTCATTCATGTTTGGTTGCACTAAATTGAAGGAGTTTGCAGAAATTTGCACTGGCTGTCTATAAAACATCTTCTAGGTTGTGAGAAAAAAGTCACAATTAGGTTCACCCGCCTAAGCTTTGTAAAGCTTGAAGTGTACGAGGTTTTTTTTCCCTTGTAAACCTCATTGATGTTGTCTTGTTTCCTATTCTTGTTGTTCTCTTCTTGTGTAAACAAAGGTATAATTTGTGAAGAGAAAAAAAAGTAGTCAGAAATCGAGACCAACAATGAGTAGTAATTATTATGACACTTATGCATATTGTATGAAGAGAGTTTCAAAGTGATTTTATCACATTGAGGTAACGGTTTTTTGCCTTGGGAATGAGAAAGTATACTACATGTAATGCAAGCACGTGATAAGTTACTAAGTTCGATGAAGCAGTGGTCAAGGAGTGGTTGAGGCTTTCTTGAATGATGTGTAGGGATTGTTATGTAATCCAATGGTCACTACTTGAATTGACTTGTTTGTAATCTTTATGAGAATTAGATTTTTGTTGTGTTACTGACCTAGTTGATTTGTTTATAAGGTTGATAACTTGTTTAAGTTTAAGTTTTTTGGCAAAGCTGAATTGAGTGTGTGGCTGTCAAACCTAATGATGTATCTACAGTTTGAGTAAAGGTAGATAGGAGCATGAAAAGGATCTGAACAAACAAGTGAAGTGTCATTCAAACATATCAGTAAACTCCTCTTGTTTTCTAAAAATTACAACAATTAAATCCCCTAACCGGGTAGGCTCTAACAAGCTTGGTGTTATTCAAATCCTCTAACAAGGTGATCCATTAGTTTGGATTCTAAATCCTTTACCAAGGTTACTCCTCATAGGGTATTACTTCTAACAAGGTATTATAGTCAATCCCTTAACCGAGTGGTCCCTAATAGGATATGTTCTTAACAAGACTTTTTGTAATTCTTGAACAGGCTTGGCTCCTAACAGAGCAAACTTTAGAAGAGTTCAAAATTCTTGTGAGTTCCATCTCACCATGGTTCTTCCCATTTGGGTTTCCACATCAAAAATATTGTGTCAAGTTGTGAAAGTTTTTGTGGTTATGTTTTATTATGGTTGATTTGATTAACTACTTATTCCACTTTGACAAGTCATGATAACCGACAGCATTATGAAATGAAGTATTACTTATGTTAGTAAAAGTATTAGGATGGTTATGAGTTTCAAGTTGTTTACCATTATCTATTGTAACAGTCAACCGGTTTAGCTTGACAGTTTTAATCTTGACAATGCTATTGCATTGATAGTTCTAAGTTTACTTGAGAGATTGATTTTGATATTGGTGAAAGTTTATCAATTTTTCTAACTAATTATTCACCCCCCCCTCTCATTAGCTGACCGCATCCTTGTTCTTTCATCATACCATCATTCCTTCTGATACCAAATGTATGCTTTCCTAAGCAGGTAACTCTCCCTTTTTGTAGACAACACTCCTAGTGGTCCAGTTGTGATTTCAATTGCATAGCCACTGAAATATCTCACAACCCCGGACACTTCCAAAAACAAAATCATACCGGTACAACCATAGACATTTTCACTCCCCTATGTCTAGCAAGTCTGATACAAATTAGAAAACATGGCTGTCAACTCCCCCTAAGTCATACATCTCAAGTTCTCATTGTTTGTCAGGTTCAAAACTGGAGCTCCAGTCTGCACCATATACCAGTTGAGTTGTGCATATGTGATCAATCAGATGATCTAACAACTCTATTATATCCATCACAACATATGACATGACCCTAGATGTACACAATGCCATACTATATCATTATCATCCCATAAATCAAACTAATTAGCCCACAAAGGATGCATGAATGTATGATCAACAACTAGGCCAACAAATGTCATTCAGGTCGTCATCAACACCACTTGAGACATAAACTCCTCATTCCATGCTACCAGAGTTAATGCAATGATCCTGAACCTTATTGTCTTACATAACATATAAATACTTGTTAGTATACATACCAATAACATACTGCACATATCGATTTCTTGCACCGGTCCATCATCACTACCAGAGCACCTTTGTCTAACTCCTATCTTCTTGTGTCAATTTACATCTAATCTCAATTACTAATTTTCCATCCATTGACATATATAGAAATGATCCATCTTTCATCTGTAGGAGTGTAGTCAAGGTAGCCACTACACACACTTATCTTCTCAATTCCTTCCTCCATACCATCAACAATCTGTTCTTCCATGTGTTAGGTTAATGATGAACCACAACTACCAAACCGGGGGGGTGAATCAGTACAAACACAAATACAGTCAAAAACTGGTTTGACAGCAAATGTTCCAAATGACTGGCAAATAGGGATACTAGTAAAGCAAAGTGCAACTGGTAACATCCAGTATAGCTCAATCAGTCATGAACCAGTCACTCAATAAGCTTTCCTCTTAGCTCAATACTATAGTATCATTATATTCTTATGCATAAACCAGTAAAATTGACCATCAGATCTTCACAACAATGAGTTCAATATGTTTTATAGATAGGCATAAAACATAGAACCTTCATGTGCTTAACAGGTAAAACAAAGCATCATAAGATAGAAGCATTTCACATGACACACATATTTTTCACGTGGAAACCCAACTAGGAAAAACCACGGTGGGGATGAATACCCAAAAGCTGCTTTTTGAACTCTTTAGAAGTCCACTCTGTTAGGAGCCTTGTCCGGTTAAGGACATTACAATAGGTTCTGGTAGGAACCAATCCTATTAAGGATCACCTGGTTAAGGGATACCCGATTAAGGGTTAAACCCGGTAGGGTCACCTTGTTAGATGATTTCAAGAACTCAATAGCTAAAAGGATCTCCTAAGCTTCTCTAGCTTCTCAAAACTCATTAGCCTCGAGTTACCTGATTAAGGGATTTGAAACAAGCTGGTTAAGACCACCCAATTTAAGGGATTTTGAATCAAGCTAGTTAAGGCTACCCTATTAGGGGATTTTACAACTGTTGAAGTGGTTAGAGATCAACAGGTATTACAATGATCTATTAACAACACTTAATGCTAATGCAGATCCATTTAGGCTCCTCTTTTCCTTCTGCACATTCACTTTGCAGGTATCTCTTCTCTCCTTTGGTCTGGCAAGAATCACGTATCACTTTCCTTAGATACACACTCACAACTTTTTCCAACAACCTCAGAAGGAAACCCAACATCGACCTTATAAGAAACATACAGGTCGGTAGCAAAAACCCTAAACCCTAAACCTGTTGGGTTAAGCAATTCAAACGGTTCGATCTTGACCATTGAATCATGCTACATTAAATGCAACAATCTTGAATCGATCTCAAGATATTCTCCATCGTCCATTATCCATCATTTTCATGGTGGCTGATAACCCATCACACGTTATCACCATTTGACAGACTTCGCACATTCCTGAGGTAGATAGGAATAGTCATCTTCATGCAAGATCCTTCATGCACACAGAGCTTACGTGGCAACACGATCTGTCCTTCATCATACTGCTAACTCATCACACAAAGATCATCGATTGAGTCACACAGACTTGAGGTACACCAACCAAAAACCCCGAAGTGGAAGCTACCTACTAACCGGTAGTCATACAATGCTTCCATGTGCCAGTTCCCATAACTACAGCCGGTTCACCTTGAACAAATATGCTGCTTCACTTTGGCATATAAACCGGTTCATACATATGTTGGTTCCTCTCTCTTCACTTATCACATGTGCCGGTTCACACTATGTCCCATATTGACATCAATGACAACATACAATATCATTATGTCTTCATGCCGGTTTACATAATGCCATGCCAGTTCACATAATGCCAACAATCTCCCCCTTTGGTATTGATGGCAATATACAAAAGATATCTTCTCTGCTTCACATCTTCTCCCCATTTTCTACAGATATCTTTTCGCTTCACTCCTTCTCCCCTTTGACAATAATACCAAAGTGGAGGTATAATCATCACTGTTCCATTATGCTACTCCCCCTGAGGAGTGGCATCCTTCAACACACCAATCAATCAAAACTTTGTCTTTCTAGTACCTGACTGATGTGGAACAATCCCTTTTAGTTCACCTCTTGAAGGGGTAATACCCCTAATTCACCTCTCAAATGCACAAAAGTTGTCTTTGGGAGAGGCTTGGTGAATATGTCTGCTAACTGTTCCTTACTGGACACATGCTCTAGTGCTATTTCTTTATTCTGAACCTTTTCCCTCAAGAAATGATACTTAAGCTCAAAATGCTTGGTTCTAGAATGTAAAACCGGATTCTTTGATATATTGATAGCACTTGTGTTATCACAAAATATACTTACTAGTTTAGATACAGGGATCTTGAAGCCTTCTAGTACATGCTTCATCTAGATTGTCTGAGTGTAGTTCATGAAAGCTGCAACATACTCCACTTCCGCTGTAGACTGAGAGATACAACTCTTCTTTTTACTCATCCATGAGACCAGTCTACCACCAAGAAAGAATGCACCACCGGTTGTGCTCTTCTAGTCATCCACATTACCAGCCCAATCAGCATCTGTGAACACTTTCAGATTGAAATTATTGTTGTATGGGTACCACAATCCATAGTCAACTATTCCCTTCATATACCTAAGAATCCACTTGACTGCAATCAAGTGAGATTCTCTTGGACTCTTCTAGAACCTTGCAGTGATGCCAACTGCATGTGCAATATCCGGTCTGCTATGCACTACATAATGCAACTTACCAATCATTGACCAGTATTCCTTCTCATCAACTAGTGCGAAATCATCCTCCTTTGTCAATTTGCAACCGGTCACCATCGGTGTACCAACCGGTTTGCTGTCTTCCATGCCAAAAGTCTTCAACACCTCTTTGACATATTTGGACTGAGTGATGAAGATTCCATCTTCCATCTGTTGGATCTGCAGTCCAATGAAGAACTTAATCTCCCCTATGAGTGACATCTCAAACTCTTTCTTCATCTCATCAGCAAACTCATGACTCATCTTGTCATCTCCACCAAAGATGATGTCATCAATAAAAACTTCATAGATCAGAATCTGATTTGCTTCAGACTTCAAGTAGATATTTCTATCTTCACTTGTTCTCTCAAATCCAATTTTCACAAGATGGGAATGTAGGCACTCATACCATGCCTTAGGTACTTGCTTTAGACCATATAATGCTTTATGTAGCCTACATACCATGTCACTGTCTTCAGATAGGGTAAACCCATCTAGTTGCTCAATATACACCTCCTCTTCAAGTACACCATTTAGGAATGCAGATTTTACATCCATTTGATATACCTTGACTCTCTTAAAAGCTGCATATGCAAGAAGCATACGAACTCCTTCCAATCTGGCTACAGGAGCAAAGGTTTCCCCATAGTCTTCACCTTCTTCTTGAGCATATCCTTTGCATACCAGTCTGGCTTTATTCCTAATCACTGAGCCATCCTCATTCAACTTATTTCTAAACACCCATTTGGTGCCAATGACATTTTTATGCTCTGGTCTGGGTACTAAGGACCATGTACCATTTTTCTCTATCTGGTCAAGTTCTTCTTCCATTTCCTTGATCCAGTCTTCATCTTTATGAGCCTCTTTGATTGACTTAGGCTCAAATTCAGAGATCATACATGAGTTTTCTCTGATCTTTCTTCTGGTAAGGATTCCTGCATCCTTATCACCTATGATCTGCTTAGGATCATGATTCAACTTGACATACTAAGGAATGGTTTTAACTGGTTCTTCTTATTTTTCTTCTTCATCCTCATCTTCATTAGTATCACCATTCACCGGTTCAGGAACACTACTACTAGTACTTGGTTGACTAACAAATGGTTCCTAGAAGGTTGCAACCAGTTCATTTACAACTTGCTCACTACCGGTTTCCTCAATCTTCTCAGAGGATTCATCAACTCTTACATTGATGCTTTCCATAATTCTATGAGTCCTATTGTTGTAGCACTTGAAAGCTTTACTCTTCGTGGAATATCCTAGAAATATTCCTTCATCACATTTAGCTTCAAATTTGCCTTGATGTTCACTCCTCTTGATGTAACATTTGCTACCAAAAACCTTAAAGTAGTTAACCACAGGTGTCTTACTAGTCCAATACTAATAAGGAGTTTTGTCCTTACCCTTTTTGATGAGTACCCGGTTCATTATGTAGACTGCAGTGCTCACCGCTTCTCTCCAAAAGGTGTGAGCAACCTTTCCTTGGATCAACATGGTTCTAACTACTTCAACCACAATCTGATTATTCCTCTCTGCTAGGCCATTCTGCTATGGAGTCCAGGGGGCAGACAGCTGTCTCTTGATGCCAAATTCTTCACAATACTTGTTGAATTCACTGGAAGTGAATTCCCCTCATTGATCAGTTCTAAGACATTTGATCATTTTACCGCTTTCCTTCTCCACTAATGCTCTGAAAGCTTTGAATTTCCCAAAAGCTTCAGACTTGTCTTTCAAGAATGTGACCCACATCATTCTTGAGCACTCATCAGTGAGAATCATGAAGTACCTATCACCCTGCACACTTCTAGTTTTCATAAGACCACATAAATCAGTATGCACAAGATCAAGCAAATTGTCAGTAGTGAAAGATTTACCTTTAAAGGTTGAGGAAGACATTTTCGCCAATTGATATTCTCTACACAAGGTATTACCTGGTTTGCTCAGCACCGACAACCCTCTAACTGCCTTGATCCTACTAGCCTTCACAATGTTATCAAAGTTCACATGGCAAAATCTCCTATGCCATATCCAGCTATCATCAAGCTTAGCCATAAGACATGGACTTATATTTGCATTCAGATGAAATAGGTTACCTTTAGTCTTCATGTCGGTGGCTACCAATTTACCAACTTTACCTTTGATTCTGCAAACTCCATTCTTGAATTGCAGAGTGAGACCACTGTCATTTAGCTAGGCAACACTTAGAAGGTTGTGTCTAAGATCATCAACCCAATACACATTGTTAGCACTACTCTTTCCATTCAAAGAGATGGACCCTCTACCTTTGAACATGCATGGTGCATCATTGCCAAAGCAAACCACACCACCATCATACTCCTCTAAGGATAGAAACTTGCTCCGGTCACCAGTCATATGGTGAGAACAACCACTATCAATGATCCACTCATTGGAATCATCAAGCCAGGAGACAAGAGACTTCTTATTTGCCACATATTCCTTTATAGCAACAAACACAATGTCTTCATTCTCTTCATCTTCTGATTCCTCATCTATGACACCTTCATCAACTGCCACAAAACAATTTCTCTGGTTTCCTCCTTTGAATTTCTTGAACCTTTCTGGTTTATCCTTGTTGTCACTATTAGGATAGTTCATAGTAATATGTCCTATCCAGTTATAGGAGAAACATTTCAAAGGAAGCTTACCTTTGTATTTACCAGTCCCTTTTGGAAATCTCTTGGCAAGAAGAGCTTCAAATTCCATCAGAAACTCTTCATCCTTCATTTCTCTATTCTGATTAGGTTCCCCACTAGTGCTAGCCTCTTTTCCTTTTCTGGATGGTATAGTAGAAGCTTTAAAAGCTGATTCTATATTTTGAACACTACCATCAAAACTATTCAGCTCATAGGCTATCAACTTGGCTATGATGGAATCCAAGGATGCCTTAGACTTGTCTATTGATCTCAGCTCCTGAATAGCAGCAACCCTTATTGCATAGATCAGCAACAGGGATCTCAGGACTTTGCTTACCACAGTGGAATCTTCTATTTTGCCACCTATACTCTTTATTTCTCCAACAACTATTTTGATTCTTATTCCATACTGCTGAATGGTCTCTCCTTCAACCATCCGCATGTCTTCAAACTTTCCTCTCAAGCTCTCTTCCTTGGCCTATTTTACATGCTCATCACCACCATAGATATTTTCAACAGCATCCCATACCTCTTTGGAATTTGCCTTGTCCTAAACATCAATAAATTCAATGTTAGATAGGCTACTAATGAGTGCTTACATGACTTGCCCATTTTCTTGTATCTCTCTCTTTTGGTCATCGATGAGAGTACCGGTAGGAACAACATATACATTTTCAACATAACTCCAGTGTTGAACACCCATGCTTTTGATGAATATCTTCATCCTATCTTTCCATTTACCAAAATTTTCCCTATTAAACTTTGGACCTTCCCTCTTCATCATTTGACTAGGATCTTTTCCTCAAGCGGTTGAGCTTACAACACAGAGGACCTAGAGTGCTCTGATACCAATTGATAGGTCAATGATGAACCACAACTACCAGACCGGTACTGAGAGGGGGGGGGTGAATTAGTACAAATACAAATACAGTCAAAAACTAGTTTGACAACAAATGTTCCAAATGACTGGCAAATAGGGATACCAGTAAAGAAGAGTGCAACTGGTAACACCCAATATAGCTCAACCAGTCATGAATCGGTCACTCAATAAGCTTTCCTCTTAGCTCAATACTATAGTATCATTATATTCTTATGCATAAACTAGTAAACTTGACCATCAAATCTTCACAACAATGAGTTCAATATGTTTTATAGATAGGCATAAAACATAGAACCTTCATGTGCTTAACAGGTAAAACAAAGCATCACAAGATAGAAGCATTCCACATGACACACATATTTTTCACATGGAAACCCAACTAGGAAAAACCATGGTGGGGATGAATACCCACAAGCTACTTTTTGAACTCTTTAGAAGTTCACTCTGTTAGTAGCCTTGTCTGGTTAAGGACATTACAATAGGTTTTAGTAGGAACCAATCCTGTTAAGGATCACCCGGTTAAGGGTTAAACCCAGTAGGGTCACCTTGTTAGAGGATTTCAAGAACTCAATAGCTGAAAGGATCTCCTAAGCTTCTCTAGCTTCTCAGAACTCATTAGCCTCGAGTTACCCAATTAAGGGATTTGAAACAAGCCGGTTAAGACCACCCAATTTAAGGGATTTTGAATCAAGCCAGTTAAGGCTACCTTGTTAGGGGATTTTACAACTGTTGAAGTGGCTAGAGATCAAGAGGTATTACAATTATCTATTAACAACACTTAATGCTAATGTAGATCTGTTTAGGCTCCTCTTTTCCTTCTGCACATTCACTTTGTAGGTATCTCTTCTGTCCTTTGGTCTGGCAAGAATCATGTATCACTTTCCTTGGATACACACTCACAACTTTTGCCAACAACCTCAGAAGGAAACCCAACATCGACCTTATAGGAAACATACAGGTTGGTAGCAAAAACCCTAAACCCTAAACCTGTTGGGTTAAGCAATTCAAACAATTTGATCTTGACCGTTGAATCATGCTGCATTAAATGCAACAATCTTGAATTGATCTCAAGATATTCTCCATCATCCATTATCCACCATTTTCATGGTGGCTGATAACCTATCACGCATTATCACCATTTGACAGACTTCACACATTCCCAAGGTAGATAGGAATAGTCATCTTCATGCAAGATCCTTCATGCACACAGAGCTTACGTGGCAACACAATCTGTCCTTCATCATACTGCTAACTCATCACAGAAAGATCACCGATTGAGTCACACAGACTTGAGGTACACCAACTGGAAACCCCAAAGTGGAAGCTACCTACCAACCAGTAGTCATACAATGCTTCCATGTGTCAGTTTGCATAACTACATGCTGGTTCACCTTGAACAAATATGCCACTTCACTTTGGCATATAAACCAGTTCATACATATGTCGCTTCCTCTCTCTTCACTTATCACATGTGCCAGTTCACACTATGTCCCATATTGACATCAATGACAACATACAATATCATTATGTCTTCATGTCGGTTTACATAATGGCATGTCGGTTCACATAATGCCAACACCATGTGTCCTCTTTCACTGAGGGGTTGAAAGATCTTATCAATATGCTACTCCCCCTGAGGTCCTACATCTCCTTTAAGCCTTAGGAGATATCACCTATGCATTGGATGCATAGTGTCGGTCCATGGTCCTACTTTCTTCATTCTTCTCCCAAACCTGCTTGGTCTCATTCTTATTCCCATTTTTAGTCTTGGGAGCAAGTCTTACTTTCTTTTGCCAATTTGTCCTTGCTTTGCCAGATTCTTCCACATCACTGGAGATGTTGCTGTAGAAGAAAATAGTGTTCATTCCAAGTGCATGATTGGAGGACCTTCTATCAAACCGGTTTGACCTTCTTCTGGTCATGCTATTGTAACCGACTATTAGAACTAGTGGACCTCTTGATCTTGTAGGGACATTTCTCCTTTTGTTCCATGCAGCCCTTTGTCTCTCATATGTTCTATATTTATTTCCATGTTGAGCATAGCTACTATATTGGCTGTAGTATGATAAAACTTTCTTGTTCCTGCATTCACAACTTCTATGCCCAAATCGATTGCAATTATAACATACATAATTTGCATTTCTTGAGGCAGTAAATGAAATCTTCTTATTATGCATAGGAGCATATCTATGCATCTTTCTACAACTTGACATACTATGGTCATATGTATTACTTCTTGGATAGACAACATTCTTATTTCTAGACCTCTTTATGCATTCATCTTCCGTATGACCATAATCTTTGCAAGAGAAGTAGTAGCCTATAAATGATGTCATATGACATACAAATTTATTCTACCATACATGAGGAGATCTTACTAGTTTAGTATTTCCATTTTTGCTTCTCTGGGGATAGATCTTGGATTGTCCACATTGTACATCTCTTCCATTCGATCTCTTCTTTTCCCACACTTTCTTTGTCTTGTGGGCGGTAGAATTTCCTTGTCTTCTACCGGTAGGAGCTCTTGTATGCTATCTTTTTCTATTCTTCCTTTTGGTGAAGCTGCCTTCTCCCATCATCCCTTTTCCTTTTGGATCTATATTGTTCCTCCTTCTTGCAACACCGATCTTCATCCTTTGCTTCATGTCTTCACCGGTTGTGGTTAGATCAACCTTCTTCCAGGGAGTATTCCGGATAGTGAAGGTCTATCCTTTGTTATCTCTATTTGAGGAGACAAAGAAAACGTCATTGTGAGGGACATTCTTGTTGGTGGAGCATTCACTGACACCACTTCCTAATCCTCCGGTATCCTTGGCATGCTTTTTCTTTTTCAAAATTTTGTCCAAGGTATTATTTTTGCCATCAAACCAGATTCTCACCTTGAGCTCATCCTGACATTTCTCAAGGTCATTTTAGAGACTCTCCATATCTCCTACTAGATGTTGATATTCCTTATCTTTTGCCTCTATCTTAGATGCTTATTCTTTACACTGACACTCCTTGGTTCTTTCTTGTTGAGTCTTCAACTCTGAGATACACTTAGATCAGATTCTTCACGACATCTGATCAATCGGTTTTGTTCCACAACTGCAGCATTCTTGAATAACTTGTATTCATTCCTCACTCTACTAATTTCTTCGAGTGCAGTTACAAGTTCTCCTTTAAGATCTACTTTTGTTTCATCTTCTTCTTCACCTTCACTGTCACTACCAAACACATCTCACCGATAGGAGTGATCTGCATGATGTTAGTCCCAATCGGTGCTGAGAGGAGAGGGGTGAATCAACAATATACCAGTATTTCTCAATTAAAACTTTTAACTTAAGTTGTCACTAACTTAACATTCATCAATATAAATAACTATTGTAGAAGAATAACCATGCATGAAAAGAAACATAGTGACACCAAGGTTGATCTCGTGGAAACCCAAATGGGAGAAAACCATGGTGTGAGTAGGAACTCACAAAATTTTTAGTCTTCTGGAGTACACTCGATGAAGAGCCATCCCTATTAAGAGATTACAAAGACATTGTTGTTGATATGTGACAACTGATCAACAAAGTGCCGACTTTGTTTGTTGCCCTAAAAACACGTGTTATAAGTGGCTGGGATGCTTAAGGCATTGTAAGGTTGATGAACTATTTTTGGTGGATAATAAGAAAGATTGGACAGCTGTGTATGGTGGACGTAACCCATTCTAGGTGAACTACGTTAAATCTATGTGTTATCTGTGTCCTATTTTATTTCTTTATCTTTTGTATTTAAATCTGCATATAATTGTTAGTTCATATTTTCTTCAGATCTGCTTGAAATCCTAACAATTGGTGTTAGAGCGAGGTTTTTTGTAAATTGGCAGGACTTTTAGATTTGAGTGGGAGCAATGGAGGATTCCAAATTCAAGGTCGAAAAGTTTAACGGCTAGAATTATCAGTTATGGAAAATACAGATGGAGGATTATGTGTATCAAAAGGATTTGTGGCGGCCGTTGGAAGGAAAGGCAAAGAAAGTGACCACAATGTTAGATGAAGAGTGGGACATTTTAGATAGAAAGGCACTAGGATCCATTCAATTGTGCCTTGCACCATCTGTAGCATTCAATATCACAGAAGCAAAAAAGACTGTAGATTTGATGGCGACATTGGCTAAGTTGTATGAGAAACCCTCGGCTTTGAATAAGGTATTTCTTATGAAGCATTTGTTTAATTTGAAAATGAGTGAGGGAGGATCTATAGCGGAGCACTTAAATGAATTTAATACAATTACTAGTCAGTTGTCTTCGGTAAAAATTACTTTTGCAGAAGAGGTTAGGGCTCTCTCGATTTTATGTTCTTTGTGAGAAAGCTGGAATAGCTTGGTTATGGCTATAAGTAACTCTGTCTCTGGTAAAAATACTTTGGTATTTGATGATATTGTTGGTATTATCCTAAGTGAGGAAATGCGAAGGAAAAACACAGGTGAGACTCTAACATCATCAAGTAGTTTTTTGAATGTGGAGAACAGAGGAAGATCAAAGGAAAGAGGAAAAGGCCCTAGGAATGAGAAGTCATGAGGGAAGTCAAAGAAAGGACCCTCTCAATCTAGAGGAAAGAAAGATTGCTAGTACTGTGGAAAGCCTGGTCATCTAAAGAAAGACTGTTGGTCTCGAAAAAATAAAGAAGGAGACAAAAATGAAAATGACAGTAAGGAAGCTAATATTGTAAGTAATACTTTACAAGATGCTTTAATCTTATGTTTGGATAATGTTAATGATTCCTCGGTAATAGATCCTGGGGCTTCATTTCATGCTACACCCCATAGAAAATATTTTCTAGATTATGTTCAAGGTGATTTTGGACAGGTATATTTGGGTGATGATGAGTCCTATCAAATTGTTGGAAATGGAAAGATAAAGATCAAGTTGCAAAATGTAAATGACTAGTTTCTATAGGAGGTAAGACATGTTCCTAACTTAAGAAGAAAATTAACTTCTGTAGGGCAACTAGGTAATGAAGGTTGCATAGTTACCTTCTCAGATAGTATCTGTAAGGTCACTAAAAGATCATTAGTAGTATCTAAAGGAGTGAAGGTAGGCACATTATATTTGTGTACTAGTAACACTTACTCTACCTTAGCTGCTACAGATAAAGTTACTGCAAGGACAACAACAATAGATGTTGCAAGAACAAATTCGATAATGTGGCACCATAGGCTTGGGCACAAGAGTGAGAAAGGGATGAAAATCCTTCACTCCAAAAATCTATTGCCAGGACTAAAGAAGATTGATTTAGAGTTCTGTGAAAACTATGTTTATGGAAAATAGAAAAGAGTCAGATTTCTCAAGGTTGGGAAAGAGAAGAAGAGTGAGAAGTTAGAGCTTGTGCATTTAGATGTATGGGGACCGGCTCAGGTATCATCTCTTGGTGGCTCTTGTTATTATGTTATTTTTATTGATGACTCAACCAGAAAAACATGGGTATATTTCCTAAAACAAAAATTAGATGTTTTTGAAACTTTTAAGAAATGGAAAGCTTTGGTTGAGAATGAGACAGGTAAAAAGTTGAAGTGTCTCAGACTAGATAATGGAGGTGAGTATTGTAGAAAAACATTTGAAGATTACTAATCCTTAAATGGGATTCGAAAGAAAAAGACAGTTCCGGGAACTCCATAGGAAAATGGTGTGTCAGAGAGAATGAATAGGACTATCATGGAACACGCGATGAGCATGAGTTTGCATGTTGGATTGCCCTTACATTTTTGGGTAGATGTTGTACATACTGTTGTCTATTTGATAGATAGAGGACCTTCAACCCCTTTGGATGGTGGTATTCCAGAGGAGGCATGGACTAGTAAAAAGGTAAATTATTCTTTTCTGAAAACTTTTGGTTGTGAAGCTTTTGTCCATGTTGATAAAGAAAACAGAACCAAGCTTGATGCTAAATCTCAGAAATGTACCTTCATTGGATATGGGATAGATGAATATAGCTATCGGTAATGGGATTTTGAAAATAAGAAAATAATTAGAAGTAGAGATGTTACATTCAATGAGAAGGTTATGTATAAAGAACAGATGCAGGAAAAGAAACATTAACAAGACAAACAAGAATATGTGGTGTTGGATGAGATTCCTGAAAATGAAATGCCATAGGTACCTGATGCTCAGCAACCACAGATTGTCCCACAAACTCCTGCAAGTGTTAGACATTCTACAAGGTCAAGTAGACCCCCTAAAATATTTTCTCCTTCTTTGTATTCTATTTTATTAACTGATTCTGGTGAACCAGAAGAATATGAAGAAGTAATGTAGGTGGATGCCAAACAACAGTGGGAGCTAGGCATGAAAGAGGAGATGGACTCCTTGATGAAAATAAAGACTTGGGACTTAGTCCCTTAACTTGCAGAAAAAAGAGCCTTTCTTAACAAATGGGTTTATCGGCTGAAGGAGGAGGAAGAAGGTCAGAAAAGATATAAGGCCACATTTGTGGTAAAAGGTTTTGCACAGAAAAGGGGTATAGATTATGATGAAATATTTTCTCCAATTGTAAAAACAACTTAGTCTTGTGGCTGCAGATGATTTTTATCTTGAACAATTAGATGTCAAAACAACTTTTCTCCATGGAGATTTGGAGGAGGAAATTTACATGTTGCAACCACAGGGATATGAGGTCAAAGGTAAGGAGAACTTGGTGTGTAGGTTGAAGAAAAGTTTGTATGGCCTAAAGCAAGCACCCCGACAATGGTATTTAAAATTTGATAGTTTCATGGCTGAACATGGTTATCATAAATGTCATTATGATCATTGTGTATATTTTAAGAGATTGGATAATAGAAGTTATATTATCCTATTGCTTTATGTTGATGACATGCTTGTTGCTGGGTCTAACATTCAAAATATAAATGATCTTAAATTGAAATTAGCCAGGTCATTTGCTATGAAGGATTTGGGTGCAGCTAAGCAAATTCTCGGTATGAGGATTACACGGGACAAGAAAAATAGAACCTTGAATTTGTCTCAAAGCGAGTATATAAAGAAGGTGTTGAAAATATTTAACATGCAGGATGCAAAAGTAGTTAGTACACCTTTGGCTAGTCATTTCAAATTGACTAAAGAGATGTGCCCAAAGGCATAGGAAGAGGTAAACAAAATGTCTAATATCCCGTATTCATCAGTTGTTGGTAGTCTGATGTATGCAATGGTATGCACAAGGCTAGATATTGCACATGTAGTGGGAGTTGTGAACATGTTTATGAGTAATCCAGGTATGGAACATTGGAATGCTGTGAAATGGATTCTTCTGTATTTAAAAGGAACTACTACGAAGGCATTATGTTTCAAAGGATCTAATGTTGCTCTGAGAGGATTTGTTGACTCTGATCTGGCAGGTGATATTGATTCATGGAGGAGTACTATAGGGTATGTTTTTACCATAGGAGGAACTGCAGTCAGTTGGATTTCTAGGCTGCAAAAGGTTGTTGCACTTTCAACCACTGAAGTTGAGTATGTTGCTGCTATAGAAGCCA
This sequence comes from Cryptomeria japonica, assembly GCF_030272615.1. Lineage (NCBI taxonomy): Eukaryota > Viridiplantae > Streptophyta > Pinopsida > Cupressales > Cupressaceae > Cryptomeria > Cryptomeria japonica. The sequence goes on from NC_081408.1 coordinate 311,505,063, forward strand.
ACAAGGAGATGATCTCATTACAGTATTTTCCAGAGGAATTGGGTCGGACACAGGAGGATCACCCATTGTATACCGATAGCCAGAGTGCCATTCATCTTGCAAAGAACTCTGCTACTTTTCATTCAAGGACAAAGCACATTCAGCTCAGGTACCACTTCATCCAGACTATTTTGGAGGAGGGTTTGTTATGGCTTGAGAAGATTCACACAAGTGAGAATCCTGCGAATATGTTCACGAAGGCAGTTCCACAGGAGAAGTTGATTTCTTCATCAGTTTCTGTTGGTCTTCTTGATTGATAATTATGGAATTTATACCAGTTGAGTCCCAATGTTTTATCCAATGGATGTTGCAAGTACAGTGGTGTCATCTAGTATCAGTCTCCAAGTGGGAGATTATTTGGTCTGGAGCCTGATTAGTCTCAAAGTGGGAGATTGTAGATATGTGACGAATGATCAGCAAAGTATTGTACACTCAACATGTAATAAAACCGTAGAAAGGCCCACTTTGTTTGTTGCCCTAAAAATGCATGTTATAAGTGGTTGGGATGCTTAAGGCATTGTAAGGTTGATGTACTATTTTTGCTGGATAATAAGAAATATTGGATGACTGTGTATGATGTGTTGGTATTTTGGTATGGTTTTTTCATTGATGTCAACACCTACTAAAAAACAAGCACTTTGGAGATCCAGCAACATTCACCGGTAAGCAAGTAACTATTGCACAGTTACTAGTATATGGTTCACCGGCAGGATATAATGTTCACTAGTACCTGGAATGATATGGAAGACACTTGATAATGTCAAAGACATCATGTGGACACTTTGTTTTGAAGAATTGATCATTGGTATATTCATATTTGCATATTTGCTTTTACCAGCAAATAGGTCCAGGGTTATCTAGGGTTACACCGACAGGTTTATCTTTTCCAGATCAGCATGGCACGCTATGGAGATGATTTATTATTGATGTAAATGCATTAAGCCGACATGTTTAATCGGTTATTGCATCGGATATTATATTGTATGTAAAATGTTTATTGTAATATCTTGTAGAGTCAACCTACTAAAATTGGTCTTAGGTTATGATATAAATGTAAGATCTTATTTGTAAGATCAAGTGTGGAATGCGAAAAAGAATTGAGTGAAGGTATATGCAAGATTAAGCAGAGGTATAGACAAAGACATCATTTGAAGGTGAAGCTAGGTTTTTGTAGAAGCATATTAGCATTACACCGGTACTGAATCCAGCATATGAAGATGCTATTTTGTGCAGTACATTCTTATTGGATTTAACCATCCAACTATAGTCAGTGTGACTCCTATTTTGTGATTGAGCAGTGAGCTCTAGGCTGTTGGCCTTTTTGCATGTGCAAACCCCATTTATGTACACTTACTATCTGCAGTAGTATCATCTAATTGTGGGTAAGGTTTCCCACCATGGTTTTTCCCCTTACAAGGTTTCCACGTACAAATATTGGTTTTATGTGTTGTGGATGACTTTATGTTTATGTTTCATGCATTAATCCTTACCGGTATAGCAATTTACTGTTAACACTATCTACTAGCATACTTAACTGGTTTACCGGTATTAAGCATTAAGTTGGTTAATTAGTTTTTGGTTTGAATTTATTTGACAACTGATTCACCCCCCCTCTCAGTTGTCTCTGGGACCTAACATGGTGGACATAACCCATTCTAGGTGAACCATGTTAAATCTATGTGTAAACTGTGTCCTATTTTATTTCTTTATCTTTTGTATTTAAATCAACATATAATTGTTAGTTCATATTTTCTTCGGATATGCTTGAAACCCTAACAACTGTTAGGTGCCACCCAGTTAAGAAATTTTGTCTAAAGCATGTTAGTGCCTTTACCCTGTTAAAGGTAGCCTTGTCAAAAGGTCTTAAAATCATCAATTAAGATGACACCTAGTTAAGGGATTTTTACAATGGGACCTATTAAAGTCCACCCTATTGAGGGATTTTAGTTGCAATGGTTAGAGAGAAACATAAAGATGATATGCTAGAGTGGCTACTCATTAGCTTTATCATATCACACTAAAGAATCACACTATGTCTATATTGGTTGTGTATGTTATGCACAACACTGATTTCCTAAATGCACCTTCAACTCTGCCCTCTATCGATTTTCCAATCCTTGGATTCCACATTTTCATTCCTCTATCACTTGGGTCACCACTCTATGGAACTCCACTCTACTAGTCCTCTATCACTTGGCTCTGCATTCTCTTAAACTCCCCCTATGTACATTTTCACATTATCTCAATTAACCTTGACAACAACCATCTCAAGAATGAGATATGTGAATTTATTGACCCTTCAGTCTATTGCCAATTTTCCCTCCAAAACATCCCTTTCAAAAATCCATTATCATGCCCTAAATCACACCTCTGACATCATTGTAGGAATCTCTATCAAGATAGTTGAACATGTCGATAAGTCAGCTGATTGACTGGAGAAGACTCCCAATTTAACTAAATGTTAACTAAACGTTACTAGTCTGTCGGTTACAAACTCTTTTGGTGTACTGATCAAAATCTGTCTAGCCGGTTTCTTCCTATATACCAGTCTATTCTTTGCTTAACCGGTGGACCTCTTATGTGCTAATCTACTCACCGCTACCTAGTCTACTTACTTCTTGTCGGTCTACTCACTACTTGCTGAGCTACTTACTGCTTGACGGTCTACAAACTGTTTATCCTATTTACTTATTATTTAGCTAGTTGACCTCAGTATCCTAGTCTACTTACTACCAATGGACTGAAGACTTAAGAGATGATGCTGCCAACAATGATAACCATATTATTCACCAGTCATACAAAACTACATTAGAATACCAACATATGATCATTCTCAAATGTGTGCCTCTCATCTTCTAAATCTTGAGCCATGAAGAGGTGGGTTCCTTCTTCATCATTGTTGCGGCCACTAATAGATTTGCCTTCATCATCTATAGATACAAGTGCTGTATTTCTCATTAATTCTTCACAAACCAGTTCTATAGTTGCAGGCTCATTTCCATAGAGCTTCTTCGATCTATCCCATAGGCTTTTTGTTGATCTGCATCTATCTACCTGTGAGGAGACATCATCTCATAACCCACAAAGTATACCCTTCATTGCTATATCACTACATCATTTTCCTCTTTCTACATCTAAATAAGTGGGAGGACCAACTTTACTAGGGTAGCCATTTACAACCGACATCCACACATCAAACCCTAAAGAGGATAGGTAGACTTCCATCCTACAACTCAAAATAGGAAAATTTGAACCATCAAATGCAGGAGTATGGATTCACACAAAACAAACCATTGTGTTCAAATACCAGAATCTACCCAAGCTAGAGAAATATTATCAATAGGGAACCTAGGCTTGAATACTAATTGTTGAACACCAGATGTCATTGAGAGTGGGGGTAAATCATTGATTTCCAAACTTAACCCTTTTCTATCCTATGTGTGTATACCGGTTAATAGATCTAACATGAAGAAGACATACCAGTTAGATGGGAGAGTAACACAAATGCAACCCCACATAAAAGTGACATCACACAGCACCAGATGTACAAGGAAAACCCAAGATGGAAAAAACCTCAGTGAGAAGTGCTGCAAGAGACTACTGCTCCAATCCAACCTCATAATGAAACATTTGGTTACAACATTAATGGCACCAACCCAAGAAGTACCATTTCTGCTTTAGGGAACCAACCCAAGGATCACCAATGCCTGCACTGAGCTCCAACTCAGTGATTACAAAATTATATTTTGAATACAAAAGTTATCTTCTTATTACAAAAGAACTATGTAACTCTCGCATATGTATCTCCTCTAGTTCTCCTCTCTTCAATCCTCTGTTGGTTCTTCTCTCTATCAGTTCTTTTTTCTCTCTGTCACACTACTACTATTCACCACTAGTTTTGATAACTACGTCATATGTTTACCATGTGATTCCCACCGGTTCTCAGCTTGCCTTCTCTACAATTTTTTATATGTCTTCTCTACCAGTTCAGTCACCACCGGTGTACTCCTCTCTTAGACTCAAGGACAGGCTACTAGTTGCCTCACTCTTGTTGGTTGAACTCTTCAACCTGATTCTCTCTCTCAGATTGTCTTTGAGCACTTCACTGATTTTCTTCCTCAAGTAGCAGCCCCCATAATATCTTTCTATTGCACTCTTATATCCATATTTTCCTGCCTAAACATGAGTTTGAACATTGGCATGCTACGGTTTCTTCCATGCACTGAATCTACATCTGATCTGATCTCTAGTCATTGTGACATATCATATCCAATCTAATATCATGTCCTTGATCAATGTTCAACACTCAATCAATGAGCATCACCCAGCCATTTACCTTGTGAACTATGTCTTCTCTCTTTTCCTGTCTGTAGCATAATTTTTGGCCTTTTGTCTGATCGATCACATGCGTGATGTGGTTTCCTTCATCCTCTTTGATCTGCAAGATCATTCTTTTTTGGAACTTTGATGTTTCCTTGATCTCAAGCTGCAATCCTCTGCCATACTTTCTCAAGCTACAGAGTTGCCATAAATGTTGGACTAGTCGCCAATGACCTCATTGACTCACCATACTGACATGTGCATGCATGCCACTTCACCTCCACATGGCCCCTTTGTCAGCATCCACCTCTTCTAAGTCTTTTATGTTGGTCCAGACAAGATCACTAACCAACCACTCAACAGGGTTCATCTACGGGTTCAAAGACCCTATCGGTTATACCCTAACCGGTCTGCCTGCAACCTCGCACTCTGCTTCTCTTCCAGTGGAGCACCTAAACCAATCAGCACACATGCCAACCTACCTCATGCACATCTTTATTAGATGGGAGCCTTTTGCATTTGCACTTTATCAGCATTACTAGTGTACATACTTACCGGTAAACACCTTGATGACATCATGTCATCAACCTTCAATAAAATTCATTTGTTTGCATCTATGGTAACACCTTTCTTCACTAGTACATTGGTTCATCTATTAACATGTTTGTCAAAGTGACAAACAAATCCTTCAATATTTATATTGGCAACACATAATGTCCACCATCTGATCCAGTGCATATCTATGATCTCATGCACCTAAGGCAACTTAGTATTTCACCAATTCATCTGGTGGGAGCCTTCAATCACCTGCCTTCTACTCTTTTGTCTTATTTTGGAGGACTATGATGCATTCCATGCATAATAGGAGATAAGATCCTCTTACCAGCAGGAGTAGACCCTTGTCATCTGCATCTTGAAATGCACCAATGTGGCTTCCCTGTTTGAGAAACATATCTTCAAATAGGCACATGTGAACCGGTTGACCACATTCACTGTTAGTCAACTCTTCATTTGGTGATTGCATCTTTATATGCTGGGAGTCCTATTGTTTCACATCCACATAGCATACTGATGGTTTGCACATACATTACTTCTAGTGATGATTTGAATTTGGTAACATTCCCCCTCTTCATTAAAATCAATAGCCCAACATATTTCTCTCTTGCTGGTTGGCCACAATTCATTGCCAACATATCACTTATCGGTCTGCAGTAAACATCTTCAACACAAGTCAAACACTAACTTTTATACCAGTGACTCCAATGGACATTGTGTTGAATGGCATTCTCTATCTTACCGATTACCTGCTAAGCTAGGTGACATCAAAGACATCACATCCTGTATCCATCAATGACAATGTTGCACATACATCTCTTATATTGGTTGCCATCCTATATAAGTTGACATCAATGACAACATAATTCCAACATACACAAGTTGTTAGAGATCTACCTAATATTGTTAAACCTGTTAATCTGGCTATTAGAGATTTATCTAAGATTGTTAAACTTGTTAATTCGGTATGTTAAAATGTCAGTTGGGTAAGAAAACAAGGATTTATTTCAAGAATAAATGGTATAAATTTGATGGATTGTTGGATTTTGTGCATATTGACTTGTGTGGAGCTCAAAATATTAGAAGTGTGTAGGGTGAGATACTTTATGTTGCTAATTGATGATTATTATAGGATGATGTGGGTTGTATTTTTGAAGGAAAACTCTGAAGCATTTGATAAATTCAAGATATTCAAATCTAAAGTTGAAACTGTGTCTGGATTGAAGTTGAAGTGTCTGAGATGTGATAAGAGGTGGAGAATTTTGTTCTAGTGATTTCAATTCATTCTGTGAGATGGATGGAATCAGAAGACATCTATCTGCTCCTAGAGCCCCATAGTAGAATGGAGTTGTTGAGAGGAAGAATCGTACTATATTGGACGCTACAAGAACTATGTTGAATGCAGGAAATGTTCTAAAGGTCTGATGGAGAGAAGCTATTGCCACTACAATCTATACATTCAACAAAGTTCATATCAAAGGTGATATTGATAAGACCCCCTATGAGCTTTGGTTTGGTCATGTTCCTACTGTGAAATATTTCAAAGTTTTTGGTAGCAAATGTTATATCAAGAGAGATGTGGATATTGGAAATTTTGATGCTAGAAGTGATGAAGGTGTCTTTTTGGGATATTCTACAATGAGCAAATCCTACCTGTGCTATAATAAGAGACTGAGAAAGATAGTTGAGAGTGCGAATGTGAAGGTGGATGGGAACCTTGGGAAGGAGATTAGAGCATATGATGATGGTCAACATGTTGTTTTAGCTCCTATTCAGTCTGAATAGCCTAAGTAAAATGATCTAATAGAGACTATTAACCCAATTAGTATTGTTGCTGGTGATGATCCTGCAGGAACCTGAGGATCAAAACAAACAGAAGACTCCAAGATATGTTAAATTGAATCATTCTGAGAATCAGATTATTGGTGATAACAATAAAGATGTTATGACTAGAAGAAGGTTAGCTGCAGAAGAAGTATGTTTGATTTCTAAAATTGAACCTAAAAAATGTTGTTGAAGCCTATAAAGATGATAACTAGATAAGAGCCATGGAAGAAGAGTTAGATCAAATTGAAAAAAAAAACACTTGGGAACTTGTGCCTAGACCTAAGGATAGAAATGTTATTGGTATTAAATGGGTTTTTAGGAACAAATTGAATGAAGTCAGTGAAGTAGTCAGAAATAAAGCTAGACTTTTCAAAGGATATTCAGAGCAAGAAGGAATTGATTATGAAGAAAATTTTGCTCTGGTTTCTAGAATTGAAGTTGTTAGACTGTTACTTGCTTATGCTGCTTATAAAGATTTCAAGGTATATCAGATGGATGTCAAATCTACATTTTTGAATGGTGATCAAGGAGAATAAGTTTACATTGAACAACCTGGTGGATTTTCACTATTGGATGATGGAGACATGGTATGTAAGTTGAAGAAAGCGCTTAATGGGTTGAAACAAGCCTCTAGAGCTTGGTATGCTAGATTAGTCAAATACTTGTTGAAATTGGGATTTACTAAAGGTGATGCTGACAGTAATCTGTACTTTAAGATTGAAAATGATAACATTTTGATTGTTGAAGTCTTTGTTGATGACATTATCTTTGGTGGTGATGATGATATGAGTATGAAGTTTGCCGGTGATATACAAAAATAATTTCAGATGTCTATGATTGGTGAGATGAAGTTTTTATTAGCTTTGTAGATTGCACGGACAGGAAAAGGTATCTTTCTATCTCAAACTAAGTATGCGAAGGAATTGTTGAAGAAGTTTGGACTAGATGATTCCAAACCAGTTGGAACTCCTATGGTGACTAGTTGTAAATTGTCCAAAAATGATGAATCTCAGAAAGCTAATCCAAGTTTGTACATATCTATGGTTGGTGGACTACTATATCTTACTCAAACTAGACCTAACATTATGCATGATGTGTGTATGGCTACTAGATATCAAGCTAATCCAAAGGAGAGTCATGTCACTACTGCTAAGAGGATATTTAGATATCTAAAGGGGGAGAGAGGTCATGTGAAAAAATGCATTATCTATCTAGATCTTAGGAGGAGTTTGCTAGTGATATCTTCTTTCTTTACATTGACTATTTTTCACATTCATATGTTGCCATCAATGCCAAAGGGGGAGATTGTTGGAGTTGTTGGATATGGTTGTTCATTGCTGCTGCTAGGATATGTTGTTTTCATTGATATCAACATATTTCTATGGTTTATTCAAATGAGTTTGGGAAGATCTTCTGATCCTGTTTTGTAGTTTGGTTATGCTTATCACTACTTTGCACAATTCGGTATTTCCTCCAGTATATTCCAGTCTGATCAGATCTTGTGTTGAGGCTTTAGGATATTGTTTGGGATGATCTTGTGTATCTTCATTTCAGATGGTTTGTGATTTGGTGCCCCGCAAGTTATCTTTATTCCTGATAGTTGTTGATTGGCTGTGTTCTTGAGCTTTCTGATGTTGATTGATGAAGATTTGATAAGTGGTGTTGGAGAAGCTATTGGTGATGATTCTAACATGTTTGTTGGTGTTTCCTAGTCGTTTCCTATTTTTTTTGGTGATCCACATCGATCGTTATGTGATTTTTTGGTGGTTTTCATCAACTGGTATTGATTTTTGTGTTATGCGGTATTTTTGGTGTGGTGTGTTGCGATTGATCTTGGCTTGATTTCTAGTGGATGTGATTATTTGGGAATTTAAATTAGGTCTAGTATATGTAATTCAAATCATTATATTGGTGTGGTGATCGATCTTTGTATCGTGTAATGTAATTTTTTGAGTTGAGGGTTGAGAGTTTAGCCGACCTTGTTATCAAGGTTGATGAATTGTATATATAGGTGAGTTATTCACTTAGTTTTGGAGTTGGTATTGTGTCTGCATTATTAGAGATAGGTGAATGTGCAAACAAGATATTTATCATTTTGTGAAGTGTTGAGGTTAGATTGGTGTTGCAGAGCAGACAACTATTCTTAACTGAAACTGTCATCAGGCATTTGTAGATGCTATCATTGCAGTTCATTTCTTCCGAATTGTAGTCCAAATCATATTGCAAGTCAGTGAGACTTCCTTGAGGGTTGTATCCTTTCGGGAAAATATCTTTTATTAGTGAGCTCTAGGCAATTTGCCTAAATGCACGTGCATTCCCCATTGTAATATTTTCACATACTACTATAGAGTATTATCTTACTATGGGTAGGATCCCACCATGGTTTTTCCCTTAACTGGGTTTTCCACGTCAAAAATCTTGGTGTTGTGTGTTGTGTTGTTAATTTTCTTATCTATTTATTGCTGCATTTTATCAGTTTATGTCTTGAATTTTAATTTTGAGATCCGATGAAGACTGATTCACCCCCCCCCCCCCTTCTCAGTCTTCCTTCTTGATTGCTGCTAACACTCCATCAGTTTCATGTTCATTCTTTTTGCAACTCCATTCTACTCTAGAGAATACAGAGTTTTCTATTGTCTATTAATGCCACAATCTTCAAAATCTATCAAAATTATTAGAGTAAAATTCATCATCATTATCAGTCCTCAAACATTTTATTTTATTTCTAGTCTACAACTCAACCATTGCTTTAAATTCTTTAAATCAACTAGAAACTTTAGATTTACTCTTTAGAAAGTATACCCATACCATTTTACTAAAATAATAAATAAATGAAACATAATATGTGTATTTTCCAATGGAAGGAACATCTACAAGATCAAACACATCAAAATGAATAAGATTCAAAACACCACAAGATTTATGAGAACTCAAGTAAAACTAAACATGATTTTTTTCCATAAATGTAATTCTCAAAAAAACAAATTCAAGATTACAATAATTCAAACTTTTAACACGGTTTTTACTTTTCAGGGTCCTTAGACCCTTTTCTCCAATGTGGCCAAGGCTCTGGCGCCATAACATAATCTTCTTTGTAGATAGCTTTTCTTCAAAAGAAAGTGCACCCTTACATACCCAAAAGCCATGGCCATCTATTAAAGGTGAAACCATCAAATCTTCCAACAAAATATCTAGAGATTTAATTTTCATGAAAGTGCTATTACACTTAATAGTCTATGCATCCAACTTATACAACGTGCCAAATTTGTCACCTCTATAAATTACCATAGAAACCTTCACCATTTTGCACTTTGCATTAGAAAAGACTACCTACACACCCACATCTATTAGTTTTCTCATAGATAAAAAAAATTCATCCTAGTCTAGGGATATACAACACACCACTAGTCCTTTTTACCCTACCATTAGGAAAGTTGATTCTAACTTTTCCATGACCAACAATATCTAAGTGAGAATCATCACCCAAGTACACCTTACCTCCATTAAATTCTTCATAATAAAAAAACCAATCTCTATTGGAAGTCATATGAAATATGCACCTCACTCAATTAACCAAGCATCATTACCTACATGAGTGGCCAAATTTGCAATGAATGCATCACCATCTTCCTTCTCAAATTCACAATCAAAATCAAACTTCTTTTTCTTTTTATTTTCCTCTTTTCAATCATTATGAATGTGTCTTGATTTACCATAATTCCAGCAAATGGCTTTGGACTTTCTAAGAGATTTTGATCTCCCTTTGGACTTCAATTTATTACACTTCTCATTCTTCTTGTCGCTTTTCTTGGGTCTTCCCTGAATAGTTAGGGATTTCTTTGAACTGATAGATACCAACCTTCACATTGCTTCACCAACCATGGAACCCACCACATCTTCAAAATTCAAAACAACATAAGTACTACTGATAGCCATAACAAGAGAATACAACAAATTAGGAAAAGAAAAAAGAAAGATATTACATTTCTCTTCCTCATCCATCTTGACATTAATAGATGCCAATTGAGAAACCAACATATTGAATGATTCTAGGTGGTCTGTAATTCATCCACCCTCTTCTATTCTCAAGGAATACAATTTCTTCCTCAAAAAAATCCAATGTAATAAATATTTGGCTTTATACACCTCCCCAATCTTATTCCATAGCTTCTTTGTAGAAGTCTCTTCATGAATATTGATTAGAATAGAGTCTTCCAAGCAGAATCTAATTAGACCCTTAATTTTGTGGTCCATAACATCATACTAAGAAGTCAGAGTAGGATCTAAAGGTCTTGAGACATTCACATCAACAACATCCCATTGATCTAGATGTATTATCATCCATCTTTAGCTTCCACATCTTAAAATTACTTCTAAAAAATTTCTCCAACTCTATTCTACTTAACGAACTTACCATTTGAAAATTCTTGTAACAAGATCAAAAAGTATCTTCTACACAACCTCTCACTCAAATATGGATTTTCTCAAAAAACCCAACAACACAGAACTGAAATCAAAGGTGATCAGGCTCTAATACCACTTGTAAGGAAGTTAAGTAGTAGAACAACTTCCTACACTAACCTTAAGAGAATGGTAATGAAAAAACTTTTATAGATTCTTACAATAGTTACAAAAACTTAAGAAAAATAAACATAAATAGAATGCATACCACAACAAAGTGAATTATGGTAATGTAGAGGTAGCAGTAGTAGGGTGGTAAACCCCCACACCTTCACCTTTTACTCCTTCAATCTCAAGCCCTTAAAGGCTTCAACTCAGACCAAACTCAAATTTGAACTTTTACCCCTTACAAGGGTTAGTAAACTCTTTCCAAATGCTCTCAGGTCCTAAAAAGACCTTTCATAACCTTCTTGCTATACAAGGGCAATAACTTTGCTCATTACCCCTAATCACACCTACCCAGCTAGTAGCCCTATTTTCCTATTTTTTTAGACTTTACTCCAAAATGTGCCAAACAATGTCCCAAACAAATTTTAGTTTAAGATACCCTTTTTGATCCTCTATCAGACTCTAAAGAATTAGACCTCCAACTTACTCCAGCACTCCTAGGTACCTACTTGGGTCACATACCTAATTGATCAAGTTAGGATTGGGTTACAAAGGAGGTGTATGGGAAGTGGGTCACAAGAAAGATCCAATGCTTCAAAGGGCTTTTCCAATGTCCAACTATACCAATTCAATCATATAACTCAATTTCCCATTGTTGTACATCTTGCTATCAATCAATCTCTAATTGTTCTAATCTAAACCCTCACAAAGTTTAGACTAGGGCTTGGTGGAAAAAATACCAAACCAACTCCTCTGACCTTTCCCCTTTGAAATGTCATAATACACCCTACTAACTTGCATTCTACCAATGGCCATTGAAAATAAATGGCTATATTGCAAGTTAGGGCATCATCTATGCAACACCCTAGAAAATATAGGGTTTCAGACCTGCAGAAGGTAAAATGACAATATCTTCCTTCAAACACAACTTCAAGGGGTTAGACCAGGCTCATCTAAAAGGTAACTCAGTGCTCTTTCCTACCAAGCTAGAATTTCATGAAAACATTCAATGCCCTGTACAAAAATGTAACACAGTTCTAGCAAAATCAGATTTGTTTATTGCAAATACTCCACCAAACTTCTCAAAACCATCAACAACTATCAACAACCTTTCCTCTTTAGTTGTGAAAGCATATATAGGCTCCTCTAATGATAAAAACCAACTTTTAAATGGTTATGACCATTGGAAGGAAGTTACACTCCTACCGGCAACTTTTCAAAAGTTGCTTGACAACAATGACAATAATTTTGCAACATTTTGCAACTTTAATCACTAAGCACCTATACCTTGTCAAACACATCCAAGGTCATAATTAAGCTTCAAAACACTTAAGACAAAATTTCCTAATAGAGCTCTAGGTTTATATGTGCACCTAAGAGGTTATTGACCACACAAAGGCATTTTATTACATCAAGGGTGATCTTTGAGATCTAACCCATTATTGCAACAAAAGAAAACACAAGACACTCACTAGACACCCCTAAGCCATGAAAACACTGTGAAAAGTAGAGGTGCCCTACACCATTCTCCCCAGGCCAAAGAAACTCAAGTCCCTTGAGTTGGAATGTCTACAAATTTAGTTCCTTTCTTCTCAATGGCATCCGAAGTCATCCATGTAGCATCTTCTAAAGGTTGATTCCTCCATTTGACTAAGTACTCCAAGTAAGTCTTCCTCCTAGTTTGCTTGCTAACCGTTTGATCCAAAATACATTCAATCTCATGTTTGAGTTATGTGGGAAGTCCTTCCATCATGTCTATAGTAGGTGAATCAGACTGACCTACATCACAAACATCATCAACAAGACCTTTATATGCATATATATAAAAAAAAATTGAATATAGGAGATAGAACCACATCCGGGGGTAGATCTATTTTGTATGCATTGGTTCCATATATTTTGAGGACCTTGAAAGGACCTATCTTTTTCATGAGAATCTTGGTGTATTTCTCCTTAGGGAGTCTCACTTTGTTGAGGTGAATCATCACCACATCTCCCACCTTAAACTAAACATCTCTCCTTTTTAGATCTGTTGCTTGCTTGTATTTCTCAGAGTTGTGAATCAGTTTGTCTCTGACTTGTTGGTGTATATCCTTCGTGACTTTAGCAAAGTCATCTGCCTGAGCACTCCTTCTAGAAATATTGTTCACATCTCTAGGTTCAAGACCACCCTTGGGATGTATGCCATATACAATTTGGAAAGGACTTAACCCTGTACTTCTGTTCACAGAGTCATTATAAGAAAATTCTACTTGTGGAATAATGGTATCCCAAGAAGTTCTATGATCCTTGGTCAAGCACCTTAACAAGTTTCCAAGGGACCTATTTATTACCTCAGTCTGCCCATTAGATTGAGGATGATAAGCATAATAGAAAGATAAGTTAGTCCCTAACTTATGCCACAAAGTTCTCCAAAAATGTCCTAAAAATTTAGGATCAATGTCCGAGATAATGCTCAAGGGTAACCCATGAAGTCTGACAATCTTCTTGAAGAATAAACCTGCAATATTAGAAGAATCATGTGTAACCTTGCATGGAAAAAAGTGTGCCATCTTTGAAAATCGGTCCACCACAACATATATACTGTCATACCCTGATTTAGTCCTAGGGAGACCTAAGAAAAAGTCCATACTAACTGAATCCCAAGGTTTGCTAAGGATTGGTAAATGAGTATAGATACCTACATTTGAGCTTGTGCCTTTAGCCCTTTGACACACCACACATTCTAAAATAAATTTCCTCATATTTGATTATATTCTTGGCCAAAAGTAGAATCTTCTAAGCAACTCAAGTGTCTTATCAAGTCCAAAAATATCCTGATAAACTCCCACAATTCTTTTCTTTGACAATATTCTCCCTTATTGAGCAATTAGGAATACAAACCTGACTACCTTTGAAAAGTAAACCTTCTTGAAGCATATACTCAAAAAATACAGTATGATACCTTTCATTCATAGCTTGACAAACCTCATAAGCCTCCTTGAAATCTGCATCCTCTTGGTACATATCCTTCATAGCAGTGATCCCCATGCTCTCCAATTGAATCTCTTGGATTACCAAGTTCCTCCTACTAAGAGCATCTGTAACTTTATTTGTCACTCCTTTCTTATGCTTGATAGTAAATGTGAAAGCTTGAAGGTACTCCATCCACTTCATGTGCTTGTGATTTAGTTTCTCCTACCTATTCAAAAAGATTAGAGAATGGTTATCAGTATATACAACAAATTCCATAGGCAATAGATAATGCTTCACCTTCCTAAGAGATTGCACCAAAGCATACATCTCTAGATCATAGGTTGAATATTTTTGGTTTGCTTCATTTAACTTTTCATTGAAAAAGGCCATAGGTCTACCCTCTTGACTCAAGACTCCTCCTATAGCCTTCTTAGATGCATCACACTCAATAGTGAAAACCTTATGAAAATCAAGGAGTATTAAGATGGGTTGCTCTGCAATTTTTGTTTTCAAGAACTCAAAAGACTTATTAGATTCATCATTCCAAGTAAATTGACACTTTCTTCCACCTTTGATGGTATCTATCATAGGTGCACTAACCCCATTGAAATTGTTAATAAACTTTCTATAAAAGCTTTCTAAGCCATGGAAACTTTTTACCTCACTTGCAAACCTAGGTGTTGGCCAATTGAGGATTGCCTCCACCTTAGATGGATCCATTCTTAGATTACCTTTGGAGATAACAAATTCAAGAAACACTAGTTCTTCCTGCAAGAAAATACATTTGTCCAAGTTCATCTTGAGTTTCTCCTCATGCAACCTTTTCAACACCAAATCCAAGTGCATTATATGTTCATTTCTATCTTTACTAAAAATCAGTATATCATCCAAGTATACTACCACAAAATGATTGATAAAGGGATTAAGAACCTCATTCATTAACCTAATAAATGTACTAGGGGCATTGGAAAGCCCAAATGGAATTACCATCTACTCAAATAAGCCTTCATTGGTTTTAAACGTTGTCTTCCATTGGTCTCCATCTCTGATCCTAATTTGGTGATAACCACTTTTCAAGTCTATCTTGGAATAGTACTTGGCCCCTCCTAGACAATCCATCAAGTCCTCTATTTTTGGCATTGGGAATATATACCTTATTGTTATCCTATTAATAGCCCTAGAATTTGTACACAACCTCCATGTTCCTTCTTTCTTAGGAGCTAACACTATCGGGGCTGCACATGGACTTATACTCTTCCTAATGAACCCTTTCTCTAGCAATTCTTGGATCTGTCTTGCAACTTCTTCATTTTTCGCAAGGGTCAATTTGTAGGCTGCCTTATTAGGCAATGTAGCACTTGGTATAAGGTTAATATAATGATTGATTTTCCTTTGAGGAGGTAAAGTATCTGTGGTATTGTCTGCAACTATTCCCTTATACTTATCTAGCAGATCTTGAACCTCCTTAGGACCTACTTTCATATTTGCCTCTTGACTCTTAGGCTACTTCTTAAGTTCATCCTTAGGCTTGAAAACTATTGCAAAGAAAGGGGTATCCTTCTCCTTCAAATCTTTCATGAACTCCTTCTCATCCACTAGCATGACACTAGTCACAATATGCTTATCCTTACTGTCATCCAGGAGAGGGGTCATGGTGAATTTCTCTCCATTTTTGGTGATGGTATAGACAATATTCCTACCTTCATGCCTATAATCTACATCATATTTCTAAGGCCTTCCAAGTAACAAATGACAAGCATCCATTTCTACCACATCACACAACACTCTATCCTTGTATTCACCAATTGAAAAGTCTACCCAAACTTGTTCACTAATCAACACTTGTTGTCCTTTGTTTAACCAAGATACTTTATAGGGATAGCTATGAGGTTTTGTTTGCAGGTTAAGCTTGGTGACCATTTCAATAGAAGATATGTTATCTGTGGACCCAGAATCTACAAACCTTACCTTGTACCTTGCAGGTGGTTCTGAAAAGGGATTTCCTCTGAGGTGGTTCCTTGTTGATTGGCTCCTTCAAGAGAGTCCTTTTGATCATCAAGATCTCTCCTTGCTCTGGGTCTGCAAGTCTTGAAGTTGAGGTGTGGTAGGAGGTCATACTTTGACTATCTTCCTCTTGAATCAAATGTGGTCTTCTTTCACCCCCTTGACTACCATTTCCTTGCTTCTCTGGACATCTAAAGGATTGAAGTCCAACCTAGTTAGAAGAGAAACACCTACCACTGAAAACACTATGTCCTCTTCTACCAAACCTTCCTCTACCACTTTCTCTTCCTCCTCTATAACTACCTCTATTCCCTAATTCTCCTTCATGTTACTAATTTCTTGTTTCTCCTTGGGGTTTCAAAAATGATCCTCTACCATTGAATCTACCCTTACCTCTAAAATTGGCACCCCTTCCTCTATTATTGTGTTCTCCTCTCCTCTTTTGTTTCTCCTCATTTGTAAGTTCCATTTGATAACACTTGTGCACTGATTCAAGATTAAACAAACTTAGTTAATCTTGAATGTTGAACTTAAGGTGATTCATGTACCTTGCTAGCCTTTGTGTCTCACTCTCCAGTATCTTTGCTTTAAGTGTCATTCTGTGGAACTCCTCAGTGTAAGCACTAACATCCAAATCTTTTTGCCTCAAGTTTTGTAGTTTCTTATGCAGGATTATCTCATAATCCTCAAGGACAAATTGCTTCTTAACTTCTGCTACCATCTTCTTCCATGAAGTGATGGGATTCTTACCTTCCTCCACTCTTTCCCTTTGTAGGACATTCCACCAACTAAGGGTAGGACCCTTCAATTTTGACTTATCCACCTTCACTCTTTGGTTGTCTACCACCTCCTCATATTCAAAATAGTTTTCTAATGCCTCAATCCAATCCATGCACTCCTCTAGATTCATATTCCCTTGAAACATGGGTAATTCTACCTTAGTGTCTCTTCCGCCTACTCTCTTAAGGGCTTCAATAAATTGCCTTTGATATGTAGGCATAGATGGATTCTCTCCTTGTTCTTATTCTTCTTTTGCTTCCTCAGAGTCTGAGACAACTTCTTTCCTAGCTTGATCCTTCTTCAACTTTTCTATTTCTGCTTCCATCTTTTTGTTCTTGGCTATTTGCTCCCTCACTATCCTAGCTAATTCTACATTGGTGATTCTAGAGGGTATCTCCTCTTCATTTTGTACCTATGTCCTATCTCCCATGTTTTAAACTCTTCCCAAGGTTCTTATAGTGCTCTGATACCACCTAATGCAAAGGTAGCAACATTAGGGTGGTAAACCCCCACACACTCACCTTTTACTCCTTCAATCTCAAGCCCTTAAAGGTTTCAAATCACACCAAACTCAAATTTGAACGTTTAACTCTTACAAGGGTTAGTAAACTCTTTCACAATGTTCTTAGGTCCTAACAAGACATTTCATAACCTTCTTGTTGCACAAGGGAAATAACTATGCTCATTACACCTAATCACACCTACCCGGCTAGTAGCCCTATTTTCCTGGTTTTTGGGACTTTATTGCAAAAAGTGCCAAACAATGTCCCAAACAAATTTTAGTTTTAGATACCCTTTTTGAACCTCTATCAGACTCCAAATAACCAGACCTCCAAACTGCTCTAGCACTCCTAGGCACCTACTTGGGTCACAGACCTAATTGATCAAGTTAGACCTGGGTTACAAAGGAGGTGTATGGGAATGGGGTCACAAGAAAGATCCAATGCTTCAGAGGGATTTCCCAATGTCTAACTACACCAATGTAATCATCTAATTCAATTTCCCATTGTTGTACATCTTGCTATCAATCATTATCTAACAGTTCTAAACTAAACCCTCACAAACATTAGACTAGGGCTTGGTGGAAAAAATACCAAACCAACTCCTCTGACCTCACCCCTTTGGAATCTCATAATACACCCTCCTAACTTGCATTCTACCAATGGTATTTGAAAACCAATGGCTAGATTACAAGTTAGGGCATCATCTATACAACACCCTAGAAAATATAGGGTTTCAGACCTGCAGAGGGTAAAATGACAATATCTTCCTTCAAACACCACTTCAAAGGGTCAAACTAGGCTCATTTGAAAGGTAACTTAGTGCTCTTTCCTACCAAGCCATAATTTCATGAAAACATTCAATGCCCTGTATGGAAATGTAACATAGTTCTGGAAAAATCAGGTTTGTTTATTTCAAATACTCCACCAAACTTCTCAAAACCATCAACAACTATCAACAACCTTTCCTCTTTGGTTGTGCAAGCATATATAGGCTCCTCTCAATGACCACAACCAACTTTTAAATGGTTATGATCATTGGAAGGAAGTTACACTCCTACCGGCAACTTTTTCAAAAGTTGCATGACAACAATGACAACAATTTTGCAACATTTTGCAAATTTAATCACTAAGCACCTAGACCTTGTCAAACACATCCAAGGTCATCATTAAGATTCAAAACACCTAAGACAACATTCTAGGTCACATAAACACGAAAATTCATAATTCAAGCCCACATGGCCTAATAGACCTCTAGGTTTATATGTGCACCTGAGAGGTTATTGACCACACAAAGGCATTTTATTACATCAAGGGTGATCTTTGAGATCTAACCCATTATTGCAACAAAAGCAAACACGACACTCACTAGACACCCCTAAGCCATGAAAACATTGTCAAAAGTAGAGGTTCCCTACACCATACTATGGATTCTTATAATAGTTACAAAAACTTAAGAAAAATAAATATAAATAGCATGCATACCACAACAGCGTGAATTATGGGGGTAAAACCCTTTCAAGAGAAAAAAAAACGTACTCTAAAATCCACCTGGAATATCTTATTAAAAATTCAACATGTTACAATATACTTGCAGAGCAAGCTTTTGAAAAGAGTATCACCAACCAGAGGTTCATAGGTTACTCAATAGCTATAAGACTCTTAAACACAACCACCATCTCATGTACCTCATATGCATAGGAGATACCATACATGAAACTACCAAACTATATCACATAACCATGGGCTAAAACCACCCAATAAAGTGGAATTTGTTTTATCTCCAATCCTAGATGCCCTATTATGTATCAAAATACACATCAACACATGTACCTCCCTTTTATATCTCATTTATGTGCCTGACATATTTTTTATATTTTTTATTTCAAGAGACCCAACATTTGGAGGCCATAACTTTTGAATCCAGTGTTTGATTTATGAACAGTTTGAAAAACTTAAAAGATTGTGATGTTCTCTTAAGCAATAACCATCTACACTAATTACAAAAATTTTCGATTCATTTTGAAGCCTCTAAATCCCTAAAAATTGACTCCAAAACTTTTGTTTGTAACTTTAAAAAATGAAAACTTTAGTATCATCAAATCGAGACATGATCTTGCAACACAAATTTATTCACATGCTTATCTAGTCAAATGAAAACTTACTAAAATACTAACCTTATGTATATGTAAGGTTGAGACACCTTTTTCCCAACATTATGGACTTTGTTCAGTGGCCATAGGAGACCTAAAATAGTTGGTCACATCTCCTTCTAGAAAGAACGGAAAAATGACCCCACCTACTAAAAAATTGAAGCTCCAACTCCACATTAAAGAAATTGTGAGTGATGGGGAAGACAAAGGTTGGGGAAACACCAACCCCTATAGATCCAATAGGTTGGTACGTGCATCCAAGGGCTAATTTTAAGGAGGATATAGAGACATTAATCAATTGAAGACCTTGATGAGGTGGAGGCCATTGATGATGAGATGTACATGATTTATTACTACATGGTTATTGAAAGTTGAGATCTTGGATAAGAAGATCCACTTGGTGAAGGATGGACACAATTGTGTCAAATGTTCTACCACTATGAAAGGTCTAGCCACTCTGAAGGTCAAAGCGACAAACTTCAAGAAGAAGATGGTTAGCATCTCCAAGTTTACTTTCAAAGTTATGCATAGTTTAGCAACTACCTTGTGTTTGTTGGAGAATAAGCTCCTCGATGATGATCCTACTAAGGAGGGAAAATATAAGAAGCTCTTTAAATTACTTACTGAAGAGGGGGAAAA
The DNA here is from genome assembly GCF_030272615.1 of Cryptomeria japonica. Classification (NCBI taxonomy): domain Eukaryota; kingdom Viridiplantae; phylum Streptophyta; class Pinopsida; order Cupressales; family Cupressaceae; genus Cryptomeria; species Cryptomeria japonica. The sequence goes on from NC_081408.1 coordinate 311,525,404, forward strand.
TATTTTTTTAATTGCTTATTCTTTTTCATTTTTGTTGGTCTCTATTGTAGGTTTATAAACTCTAATATTGTTTTTAACTCATTTTTCTCTAACTTCTAGTTTATGTTTTTGATATCTTATATGGACTATGGTGCTATCAATCTCTTTTTAATGGCCTGCTAGTGATTTATTAGGGCTTTCTACATTTGAGGGTCAACACCCTTATTTTTTTTGTTAATATATCAAAAACAATTTATGAAGCATATCAATGTCGATAATATGAAAAATTTGTACAATCATGATTTCTATTTTTTTAAGAGAGTATCTTGATGCATTAAGGTATTAAAAAATAATAATATTGTGAACAAATTTGAATCTCTTATTGATAGTAAGTAGGGTAGTTGGAGGCTTGATTGGATGATAGTTTCACCAAGTAGCATAATAATAAACCTACATGTAACAAGTAGAAGAAATTATAATTTCCTTGATGCAAATCAATATACAACAATTCAATAAGATAACCTAAGCCAAAGGGTTACCACCAAGTAGAACAAACCAATTGTAATTATTATGAATTACAAGTGAGCAAAGATTGGAATCCTTTATGTCAGACACACAAATACATTTCACCAATGAAAATTTTGAGTAGCTCACTAAAATCACAATTTTATATGTATCTTTAGACACTTTTACAAGCATATTATTATTAAATAACCCTCTATATTATCATTTTCTCCATTTCTCTTTGTTCCTTTTCCTTCTTGTCTTCCTTTCTTCAAATGTAATTTAGTTATTACATCTTCTTTACCTCTTTACAACCTACACTTATGATACCATGTACAAACTCTATCCCTTAAGCTATATTTGAGAATGGTTAGACCTCGAACTAAAAATTTGATTAAAAATGAAAAAGATTTCTCAATTATCTAAGATTAGCTTATTTAAATTTAATTTTATTTCATGTGATAGTGATATATTTGGAAGACTTAACCTCTTGAAAAATATTATTATTACTATCAATTAAAAAACAAAGATGCTTTTGTTGAACACACCATTGGATAGAGAGAGGGAGTTCAAACCTTAATTTTTGATCTTATAAACTTCAAACCACAACTATATAATTACTTCGGTATTAAATCATGAAATCACAAAGCACAAAAAATACATGAACACAAAATTTATATGGAAAACTCTAAGAAAGGAAAAACTAACACTAAAAATATGAATATAGTTTCTTACAATGTTGCATCTAGAACTTACTACCCTTGAAAGGACTTGCAAAACTAAGGCACACAACCTTAGGGAAAGATACAAAAAGCTATCAAGAGACCTATTGTCTTTTGATAGAGAAAGGAATATTTAAATTGAAATGAACAAGATCTCCTAATCATGAAATTGTCCTTGAACCATTGTGTCAAGTGATCAATATCGTGGCAAACACCTATGAATTGAAACACTATCTTAGAACATTATCACATTGAAGATATCATTATCAAAGTTCTTCACAACTAACTTTGACACATCTACAACACTAAATCTTCATGTAAATCATTCAATCTATTGCACATGAATTAACACACATCCCATACCTTCACTCACACATTTGGATTTATTTCTATACAAGATTACTCATTAACACCCTTAACTAGGTTGGCAATAGATAAAATATACATTATTACATAAATTTGGCCACCCATACTAAAAATATCCATTCCAATCCACTCCAATAGAAAGAGAGGACCAAAATATATCACAATACATTCTTTCCAAATAATTATGATGAACCACATATCCTAACACATCCTCCAAGGTTGGCATCAAATGAAACATGTAGATAAATATTAAAGCACATTAAATAGTCAGCTCAAAAACCATTTTCCAATGCAAATAACACAATGCAGATCTCCATGATGGTCGCGAAAAACACTGAGAGGGGGGGTGAATCAATGACACCAAAACATGCATAACTCTAAACACTAATCGGTAGATGAACTTAACTAAGAATTTTCAAACAAAATACATGCTATCCAAAATGAAATAACAACATCCACATAAAGAAGAACATCCACCATAACACAAGTGTTTATATGTGGAAATCCCAAATAGGTAAGAACCATGGTGAGATGGAACTCACAAGTTAACTATCTGTAGTAATAGAAAACTGGCTGGTTAAGGTCTTACAAAGAGCTCTGCTAGGAGCAAATCTTGTTAGAGATCCCAAGATTGATTAGAAGCTTATACCCTGTTAAGAGTACTACCCTATTAAGAGTAACCTTGCTGGAGGATTTTAGAATCTAAACTAATGGATCATCTTGTTAGAGAATTTGTACAATGAAGCTTGTTAGAGCTTACCCGATTAGGGGATTTTATTCTGTTATAATGATTAGAAAACAACAAGAAAGATTTGATCTGTTCTGAGTAGCACAAAACTTGCTTGATCAGATCATTCTAAGTACATTCAACACTGCTCTCTATCTAAACACTTATCGCTCTTCAACAAAAGTATTCGCATAGATCACCTCTTCTATATATGCTCTCTCTTTTTCATCTCTTATAAAATGCTTCACTAAGATGTCTTTAAATAGACATTCAAACCTTATGTTGGTCATAGGAAAAACATTTCCTAGGTGCAGTGTATCTAGACATTTAAACATAACTCATCACAAAAATGACCGCCAAACAAACGGTGTTGGTAACACATCACAAAATCAGATACCGGTTAGAGCAGTCAATACCAGTTGGAATAAAACTAGTGAATCATTGTCCTAGAATCTTCCACTTGATCTTCACCTTCAAATTTATCTTCATTTTTATGTCGACCTAGTGTAATCATAGGTTATCTCTTAGGCACATACCGCTTGACACAAAGTACTGGTTAGAGATAGACCTTAAACATACCGGTTAGTAGTGTAAACCAATTGAAGTTACACCGGTAGTCAATGTAATCATATATGTGTGTGAGAGTGTTTCATCAATGATAACAAGTGATGAATACATTACAATTATCATCAAATGAACAATCTCCCCCTTTGGCATTGATGGCAACACTTAGAAAATTTTAGAATAATATAATACCACTAAGTGTGCATACACAATATATTTACATATTTACTCATATTCCCCTTTTAATCCAATACTCCCCCTTAATGCATGCATAAATACAAAATTTTCAAAAAAACACATACATATTATTACTCCCCCTTTGACAACAATGCCAAAATGATAAAGTAAAATATATACATATATATAGAAAATTTGTATCAAAGTGTTCATCATATATTACAATTTTAAACAAGTTCATGCATTGGCTATTCTCATGAAAATATTATTGAAATTTTGTTTCATCTAGGATAGAGAATTCTTCCATGATTCCAGTATGTGATCTGTATACTCAGAGGTAGACAACAACTGGGAATAGAATTCTTCCATTGAGTCTAGCATGCAGGTTTCAGGAGTAGCAAGAATAGCTTCTGCATTGGAGTAGGCTCTCTAAAGAATGTCAACCTGTGAGGTGAGTTGACTCTTGAGCTCTCTTAGAGATTGGAATCTCTTAGCTCTCTCATTGTCATTCATGTTCAGTCTATCATGCAATTCATCTATAGATCGGTTAAAGGAATGAATAAGGTCCTAGAGTGGGACATATGCCTTGCATAAAATTTCTATTTCCTGCTCAGTTTCAACTTGATTCTTAGAAATATTAGAATAAAAGAAAGTAATATTAGAGGTAGAGGCAAGATACTTTCTTCCAGATTCAATAGATTTCTTTAACAGACTGCCATGATGAGATAAATCCATTTTTCTATTTTCAATGTGCTTAGCCAGTTTATATCCATATGCCTTCTTGTGGCTCTTCTCGACAGATATTTGGGTAGCATCTTCAAGCAAATTGATTTGATCAAATGCAGCTGCAACTAACTGACTAAGTTTGCTGATAGGAGTAGGAAGATGTGCGACAGAGGTTTCCAATAGTAATCCAGACAAAATTTCTACTGCATTCTGGATTGTCTCTGCCTCAATTCTTTGCTCTTTCAATCTCTTCTTGTGTGCATGTGATTGCATAACATTAGTAATCTTCATCATTTCTAATGCACTCAAGGTATTCATGTCAATAGGTCCTGAAATACTTAAAGAGTCATCATCATCATCATCAAGTAGTTCTTGCTTAGCCAGTTCAGGGGGTATACTCTTAATGATGGCTCTTTCTGTGTTTTTCTCTGTTGTATCTTATGTTTGCTGAGTAATAGCTTCCTCAATAGACTCCTTTAGAGTAATCTCAATGATCGGTGGAGATTGGGGTTTCTCCAGTTGTTTAGTTGTCGGTTCACTGACCTCTTTTAGTTGATTACCTGGTTGATCACCTGATGTAACCTATACTTCTGTGATTGTGGGAGGATCCATATCTAGTGCAGTAATGTCTCCAGATAGGTCTACTGTGTCTTGAATATCTTCATCAACAAGAATAATGAAATCATCCTTCTTCTTGGTTGGATAGACTACGTCAGCTTGAACAATTTCCTCTGCATCCATTTTTGGTTGAGGAACATCTTCTGTAGTATCATCCTTACTTCTTGAGTGGATGACCTCTTCCCTCTTTTTGGTTATATAAGCTAGCTAATGTGTCTCAGACACAACAACTGACCTTTTTGCATTAAGAAGCTTTAGTCTTCTTACTTTAAAATCAAAATATGCTTTGTATTCCTTAGTTAGAGCACTAATTCCTTTTGATGATAGATTGGGAAAATACTATACAAATACTTCATCAATAATCTTCTTTTCTAATTGAATGGCTTCTTCCCATTTATCTAACAAAGTATTATACAAAGATACTAAAATATATTTCTTCAAATCATGCGGAAATCTACTGTAATGACCCAAATAGGTTATTACAAGTTGGAGTATTTGCTTATTCTCTCCTTCAGTAAAAGAATTATAATGTTCTTTGACATTGTCAAAACTGTTTCTTCCCAATGACTTCATTGTTCTCTCAAATGTTGTGTCAGGTTTGTAGGTGGCAATGTGTATAGGTGTAGTTTCCTTTGGAACTACCTTTACCTTCTTAGGTGTTTTACTGGTTGCTTTTTCCTTCTTAGGTTCTTCTTCAGAATCTATACCCTTAGACTTTGGTTGCAAAATCAATTTCCTATTGCTCTTCTTTGGTCCACTCTCCTTCTTCTCAAATATTTTAGGTGTTGGTTCCTTCTTGGTTAGGACACTCTGAGTCACCCTTGTAGTCTTCTTCATAGGATATTTTTCATCACATTTCTCTTGCTTTCCTTTCACTTTTTCTATAGGTGCAGTACCGGTTTCAGCTAGTGCATCTTGGACTGCCAAGGTGTCCAATTTTGCCTTCTTTTTGTCTTTGGGTGATGCTAACAAAGTATTAGCATATCCAACCAGTAAGTCATGATTGACCTCATAGCTCATATCTTCCATCTCTTCCTCCCTAGGTTCAATTGCTTGCATCAAGTAAAAGTTAGTGGTAACCATGAAGACTATGTCTTTTTCAAAGTGTTTTACCACATCTTCAGGTAACCTCATTCTCAAGCTCATCTTCTTATGGAACTCATTAAAGTACCTGTTCGTGGCAGCTGAAAAAGTATTCTTCATAGCCTTAATGCTATTTTTGATCTGTGCATTGACCGGTTGATCTTTGGACCATTCAATGTCACCTATACTTGGTAGAAAGTTCTGAAAGTAGAAAAATAACCTAGCTAATAGCTGACCATATTTGAACTTCTGAGAATTGTCCTTCTTAATGGATTTCAAATTTTGAAATAAATGGACTCTGATAGCTTCACAAATATCATAGTTTGCATTATCAATTATCATTATATGTGTTGTATGAATTGCTGCAGATGGTACACTGTTAAGTCTACTGGAGTAAAATACTCAGTAGCCTATCACCATTGCTGCAAGTTTCACCGCAGGGTCTCTAATATTGTTGATAGAAAAAGCACGCCTAGCAGATGTAGAACCAGTTAACTTGAAGACAGTATCTTTTGAAATTCTCCTCAACACAGGAACTTCATTGGCTAAGCAATAACTCGTTACAACCCTAATAGCCTCCTTGGTTATTGTGTGAGTCCTCTCTAGATACATATTCTCTCCATGGACTCGACTCAAGATTATTCTTATGTGTTCATCCTCAAAATCTTCAAGAAAGTAGGTAGCATTATGAAACCTTTTTTCAAAAACCCTAGCATATTTAGTTTCAATCTTTTCATCCTTATCACATAGTGATTTCAGCTGAGTATAGATGTGAAGAGTTCCCAAATCTTCAATTTTGCAATCTATATAGCTGGACAAATCACCTTTTACCATGACACCACTCAGGACTTGCAACAATGCATTATAAGACATAATTTTATCTGTCTTTAGAGATTCCTCAGGCTCAGCAGTGATCATCAACCTCTCTACAGACTTAGAAGTACATGTCATTCTAGATAAACAAGTTTTGAAGCGGTATACAAAGAAATACCTAGTATCTTGCACGTCAATCCGTTTCTTGGTTGAACTATTCAAATTCACACTGGTTCGCTTCTCTGTAGCTTCTAGTTCAACTTGATTTCTCTAAAAGCAATTTTCCAATTTGCACCAAGACAATCTTTCTCTGCTCTGCAATTGCTTCAATTTTTGTTTTTCAAAAGAGTTAGGGTAAAAATGATAAGGTAAAACTTGTTTTTATCCTTTTTACCAACCACAATAAATGCGCACACTTTTAGGTTACAAACCCTAATTTCACCGCTTAAGTGAAATGCCAGTTAATAACACGTCAACAAAAAGTCATCAAAATTCAAAATTCAAAAATTCTTTCCCGCTCATTTTACAAAAGGGGTCCGGAAATGTTTTACCGTTACGCTCCCCTTAGCCATGTTAGATAGGCTTAAGTCATCGGTGCTGGATTCTCTTCGCTAGGTGAAGGAATGATTTCCTCTATAGAAAATTCTTCACTTTTCTTCTTCCAAGTCCGGTTCATATCTTCTCTTGTTTCCTCAACATCAATTTTTTTCTTGCCTTTATGGTCCTTGAAAGAGTTGACTGGTTTGTTGTTTCTTGTTCTGCAAAACTTTGCCAGGTGTCCCAGTTTGTTGCAGTGGTAATAGACCATACCAGATGATCTCTAGGGTCCTACATTTCCTCTTCCTATTCTTTTTCTGTAGTTCATAGCCACATGACCAAAGTTATTGCAAAATGTACACACAAAATTTGTTATGTTTTCCATTTCGAATGGACTAAACCAGTTGCCATAGGATCTTTGCCAGTTCCTATTTACCTGGTTATCAAAATTCCTTATTCGGTCACCATATGGTCTAGGATGCATGTATGATACAAGATTGTTTGATCCATATCTACACTCAATATGTTTATGCCCATACATTCCACATGTGTAGCAATGTCCTTCAAACTTTTTAGACACATACCTAGCATTAGTATTGTAACTTGCATTTCTGTTAGGTTTGTTCCTACAAACATTTAGAAGCAGTTTTAAAAGCCTTCTTACCGATAGTCTTATTGACTTTAGAAGCAGTTTTGTTCTTTGGATTGTTTCTCTTTATACCAGAGGATTCACCTTTTTCAGTTGTATGAAAACCAAGTCCAGAGATATCACCCTTCATTATCTGTGATTGAATTTGTTCTTCCAGCATGGTATAACTTTTGATGAATTTCTCCAATTTTTCATTAGCTTCAATAATCTTTTTGACAAGATCTTCATTATACTCAGACAGGTTCTCTTGCAGAGACAATGCCAACTCAAGATCTCGCTTTAGGTTTTCCTTTTCTTCTGTTTCAACAATCAAGTCCTCATGTATAGTATATTTTTCCCATTTGATCTTTATGATCTCCTAATCTCTTACCTTGATAAGATCTTCAGCAGCTCTTTTGGCTTACAGTTCCTAACTCATACGGATAGTGAGACCTTCTAGCTCTCTTCTTGGATTCAGTTTCTCACCCTGCAACTTTTCAACTTCTTCTACTAAAGCATCAATATTTTCTTCATCTGAAGAACTATTATCAGATACTTCTAATAGTTTTTCAGATAACTCTCTCCTTCTGATTTGAGAAACTTTTAGTTTTCTCCTAAGGGATTCAATCTCATTTCTACTAGCATCTAGCTCTCTAACCATCTCAAAGTATCTTTTGTTCCCCATGGTAGTTTCAAGATTTCCTTCCAAGTAGTTAGGCTTCAAAGAAGTTAGGCTCTGATTCCAATTGATGGTCCTGAAAAGCACTAAGAGGAGGGGTGAATTAGTGACACCAAAAAATTCACAACTCTAAACACTAATCGGTAGATGAACTTAACTAAGAATTTCAACAAAATACATGCCATCCAAAATGAAATAACAACATCCACATAAAGTAGAACATCCACCATAACACAAGTGTTTATACGTGGAAAACCCAAATAGGTAAAAACCACAGTGAGATGGAACTCACAAGTTAACTATTTGCAGTAATAGAAAACTGACTGGTTAAGGCCTTACAAAGAGCTCTGCTAGGAGTGAATCTTGTTAGAGATCCCAAGCTTGATTAGAAGCTTATACCCTATTAAGAGTAACCTTGTTGGAGGATTTTAGAATCCAAACTAATGGATCACCTTATTAGAGGATTTGTTCAATGAATCTCGTTAGAGCTTACCCGGTTAGGGGATTTTATTCTGTTGTAATGATTAAAAGACAACAAGAAATATTTGATCTATTCTGAGTAGCACAAAACTTGCTTGATCAGATCATTCTAAGTACATTCAACACTGCTCTCCATCTAAACACTTATTGTTCTTCAGCAAAATTATTTGCATAGATCACCTCTTCTATATATGTTCTCTCTTTTTCATCTCTTATAAAATGCTTCACTAAGATGTCTTTAAATAGACATTCAGACCTTATGTCGGCCATAGGAACACAATTTCCTATGTGTGGTGTATCTAGACATTTAAACATAACTCATCACAAAAATGACTGCCAAACAAACGGTGCTGGTAACACTTCCCAAAATCAGATACCGGTTGGAATAAAACTAGTGAATCATTGTCCTGGAATCTTCCACTTGATCTTCACCTTCAACTTTATATTCATTTTGATGCTGACTTAGTGTAATCATAGGTTATCTCTTAGGCACATATCGGTTGACACAAAGTACTAGTTAGAGATAGACCTTAAACATACCGATTAGTAGTGTAAACCAATTGAAGTTACACTGGTAGTCAATGTAATCATATATGTGTGTGAGAGTGTTTCATCAATGATAACAAGTGATGAATACATTACAATTATCATCAAGCCAACACTCCACACATTACAATGAGACCCGAAACACTTACCAAACTCATTCTCCAAAGTAAACCTGGACCAAAATAATATGATCCAAGTAAGATAAGTCAATCGAACAAAATGAACACAACACAACTAAGCATGTTGAACACAAAACACCATAGCTTCACTTGCCAGTCAACTTAACACCCAAAAATTGAATTTTAACACTATAAAAACCAAATTAACATTTCCTCTAAATTACATCACTTGAAACCACATATCCAAAAGGCATGCTAGACATTCTCCAAACTAGTTTTTTATAGATAGCCTCACTATCAAAAATAACAACTAACTCTACCATCTAAGCAATAGAGGACCTAAAAATTTGATAATGCAATATACATGAAGAATGTATACATTATATGTAGATCTACAAGACATAATATTCACATACTGGAGAAATTCAAAACATTCCTCCACTACGATTATAAACTCTTTCCTGCATATTGAAACTTCCACTACACATGCCTTCTGGAAACACCTCAATATCTTTAGCAAACCACCTAAAAATACCAAAACATTCACTTATGGACCATTTGCAACACATAGTTACACCAATGACAATGCAAGATAGGTTGACATCAATTACAACAAAACACAACAACTCAAGTTTCCAACAATCTCCCCCTTTGTTATTGATGACAACACCACCAACAATAAAGAGCACTTAACTCAAACTAATCTATCACCGAATTGGTATATCTCTCCCCCTTTGACATCAAGGACAAAGGGAACTATTCTATTCTCTCTCACCCCTTCATAATAAAACTTTGATAACTGTAAAACATTCACTGCTCCCCTCAATCCAAGAGAAAACATTGAACTTTATAAATCTGCTTGGATTGATGCACCACCTAAATGCATCTAGTCTAAAAAAGGAGGGGAAATGATCCTCCAATTTCTATTGGATATACTCTAAGGTATTCTTCACAAATGCCTTAGTAAATATATTTGTAATCTATTGTTTAGTAGGTACATAATCCAATCTGACTTCCTTATCTATAACTTGCAATATATTTGGTCCTTGAATGCATTACCAAATTCTTTGAACTATTGATAGCACTTGTATTATCACTCAAAATAGGAATTGATTCATCATACACTACCTTGATGTCTTTTAGATTTTTTTCATCCACATGACTTGAGTGCAACAAGATGTTGTAATGCATTGTACCTCTATAGAAGATAAAGATACTTAATCTTATTTTTTACTCAAGCAAGTAACCAATCTATCTTCTAAGAAAAATGCTTCATTATGTGTACTTATCTTGTCATCAACACCTCTGGTCTAATTAGCATCTATATTTTCTTTTATTGTAAAATCATCAGTCTTCTTATACCAGTACCTGAAATCTAGAGTCCCTTTCAAATATTGAACATCCTCTTCATTGCTTGATCATGAGATTTCTTTGGACTAGCCTAATATCTAGCCACCAAACAAACAATGTGCATAATATACAGTCTTGAAGCAATCAAATACAACAATCCTCTAATCATTGATCTATACCAATTTAGAATTCTCCATCCTAAAATTCTTCAACATCTCCTTGATATACTTGGTCTCAGAAAATAAAAATACCCTTTTTTATTGAATAATTTTAATGCCAAAGAAAAATGATAGCTCACCTATCATAGACATCCTAGAATCCTTCCACATCTCTTTTGCAAACCTCTTACATAAATTATTAGCTCCTCCAAATATGATATCATCAACATACACAAAAACAGTCAACAATTTGTCACCGTCAATTTTAAAGTAAATATTATTATTTGTAGTACATTTTCTCAAATTCTACCACAACAAATATCTATCCAACATTGTACACCAAGCTCTAGGAGCTTGGTTGAGTATATACAACATCTTCAATTTGAAAACCATATTTGGATCTTTTGATAGCTTGGACCCATCTAGTTCTTCAATGTATACTTCTTCAAGTTCACCATTCAAAAAGGCTAACTTGACATCCATCTAATATACCTTAAAGTTCTTATGAGATACAAATGCAAGAAACATTCTTATAGCTTCCATCCTTGCTACCAGAGAAAATGTCTCCTCAAAATCTATGCCTTCAACTTGTGAATAACCTTTGTAGATTAACCTTGACTTGTTTCTATTGACTTTTCCATCTTCACTTATCTTGTTTTGGAACACCCACTTGGTTCCTATGATATTTTTTGTCCACCGATCTAGGTACAAGCTCCCATACCTGATTCTTTTCTACATGATTTAGCTTTTTTTCCATTGCCTATATCCAACTCTCATCTTCACTAGCTTTGCATAGGCCTTTGGATCTACTTGATATAGAAAACAATAATTTTCTTGTTCATTGGAATTGCAAGTCTTCTTCTTGGTTGAACACCTTTTCTCTTGTCTCCAATGATCTGATCTTCTAAGTAATTATTCCACACTTACTTTGTTGGTGTTTTAGGATTTTGTTCAAGTTCTTATTATGCATTAGTCTCCTCCTCTTCTAGATTAAATTTCTCTTCTATAGCAACTGGCATAATTTCTATCTCAATCTCAATTTCAAATGCAATCTTAGTTTGATTCCATTCTTCTGAAACTTTCACATTTGTACTTTCCACAATTTTTTGCAGCCTCTTATTGTAACATCGATAAGCCTTTCTATTTGTAGAATATTCCAAAAATATTCCTTCATCTGCTCTTGCAACAAACTTGTCAAGATCTCCTTCATCTCTCTTTATGTAGCACTCACTTCCAAATATTGTGAAGTACTTATCTATAGGAGATCTTCCATTCTAAATTTCATAAGGTGCCCTTTTGTGATTCACTCTGATCTATACCATGTTACGAAGGTAAACAAAAATATGCACAACTTATTTCCAATACACATTAGGCAAGTCAACATATTTCAACATAGTTCTACCCATCTCAACAATAGTCCTTTTTTTTCTTTCAACTACACCATTCTACTGAGGATTTCCTACAGTAAAAAATACCTCCTAATGCCATATTATTCAAAGAAAATTATTGAATTAATTTGATGTAAATTGTGTTCCTCTATTAGAACTTAGATATTTGATTCTACCATCTATTTGATTCTCAACCATTGACATGGATATTCTTAATCCATATAATGATTTAGACTTTTCTTTTCAGAAAGTAACCCATGTCATTCTAGAGTAATCATCAATAAGTATTATAAAATAACTTTCTCTGTTTAGTCCTTTTATCCTTGTAGCTCCATAGAGATCTGTATGAACCAACTCTAAAGATTATGAAGTATCATATTGCTTTTTTTTTAATATCTTCTTTGTTTTCTTTCCCAACTAACATATCTTGCACATAGTATCAGCAGGTTTGATAATTATTGGTAAATATCTCAAAACATATTACAACTAATATTCACCATATTATCGAAGTTTATATGTCTCATTCTTTTGTTCCACAACCAAAATTCATTTCTCTATGCCAACAAACAATTACTTCCATTATTATCTTTCACATAGTAAACATTTTCATTAGTCGCAATACGTTTTGCAACTAGTCTTCCAGACCCTCATTTTCTAATTTCACATATGGTCCCATGAAATATGACCTTATAACCTTTACTACATATCTAACTCACACTCGATAGGTTATGTCTTAGACCTTTAACATAATAAACATTGTCAATTTTATGCTTACCATCAATAAAGATGCTTCCTTTTTGACAAATGGGTGCAACTTACTCTTCTAGAAACTTAATTGATCCACCATCATACTTCTCAAGGTCAATAAACTTACCTTTATCATTGGTCATATGATTTGAACATCTAGAGTCAATGATCCATGCTTTTGGTTCTAATTTTGCATATAGTGCAGACTTCACACTCTCTAGTTTCTCACTATTCTTCACATCTTCCAGAAATTTTGACCTCTCATTATTCTTTTCTTCTATGGCCAGGAACAAAGATTCTTCATTTGAGTCTTCACCATCTTCTTCTTCAAATGAGTAGGCCTTCGTTGAATAAAAAATCTTCTTTTTTCATTTTTGTCACCCCTTCTCTTATTTCCATCATTCCCTCTATAGTTCTCCTTTTTTTATAATCATCATTATATTTTCTGTAATAATCCTCTTCATACATACATCTACAAGTATAATGACTGATTCTTCCACTATTAATACATTTTAGGGGTAACTTATGTTTGTACCTTATAGTTTCTCTCTTCAATCTTCTCACAATTTTTTCTTCAATCTCATCCATGTCTTCAATTTCTTCTAGTTATTCTCAAGGCTTCTTTGTAACTTGGAATGCAACTTATTTCCTTTCCTTTTTTACGTTATCCAATTTATTAATCTCAAAGTAAAAAGTAAAACCAAGGAATTATTCCACAATGTATTTATTCATATTATTACTTTCCTCAATAGCATACTTCTTAGGTTTATATCATTTTGGAAATGTTGCCATTTTCTTCTTCACAACTTCACTTTCTTATAGAATTTCACTAATAACCCTAAGTGCATTTTCATTCTCATTCAGTCAATGAATATAGCCTTCAATATTTTCATCATCAAACATCTTCACATTCTTATACTTTTGCATTAGATTTGTAATCTTTGCTTGCTTTGTCTTTACATCATCTTCAAATACACTCTTCAACTTATGCTAGATTTCTTTAGTTGACTTCATGCCTATAAATTTTGCTAAATACTACATCATTCAAACAAGCAGCAATTGTTGTTAGGTTCGGGAAGGACAACTGAGAGGGAGGGGTGAATCAGTTGTTAACCAGTTTTTCAGTAATTTATAAACCAAATGCAAATTATTCCAACTTAAACTTAATGTCGGTAAACCAAAGTTAAGTTTCGGTAGAAAAGTTTAATAGTTATAGCAATACTGATATAACTTAATGCATGAAACAAAAATAGAAACAATATCCACAACACATAGCATAGAGATTTTGACATGAAAACCCAGTAAGGGAAAAACCACGGTGGGAAACCTTACCCACAATCAGAGGATACTACTGCAGATAGTATGTGTATACAAATGGGGTCTGCACATGCAGAAAGGCCAACTGCCTAGAGCTCACTGCTCAATCAAAAAATAAGAGTCACACTGACTACACAATTGGATGGTTAAATCCAATGATAATGTACTACTCAAAATAGCATCTGCAATGCTAGATTCAATACTGGTTAATCTCTTAACATGAGTGTCAAAACACCTTCATAAACTTCCTTCAACCTTCAAATAATGTCCACTTCCTTCAAACTTCCTTCAACCTTCAAACTTACTTCTACTTTTTTTTTTCTCTTCAATATCCACACTCACTCATGACATGACCACAATCTTCAATAAGATCTTACAATCATATATATAAAACCTAAGACCAAATGAATAGGTCGGCTCACTAAAGATATTACAATTAAATTAATTACAAATGAGTCTTGATGCGATACAACATGTCGGCTCAATACATTTACCATAATAACCAATCAATAAACAATCTCCATGACGTGTCGTGCTGATCTGGAGTACCGGTCCATAACCTAGACTTATCTGCCGGTAAAGGCAAATCTGTCAATCCGATTAGACCAATAAGAAGAACACCAAAACCAAACTTCCAATCCATGTCTTTGACATAACCAAATGATCTCCAAGTTATCATTGCTGCCGATGAACAATATAACCTCCTGGTGAACATATACCGCTGACTGTGCATAAGCCACTAACCATACCGGTGAACCATAATGTATCTATCTCCTTGTAGACTTAATGTTCTTGTAGGACCACACAAATCGGTATGAATTAAATCAAGAATATTATTTGATTTCTTAGTAATGCTCTTAAATGTTGTTTAAACTTGCTTTCCCATTTGACATTCCTTACATACCGGATTATGAGGTTTCACAATCTTAGGTAATTCCCTTACTGCCTTAGTTGAATTTATCTTTATAATGCAATCAAAATTCACATGACAGAGTCTTTTATGCCATAGCCAACTTTCATCAATGTGTGCAATCAAACATGTTATATCACTGGTATTCAAGTGAAAGATATTACCTTTAGTCTAATTACCAGTTACAATCTCCAATCTAGTTCTGCTTATGATTTTGTGTTTCCCATTCTTGAACTGTAACTAAAATCCTTTTTCCACTAACTGACCAACACTCAAAAGATTAAGCTTTAAACCTTTTACATAATAAACATTGTCAGTATTGTGCTTACCATCCAAAGACATAGTGCCTTTTCCTTTGATTAAATAAGATTTATCATCTCCAAACCTTACTATACCTCCATCAATTTCTTGAAAAGATAAGAATTTTATTTTATCACCAGTCCTATTATGTGAGCATCCAGAATCTATAATCCATTCTTTTTCTTCAATTTTTGATGCCAGTGCGTGTTCTACTGGTTTGACAATAGGTGTTAGTTTCTCTTCCTTTATTACAACAAAATCCCATCCATTATCTTCTGGATCTTCATCTGAGTCATCTGTAACACCTTCATCTGCATAGTAGCATGACTTATCTATGTTTTTCTTGAATCTATATCTCTGATATTCAGGGTTAGGTTTATATGATCTTTTTGCTTCTTCCCTTAATCTTGCATGTCTATCAAGACATCTAGATGCCATATTACCAAATTTATTGCAATTAAAATATTTGAAAGGTGATTTACCTTCATACTTACTTCCTGTTGGACCTTTAGGCATTTTCCTTGCAAATAGTGCTTCAATTTCTTCAAGTTGTTCATTTTCTCTCCTCATATCTTCAAGTTCTTTTTCATAAAGTGCTTTCCAATCAGTTTTGTTAGATGATGATGATGATGTTGATGATGATGATGATGCTTTGAAAGTTAAATCAGTGTTTACAGTAGCAACAGGACCAAATTCCTCAAGTTCAAATGCTGAAAGTTTTCCAACCAAAGTATCTCTAGAAACCGAAGTATTAGACATTGTTCTAATTTTATTAATAGTAGTTACTTTCATTTTGTAAGCCGGTGGCAATGCTCTTAAAACTTTAGATACAATTTCATCTTCACTTAAGATCCTCCACAAAATTGTATTCCTAAAACAATTTCATTAACTCTTTCCATAAATGCAGAAATTCTTTCATCTTCTTCCATTTTCAAATTTTCATACCTAACCTGGTAACATTCCAATTTTGTAATTTTGAAAATGGTATCTCCTTCATTTAGTGTCTCCATCTTATCCCAAATAGATTTAGCAATAGATCGGTCTGATAATACCATGATTGCTGATTTGATTATGCACTCAAAAGTGCTTCTCTTGCTTATCAATCATTGTCCATGTCCTTAGCCAATGTTGGTGGATGAGGTTGATTCGGAACAGGAGCAACATAACCATTTTTTGTAATATCCCATATATCTCTTCCAATGCAGTTCTGATGTGTTTCCATTCTAATCTTCCATATGCCATAGTTAGTTCCATCAAGGTTCAGATTGTCCTTCCTAAAAATATTAGTTGCCATAGGATTTCCTCAAGTTGTTAAGCTTCTGCAAAAAGGGGACTAAGCTCTGATACCAATTGTTAGGTCCCGGAAAGGACAACTGAGAGGGGGGGGGTGAATCAGTTGTTAACCAATTTTTAGTAATTTATAAACCAAATGCAAATTATTCCAACTTAAACTTAATGCTCATAAACCAAAGCTAAGTGTTAGTAGAACAGTTTAACAGTTATAGCAATATCGATATAACTTAATGCATGAAACAAAAACAAAAACAATATCCACAAAACATAACATAGAGATTTTGACGTGGAAACCCAGTAAGGAAAAAACCACGGTGGGAAACCTTACCCACAATCAGATGATACTACTACAGATAGTATGTGTATACAAATGGGGTCTACACATGTAGAAAGGCCAACTGCCTAGAGCTCACTGCTCAATCAAAAAATAGGAGCCACACTGACTACACAATTGGATGGTTAAATCCAATGATAATGTACTACTCAAAATAGCATCTGCAATGCTGGATTCATTACCCATTAATCTTTAAACATGAGTGTCAAAACACCTTCATAACCTTCCTTCAAACTTCAAATAATGTCTACGTGATTCGCACAAGGATCTGCTTATTTTCTCTCTTAATATCCACACTCACTCATGACATGACCACAATCTTCAATAAGATCTTACAATCATATATACAAAACCTAAGACCAAATGAATAGGTCGGCTCACTAAAGATATTACAATTAAATCAATTACAAATGAGTCTTGATGCGATACACCATGTCGTCTCAATACATTTACCATAATAACCAATCAATAAACAATCTCCATGATGTGTCGTACTGATATGGAGTATTGGTCCATAACCTAAACTTATCTGCTGGTAAAGGCAAATTTGTCAACTCGATTAGCCCAATAAGAAAAACACCAAAACCAAACTTCCAATCCATGTCTTCGACATAATCAAATGATCTCCAAGTTATCATCGTTGCTGGTGAACAATATAACCTACTGGTGAACCATATACTGGTGACTGTGTATAAGCCAC
Organism: Cryptomeria japonica; assembly: GCF_030272615.1. NCBI lineage: Eukaryota > Viridiplantae > Streptophyta > Pinopsida > Cupressales > Cupressaceae > Cryptomeria > Cryptomeria japonica. The sequence goes on from NC_081408.1 coordinate 311,543,169, forward strand.
TAACCATACCAGTGAGCCATAATGTAAACCTCCAAGAAGACAAGTGTTGACATCAATGACAAAACCAATGCAACACATGACAAAGTCATCCATAATACCAACAATTGCAACTATATCCTTTTCATTATTCTCATATGTTTTGATTTCATCTAGAGTTTTAGGACCATTCTGAGCAGTAGTATAGCCAATATTAATGCTTTCCCATATTTCAGTCCATAGTTTCTAAATGATATTCCGTCCTTTTTTTCTAATAAGAATAATTTATGCCATCAAACTATGGATCCTTGAAGATGTAATCATATGCTATTTTAGATCTTCCTCGAGCAATTAAGATTCTCAAGAGGAATCCTTTTATCATACTAATTGCTGAACACACCACAAGACTTAGGGAGGGTGAAACATTCTGAACCTTAATTTATGATCTTATAAACTTTAAAATACAACTATATAATTATTGCAATAATAATGTTAGGACCCGGAGGCAACTACGAGGGAGGGGGGGTCAATCAGTTGTCTATTAATTTAAAACCCAAAACAAACTTATCCAAACTTAGTGCGTTAATGCCGGTAGACAATTTAGTAGTTAATAATAGTACCGGTAAAGTTTAATGAATGAAAAAGAAAGACAAATAACATACACAGCACATAACATAGTTATTTGTATGTGGAAACCCTGTAAAGGGAAAAACCACGATGGGAAACCTTACCCACAATAAAATGATACTACTATAGATAGTATGTGTATACAAATGGGGTCTGCACATGCAGAAAGGCCAACTACCTAGAGCTCACTGCTCAATCACAAAATGGGAGTCACACTTACTACAATTGGATGGTTAAATCCAATGATAATGTACTGCTGAAAATATCATCTTCATATGCTAGATTCACTAGTTAAGCTCAGATTATCTTCCTCATACCTTCCTTGAATCTTCAAATGTTGTCTGTGTGTATAGCTCTGCTTATATTTGTGTATACCTTATTACAATCCTTTTCACACTCTTCTACTACATAATCTCATAAATGAGATCTTACATATATACCAAAACCTAAGACCAAATGTGTAGGTCAGCTCACTAAGATATTACAATAAAATTAATTACAAATGAATCAATATGCGATGCATGATGTCGGCTCAATGCATTTACAACAATAACAAATCATCTCCATAACATGTCATGCTGATCTAGAATAGATAATGCTTGTCGGTCCATAACCTAGACCTATTTGCCAGTAACAACAAATATGCAAACTCGGTTGTATCAATAATCAAATCACCAAAAAAAACTATCCAAACAATGTCTTTGACATAGCCAAATAATCTCCAGATGATAACAGATCATCCTCAATGCCGGTGAATAATATAACCTGTTGGTGAACCAGATACTGATGACTGTGCATAAGTCACTGAACATGCCGGTGAACATAACCAAAGATCTCCACAAGGATAAGTGTTCTCAAGTGTTGACAAGTGTTGACATCAATGACAAAACCAATGCAACACATCCATAATACCAAAAATCTCCCCCTTTGGCATTGATGGCAACACAAGATGGAAAAACTATCTAAGTGCCGAAGCAAAAATGCCAAAAACCAAAAACCAACAATCTCCCAAAGAGATCTTTAACCAGAGATCAAAATACAAATACAAAGAGTGACAATCTCTCCCCAATGAATAATCTCTCCCCAAAAGATAATGTGTTTTTCTATAGATATATCTCCCCCTTTGACATCAAATGCTAAAGAAAATACAAAACCAAATATAATCAATGCATAGAACTTGTTACAAATACCAATTGTTATAATCAAATTTATTCAATCTACTCCCCTTAGAAGTATCTCTCCTTCATCAAAGCTGGAAAAAAAGATTTCTTTGTTAATTCTGTCAGTCTAATGACATGCTCCAGCTGTCTAAGTTTCTACCAATGAGGGTATAACTCCAAGTTGTTCTCTTAGATATTCAAAAGTTTCCTTAGGCAAAGGCTTAGTAAAGATATCTGCAATCTTCTCTTTAGTATTCACATAAACCAATTTCACTTCTTTTGCTTCAACATTCTCTTTTAGAAAATTGAATTTGATAGAAACATGTTTAGTTTTAGAGTGAAATACCGAATTCTTTGATATATCAATTGCTGCCATATTATCACAGTAAATGATTATAGGTTCTTTGCATTTTACCTTTATGTCCTTCAACATTTGCTTAATCCATAATACCTGAGTATAATTAGTTGCTGCTGCAACATATTCTGATTCTGCTATTGATAGTGATGTACAACTTTGTTTCTTGCTCAACCATGAAATTAGTCTACTACCAAGAAAAAATGCTCTGCCGGTGGTGCTTTTTCTATCATCTACATCTCTTGCCCAATTTGCATCTGTGTATGCACATAAATTAAAGTTTTCATCTTTAGGATACCATAAACCAAGATTTCTTGTGCCTTGTAGGTACTGGAAAATCCTTTTCACTACTGATTCATGATTTTCCTTAGGATTACTCTAAAATCTTGAAACAATACATACTGCATTCATAATATTAGGTCTTGTTTGTGTCAAATACAGTAAACCTCCTATCATAGACTTGCATCTTATCGGATTAATAGGTTCTGATTCATTCTTCCATGATAGTTTATCAATTCTAGTCATAGGTGTACTTACCAGTTTAGAGTTTTCCATGCCAAATTTCTTAAGTAATTCTTTCAAGTACTTTGATTGATTTATGAATATACCTTTATCAGTCTATGAAATCTTCAATCCTAAAAAGAATTTTATCTCCCCAATCATAGACATTTCAAATTCTTCCTACATCTTATTAGAAAAGTCTTTACACAATCCATCTTCTCCTCCAAAAATTATATCATCAACAAAAACTTCAATAACCAAGATGTCATCATTAGTCACTTTGTAATATAAGTTGTTGTTAGCATTACCTTTAGTGTAACCAAGCTTCAAAAGATATTTGTCTAATATAGCATACCAAGCTCTAGGAGCTTGCTTTAATCCATATAAAGCTTTCCTTAACCTGCAAACTATATCTTTGTCATCTGTCAAAGAAAATCCATCAGGTTGTTCAATGTAAACTTCCTCTTTAAGATCACCATTCAGAAATGCACATTTAACATCCATTTGATATACTTTATAGTTCTTGTGTGCTGCAAAAGCTAAGAATAATATGACTACCTCAATTCTAGCTACTGGTGCAAAGGTTTCATTATAATCAATTCCTTCTTTCTGTGAATATCCCTTACACACTAATCTTGCTTTGTTTCTGATTACCTTACCATCTTCATTAAGTTTATTTCTGAATACCTGTTTAGTTCCAATTACATTTTTGTTTTTAGGTCGGGGAACCAATGTCCATGTGTTATTCTTTTCCATTTGTCCCAATTCATCTTCCATAGCCTTAATCCAATGTTTATCTTCACATGCCTCATTAATAGTTGCTGGTTCAATTTGAGAAATTAGACATACCTCTTCATTTTCCAGTCTTACTCTAGTCATAACTCCTTGATACTTATTCGCAATTATCTGACTTTCAAAATGATTCAATCTTACATACTTGGGTATATTCACTTGTTGTTGTTCTTCAGTCACTGTGGAATTATCAAATGATGCCGGTGTGACTAGATCAACATTCTATACCGGTGTACTCATAGTAGGTTCATTTGATATTATCTCTATTGCTGGTTCAGAGCCCATGTGCCTTGAATTACCTCTAAACTATTCATCAATCTTCACATTTGCACTTTCAATGATTTTTTGTAATCTCTTATTAAAACATCTATATGCCTTTCTCTTAGATGAATAACCAAGAAATATTCCTTCATCACTTCTAGGATCAAATTTGCCAATATAATCATCTCTCCTAATATAACATTTGCTTCCAAATATTTTGAAATATTTAAGAGTAGGAGTATTACCAAACCATAGTTCATGAGGGGTCTTACCGGTTTCACCTTTGATGTGAACTCTATTGAATGTATAAATAGTTGTATTGACTACATCTCTCCAATATACACGAGGTAGGTTTGCTTCTGATATCATGGTTCTAGCTGCATCCAAAATAGTTATGTTCTTCCTTTCCACAACTCCATTTTACTGGGGTGTCCGAGGTGTTGATAATTGTCTTTTGATTCTATTCACTTCATAGAATATATTAAATTCCTTAGATGTGAACTCACCTCCTTGATCTGATCTCAAACATTTGATTTTCTTACCAGTTTCATTCTCTACCATTACCTTGAATAGTTTGAATTTCCCAAAAACTTCTGATTTCACCCTAAGAAAAGTAACCCAACACATTCTAGAATAATCATCAATGAATAGCATAAAATATCTATCTCCTTGTAAACTTCTAGTTCTTGCTGGACCACATAAATCAGTATGAATTAAGTCAAGAACATTATTGGATTTTTCTGAAATACTATTAAAAGGTGCTCTAACTTTCTTTCCAAATTGACATTCCTTACATATTGGATTGTGAGGTTTAACAATTTTATGTAAATCCCTTACTGCCTTAGTTGTACTGATTTTCACAATGCAATCAAAATTTACATGACACATTCTCTTATGCCATAACCAACTTTCATCAATATGTGCAATCAAGCATGTCTTCTCATTGTTATTCAAATGAAAAATATTACCTCTAGTCTGATTACCGGTTGCAATTTCAAAACTAGTTCTATTCATGATTTTGCATTTACCATTCTTGAATCGTAATTGAAATCCCTTTTCAACTAATTGACCAACACTCAAAATATTATGCTTCAAACCTTCAACATAGTAAACATTTTTAGTATTGTGTTTATCATCAAAAGTTATAGTCCCTTTTCCTCTAATCAAACAAGCTTTGTCATCTCCAAATCTTACTAGACCTCCATTGTATTCATGAAAGGTTAAGAATTTACTCTTATCACTAGTCATATGATGTGAACATCCGAAATCAATGATCCATTCATCCTTTTCTTCAATTTTAGCTGCCAGGGCCTACTCTACTAGTTGAAAACTAGGTGCCAGTTGATCTTCTGTTATTGCAACAAAATCCCATCCATTATCTGTCAGTTCCTCATCAGAATCATCAGTAACTTCTTCATCAACATAGTAACATGATTTGTCTCTATTCTTCTTAAATATGTATCTTTGATATTCAAGGTTAGGCTTATATGTCTTTTAGCTTCTTCTTTCAATCTTGCATGTCTATCAGGACACCTAGATGCCATATGACCAATTTTATTGCAGTTAAAACATTTAAATGGTGTTTTACCTTCATACTTACTTCCAACTGGACCTTTAGGCATTTTCCTTGCAAATAGTGCCTCAAGCTCTTCAAGTTCTTCATTCGCTCTTCTGATTTCTTCAAGTTCTCTAGCATAGAGTGTTTTCCAATCAGATTTTTCAGATGATGATGATGATGCTACAGATGATGAAGCTTTGAAATCCAAATCTATCCTAATTGTAGCAATAGGACCGAATTCCTCAAGTTCAAAAGCTGAAAGTTTTCAAACCAAAGTAGCTCTAGATACTGATGCATTAGGCATTGTTCTCAATTCATTAATAACAGTTACTTTCATTTTGTATGCCGATGGCAAAGCTCTTAAAAATTTAGATACTAATCTTCACTTAAGGATCCTCCACAACATTGTATACCCAAGATAACTTGATTAACTCTTTCCAGAAAAGAAGAAATCCTTTCATCGTCTTCCATTTTTAGATTTTTATACCTGACCCGGAAGCATTCCAGTTTTGCAATTTTGATAGTGGTATCACCTTCATTCAATGTCTCCAATTTATCCCAAATAGCTTTAGCAGTAGATTAGTTTGATAATTCCATGATTTGCTAATCTGACAATATGATCAAAAGTGCTTCTCTTGCTTTGCAATCATTTTCTTCATGTTTAGCCAAGGTTGGTGGATTAGGTTGACCTTGATTAGGAGAAACATAGCCATTCTTTGTAACATCCCATATGTCTTTTCCAATGCAATTCAAATGAGTCTCCATTCTGATCTTCCATATACCATAGTTAGTTCCATCAAGCTTCGGACTGTCCTTCCTGAAATAGTTAGTAGACATAGGATCTCCTCAAGTTGTTAAACTTCTACAAAAAGAGGACTTAGCTCTCATACCAATTGTTAGGACCCAAAGGCAACTGAGAGGGGGGGGGGTGAATCAGTTGTCTATTAATTTAAAACCCAAAACAAACTTATCCATACTTAGTGCATAATACCGGTAAACCAAACTTTAATGTTGGTAGATAGTTTAGCATTTAATAACAATACCGGTAAAGTTTAATGCATGAAACATAAAGACAAATAACATACACAACACATAACACAATTATTTGTATGTGGAAACCTTGTAAAGGGAAAAACCATGGTGGGAAACCTTACCCACAATCAGATGATACTACTATAGATAGTATGTGTGTACAAATGGGGTCTGCACATGTAGAAAGGCCAACTACCTAGAGCTCACTGCTCAATCAAAAAATGGGAGTCACACTGACTACAATTGGATGGTTAAATCCAATAATAATGTACTACTCAAAATAGCATCTTCATATGCTAGATTCAGTACTGGGTAAGCTCAGATTATCTTCCTCATACCTTCCTTGAATCTTCAAATGATGTCTACGTGTATAGCTCTTCTTATATTCACATATACATTATTACAATCCTTTTCACACTCTTCTACTACATAATCTAATAACTGAGATCTTACATATATACCAAAACCTAAGACAAAATGTGTAGGTCATCTCACTAAGATATTACAATAAAATCATTTACAACAATAACAAATCATCTGCATAACGTGTCGTACTGATCTAGAATAGATAATGCTTATCAGTCCATAACCTAGACCTATTTGCCGGTAACAACAAATATGAAAACTTGATTGTATCAATAATCAAATCACCAAAACCAAGTGTCCAAACAATGTCTTCAACATAACCAAGTATCCCTAGATGATAACAAATCATCCTCAGTGTCGGTGAATAATATAACCTACCGGTGAACCAGATATTGGTGAGTGTGCATAAGTCACTGAACATGCCAGTGAACATAACCAAAGATCTCCACAAGGATAAGTGTTCTCAAGTGTTGACAAGTGTTGACATCAATGACAAAACCAATGCAACACATCCATAATAACAACAAATAAATCATGAAAAAAAAAAGAGAAAAACAAACACATGAACAATAGATTTACATGGAAAACCCTAAGTAGGAAAAGACCATGGCTAGAATCACAATCACATTATAATATAATTTATTACAATGTTGCCTCCAAAACTTACTGCCCTTGAGAGGAATTGCAAAACTAAGGCACACAACCTTAGGGCAAGATACAAAAAGCTGCCATGAGACTCATTGTCTTTCGATAGAGAAAGAAACTTAGAATTTGAAATGAGAAAGATCTCATGATCATGAAATTATTATTAAATCACTATGTCAACTGATCAATATCATGGAAAACACATTTAACTTAAAATAGTATCTCAGAATATTATCACATTGAAGATATCATCATCATAGCTCTTCATAGTTGTCTTTCATAGATCTCCTACACCAAATTCACTTTCAAATTATTCACACTTTTTGTACATCAATTCACACACATTCCATACCTTCAATCACACATATGTACTCCTTTATATACAAGATTAATTATTAAAACCCTTGACTAGGTCAACCATAGACAAAAGACACATTAATATGGAAATTTGGCCACCTAGACCAAAACTATCCATTCTGGTCCACTCTAGGAGATAGAGAGGACTCAAATACATCACAACGCATTCTTTATGGATGATTCTAATTAACCACACATGCTAACATATCCTCTAAGGTTGACATCAAATGAATCATGTAGATAAACATTAGTGCACATTAACCAATTAACCCCAAAACTATCCTCCAATACAAAATAACATAATGCAGATCTCCACATGCCATGATGAGACACAAAAACACTAACCAAAATCATTCTCCAAAGAAAACAAAAACCAAATTAATATGATCCAAGTAAGATAAGCCAATTGGACCAACTTGAATACAACACAACTAAGCATGCTAAATATAGTGCCTCTCCCTAAGCCATCTAGCTCTTTTGTACAACAATAGATCTCTTTGTTAAAGCTTAGTCTACTTAATATTGATTTGATAATATTTTATGATATGCTAACCCTAATTCATGATGTGAGATTGATTATGATATTGTTTGATTGTTTGCGAGTGTCTTTTACTGTCTTCATGATAGGGACGATGACACATCACTCATTGTGAGAAGGATGTGCCATTGTGATTCTCTATCACTTGCCTATAAGATATATTATATATGTTGTATCATGGATTTGTGGATGCAAGATTTTCATGTACCAAACATCGACTCCACCTAGCTTCATAGGTCTAAGTGTGTCTTATCCCATTGGCAAGTTGATCAGAGATGACATGAAAACCCATTCTACACTCTAGGTTTAAGATTGATTACCCTTTTCAGTCTTTGTGTGAGTAGTTGTTCAATGTCGAGTGATTTCTTGAGTTGCCCTTTGTTATCTTGCATGGCGTATTGTGTTTATTGTTTGATTTAATTATTATTAATTAATTAATTGAGTTATATAGTTTAATAACGTTAAATTAAATTAACAAACTTATATATTTATAATAAAATAAATATATATAGTTGATAATAATAAGATAAATAATTAATTGAGGAGTTATATTGGATAAATGATTTTATATCACATTATTAATTTGGAATTAATATTATCATTTAGTAAGAAAATGCTTTATTATTAATTAGAGTATTTATTTATATAAATAGCGTTTGATTTATTATTGTGGCTTTAATTTATTATAGCCTTGGTTTATTTATTTATTTATTGGGGTTTATATTTAATAGGTGATTTTATATTATTGATTTATGATCATTGAATAAATATTATATATTAATTTGGGTACTTGTTTATACACCCTTGGCTATTTTGTTGATGGGATTTTATAGTTAATTGTGCATGTGAGTATTATTATTATTTCTCTTTTTACACTTTAGGGTAATTAATATATTCTTTCTATTTACCCTCTTATTCTATTGGCTAAATTATTGGGTAAGTTAATTAAATAATATCTTATTATTGGGTAAGTTTTTGAGATGGGTTGATTAAATATTATTCTACCTACCCTTTCGTGTGATTGGTTGAGTTATTGGGTATGTAAATTAACTATTATTTTATCTTTTTCTACCTTGGATTTTGTTATGGGTTGGTAAGAAATATTATTTTTTCTATTATTTTTATTGGTTGACATATTCTATGGTTTTGACCTAGTTTTCTTTTTATTTTCTTTCTTGATATTTCACGGGGGTTGGCTTGGGAAGTTATTTTCTACGAATTGGATTTGGGATTTGTAATGCCCCACCAAGAAACCCTAAAGGATCACACTAAAACATAGAAATAAAAGTGGAAATAATTTTTTTTTTAAACATAACATAACATTAAGGTGCATTAAGTTATAACATTGCACTGATTAATTACACAAGCAAAAGACTTAACCATATTCCTAAAGGGTTTCCAACGAAGATTACTTGAAAAAAAACTAAAAGCATAAGGTTCACTAATCCACTTAAGATGCATGTTAATCATCCCTAATATATTGCAATTATAATCATTTAATGAACTAAATTAAATTTGATTAAATTACATAGCTTCATTTGATTTCATCAAAGGTTACACACATCAAGTTTAATACAACAACTCATTCAATGATTCCATAATTACAAATTAAAAAATTTAATATCTTATTACACCTCAATTACTTGTATTTGAATTACAAGATATCATATGAAATATATAATGACTACGAGTGAATTACATTATTTACAACATGCCAAGAAGGTATAAGTATACAAATGATACATCTGAACTCATAAGGTTCAAATAGGTACAATAATGAATCCAAGGAATACAAAAGGGATCCAACTAGAACAAGAAGATGAACAAGTCCAAAGAGAAACTTGAACATCTACAAAGTCAACCTTCACAAGAAGTAAGCGAACACAATACCAATGGAAAGTGGCACTACCACCCCTCCATACTAGGAGATAGCACTAATACCCACTAGAAAATAAGGAAAGAATATATGGTCTCACACAACATTGGATTAATTCACAAATAATATACTCGCAGAACATGACTCCACATAAAAATAGGGGAAATAAACAAGACTATACACTAGTGACCATAAGTGAAGAGTGTCATCACATAGCTTGGTATGGTTATCCTAGAAGGCCTCCATAGTTCCCAACCCTCATCATGGATTATCCCAGTAACCTCTCTTGAACCCTCGACCCCATCCAAGTATCATTTGGGCCCAAACAATCCTTTCGTGGGGACAAGGTTGTTGGTTTGCCATTCCATGCCTTCTCGCTACATCCTGAGTCTTTACTAGCACTCAACCATGAGCGAGGCATAATTATATTATTTAGTGTTTCATCTACCAAACCCCTAATAATTTAGTTAGTTATCACTTACTTAAGCAAACTTTGCTGGGTTACCCTACAACCAGTTTGGGTGTGTAGCATCCTAAAATTGCGACACTTGCAATTTCGACTGCATTTCGGTCTTCACGATGGCGACGCAACACGCAACCTGAATGGAGACCCTGAAACTTGCTCACGACACTGAAAACTGCATTTTTCAAGCACCCTGGCCTGAACCTCCTTGCACCCTGCTGTCCCGGGAGGTGGGACCAGAGCGCCCAGCGCCCTGGTCCCTGGGTCCTATTTTGGGCCCGGTCTCCTAAGGAGATTGCGGGTCTTTTTGTTTGCAATTTGGAAATTACATTTCCTGGTTGGCCTAAGGTCGGGAAAATCAGTCTATCAGCCCTAATTGACAAGTATATAAACTACATTTTTCTCTCTCATTTGGGATGAGGAGGATAGGTGTACAAAGCGTGGAAACTATACTCAAGCATTCAAGCATTCAAGCATTCAAGCATTCATTCTAAGTCTCCATTCAAGGCTAAGTGTTGCATTCAAGCCAAGGATTCAACCATTGAAGAGGAGATCACATACTACATGCTACATACAACATACAACATACAACATACAATATCTAAACCTTCGCACATAAGGATACAAACATCCTTAGAACAAGGTATTAGTACTTGTTTTACATACATTTACATTTACAGCTCTTGCTCATTTCTTGGTTAATTCCAAAACTGGGGTTTGACCTAAAGGCAAACCCCTAATCCCTAATCCCCCAATCATCTTCGCTTTTCTGTGTGTAGGTTGCAGGTACGCGGCTGAAATTGAAGATCTGGAATCCTTGTGCAGAGACGAACAGATCCCCCTTCGTTTCGCGGATTTTTTGGAGGACCGTGGCACCGGGCACCATCGTCCCAACAACTTTTGCTCAAATTTGCAGGACAGCGCCATATCAACATTTTACTGCTAATTCCAGGTCCGCAGCTTCATCCTATAATCCGAACTCAGTTTATAAGCAAATCTTTGTCACTTTCTACGCATGCTTAGTTTAATTCTTCTATCAACATTCTTTACAAAAGAGGGTAGCCTTGCTGTCTTAACCCTTGAAACACATTTAGCATCCAATCTTGCATTGCGTGGGATTGGATCTTGTGGGTTTCAACCACTCTTTTGAATGTAAAGTCTCTCCCCTAAGTGAAAACCATCGAATCCTAGCGAACCTCCCTTCTCTCTCCTCGGAGTTGGAAGAGGGGAGAACAACTAGGGTTCGATCACGATTTTCCGCTTTACATTTTGGTGAACCCGACGTGAACATCCTTTCTGGTTTTTCATGCTTAGATCTAAAAAAATTGATTACATTTCCATGTTTGATCTTTTGCAAAATTTTAGAGGTGATTGCATAAAAACCCTAAATTTTCTTTTTAGTAATTGAATTTGCGAAATGTCTAAATGTTAATGCTTGTTTCAGATCTGCCCTTCTATTATAAATTTTCAATTCATATCTATGCTTTAATTTTGAAAATTAAGTGGTTAAGTGTCAAAACCCTAATTTTTGAAACCCTCTTGATTCAACCTTTGTCCGACAATTTCACTGATCAAAACATCTCCAAATCAGCTATAACTTTGGATTCCGCAATAAAATCACAACATCTTTCATCCCTGAAAATTTGGAAAAAAGTTGCGAGGACCGTGGCGCCGAGCGCCATCGTCCCCAACATTTTTTCCGAAATTTTGGGAGCAAGATCTTACTGTATTTTCCTGCTAAAATCCAGAATTTTGGCTGATTTTATCAATTATAACACCTTCAAAATTACAGTCAAAGTTGGTCTTGTGATTGCATGGATTAAGGCTTCTAAACATTTAAAAATCATTGAAATTGAAATTTTGTGTCAAAATTGTGTTCTTACTGTCCTAAATCTGAAAAGTGTGTTATCATTCATTAAAAATTTCAGTGCTTTATTCAAATTCTTGCATTTTGTGACTTTTGAAATTAAGTGCTTAATTACAACAACTTTAATTTCCGCTTTCAAAATTGAATTTTGTGTGAAATTGAGTCAATTTTCAAATTTCAAAATTTGCATTGCTCTTGACATTCCCTCTAAAAATCATAAAATTCAAAATTTCAGTTTCCCTCTCTTTTTCAAAATTCAAATTTTGCATTTTTCGACAATCTTGGTAGGGTTCAATTTCGAGATTGCAATTGTAATTTGGCCTATCTACAGATCGTAAAATCACTCAATTTTTTCAGATTAGCTCTAAAATCATCATACCTTTCATCCCTGCAAATTTTGAAAAAAGTTGCAAGGACCGTGTTGCACTCCTGGCGCCACGGTCCCAGACATTTTTTTCGAAATTTCGGGAGACTGTCGTGATTGCATTTAACAGCTTAAATCCAGAAGATTGGCTGATTTTACTGAAAATTGCTACCTCTAAATTCAAAATCTTCTCTCTCTTTCTAGCGCATGAGTTTTACAACAATAAGCCCTACCTACACTATTCCCGTTAGACGAAGCTGTAGAATTAAGTCTTTCCAAGGTTTAATTACTGAGGAAATGGAACCTAATTTGAATAGCCTTTTTAACGAGGACATGGGTAATTCCTCTAATCCTCCTAATGATGAAGAAGCTCTCCATGAGGTTTCCGTAGAACAACTTTCGAAATTGGATAACCAATTTGACGATTTTCGACAATGGATGTCTCAAGAATACCCTGATAGTCAAGCTCTTCCTTTAATTGAGGGTCTAAAACGTATGCTTCAAAGTGATAAGAATGGAATTGATATTTTGCGTGGTATTGCACACATTGTGGATTCGAATGTGATGCCTATGAAGAGTTGTGCTGAAAATGTAGGTTATACACAACCTCCTACACAAGTCAATCATTCTATTCCTTTGATGACTTCTATTGCTAGCATACCTACCTTTACATCAAACATAATGGCTACTTCTACACAAGACATTCCTCCTATGATCACCAGTCATGGGGGCAACCCTTCTTTTTCAATTAACCCTCTTCCTTCATTCAATCCGACTTCTTCATTCATTCCTTCAATGAGTGTGCCTATTATATCACCACAAATGAACATGACGCAAGGGGGCAATTCATTTAACCATTCCATCCCTCCTTGTAGTATTCCTCCTGCCCAATCATCTCCTATGACTAATTATCATAGAGTCCCACCACCTTACTCTTTACCTTCTTTCAATAACATAACACCTCCATCTCAATCTAACACATCCAATATGAATTCTTCGACTGAAGCGACCATTAACAATCTTGCACAAACTGTCTCTTCTTTACAGCAACAAATTGCCTCTATGAATCAATCTAAGTTTAGTGTGCCCACATTTGACGTTGCGAGCCCACTTTCTCTTGACATTGTTCGAGCTATCCCTCCTAAACATGTTGAAATCCCGCATTTGGAACTTTATAATGGTAAAGGAGATCCTCTAACACATGTTAAGACTTTTCAAACAATTTGTACTGATTTTGCTTATGACCAAAGGTTGCTTGCAAAACTGTTTACTAGAACATTAAGAGACAAAGCCCTACAATGGTATTGCTCGTTGCCTTCTTATTCTATTACTTCTTTCAAACAACTTGCAAATGCTTTCATTCAACAATTTCAAAACAATATAAGTCCTAAAGTTACTTTGATTGATTTAATGCATTGTAAACAAGGTGTTAAAGAAAAAGTGACTGATTTCATTGGTAGATATAAGCATTTGTATGCTCAAATTTCTTTTCCAGTGCCTGATAATGATATTCAAAGAATCTTTATTTCTAATTTACAAAAAGATATTCGAGAGAAACTTCTGTTTTCTGAGTTTACTTCTTTCCAACAGTTGTGTGCAACTCTTCACAATTATCAACTGACTGTGAGTCAAATGGAACAATCACATCCTATGGCTCCGAGTGATAAGGGTGATAGCAGTCAACAACCATTTGGGAAGTTTAAACCGAACAGAGATTCCATCAAATTCAATGAAAACATCATCAACAACAATGTGAATGCAGCATCAGGTGTGCCTCCTATTTCTAAATTTTTCAAGAAAGAAAGAAAGTATACTCCTTTGAATGAATCATTGCATAGTATTATGAATAAGTTATTGGAACAAAATGTGCTTACTCTTCCTCCTATAAGACAAATTGATCCTGCAAAGATTACTTCACCTTATTTTGATAACAAAGCCTTTTGTCAATTTCATCGTCAGCCTGGGCATGATACTGAAAAATGTTTTTCTTTAAAGGGTAAAATTCAAGATTTGATTGATAATAATACTATTTCTATTTTTGGAGTGAATGATAAAGGCAATACATCTGTAGCTCCTCCTAATCAAAATCTTTAGATTTTCACTGATCCATTGCCTTCTCATACCTCTAATGCAATTGAGGCTAATGATTCCTCTCTTTCATCTGATGGTCTTGTGTCTATGACCCCGAATGTGATTAACTTTGTAGAGCAGCAAGAAATCCCTGAAGAACCTTCCATCACATTTGATTCCAGTGAAACCATTAGGGCACCTGATGGTCCTTTATACATAGTTGCAAAAGTCAAGAATACACCTTGTCGTGGAGTGCTTATTGATCCTTCGTGCATGATTAATGTTATTACTGAAGAATTTCTTTTTACTTTGCAATTGAATCAAGTGATCTATGACAAAACAGATGTGATTATGAAATTATTTGATGCATTTTCTTCTCCCGCAATTGGTTCTATTACATTGCCTATTGAGGTCCATAACAAATCTCTTGATGTGAACTTTGCTATTATTCCATCCTCCGAACAATTTCGTGTGAAGCTTGGCTATCCTTGGCTATCTTCCATGAAAGCTATTGCTTCTCCTATTCACAAGTGTTTGAAATTTCCCTATAATGGTGAAGTTGTTACTGTCAATCATAGTCTCTTTAAACCAGCTGAAAGAACTTCTAGCGTTCCTATTGATTACTTTTGGCCTAAACAATTCAAATCTCTTCCCCCGCGAAGTGATCATCTTTTCAAATCTTATCAAAAGTGGAAAGCAGATATGATCTTATCTCTAAGTGAACCTAGAACACCTAAACTTGACATTCCTATCATTCTTGAGAAGGAAGTTCTTCCTTTGAAAGATAAAACTAATGTCTTTCCTCAAGAAGATTCCCAACCCATCCCTATGGATGTGACTATGTCTATGCCTAATAAACTTCCTAAGAGTAGATCTATACCTCCTCGTCATGACGGACTTGGTCTTCTCCCTAAACCAAATATTTTTCCCTTATATGGAGCAGTTCCTCCTCCTTCTTTTTATAGAGAGAAGAGACCTTCTCCTTCTCCTATTATCCAGCCTAAGAGACCACAACCTAAACACCCAAGTGCTAAGGATGAGAACATTCCTCCTCCTCAATCTTCTCCACTTCCTACTAAGACTAGACGAAATCGTTCTGCACGTGAACGCCGGCGAAAGCGTCGTCTTAGAGCTCAAACTTTGCAATCTCCAAAAACACCTTCAACAAGCATTATTCCATTTTCTCCTCAGCCGGACATTGAGCCTAAATCTCCTAAACATAAGATGCATGATGGTCTTGATCCTGTGCGAGTTAAAGATCCTATTTTTATAAATCTTGATGATGATATAGATGAAAATGTTATGCATGATGAAAATGTTATTCCTCTTGCTTCTGATAGTGAATATGAACTTGTTGATGTTGATAACCATTTATCTAATGAATTTTCTAAAGCACTTATCCTAGCTCCTAGACAAGAACAATGTGGCTCAGAACATGAACATAGCCCTTGTTTGGATCTTGTGATAGCTCCATCTGCTGTGTTGGATGTTCCTCCTCTAGCGTGTTCCCTGCCTTCCCGAAACATTGATCAGCAAGATCGGGGGGTAGATGACATGCTAGACTAGTTACATTAGCCTAGCAGATTCTCTCCTCCTCTCTTGTGTTACTTCTTCTATATGTTATTCTCATTCTTCTATTTGTTGTCCTTAGTGTTGTCTACTTGAGGATGATGCAAAGCATTGAGATCTCTCGATCTCTCTCATGTTGACTCAAAAGACACATGTGTTCCCTTCTTCTAGGTGACCTTCCTTGATTGGGGAATGAAGAACAATTATGCATACATACATATGATATATATACATGAATTATCATACAGCATACTGACCCCGAGGAAAGTGAAGTCACCTCGTGCTTTATGTTTTGTGTCTATTATCCTTGGGTTTATCTCACACTTGGGGGCTAAATCCTTGTGATAGCATGCTCCTTTCCTTTCTCATTTTTTATATGTATCACTATGTTAAAACAATCACCCCCGGTGAGGCGTGTGCGATTGCTTTAACGTAGGGGGGCATACATCCCGTTCATATCTTTTCAAGATACTTGAAAATTTCTTGGTAAATTTAACCTTGCCTTGAAAATTTTTGATATCTTTCTTGCATGACTCATAGTGAGGGAACCTTACTACTGACAATCATGGTTCTCCCTCATGATCTTCCCTTTTACTTTGTCAATCGAAGTCGTAAGATCCTTAGTCCACTGGGGGCTTGGTGTATCTTGCCTCCTTGACGCGGTGAAAGTCTTTCAATGTTGTTTCCTTGTACTTTACCAGAAGTATGAGCATACATACTCCCGCTAAAGTGGGGGCTAAATGTAGCGTCCTAAAATTGCGACACTTGCAATTTCGACTGCATTTCGGTCTTCATGATGGCGACGCAACACGCAACCTGAATGGAGACCCTGAAACTTGCTCATGACACTGAAAACTGCATTTTTCAAGCACCCTGGCCTGAACCTCCTTGCACCCTGCTGTCCCAGGAGGTGGGACCAGAGCGCCCAGTGCCCTGGTCCTTCAGGACCAGGGCGCCCAGCGCCCTTGTCCCTGGGTCCTATTTTGGGCCCGGTCTCCTAAGGAGATTGCGGGTCTTTTTGTTTGCAATTTGGAAATTACATTTCCTGGTCGGCCTAAGGTCGGGAAAATCAGTCTATCAGCCCTAATTGACAAGTATATAAACTACATTTTTCTCTCTCATTTGGGATGAGGAGGATAGGTGTACAAAGCATGGAAACTATACTCAAGCATTCAAGCATTCAAGCATTCATTCTAAGTCTCCATTCAAGGCTAAGTGTTGCATTCAAGCCAAGGATTCAACCATTGAAGAGGAGATCACATACTACATGCTACATACAACATACAACATACAATATCTAAACCTTCGCACATAAGGATACAAACATCCTTAGAACAAGGTATTAGTACTTGTTTTACATACATTTACATTTACAGCTCTTGCTCATTTCTTGGTTAATTCCAAAACCGGGGTTTGACCTAAAGGCAAACCCCTAATCCCTAACCCTCCAATCGTCTTCGCTTTTCTGTATGTAGGTTGCAGGTACGCGGCTGAAATTGAAGATCTGGAATCCTTGTGCAGAGACGAACAGATCCCCCTTCGTTTCGCGGATTTTTCGGAGGACCGTGGCACCGGGCGCCATCGTCCCAACAACTTTTGCTCAAATTTGCAGGACAGCGCCGTATCGACATTTTACTGCTAATTCCAGGTCCGCAGCTTCATCCTATAATCCGAACTCAATTTATAAGCAAATCTTTGTCACTTTCTACGCATGCTTAGTTTAATTCTTCTATCAACATTCTTTACAAAAGAGGGTAGCCTTGCTATCTTAACCCTTGAAACACATTTAGCATCCAATCTTGCATTGCGTGGGATTGGATCTTGTGGGTTTCAACCCCTCTTTTGAATGTAAAGTCTCTCCCCTAAGTAAAAACCATCGAATCCTAGCGAACCTCCCTTCTCTCTCCTCGGAGTTGGAAGAGGGGAGAACAACTAGGGTTTGATCGCGATTTTCCGCTTTACAGGGTGCGGCCCCCAATTGAAAGCCACTCTCCCATATGACACTTGACCAAAAATCACACGAATTCCCAAAATCAAGGTATACACATGAAATAGTACACGGACTTTAATACAATAGAAAACCACTTGACCAAAATCAGCCCTCGTACAAGGTTAACCAACTAAAAAATCCCTAACATGAGAAATGCACAACCATGAAAACCACCACATGACAATATTTAATTAACTGGCCAAAGACTAGTAGTTTCAAAAATAAATGCAAAAGAAATAATCAAATATGCATCTTCACTTATCTAACCTGGCAATATTTTTTCCATTTCGATAAAATACATGTTGACCAAGGTTTTCTAATTCATCTTTAATTCAAATTACATCATATGTACTAATTTTGCATCCTAGGTATATTATTTCTTTCATTCCAAATTCACACCTAGAGGCTTTAGCATATAAGGATTCAGTTTCAAGAATATTTAATACCTCTTCGATGTGCAAGAGATGTTCTTCCCATGTCTTACTGCAAATGAGTATATCATCGAAGAAGATTAGAAGAGATTTCCTCAACTGTTGTCTAAATGTATGATTCATGCATGACTAAAAGATGGTTGGTGCGTTAGTGAGGCCAAATGGTAGAACCAAAAATTTGAAATGTCCATAGTGACATCTAAATGCGGTCTTGGGGATGTCTTCCTTCCTCATTTTGATTTGATGGTACCCTGACCTTAGATCAATTTTAGAAAAATATTTTGCCCCATGAAGTTCATCCATTAGTTCATCAATTCTTGGGATAGGGTATCTGTTCTTTATAGTCTTTTTATTCAGGGCTCTGTAATCTATGCACATCCTCATCGTCCCGTCTTTTTTCTTGACCAGTACTACTAAAGAGGCAAAAGGGTTGCTGCTTGGCTGGATATGTCCCATTTCTAATAATTCCTTTATGGTTTTTTCGATCTCTTCTTTGAATTTGTGTGGGTGGTGGTAAGGAGTGGTAATTACCGGTTTTGCTCCTTCTTTTAATTCAATGGAATGCTCAAACCCTCTTTTTGGTGGTAAGCCTGGAGGGATGTTTTCAAATACCTTTTTGTGTCTTCTAAGGATGGGTTGTATATCACTCTGAATGTTTTGACCTTTGGATTGAGATTTATCCAAGATCATACATTGAGAAATCCACTCTCCTTGATCATGTCGAAGAACTTTCTCCATTTTATTGCAAGATACTATATTTGGAGAACCATCAGGAATTCCTTTTAATGTTATCTCCCTCCCTCCATGTTGGAAGCATATCTCTTGATTTGGACTATCCATGGTGAATCGTCCTAATGAATTTATCAATCAAATTCCCAAAATGATGTCATTCTCTAGGTTCACCATGAAGAAGTTCCTCATAATTGTATGTCCCCCTAGGGTGACTTCCAACTGAGGGATAACTTTAGTGCATTTGTCTATGACTCCATTGCCCATAACCACTTCAAACCCTTCAAATTCTTGAGTTTTTAACCTTCTCTTTGCTGCCAAGTGTTTGCTAATGAAGTCATGTGATGCTCCTATGTCCATTAACGCAATTACTTTCTGTCCTTTGATAGTTCCTTTGAGCTTGAAGCACCTATTTTCATTCCCTTGAGTGATGACTACCAAGGTACTAGGTTCGTTGTTTTCAAATCTGGCTCTTTTGTATGGTCTTTCCTCACCCTGTATTTCTTCTGTGTTATTTAACTATCCTCTTTTACATTCATGGCCTCTCCCCCATGGGGCCTTGCATTTGAAACATAACCCCTTCTTCACCAAGTTGTCTCTCTCCTTACATTGGTGATTGTAACTCCAAGGTTTTTTGCACAAGCAATAGGGTTTCTCTCTATGGTCATTTTGGTGTCCTTCATTCCTATATGGTGTTTTGGTTGAGGTATTCTTGGGAGCACTAAATTCAACCATTCTAGTTTTCTTGATGGCTTATCCTAAGTTTTGTGGTTCCAGGGGTTTCACAAAATTCTTAATAGAGTCTTTTAAGCCTTCTAAGAACATGTAGGTGAGCCTCTTCTAGGATAGGTTGGGAACCATTACTGACAAGTTTTGGAATTGGTCTATATACTCCTCAATGGTTCCTATTTGTTTAAGCTGTGTTAACTCTTGGAAGTACCATTTGGAATCCTTCTGGTTGAATTGGCTAATGAGATTTTGGGTGAATTTAGTGTAGGTGGCGACATTTTTGTGTCCTAGGGTAATGAGACCGTTGTGCCACCAATTATGGGCAGTTCTGGTTAAATGTAGTATGGCAAAGTCATGGGCCTGTATGAAAGATAGGTGTCTAGTTTTTATACCCAAGCTTGGGCAACATCCTTTCATGTCCCATCAAAGCATGGTAGGGACATTTTGTTGACTTTAGCTTTAAGGTCATTACCCATAACTTTTCTCTTTCTACATTCACTAGTTTTGGATTCACAAAAGTACCTGAAGGATACAACTCTCTGAACTTCTGGTTCTAATCTAGCATAAATTTGGGCGATTTCTTCCACTCCAAGTGTGGTTGGTTCCTCTTCCTCCCTTACATGTTCCTCTCTAGGTAGAAATTGGGGAATTGTTTGTCTAGAACTTTGAGGGGATCGTTTGTTATCAGCATGATTAGAGTGTACCTCTCTCCTATGGTTTTGCATATCTCTATTGTGGTTGTTTGTACTTTGGAGGATTAGTTGGCTCATTCTTTCAAATTTCTCATTGGTCTGTTCCATGAAAGTCTGAAGTTGTTTGGCCAATTGGTCGGCCATTGCTTTTTCTCCTTTCTTTCTCTGATATGTGATCATAAACTAAGAACCCTTCCCACAGGTTGGTAGGATTATGCTTTGATACCACTGTAATGTCCCTACTAGGCAGGGATCACTATCCTGCAAAATAGACTGTTAGAATACAGTAGACATTTATATATATATGTAATCTAAATTGCAATAAAAATTTAAAACACTTAATTAACATAATCATAATTTTAATCTAATAAAAAGGATACGAATGCCATACAAAGTATGTCCTCAGGTAGCCGTGAAGCTTCCCTTCTTGGAACCCATCTTGGTTCCAAGCCCTCCAGGAAGTCGAAGGTGAATTCGACTCCTGTTATCGGCAGAAACCGACAGGGTTGGCATGGTAACTGATTGAAAGCATTATGTTACTAGTTTGTAGATGGTAAAGGTCAATCTACTAACAATCCCATCAATTTGGACATGCTCAAAATGAATGGAGATGTTTTATCCTAAGGTAAAAGGTGCTCAATTTTTAAGTTCAGGAAGAGTTAATGGGTAGTATGCTAGGCGGTAAAGTTTGAACATATCAGATGGCCCTTGTGTTACCGCAATAGAAGTTGCAAGGTGGTAATGGACCACGACATCATGAGATGATTTTGTGTGTCCCGGGTTTGCCAGGAAGACCTATAGTGGGACTGCTGATAAAGTTTGATAGAAAGATGATGTGGCGCTAATTAGTCACAGTTTTGTGGGGCCGTTGATATAGATGAAAAGTCAATTGCTGAGTCGACAAGAGATGATTGTTGGATTGGCCAACCTGGAAGATGATGGATGACTAGTTTTCAAACTTTTTAAATGGAAAGTTATGAGTTGTTCTTTTGCTCACGTGAATATTAATGGCAGATGAGATATTTGCGTTCTTTCTCAGCAAATAATTAAAAGACTCTTAGGCAGGGATCACTATCCTGCAAAATAGACTGTTAGAATACAATAGATATTTATATATATATATGTAATCTAAATTGCAATTGAAATTTAAAACACTTAATTAACATAATCATAATTTTAATCTAATAAAAAGGATATGAATTCCATACAAAGTATGTCCTTAGGCAGCCGTGAAACTCGCCTTCTTGGAACCCATCTTGGTTCCAAGCCCTCTAGGAAGTCGAAGGTGAATTCGACTCCTGTCTTGAATGTAATTCCTTACATCCAAGCCCTCCAAGAAATCGAAGGTTATCTCGATTCCTGTCTTGGGTGTAACCTCTTACACCCAAGCCCTGCAAGGAAGACCATGTGTCATTCCTTGCCTTGGGTGATACATCCTATCACCTAGGTCCTCGGAGTGGACCGACTAGATCTAACTCCTCTTGGTTAAACTTAATCAACCAAGCCCTACATATGCATATTAATAATCAACATATATACTGCCCTAGGGATTTCATAATCCCTTCCTTAGACTAATGGAGTTTCCTCCCTATAGCCTCCAACATGGGTAGACATTTGTAATTATAATGTATTTGATGATTTAGTCCTATTTTATTTCCTAATCTTCATTTTATGTTAACATGTATTCCTAATGTGTTCTTTAACAAATATACATATTAAATGTATCCTACCGTTATTGACATATGCATTACACCTTCCTCGATAACATCTTTATTCCTTAATCATTCCCTATGTGCAGATTAGTATATTAATTAATTCCCTTCCTTAATGCACATATGTTTTAACCTTAATATGTTCTTACCAATGTTCAATGAAATATCCATTACTTAATATTAACATCTTAATTATCATATTTAATTTAAGGCTTAATGAAACATACATTAGTTAATGTTAACATATATTAGTTATCACACTTAATTAATGCTCAGTGAAATATATATTAATATATTAATCTGTACTAATATACTAATTAATCTTATTATATCCTACCTTACCTCTTACCTGCTGTCCACGAAGGTTTTCTCCTGATTGCTCTCCCCGTCCTCCTCCCTTCTTCCCTTGTGGTGGCTGCTTCCTTTTAGAGCCTTGTGAAGGGTTGTGACCCTTCACGACCTCCTTTTGCACCAAGGGTTGTGATGGTAATTGATTACCATCACACCTCTTTGTGCGGGGGAATTGGGGGGGTTTATTAGTGTTTTCCTTTTAGTTTTAAATATATAATAATATATTAAGGTTTACTCTTTTTAGTATATATTAAATTTAATACTTCCTTCATTTAAAATAATAATATAATACTTCCCTCATTTAAAATAATAATATAATACTTCCCTTATTTAAAATAATAATATAATACTTCTTTTATTATGTGTGTATTAAACATTGACATTTTAAATAATTTATTTCCTCTATTTACAATAATCTTATTTACTTGATCCATACTTTACATCAGGTGCTAATGCAGGGTTATCAAATGTTCTAGCTATGGTATGGAAAAAGAATACTAAATTCCCTATTATCCAGTCCTTGGTAGTATGATTTGGGCAAGTTGGTGGTACCAATTGTTTTCAAGGATGTCGACTTACTCAAGGATGTTGCAAATAGATATTGACCCAGTTTCAAGGGTTATTAGGGGAAATGATGGAGAGATTATATTAATGATTAGAAGGGAGGAATTTCAAGATATTTTTGACTTATATGAGCCATCCCCTAGCCTAGTACTATTAGATTTAAATGAACAAAAGGCAGAGTATTACAAGATGAAGGAATTAATTAGAAAGAATTTCCTTCCAATGCATTTAGCTAGAGAGGGAACTGCAACATACCATATTGGCCCTAGCTCAGAGGAGCCATTCCCAATTGGTGCTTTTTCTCCCTATTTCAAAGCAACTTTATTTTCTTTGTGCCAAATATTGGTTTTTAATCCCATTACAGTGATACCGCCTAATTTTATGTACATGGCTATGTAGATACAACATCTGTATTTTACAGTAGTTTTTGACTTTGCCCCTTACCTTAAGGAAAAGATTCATGAGGGGTTATTAGACATTAAGAATCAAGTTGCTGGTGTTAAGTTCTCCTGATATTATTTACTCATGCATATGTTCCTTTCAAGGAATGCAGATTCCTTTGAGGGTACCATGAACCTCAAAAGGACAATAGATAACTAGGAGATTCCAATACAGCTCTAGAGCACATACATGTCTTGGGATAAACAAGAGGCTAGCTATATAAGGTTTGATAACAATTTTGCTTCTAGGTTAAGGCAAAATTTGATAGTAAATCCACCATGTATTCCTATAGAATTGCATGTTTTTGTGTTACCCAAGGAGAGGGTGCCTCTTGCTAGGATTGAACATAATTGGGTGGGTTTTATCCCATACTCTATAAGTACTATTATTAGAATCTATGGCTTTTCCAGACCGCCACATGTACTGCCCTTCAATATTCCTCTAAGAATGGGTTTTGCTAAGTGTAAAGCGGAAAAATCGAACCCTAGTCGTTCTCCCCTCCCCAACTCCAAGGAGAGAGAAGGGAGAGTCACTAGGGTTGATGGTTTTCACTTAGGAGGGACTTTACATTCAAAAAGAGGGGTTGAAACCCACAAGATCCAATCCCACGCAATGCAAGATTGGATTCTATATGAGTTTCAAGGGGTAAGACATCAAGGATACCCTCTTTTGTAAAGAATGTTGATAGAAAGATTGAACTAGGAATGCATGTAGAAGCAAGAAAGATTCACTTATAAACAGAGATAGGGATATGGGATGAAGCTGCGAACCTAGAATTAGCAGTAAAATGTCGAGACGGTGCTGTTCTGCAAATTTGAGTGAAAGTTGATGGGACGATGGCGCCCGACATGCACACGGTCCTCCGAAAAATCCACGAAACGAAGGTGGATCTGTTCGTCTTTGCACAAGGATTCCAGATCTTCAATTATAGCCGCGTACCTGCAACCTACACACAGAAAAGAGAGGATGATTGAGGGGTTAGGGATGAGGGGTTTGCCTTTAGGTCAAACCCCAGTTTTGGAATTAACCAAGAAATGAGAATGCTGTAAATGTAAATGTTTGTAATGTAAACAAGTACTGATACCTTGTTGTAAGAATGTTTGTATTCTTACATGCGAAGGTGTAATGTATGTAGTATGTAATGTGTTGTAAGTGATCTCCTCTTCAATGGTTGAATCCTTGTCTTGAATGCAACACTTAGCCTTGAATGGAGACTTAGAATGATCAATTGCTTGAAGGAATGCTTGAATGCTTGAATGCTTGAATGTTTGAATGTTTGAATATCTTTTTCGCCTTTTTTCCATCTTACCAAAATGAGAGAGGAAATGTAGTTTATATACTTGTCAATTAGGGCTGATAGACTGATTTTCCTGACCTTAGGCCGACCTAGGAAGATTATTTTCCAATTTGCAAACTTAAAGACTCGAAGCCCCATAAGAGACCGGGCCCAAAATAGGGCCAGGGACCAGGGCCCTGGGTGCCATGGTCCTGAAGGACCAGGGGCTGGGCGCCATGGTCCCACCTCCAGGGACAACAGGGTGCAAGGAGGATCAGGCCAGGGTGCTGAAAAATGCAGTTTTTGGTGTTGTAAACAGGTTTCGGGGTCTCCATTCAGGTTCCGTGTTGCATCGCCATCATGAAGACCCAAATGCAGTCGAAATTGCAAGTGTCGCAATTTTAGGACGCTACACTAAGGTGATGTGGCAAATAGGATGTATTTAGGATAAGGATTTAAAGGGAAAAAGAAAAGTGACAATTTTCCCAGATTACACCATTATCCCTTACTTTGTGATTATAAAGGGAGGATATGAGCACTTTGACAAATTCTTTTCTCCATATCATTTGGGGGTAAGTATAGCTAGAAAAAGTGATCCTGATGGTTTTTACAATGATTTTAGAAAAAGAATAAAAGGAGATATGTTGCCCCATGTGCATAATTTTCCCAAGGACTTAATTAGGAATGAATTTGACCCCATGACTTAGGAATGGAGAAAATAGAAGTGGATAATCTTTAAAAACTTATGGGCTTATATTCAGAAGATGGATCCAAAATATGATCCATTAAATGAGTTTTCCCCATTCTATGCCAAGATTGAATTTGTTATGAAATTTTTTGATGAATTGATGAAGGTCTTAAGGGAGAAGCTAGCCAACTTGAAGAAGTTCATGGCCAACAACAATTAAGCTCACAACCTCCTATATCCTAGAGAGCAAGCGGTGTGATAGCAGGGAGGTCTACTCAGGAATCTTCTCACAAAAGAGTTAGAGAAGAAACAAGTGATGAAGAGGATAGTAGCAATGACAGTGGGAGATTGATAAGGAGAAAGGGTAAGAAGATGATGAGTTCAGAGCCTTTCCCCAAGATACAAACTAAGCCTCTTCAACAAGTCAGGATCATTGATCTTGAAGATTCCAACAGAAGTCCTTCACCATCAGCTGTATCTTTTTCATGAGTAAGGCAAGATGAGGAATAGGTGGAGGAAGACAGGTTTGCTGCAACAAGTGCAGAAATGCAGATTAGTATTCTTGCATTGCCTCCTAATCTGGAATTGGATCTTACCCCCTTGGATATCGAGGGTAAAGCCTTCAAAGATGCAAGAAAGGAGGCATGTGATAAATTCCTTAAGGATGATGATTTTGTAAGAAGCCCAATCTTTTTGCAATTAGTATGGAAGACATAGGTTAAGGAATACAAATGAAGGATTTTTGAGAGGAAGGCCCAAAGGCCAGACATATGAGATCAAGAAATCCAAGAGGAATAAAGAGTGAAATGAAGGAAGAGTTTAAGGAAATCACTGCTGATGAGGGTAGGAAAATTGTAAGTAAGGATGTAGTCTTGATTTTGCCAAAATGGGATATAGCAGATCCAGTCGAATTTGATGCAATTAGGAAATCAAAGGAAGAAGAAGCAGGGTTAGCATTAAGAGGATCAGATTTTGCAGATGATTATGCAAACTTGGAAATATGGGCACTAGAGTAAGGACCTAGGAATCCTAACATCAGTGATTTAAACCCCAACTTAAGGGGAAGCCAAATTATAAAGAGAGTAGCTGACACATCAAGTGTAGAGGCTACAAAGTTAAATGTTGATGTTGCCAAGTTGGCACATGAGAGCTCAAAAAAGGAAGCTTCAGAGAAGACTGAGCTGATAAAGAAGTTTGACAAGAATTTTAATGACTATAATGCATCTCAAAAAATGTGTGTGGAGTTGTAAATGAGAGTTCAACTCCTAGAGCAAGGAAAGATAAAGATTTCTTATCCTGTACTTACAGGATCGTATAAGCCATCAACATCCAGGTCGCCACCTATGGTCTAGGGAGGAGAAGAAACTCAACTAAATACAAGTACTAATGTCCCTAGCATGGTATTAGTCCCATATGATGATGATGAGCCTCATACTACAAGATCAACTGAACCAAATGAGTCTCAACTTTTAGAGAAAATTGTTGAATTAGAAAGTAAACTAAAAGAATCAGAAAAACAATCACCCGAGTAGTAGAAGGATATAGTTAGCCTAGTGCTAACTCATTTGAATGAGAAAATTGAAAGCAGGTTAAATAGTATCTGTAGACACCTAAAATTGTCATGTCTAATTAAATAAATATTTTTATTTATTTAATTAATTCATTTATCCTCTTCTAGCCTTATTTCTCATTTAAATAAATACTTTTATTTATTTAAATTGTCCTTTTTCTAAATTAAATAAATAGTTTTATCCCACTTCTTCTATTAGTTAAATAAATCTTTATTTATTTAATTAATTCATTAGCCTTTTCTACCAATGACACATGTCATTCATATCTTAACTCCTACACTACCTACCCTCTCATTATTTTCTTATTTCTTCTACCTACCCTGTAATCCTAGCTGACCATTTCTCTTTTACACTTCTCAATCTTATCCCTCCATTTACTACAGTGTCTTCTATATAAGAAGATGCTCCTTTCATTATCAATCCTCCCTGACTAGCATTCAAAATTTCATATGTGATCTAGCTATCAATCACATTTCCATTCTTTGTTGAGCTCTTGTGCACACATAAAATCTGAGAGCAAATATATCAAGCAAGATCAATGCAGATAGGAAGAATGGAGATCCAAACCCTATTGGACATGTGATGGTATAATCTTTGTGATTTTCATTAATTGGCATTGTCTTAGGTAATCTTCATATGTTATGGTGGATCTTTGCTGTTGTTAGGCTAGGGTTTTGTGGTTAAATTAATTTAGTCTTTCAATATTGTTATTTCCATTTTTATCATAAATATTTTGGCATGCCCAGTGGGAGACTTGTCCCTTTTGCATTTAACATCTTGGTTGCAGATTTTATGTTTTTGAAGTTGCAGATTTGACATTTCTGAAAATATTTTGATATTTTCGCATCTGTGCATATCAAAACCACGTTTTTCCTTTTCTATCGCATGTGTGACCTCTGGAATCACGTCTAGGTTTGACATTATTTTACTTTTTTTTGCAAATTGCAGGGTCATGTCTGTGTTCCCAAATCGCGTCTATGCATCTTTCAATCACGTCTACGAGGGTTTAAGGCACGTTTATGTCCTTTAACCACATCTATGTGAGATTTAATCGGGTCTGTGTTTTCAAAAAATAAAAATAAAAATTCCTCATTTAGGGTTTTCATTTTCGCCATTTTTTCTTGCATTTAATGTTTCAGATCTGGTTTATTTGAGCTAATATCTTGTGATCTAGCTAACAAATTGGTGCAACTTGTCCTTGAAGCAAGACATCTTGTTGAAGGCCCCCTTTTTTCACAAAGTCTTTTGGATCTAAAATTTACCTAACTTGTCTGCTTGCATGGGGGTATTATTGTAAAACTACTAACAAATATTTGTTGTAGAATTTGGGCAAGGGTTTTGATCTTTATTGTGTGCCTTGTTTTCATAAATTACCAAACAGTTCAATTGGTGCACTAAAATTGAACTAGTGTCTTTTGTGTATTGAGAAATAGGATTTTTTTGTTTAATCTCTAGAGGGCTTGTCTCCTCGTGTGGTGATTAGGACTACTACTGAGGAAAACCCACCTCTTTTGAACCACTATAAATAATTGTATCCATGGTGAAAGCCATTGGTAACATGTGCTGATTAGTTCATACTGACACTATGTCTCCCCATAAACCCATTTGATCAAATTTATTTGATCATTTGTAGGGCGTAACCCCTACCGACTAGGAGCCTTCTGTATTTACAGAGATGAAAGTGTCGCATGTATGGCCACATGAGCAGATGACCTTACTAGGACCTTTTTTTTTTTAGAAAGCCAAAATCCTTCTAGTTGTTGGAGTAGGAGGTTGGATCTCTGGAGTGGCCCGCACACATATGGTTCTTAAAAGAGATATAAATTTTGTCATGGGGAGTTTTCGTGGGGATTGATGTTTCGCTACCCCGGAGAAGTGAGTGCCAAGGGTGGACCTAGTGGGGTCAAACATCTAAGTATCCACTTTGAATAGCGTAGGCTCTGGGAAAACCCCATGTGGTATCAACAACTATTGTCCTTGCCAACCATAGGAATTGTACTTGTCTTCTTTTTAACATTCAAACATTCAAGATCAAACATCAAAACATTGTATCTTTTGTGTCTTCAAGTGTATGCAAAACTTTTTTACATCAAACAAAACACTTTCTTTGGAGTCATTTTGAGTCTAAACACTTGCAAACATTGAGTCCTCATCAACATTGTGTACTCTTGTCATGAAAAAATAGTCAAAAATTCAGATTTGGTCACAACACTAACTTTATAAAATTAGAAAAATTGCACTCAGTTTCTAGAAATGTGTCTGTGCAGTGTTTAAACACATCTATGTCATTTAATCATGTCTGTGTAGGATAGAAATGTGCCTATGTTATCACAAGAAAAGATACATTCACAAAATCTTAGAAACGTGTCTATGCAGTGTTCAAAAATGTCTGTGTTGGGAAAACGCGTTTGTGAAGCATACAGGCACGTCTGTGTTCAATATTGGGAAAATTTTTAGTCCAGCAAACAAGAGCAATTAGTTTCAGAGTTATTGAGCTTCCTAAGATATTTCTTTGGGTTTTCATCTAGCATTCAGCCTATTTCTCGGTCTCACAAAGTCCATTATTGCTTTACATCTTGCATTACATTCACATTTGTCTAAACTTGAGTCAAAAGGTAACTTGCTTGTCCTCATCTTACTTTTTCAACACACTACATAAAACAACATTTTGCTAAGTGTTTTCTCATCAAGGTCTATCACCTTTGGGTCTCATTTGGTCTTACTTAGAGTCAAGGTCAACTTACCTCATCAAGAGAAACTATCATCTCTTTGGAAACCACACCTATTCTTCTACATACATACTTGGTCTTACACCTTGTAAATTGCAAGTACACCTTAGATTCATTTACATTCCATGAAACTATTGGTCTTCCATACTCTTTCCATTTTCATCTAGTCTCACACATCTTGGTCAAGACCTAGTTCTTGGTTGAAAACCATTCCCAAAAATCTAGGAGAGAAGATAAAGAGGCTCAAGAGTCTGCAAACATGAGTGCATATGAGTATGACAATGATATCTTCTTCAGTTCTGATCATACCACATTACCAGACATGGACACTTATAGAAACACTCAAAATGTTGAGAACATGGATAATACGAACAACAATGATGCACACAATGAAAATAGAAACAAATTTTCCATACATTCAGAAGAAGTGGAAGACTCAATCATGGATCCCCATTTTAATAGATTGGTTGAGGTAATCATGAGAAGAGATAGACAATATTTTGTACAAGTGATGGCACAAAGTGGAACCAAGATACCTCGTGATTTTGACCTATCTCATATAGTAGAAAATTGACCTATGCAAGAAACTCAACTCAACATGGATCAAAGGAGACCTAATAGTGGAGGTACTAGAGGACCATGTTTCGTGCCTGAGTCACCATCATCCTTGTTTCAAAAACCTGAGATCCCAAATACACATGGTCAAGCTTATGATACTCATGAGAGAGCTTCTCATGAACAACTCCATCTATGGAGACCATTGTGGAAGTATTATGCAGATAAATACACTCAATTGCATACCAATGCTAAGGACCAACCTCAAAATAAATTGGATATCCAGAGGCATGCTCAAAATTTGGACACAAGGAAACCCCGCATCAAATTTGGGGGCAGCACACTAGAACAAACTCATGACATGCCTATAGAATATGATATACATGGATAGAGAAAATATTCCATTCCTCATTATGACTCTATACCAGGTGGTTCCTATACATAACATCATTATAGACCTCCTCCATATGAACATGTTTATGATCAATACCATCCATATATGCAATATGTTCCTCCTCCACTCAGTGGCTCAGGCATGGGATATGGTCCAAGAAGTCGATCTCCATCTAAGAATAATTTGGAACAACAAATAAAGGACTTACAAAAGAAGATAGAGGACATCAATACACCAAAACCAGCTCACACAATGAGAGATATGTCCTTATCCATTTGATAAAAGCATTCCAATGCCTCCATTCCCTACACATTTTGTAACACCAAAGTTTGATAAGTACAGAGGCAAAGGAGACCTTAAGGCACATATAAGACAATTTTTTACAGCTTGCATTGAGGTAGCATTAGAAGAAATGTACTTGATGAGATTGTTCCCACAAAGCTTAGGTGATCAAGCTATGGAATGTTTCTCCCAACTTCCACCTAGAATTAAGTCTTGGGGTGATCTAGCATAAGCTTTTATCCAACATTTCTCATACAAAATAGAGACAGATATATCAGTTACCACTTTGAGCAATACCAAACAGAAAGATGGGGAGTCGTTTTCATCATTCTTACAAAGATGGAGGAATTTAGCTAGCAGATGCTCTTGTGAAATTCCACAAAAAAAAAAATGGTAGAGATGTTTATGCATAATGTCAACAAAGACATTGTTTATGACTTGAGGAAATCTTGTTTGTCCACCTTCAAGGACGTCATTGAGAAAAGCTTATCAATAGAGAAGGTCTTAATTGAACAAGGAGTCATTAAGATATTCAAAGAAAACAAAGAGAACTTTAAAGGAAAAGACAAGCCATGATTTTGGAACAAGAACAAGAACACAGTAAATGATGGTGTTGTTGATGCTAACATGGTGAGACTAAAAAATCATTCTTTCTAGATCAGCTTCTACAAACAACCAAGTGAATATTCAAACAACTTCAAAACCACAAAGGAAATACACCCCATTGGGAGAACCACTTGAGTCAAATTTCAAGAAGCTAGTGGCAAATAAGATAATAACAATTCTAGACAATCCTCCATATGAATGAAAGGTCAAACCAAATTGGTGGAATGATGATGAGTACTATGAATATCATAAGAGAAAGGAACATAAAATAGGAAATTGTCATTGCTTGAAGAACATCATACATGATCTTATTGATAGAGGTGACATTGAGATCGAAAGACATTCATCCAATCAAGAACATGAGATGTTTAAGGAACCATTCCCTAAACATGACAAGGGAAAAGCCAAAGCCATAGATGAGCAGATCAACAATACCAGAGCATCCTATAACTATGATTCAACTATTAATCACATTTCAATGGACAATTATGTCTCTACCATTATTGTAAAGGATAAAACACCTGAAAATTCTACCCAAAGACCCAAAGTTGTCCTAAAAGGCATTGGACCTTCTTTTGAATCTATCTCTAAATGTAATGTCACAACTTGTTGAGGTAAGGTCACTTTGCAAGGTGCTCCAGCTAAAACTACTACTTCCTCAGCAACTAAACCTAAGTACGATCTGGTAGAATAGTTAGGGAGGATGCCCATGCTTATCTCCATCCTAGAGCTTTTGCGCATATCCCCCGCACATAAAACCATTCTTGACAAAACTTTGAGAGACACTTCCATCCCCACTGATCTGAACGTGGACCAGTTTCAAGCCATGGTGGGATACCTTTCCGTTCCACATTCTCTTACATTCATTGAAGCTAACAACGCCTCTGTAATCCAGCCACATAATGCACTTTTACACATTGAAGCCTTCCTACACAAACATTGAATCAAACAAGTCCTGATAGATGGAGGAGCTGGTCTCAATATATGTAATTCAAATACAATAATACAATTGGGATATTTTTATAAAGTTGTGAATGCTACCAACAAAATTACCATCAAGGCATATGTTGATGAAGAGCATTCATCTAAAGGCACAGTCACCTTACCTCTTAGAGTAGGGCCAGTAAAAAAGGCTGTGGTTTGTCAAGTCCTAGACCTTGATCTCACATATAATATATTGCTAGGATATCCATGGATTTATGAAATGAGAGCAGTCCCATCTACATATCATCAATGCATTAAGTTTCCTCATGATGGAGTCGAAGTAATAGTTAATGGTGATCCTAATCCATTTATATACTGCAATAACTTGAAGGCAAAAGCCGAGACAATAATTCCAATTAATAGAGAGGTTATCCCATCTTCTGCATATATTGACCCTGAATCATTAAAACCTTCAACATCAAAGCAAGGTGAGATTAAAGGGAAATATCAAGACAAAGGCATGGGTGAATACACTCTAAATCAAACCATGTGCTTGCGACAAGTTATGAGTTCACCTAAATAATATGGATGACCACATCCTTCTAAACGGGTATCTATCATTACACTAAAGTGGGATCCTACTATATTCCAAAAGTGGGGTGAAATGGAAGAAGAAGACTTATACAAAATGCTTTACAAAGACCTTGAATATGGTACACAATATCACATCAAGATACCATGTGAAAAATATGGTAAAGGATTCAAGATCCTACAAAAGTTTGGGTACGATGGTAAAAGTCCTCTTGGCTTAAGAAAAGAAGGTATCACTCAACCTTTGCAACAAGAATTGACATTTAAAAATCAGTGCTCAAAAGGGCTTGGTTTCATATCTTCCAGGGTAAACACTCGAAAGGTAGAAGAAGCATTACGAATCAAGGTTTCTGAAGATCAACAAGAGAGCCTCTATTCCATAGACTCTAATGAATGGGAATGGGGTTCCGAAAAATCCTCCAGTGACTATGAACTCACTGAGACATTCAGAGAACTAGGTGAACCCATAGAAGAAGAGGAATTTCATAGAAAATTCATAATTGTTTAAGAAACAACCCCTAAGGATCTCACATAGTCTTTGTCTTTAGGTTCTAGGTCGAAATCATGATAGATGAGGACACCAGTTCTAGAAGGCACTTTTAGTGATGACAATTTGGACTCATTCACGATCAAGATAGATGAGGAGAGTGCCAACGATGACCTTGGCAACTACCTTGAGATACCTAAATATAACTGTATCTGCACCCTAACACCAAATTTTGTAAGTTTCTTCACAGAGCAACAAATCAATTTTGCATGGTCCTATGCCGATATGCCTAGATTGGATCTGGATTTGGTAATGCATCATTTGACTGTTAAACTAGGAGCAAAACCAGTGAAATAGAAATTAAGAAAGATGCATCCACAAGTAGCATTATTAGTCAAGGCAGAGCTTGAAAAATTTTTGGATGTCAAATTCATACGACCAATTGATTATCCCGAATGGATCTCCAACCTAGTACTAGTCAGTAACCCAGATCACAACATCAAAATATGTACAAATTTTAGAGACATTAACAAAGCTTATCCTAAAGATGACTCTCCATTGCCAAACATCGACCTAATCGTATACCTCACAACAGGTCATGCAATGTTATCTTTAATGGAGGGATTCTCTGGATACAATCAAATAAAAATCGCATCTGAGGATCAGCACAAAACAATGTTTACTTGTCCTTGGGGAACTTTCTGCTGGAATATCATGCCCTTCGGGCTAAAGAATGCAGGCGCTACATACCAACAAGCCATGACAACTATCTTTCATGATCTTATGCACGTAACTGTAGAAGATTATGTTGATGACCCCTTCGGAAAATTAATAGACAGAGATACACATTTGGACATCCTTTCAGTCATTTTTGAACGGTTGGAAAAATACAAAGTGAGACTAAATCCCAAGAAATGTGTCTTTGGAGTAACCTCTGGGAAGCTCCTTGGATTCATTGTTTCAAAAAGAGGCATTGAAGTCGATCCTGCAAAAGTCAAAGCAATCTTAGAAATGCCACCACCAAGAAATATTAGTCAACTTTGATCTTTACAAGGAAGACTCCAATCCATACGAAGGTTCATAGCACAACTTGTAGATAAATGTCATCCTTTTCAGTACTTGCTACACAAAAACATTAAATTCAAATGGGATGATAACTATCAACAAAATTTTCAGATACTCAAAGATTATCTTCTGAATCCACCAGTCTTGATGCCACTAGCCCCAGGAAAACCCCTGTTACTCTACATATCTACTAAATCAACAACACTAGGGGCACTCTTAGCACAACAAGATGCTAAGGGCAAAGAAAAGGCAGTATATTACATCAGTCGTACTTTGGTTGATTATGAGCTAAACTACACACCAATTGAGCGCGTGTGTCTCATTGTGGTTTTCGCTTCGCAAAAATTATGACATTACATGCTAACTCATAAAACTAAGTTGGTCGCAAGGATCGATCCATTGAAGTATCTTCTCAATAAGGTGATGCTTACTGGAAGACTAGCCAAATGGGTGATTCTATTGAGTGAATTTTACATTGAACATGTGGACAGGAAAACAATAAAGGGACAAGCTTTTGCAGATCAATCAGTAGATGCACCCATTATAGATGATGTTCCTCTAATTTCAGAATTTCCAGATGAATCCATCCTGGCAGTATCACACATGAAGCCTTGGAAACTATACTTTGATGGCTTATACACACAATATGGTGCAGGAGTTGGCATCCTCTTTATTACACCTCAAGGGGATTCTATTCCCAAATCATACCGATTGTCATTTCCTTGCACTAATAACATAGCAGAATACAAGGCATTAACAACTAGATTATGGATTGCAGTTCAGTGGAAGATCCAAGAACTTCATGTTTTTGGGGATTCTCAACTTGTAATTCATCAAGAAATTGATGACTACCAAATAAAGGATGAAAAATTAATGCCTTACAAGAAAATGGTAGATGACTTCAAGAAATATTTCATAAAGATAACCTTTGAGCAGATACCAAGAGATAAAAATTGAGTCGCAGATGCCATGGCTACTATTGCTTCACTGATCGACCTACCGTAGAATGAAACTCGCTATGAGTTCCTAGTGGATAACCTTTTGGTTCCCTCATATCAGATCACTCCTACTGAGATGATATGTGTCATTGGTCTTGATTCCCAGTTATACGGTTTCATTTTCACATACCTTCGTAACAACACCCTTCCTCTTGACTTATCCAACAACCAACATCATACTTTCATTCGCTAATCTTCCTGATACGTCATTTTAGCCAATATCCTATACCGTCAAGGTCTAGATTGAACTCTCCTTAGATTTTTAGAAAGGCACAAAGCTCAGATTGCGTTACATGAAGTTCATGAAGGAATATGTGGTCCACATCCTAGTGGTCCTACCTTAGCCAAGAAACTCATTAGGACTGGATATTACTAGCCCAATATGGAAAAAGACTCACATCAGTTTGTCAATAAATGTAAGCAATGTCAAATTCATGGAGACCTTATTCATGCGCCAGCACAATAAGTTCAATCAATTGCGACTCCTTGGCCCTTTTGTCAGTGGGGCCTTGATCTCATAGGCAAGATTCACCCTCCTTCTTCCAATCGCCATAAATTCATTATCACTGCCACAAAGTATTTCACAAAATGGATTGAGGTCATGCCTCTTACACAAGTCACTAGAAAAAAAATTTCTACATTCATTTTAACTATATCATTTGTTAGTACGGTATTCCTCTTTCCATCATCACTGATAACGGATGTCCTTTGAAAAACTAGGATGTTCATAAACTTTGTGATTGCTTCCATATTACCCATCATTTCTCCACTCCCTATTACCCCCAAGGTAATGGTCAAGCTGAGGCATCTAATAAAACTATTCTTAAAATCCTCAAAAAGACAGTCGATGACATTGGCCGAAATTGGCATATCCAACTCAATCTCACACTTTGGGCTTATCGCACAAGTGTTCACACACCTACATGAGCCACACCTTATTCATTTGTCTATGGTGCTGAAGCTATCTTGCCTATTGAGGTCGAGCTACTATCTTTATGAGTCTATTTGAAAAACATTATCAATGATGAAGACTATAGGGTCTCTCGCTTACAAGAACTAGAACTATTAGATGAATGAAGACAAACTGCCTTTAATCATCTCAAGGCTTATCAACAATGAATGAGTCACAGTTACAATCACAAGGTATAGCCTCACACATTTGAGTTAGGTGACTTATTTCTCAAATAAAATCCTAAAAATCAGCAAGACAGAGAGAAGAAGGGCAAGTTCGAACCAAATTGGCTTGGTCCTTACATCATCACAATAGCCTATGGATCTGGTGCATATCAACTCTCAAACCTAGAGGGCGAACCTTTGGAGGATCCTATCAACAACATGCATCTTCATAGGTTTTATACACAACTCTTCAAAATATCCTAATTTTAAAATACAAAAAAATTAAAATATAAAAAAATATACAAAAAAATAAAAAAATATCAAAAATATAAAAAATAAAAATATAAAAATTGTTACTTGGTGAAAACCTAGCAAACAAGGTCCTTGTGACACAAAAAATTTTGAAAAATAAAAAAAGTAAAGAGAAATAAACTCATCCAACAGTGAAAACTTGGTCACTAGTGCCATGTGTAGAGACATTACTCCTCCCTCCTTTAGGATTCACTTTCATCTCTTCACTTTGCACATACTCATAGCCTATCCATCCATAATAAATCAGCTCATATATGTGGCTAAGGAAAATCCTACATCTAGTGATGGGTGTAGAACTAAGATCATCACACGTTCTGAGGAGTATAGTTTCTTCCAACTTTCTTTTGTCTATCCACGCACAATTCACAATAAAGAAACATTTGCATTGCCAGTCCACAATAAAGTTCTGTCTTCTCCGCAATAAAGTATTAGTTTCATGGATTTAGTCAGTTTCAAATGGGACACAAGCAGCAATTAGCTTCAACAAATAAAATCTTTCAATAGACTCAGACAACATTATGGTTCAGTGCTATTTATCCTTTTGTGAAAGTAAACATTGTGACCACAATCAAATAGACTTATACAAGTGACAAGAGACACTAAACTTGAGGACTACAGTGGATGTTGGTGTCGAGTCTTGGTTTTCTTTTGATTTTATCTTTCTGGTGACATGTCTTTTATCTTTTCTAGGATGTCTCTGACTAGAGATTTTATCTCCAGGATGTCTTTGACTAGAAAGGAGAGGATGGGGTATCGTCACCTATTTTTCTTTGTTGTTTGTGGATTGTCTCTTAGTAATGCCATGATTTGTCCAAGGATATGAGGACACTAATAGTCTAGTGTGAACTGGGGCATTCCTTGTTTGCAACTGTTTGATCTCCATGCAAATGGGTACAATGACTTTCTGGGTCGAACATATATCTTGATTGTCATAACCTATGTTCCATAATAAAGCTCAATGATGATAATGCACAAGAAGCTCTTTGACTTCCATATCTTGTACCTTCCATCCCCATTTCTTGATTGAACTCCATCATCCTTCTTGAGTTTGTGTAGCCCGCTATCACATGACTGAGTATAATGAGACACCAAAAATATTTGCCTTTCGTGTAGTTTGCACCTGCATCATCACATGTTAGCATATCTCATTTCCCACATACATATAGATATCACAATTACATCACATCCTACACACAATACATGTTAGAATATTTAACATTCTTATCATATTCATCTACATTTCATACATTCACATTTGCATCATGCATAAACATATAAAACATAAAAGAACAAAAAAATTGCATTTCATCATGTACACATTTGCATCCATATCATAAGCATCATTAGACATATAGAAGCATCACATAGGTACACATGCATATAGCTTCCACAAGGATGAATCATCTCATATATATATATCAAAATCATAAGTGTCATGATATAATGATGTCAAAATATCATATGGCTACAATCACCCAAAGGTGTCATCATACAAAATGGTACCAAACTGATACATAGGGAGCCCTCTAAGGCTACGATTAACTCCCTCCCTCAGAGCAGGCTGGCCTCGATGGAGTCTGTGCCTTGGAAGGACCCACCCCTAGATCATCTCTCATGCCCCCTCTATCTGATGGTGGAGGAGGACCCATGACCCCACCACTAGACTCCTGTCGCCTGTCTCTCCCTCTAGTGGACGTCGTAGTCTATGATGGTCTCCAGAAGCTCCTATCCCACTGATCTGGTGGTACCAATCCATAGTATAGATCTCTCCAGTAGGCTATCTCCCCCCTGCCTGCAGAACATAGGCGTATCTGGCCCCTGTGTCCTCCGTTTCCTACTTGCCTACCCTCAGTGCTATCTCAGCCTCTATATACCATTGAATATCCTGATCCCTCTTCCACTTAGTGTCCCTTAGCTATCTCCCAAGCCTCACTCCATCCCTCTCTAGATCCTGGATCTCATATGTTTGTCCCTGGCAGATCTCCCTAAAGGCTAATAGCTCATCCTTCTCCTCTCTTGCCTCAACCTATTCCTGTGGCTGCTCCTCTCCCCGTCCCCGTCCTTGTACTTGTCTAGGAACCTATGCTACTGGCACCTATAACAACAATCCACCTCTACCCCTCACTACATGCACCTGTCTCTCCTCTCTGCCCTCTCTCCTCTAAGCCACTCTACTCTCTACCATTGTGCCCCACCTCTGCCATTGGCCTCTACCTCCACCATCCCCACTATCATCTCCATCACCTCCACCGTCTCCCTCTATCAGCTCCCTTGGATCCGTCAATTGTGGAAATGGATGCTCTCCCTAATATGCAGTGTACTTTGCATCCATCCTTGCATTCTCTACATCGGCCCATGTGTCCCAAGGCCCTAAATGCACCTGATCTCTCATAGTCTATGCATACATCCCTGACCCCCGTGGCATCCATTTTATCCTATCGAACTACCTGCATACCATGTCTATCAACTACCTCTCAATGATATATGGTATCTGACCAATCAGATACCTGCTCCTGAACATATATGGCAGCTCCACTGCATCATTCTCCCACTCCTCATAGTCTAGATAAGGCCTCCATACTATACTATCTATCTCATAAATCACCCTGTGCCAATACTTCAGCCTCCCAATCTGTGGTTGAGAAGTAATCATATCATACAGATGTGCATAGTTGTGCCCATGTCCTCTACCTCTAAAGTGTATCAGTCATGTAATTGGCAAATGCTCATATGCCCATACCTGCAATAGTGTCACTCTACATCCTAATCATGTTGATCCATGATATACAAACTGATGTAGCTCATAGTCCAAGTGTGCTAGCAGACATGACCCCCATGCAAACCTAGTGTGCTCAGTCACCAATGTCTTCAGAGTCCTCCCCCATCCCATAGCCAAACCTTGTGTTGCCCTGTCCAGATAGAGGAACCCATTGATCACTCCTACCAATACCACTGATAGTGCCAATCCTCTCACTGTCATGGTGTCCCAAGCCACATGTCCAGCCCTCATCTCCAGTCTTGGATCCTGAAACACTCGTCTCAGTGTATCCCTATCTCCCTCTTGATTGTAAGGAACTAACTCCCCAACAATCGGTATCCATAGTATCCTATATACATCCTTCAAGGTGACTGTCAGCTCATTCATCGGCAAATGAAAAGTGCATGTCTCTGAGTGCCATCTCTCGGCTAATGCAGTCAGCAAACCCATTTTCATCTAAAACTCAAGCACATACATAATGTATCACAATCCCATAACCTCCACGACTTCTCTATCCTAGAATGTTAGCTCTGATCACAAACTCTGAGTTGAAGGGAATCTCTCCTGTGATTCCAACATAGGTAGGTACTCCTGCAGTCAAGAAAATCAACTGTGTCAATCCTAGTAGTACCCCATGTTCATCACAAAGTGCTGGTTTTTATCCTAGTGCTTATATCTATCATATGACACTCTATAATAGTGGTACTCCCTATTCATCACAAAGTGCTACTTTTTATCCTAGTACTTAAATCTATCATATGGCACTCTATCCTAGTAGTACTCCCTGTCCATCACAAAGTGTTTCTTTTTTATCATAGTGCTTATATCTATCATATGGCACTCTATCCTAGTAGTGCTCCCTATTCATCACAAAGTGTTGCTTGTATCTTTTAAGGCACCTGCTTGACTGTATCCTCTCAATAGCTTATCCAATTGAAAATGTATGTTCTATCACAAAATTGTCAATTTCAGCCTAATCCAATTGGAAACATATTTTCTATCACAGAATTGTCAATTTCTAATGGTACTCTTTGTTCATCACAAAGTGCCTTGCTCTATCCTATCATAGGGTCTCTGCTTGAGTGTATCCTCTTGAGTAGTGTCCTGATTGCAAACTTATGTTCTATCACAAAATTGTTAATCCTAGCCCTATCTTCTATCCTAGTCTTCCCTAGAGGACAAGCTTGAGTGTATCCTCTCAGCAACTTATCTAGTCGACAACGTATGTTTATCATAGAACTGTCAATTTGACCTTGAAGACATACATGTGCTTGTATACTTCACAAATGTGCCTTCTCTACACAGACGCGCTTGAATCACACAAACGTGCTTTTGTTCAGCAAACATGCACTTGTCCTACACAAACGTGCCTACATTTCATAGATGCGCTCACATTGGACATAGATGCTACTGAAATCATAGATGCAACTAGCACAAACATAGATGTGCCTATGCGCCTGGAACCAATACAGACATGCCTTGGCATTTTTCCCCCCACTTGAAAAGTTTTGGCAACCTACCTAAAACACATTTATTACCCTACAGAACATGCATTTATGACAATAATTGATGCAACAAAGTACAAGGAGGTCTTGTGGTACTTATCGACTCTCCTGCATCTATTGGCATCTGATATCAGTGAAC
This sequence comes from Cryptomeria japonica, assembly GCF_030272615.1. NCBI lineage: Eukaryota > Viridiplantae > Streptophyta > Pinopsida > Cupressales > Cupressaceae > Cryptomeria > Cryptomeria japonica. The sequence continues at coordinate 311,585,181 of NC_081408.1, forward strand.
GCGATTGAATCTGTGCACCAATGCCATCGCTGTTGACTGTTGACTTCTCTTTTCTCTCTCTGCACTCTGATCTGTTAGGTGTGTGGATGACAATGAGGATGTTTTCCCTCGTATTCTATCCTATAGACTACCATAGCCCTACTCTCCCGAGTCAGTCTCCTTTATCCCGTGACTCTGTCACTCTATCCTATCTTGTCAATCCTTTCTAGCCATTCTTTCTTATCCAAAGATTGTCTGCGATCTTTTAAAACATTTTCATCCAATCTCTCGAGGGGGCATATCATTCCCATCTTGGGGCAGCATTGTATCAGTTCATCTTATCTTCTTTGAAACAATGTGACAAGCTGCATTGTTTCAAAGAGGGGCAAAATGTAGACACCTAAAATTGTCATGTCTAATTAAATAAGTATTTTTAATTTATGTAATTATTTTAGCCTAATTCTTCTATTAATTGAATAAATATTTATTTATTTAATTAATTCATTTATCCTCTTCTAACCTTATTTGTCATTTAAATAAATACTTTTATTTATTTAAATTGTCCTTTTTCTAAATTAAATTGATACTTTTATCCCACTTCTTCTATTAATTAAATAAATCTTTATTTATTTAATTAATTCATTAGACTTTTATACCCATGACACATGTCATTCATCTCTTAATTCCTACACTACCTACCCTCTCATTATTTTCTTATTTCTTCTACCTACCCTCTAATCCTAGCCGGCCATTTATCTTTTACACTTCTCAATCTTTTCTCTCCATTTCCTATAGTGTCTTCTATATAAGGAGATTCTTCTTTCATTATCAATCCTCCTCAACTAGCATTCAAACTTTCATATACGATCTAGCTATCAACCACATTTCCATTCTTTGTTGAGCTCTTGTGCACACATAAAATCTGAGAGAAAATATATCAAGCAAGATCAATGGAGATAGGAAGAATGGAGATCCAAACCCTACTGGACATGTGATGGTATAATCTTTGTGATTTTAGTTGATTGGCATTGTCTTAGGTAATCTTCATATGTTATGGTGGATCTTTGTTGTTGTTAGACTAGGGTTTTGTGGTTGAATTCATTTAGTCTTTCAATATTGTTGTTTCCATTTTTACCATAAACAGTATCTATGCCTTATATTCTTTACTTTTTGATGCTATTCAAAATATTAATGATGATTAAGAACTGGCAATTCCCCTATTTACAAAGTGCTTACAAAGGGGAAATCAGCTTAGAATGATGTCTATGGCCTATAAATTCATGTTGAGAGACCACATGCACTCCAACCAACATATTTGTTGGTGAAATCAATGTAGAAAGCCCAAATTTTTCTAGAAAATATAGAAAGAAAGGTAAGGGTATTCATGAAGAGTTTTAGTGAATTAGAACAAATTTTTTTGTCGGATATTGAAGATAGAGAAGGGGCAGTCAAGCCTTTGCAATTTTGGAAGAGGCAGAGAGAGTCATCAATACCTAGGTAAAAATGATTTTTGATGGGGTAAATATGGATATGCTGGAGGATAGCATGGATAAAATAATTACTACATGATTATTTTTTGAAAATTTTGAAAGAGAGGCAAACCAAGTAGCCATTAAGTATATTCCATAAGGGGAAAAGTTGATGAAGTCATGAATTTCAATTGGCCATCTGATGAAGACTACAATGCATGGAGTAGCATGTATCTGAATGATGAATAGAAAGTTGTAAACTATTTGCATAACTTCTTTTTTGGTCTTCTAGTGCCAGATATTTTGGAACCCGTATAACAAGATGGGAGTAATTTTTATCTTGAGTTTTGAAGAAGGCGACTACATATTTTGATCCTACGTAAGCAAGTTCGAGGATGATTATTTTGTATAATAGAATGCAGTTATATGTAGTCATTATGAGATGACAGGTGTATCCTTTGGTCTCAAGTTTGTTTTCTCCCTTGATTTTTATAAAAGGAAATTTAGGGATATGAGACGGGGTTCAAAATTTTGGTCCCATGAGTGTTCTAAATTTTTGTTTCCAAATAGCAAATCCTAGGTGAAACAAAACAGTTGTAAAAGGTTAATTTATAGAGAAAAAATAGAAAGAGTCTTGTGTCTGTAATTTTTGCAGGTTCTTGAAGGAGTTATGTGTTGGTTCCCAAAATGGATGACGTGTTTACACTGCTTACAGGGTAGAGACCAAGATAATTTCCTCCAAATATCTATGGAGAGCCACCTCCAACTATCAATATCTATCAGGCTTGGACCAAAAATAACAAGGACAGAAAGTCCTTCTACGCTTTAGGCTCTATAGAACTAGGGAGGGTGATCCCCTCAGTAAGATATCCTATTCTCTGCAATGATACTCAGAAACACAGAAAACAAAGAAGATTATCTCATAATAAGACTCAATAGAAAGGGAGAATGCTCAAGGATGGAAAATTCTTAAGTGATACTCAACCTTAAGCTGGAGTATGAGAGAGGGTGAGACAACTTTTAGAAAATACATAAATCTTAGCAAATGATTGTTTTGATTTTTTTAAGATTCGTTCTGAGAGATCATAAAGAAGATAAAACTAGAAACTGATAACCTAATGAGATTTGCTAGTGGATACCAGTGCCTTATTCATTTGGATTACAAAGTCTATGAAAAGTGCTACTAAAAATATGATAAAATTTTATCTAATAGCTAGTCTAACCTGAAACAATACTACCTTACAATATTTCTCTGCTTATAATCCTTCATCTAAACTACTTATCAAATCTTATCTCGAGCCTTATTTCCTCTGTAAACTCATTCAAGCATTTTAATTAACCCCTTGGACTAAATAATTGAATAGAAGAATACATACATCATAATAATGCAGTAAACAAATGAAACCCTTGATCCCATTTGCTTAAAAGAAGATAAAATCGCACAAAGGAGAGTAAAGATTGGGAAAAATATATTTAAATTAATACCATAACTATCTTTTATTAGATGATAACCAACAAATTACAATACACAATGACCCACTTGAAAAAGGGGAACTTGCAACTATTCTTTTAAATTTTTTCTTTGCAAAATAGTATTATAGTCCCTCTTATTTCCTACAACTCTCTAGAACTATTTTGTACCTAACCCTGCAGAAAAGATCTATTTTATAGAGATATTTCTCAGAAAATTTTGACCCTAACTAATGGCCTTGAATTCCCTTTTATAGAAAAGAAGGGAGTGACAAGCTTCAGGGCATGAGACACTTGTCAACAAAATTGAGCCTTAGAGGCTGCACACAATTCTTCTTATAAATCACTCCTTATCTGCATGTTGGCGCCCATGATGAGGTGGAACCAAAATTTCCAATTGATTATTGGTAGAAACAAAAATACTTGAGTCATGCTGATATCACCCAGACACTCCCAGATGGACCCTGAGATGCTCAGTCTGTTCCATAGAATTTCTCTTCTTGAAAAGGAAAATAGATCCCTGCATGAAACAAGACTTTCCCTCCAAATTAAAGGAAAATCTCTAGCCTTTATGCCCCGGATCAGAGAAAATGGAAAAAGGAGCTTGGGGGTCAATAGGATTTGTTGAGAAGGCATTGTAGCTTCCCTGATGCTACAGAGATGACTGGCGACCTGTCCTTACTCGAACAAATCCTTCTTTTGGTTACCCATGAGCTCCCTCTTGGAACACTTTGCCAACGAAATGCAGAATAAGAGTGGAGAATAGGCTTGGGGTGACTTTTCTTGAAAAGAAAAGGATTTCACATGCCCTTTGGAAATCCCCTGAGCTTTCACATCCCCTCTGGAAATGAACAACATTAAACCAGAGAAAGATTATCCATCCAGTGTCACAAAATATGCAATGACTCCATTAATAGTTCTAATTGAACACCATCCTCTTACTGATGAAGAACTACTCTTAGAAAAATGGAAAAACTTGTATTTGTTTCTACCCATTTTATCATCTGCCTAGTGAATTTATAACCAAAAATTCCTTTCAATGTGGCGGTGTTAATCCATGTAAAGAATCATCACTTTGATATCTTCTGCTCAACTTGATAGCTACGAATTCTATCAATTATGCCTATAACTCAAATCACCACCATTTCCTAGGCCATCACTCAATTGCCACTGGCATGTGTTTACCTTATGCAAATGATTTTATTCTGATCTTATCCCTTTTTTTAGTGTAGAGTCTCCTACTTTAGGATTTCTATCAACAAGAAAATCTCTAAATTCATCAGAGAACTCATGATTCATCACACTTGAACTGGAAGCTTATCCAAATCCTTTCACATCTATGAGCTATTATCTTTGACTATCAAATCAATCATGAATCAACAAGTCTGAATCCCAATCGTTCTGCCTCTTCCCACGAGCTACGATTGGTGCCTCCATAATCCCTCCAAACTTCTCATTTGAAACTCAGTCGTAGATCTCATCTAACTTGGCAAATCTAACAGTCATTTCTTGCCCAATTAGTACTTTGACTTTCCAACTGTATATGTGGACCCACAAAATCCTGACTGAATAATGCCATATCATCCTTTGACCAAGCCCCATCAGCAACCTCTCTATAAGCCTTCCTGATTAGCCCCAAACACATGGCATCACCTTGTGATGTCATGGTCCATAATCTCCTTGCAACTTCCATTGCGGGAATACGCGGTCCATCTGATCTGTTCAATCTTTACCACTTTGTGTACTTCCTATCAACTATTCTTGAACTTAAAAATCAAGCACCTTTTACCTCAAGATAAAACATATTGGTTCATTATGAACATGTACAAAGTTTTGGGACTGTTAGTAGATCAACCTTTACCACCTGTGAACCAGTATCACAATGCTTTTGGTTGGTTATGTTGCTAACCCTATCAGTTCCCGCTGATAACACGTGGCACAATCTTGCGATGCCACGGTCATTAAAATCTTTGCACCTTTGATCACGAGGAAGCATTATCCATTGGATCTATCCTTTCTTTAACAAACGGTTTGGGTATTCAGGACCTTTTGGACTTAGGAAAATACAAGTGCGGGCATAAATATTTTAAAAAAGAGACTAGTAATAGGAAAGATATGCGCTTGACTTAGGGAAATTATTATTTCATGAACTAGTTGATCAACATTTTCTTAGGGAATAAGATGGCCCCGCTCATGGAAAGAGTACCCTCAGTTTTAAGTGTGAAAAAGTAATAGCAAAATATATCATCACTAGGGTTTTCTTCACAAAGTGTAAGAAGTTTTGATAAACCCTAAACCCTAGAACGTGAATCATTCTCAGAGGATACAAGTAACACCTAAAAAAATTAATGTTTTGGGCTTAAAATTTGAAAATTTCATGTAATAAATTTTCAAGGCTATCAGTGGCTCTAGTTGAGGACGCTCATTTCACAGGAATGAAGCAAGAGACCAGAATCTTTGATTAAAGAAGACCAACTATAGGGCAGACCAAAAAGAAATTACCTGGACATGATAACTTCAACAAAAAGAAACTACACTACCAAAGAAAACCTAACTAATCCTCATGGATAATAGCTACTTTAAGAAAATTAGAACCTCAAAGTTGTCCATGAACAAGCAATTAAGAGGGGATTTATTTATAACTCCATTGGGCATAGAGTCAAAGAAAACCACTCTACCCCAATTCACTTGTGGCCAGCAGGATCAGACCAATTGTGATGGCCCAAAGCCATCCACCAATATCAACCAGTGCTTTCCTCTGTCATAAACATGATTTTCTTTTGAAAGCATAAAATCTAATCTAATAAGATAAGTGGAAAACCATTTTTTAAATTTACTGGCTATTTTTATCTATCTAGTATGCTTAATTTTATCATTGCACTTACTACTGAAAACCTGAAACCTGTGCAGTGATATATAACATTTGCTATTTTGTAACATATATATTGTATACTCAATATAGCACATATCTTGACTGCAACTAGTATCCTTTTTTGCAAATACATCATCTTGGTGGAAAAGGAAAATCTCATATTCTAGCACATAACTAAAAATACATGCCTCTTTTGTGTTATCAACTTGGCTACTGAAATAAGGACTCTCTGAAGAATCCTCCTTCTTACTGATCATATCAAGCAAGTTGTTATCAAGGGGAAAGAAAGGATTAGAGGAAACCTGTTCACATACTTCATTTTCTTTGTTTGTTTCCATTCTAATGTCAACAATATCGGCAACTGGGGAAGACTGCTCATTGTTACCTATCTTTGAATTAGATATTACACCTTCATCTTCACAATATTTTATTTCAAAAGTTGATGAAATAATCTCTAGATTTTCATTTGTTTCTTCATATAAAGGGTTAGGAATAACATGAAGACCCTTGTCAAAAATATTATAACAGATTACCAAATGATCTTCATTTGCATCTTCATCAAACAATGCATTGATATTTTCACTAAAGTTATTTCTGATCTCATCTTCAGGTTTATCAGGAAGCCATGAATCAGAAGCTAAATTGGAACAACACCCAACAATACAATCTTCATAGATCTTATCATCAAAAGCTAATGGTATCTCATCATCTCAATTTTTACTATCACAATCCTGCAAACTTGCATCCATTTCAGACATAAAACTTTCCAATTCTTCATACTCACTATCATATCTATCTAAAACACAAGACTACAAACCAACTCCCTATGAGGTATTCTCCCTGGAGAAATCACTGTTGTTTTCCTTTAGTAAAGTGATTGACACCATATCTATCTCTACATCCAATATGTCAGACACTTTCTCATTAACCTCTTCTTCATTAATATGAGGAATAACCAATGTCTGGGACAAGTTCTCTTCAGTCACATTTTTGTTCATGTCATAATCAATAACAGGGCTATTGTAATCAGTAGGGATACAAAGGTCTTGACATTGTCCCTTAGTTTCAAATTCATGCTTTGCTTCAAACCCTAACATCTTAGGATGATATACCCTTGCAGATAGATAACCCCTAGGGATTCCATATTTCAAATTGTTTTCAATCTCCATTGCTATCCTATAAGCCTAATGTAAGGTTTTATGATCCTTATCTCTTAGCAAATAACTCTCTTCCTCTTCAAATGCATCCAAATAAACAACTAATCATAGTGTATCATTTGGTCTAGAACTTCTAGGGATGTTGTCCAATGCCCTAGCAAACCTAAGATTAAAAGAAAGTATTAACTCATCTTCTTCCTTCTGAATGTCCATGAATGTTTTCATAACTGAGCTTGGATCAATTCTCTCACCAAATTGTTCCATGAATGCCACTTTCAACTCATCCCATGATGAGATAGAGCATACTAGCATGTAGGAGAACCAATCTCTGGCATTTTCCCTCAAAGACTAAACAAACAACTTCATGAAAAAATCTTCCTGATTTATTTCAAAATCTTCCATTAATTCAGAAAACTCCTACAAATGTTGTCATGTTGGTTATGATTTCTTCGCATTAAATTATGGTAATTGTTCCCTAACCCCTATAGGAAAAGGATTTCGGAAACCTTAGATACCATCAAAATTCAATGGTTTATATCTTTCCCTAAAGAAAGCTCTATGATGACTCGACATAGATTGCACATTTGTTTTTGACATTTCATAAGGAAAAACAGGCACATGATACATATTTTCATTAATCTCCTTATTTCTTTCTCTTCTCTTGAACTATTACATTATAAAGATCAAAACATACTCCATCTAATCTTATATAGAAAGATGAAAACTGAATCACAAGAGTATGTAAAATTATCACTACCATTCCCTTCCTTAGTGCTTCTTTCACTATTTAGGGAACATTTATATTTTCCAATTTTCATGAAAATACACTTGACTCATGAAAATCTAAATACCTAGAAATGCTGAAACTGTTGCTGCCTTCTTCAACTAGGGATTTGCAAAATCATCTTCAATCCTTCAAATCTTTAACACTGATCTTTTGACAGAGTTGCCACCTCCTTGCATAGGACCAATACTCAAACAACTGAAATTTCTTCATAGGTCATATTTGTTTCAATGCAGCACTATAACGCCTCCTTATCTTCAAATGGCCTTACTAATTCTATCCTCAACTTGTTAGGGTACTTCATCATAAGAGCTCAAATTTGGTTCGTCCTTCCTGCAAATTTCTTGGTTCCTCTTCAAGCAGACACACACTGGTCCATAGATCTCAGAGTCTTAGAGTTGTCACTCACAACTGTGAGGTATTACATATAATCTTGAAAAATGGATATATCTGGACTGAACTCTTAATAGAACAAGAACTACAACATATTTCTTAGTGACATTTATGAGAATTGACTCAAACCAACAAGGGACAGATTAAGAAGCTTCTCCACTCTATGGGAAAAATCTTCACTATATTTTAGAATTATTTCTATAGCTCCTTTCACTCCCCAACAGAGTCGCCAATTTTTGTTGGTTCCCAAAATGGACGATGGGTTTACACTTCTTATAGGGCAGAGACAAAGTTTATTTCCTCCAAATATCTATGGAGAGCCACCTCCAACTATCAATATCTTTCAGGCTTGGACCAACAATAACAAGGACAGAAAGTCCTTCTATGTTTTAGGCTCTGCAAAACCAGGGAGGGTGATCTCTTTAGTAAGATATCTTGCTCTTTGCAATGATACTTGGGAACTTATTGAAAACAAAGTAGATTATCTCATAATAAGACTCAATAAAAAGGGATAATTCTCAAGGATGGTAAATCCTTCAGTGATCCTCAACCTTAAGTTGGAGTATGAGAGAGGGTGAGACAACTTTCAGAAATTAAATAAATCTTAGCAAATGATTGTTCTGATTTTTATAAGATTTGTTCTGAGAGATCGTAAAGAAGATAAAACTAGAAACTGATAACCTAATGAGATTTGTTAGTAGATACCAATGTCTTATTCATTTGGGTTACAAAGTCTATGAAAAGTGTTACTGAATATCTGATAAAATTTTATCTAATAGCTGGTCTAGCCTGAAAAAATACTGCCTTACAATATTGCTCTACTTATAATCCTTCATCTAAACTTCTTATTAAATCTTATGGCGAGCCTTAATTCTTCTGTAATCTCATTCAAGAATTTTAATTAACCCCTTGGACTAAAGCATTGAATAGAAAAATACATACATCATAATAATGCAATAAACAAACGAAACCCTTGATCCCATTTGCTTAAAATAAGATAAAATTGCACACAGGAGAGTAAAGATTGGGAAAAATATATTTGGATTAATATCATAACTATCTTTTATCAAATGATAGCCAACAAATTCAAATACAGAATGACCCACTTGAAAAAGGGAAACCTGCAACCATTCTATTACTTTTTTGCTCTGCAAAATAACATTATAGTTCCTGTTATTTCCTACAACTCTCTAGAACTATTCTGGACCTAACCCTACAAAAAAGATCTATTTTACAAAGATCCTTCTGAGAAAATTCGGACCCTAACTAAGGGCCTTGAATTCAATTTTATAGAAAACAAGGGAGCGACAAGCTTCAAGCCATGAGACACTTGTCAACAAAACCGAGCCTTAGAGGCTATACACAATTCTTGTTACAAATCACTCCTTATCCACATGCTGGTGCCCATGATGAGGTGGAACCAAAATTTTCAACTGATTATTGGTAGAAACAAAAATACTTGAGTCATGCCGATATCACCCAAACACTCTTGGATGGACCCCGAGATGCTCAATCTGTTCCATAGCATTTCTCTTCTTGAAAAGGAAAACATGTCCTGGCATGAAACAAGACTTTCCCTCCAAATTAAAGGAAAATCTCCAACCTTTATGCCCCAGATCGGAGAAAATGGAAAGAGGAGCTTGGGGGTTAATAGGGTTTTTTGAGAAGGCATTGTAACTTCCTTAATGTTGTAGAGATGACTGGTTGTTGGTCCTCACTCAAACAAATCCTTCTTTCAGTTCCCCATGAGCTCCCTCTTGGAACACTCTACCAACGAAATGCAGAGTAAGAGCGAGGAGTAGTCCTGGGGTGACTTTTCTTGAAAAGAAAAGGATTTCACACCTCCTCTGGAAATCCCCTAAGCTTTTACATCCCCTATAGAAATGAACAACATTAAACCAGAGAAATATCATCCATCTATTGTCACAAAATATGCAACGACTCCATTCATAGTTTTGTTCGAACACCATCCTCTTACTGATGGAGAACTATTCTTAGAAAAATGAAAAAACTTGTATTTGTTTCTACCCATTTTATCATTTGCCTAGTGAATTTTTAACCAAAAATTCCTTTCAAAGTGGTGGTGTTAATCCATGTGAAGAATCATCACCTTGATATCTTCTGCTCAGCTTGTTAGCTACGAATTCTAGCAATTATGCCTATAACACAAATCGCCTCCATTTCCTAGGCCATCACTCAATTGCCACTGACATGCATTCACCTTATGTGAATGGTTTTATTATGATCTTATTCCTTTTTTCAATGTACAGTCTCTTGTTTTAGGATTTTTGTCAACAAGCAAATCTCTGAATTCATCAAAGAACTTGTGATTCATCACACTTGAACTAGAAGCTTATCCAAATCCTTTCACATCTCTAAGTTATCATATTTGACTGTCAAATCAATCCTAAATTGACAAGTTTGAATCCCAGTCATTCTTCGTTTCTCGTGAGCTATGATCAGTACCTCAAAAATCCCTCGAAACTTCTCATTTGAAACTTAGTAGCAGATCTCATCTAACTTGGCAAATCTAACGGTCATTTCTTGCCAACTTAGTACTTTGACTTTCCAATTGTATCTATGGACCCACAAAATCCTGACTGAACAATGCCATATCATCCTTCAACCAAGCCCCATCAGCAACCTCTCTGTAAGCCTTCTTGATCAGCCCCAAACACGTGGCATCATCTCATGATGTCATGGTCAATAATCTCCTTGCAAATTCCATTGTAGGAATACGAGGTCCATCCGATCTATTCAATATTTACCACTTTGCATACTACCCATCAACTCTTCTTGAACTTAAAAATCGAGCACCTTTTACCTCAAGATAAAAAATCTCCATTTATTCTGAATATGTGCAAATTGATGGGACTGTTAGTAGATCAACCTTTACTGCATGCAAACTGGTATCACAATGCTTTCGACTGGTTATGCTGCTAACTCTACCAGTTCATGCTGATAACACGTGACACAATCTCATGATGCCATGATCATTAAAATCCTCGCACCTTTGATCACAGGGAAGCGCTAGCTGTTGGATCTATCCTTTCTTTAACAAACGGTCAGGGTATTTAGGACCTTTTGGACTTAGGAAAATACAAGTGCGGGCATAAATATTTTTAAAAAGGGACCGATAATAGGAAAGATATGCGCTTGACTTAGGGAAATTATTATTTGATGAACAGGTTGATTGACATTTTCTTAGGGAATAAGATGGCCACACTCATGGAAAGGGTACCCTCAGTTTTAAGTGGGAAAAAGTAACAACAAAATATATCATTGAAAATCAATATTTTGGGCTTAAAATTTGAAAATTTTATGCAATCAATTTTTAGGGTTATCATTATGTATGGATTGTATTCTTACAAAGACTACAGAATTAATAAATAAATATATGATTCAAACCCACTTCACTCTAGTATATAGTTCTATCATTTTTTGAATGCATATTATCAAGGATTTTATCATTTATTGCACTATTGTGGTGTATGCCATTTTTTATTCATGCTTTGGTCTAAGAGGTCAATTAAATGCTTGAATAAAATTGCATAGTGGTAGGGATGTTTACAGGGATTTTGATAAGTAGTTTTGGCTAAGGATTACAAATACGATGTATTGCAAAGCAATATTATTCTTGGTTATATGATAAATAAATCCTGTCAGAAGTACAGTTTACTAAAGTATGAATTCATATACCTAATGGAATAAGGCACTGATCATAGTGAAGTGAATGCCTGGGAATTTATTTACTATTCCGAATCACCACTAGTTTGCTATAAATTGTTGAATATCAGAATATTTTCATTTTACATGAATTTTGTCATGTGTATTAGTCATCTCATGCTCCAAGTTGGTTGAGGATCACTAAGGAATTTGCCATTCTTGAGCATTCTCCCTTATTGTTGAGTCTTTATATGATATTATCTACTTTGTTTTATGCATGATTTGTGTGTGGTGTAAAATCACATATATGCATGGGGATCACCCTCCTTGGTTCTGCAGATCCTAAAGTGCAGAAGGATCTTGCATCCTTGTTATTATTGGTCTAAGTCTGAAGAATACTAAACAGTTGGAAGTGGCTTTTCATAGATATTTTCAAGAGAAAACAACTTGGTCTCTGCCTTTGAGTCAGTGTAAACCCATTTTTGGGTACCAACAAAAAATGGCAACTCTATTGGGGAAATAAATAATAAAGAGTCTTTGGTTAAAGAGGTCTTGTTTAAAATACAGTAGAAGTTTTCATAATATCTTTGTGATTTGACGGTTGAGCCTACGGTTCTGTAATTTTGGTTCATGTTTTCTTCTCAAAAGGGTGTTCTACATTTTTGTGAGAAAGATATTCTGATTTGTGAACAAGGTTCATAAATTTCTTTCAAGAATTGTCAAGAAGTATATTATTTGATATCCCAAATTAATTTGGGTGGAGACTCTAAGGTTTTTACACCATTGTCTATATCTTTGAATAATTCTAACAAATCTTTGAAGGACTCTACTACTATAAGAAAAGCAAAGAACACCAGAGGTTACTTGAGGCTTCACCCTGAAGAAAGTTGGAAGATCTTCAGGGAGATCCGCAGAGACAAGGGACAAGAAGAAATGCAGATAAAAACACCCCTCCCTCATCATGGAAGCCCAAGCATAAGAATGCAAGTAAGTCATAGTCAAACTCAGTTTCTAAGGTTTAGGCATCATCTTCTAAAAGTTCTGAATCAGATAGTTTAGGATTTTTCAATTCTTTATTTGATACACATGTACAAGGAGAAATGCAATCAAAAAGAAAAGAATGCACTCAAGTTCAATATTCAGAGAAGACAAGAGGTCGGAGTAGAAGTAGAAGTCATCAAAGCAATAATGTTATTGGTGTACCTCCTCCTCTAGGTCTCATAACAATTTTTTCTCATAGTTATGAGTCAATACAAGAACAAGACAATGCAAACTTGATTGACTTAGATGACACTTTCAGATTAGAGATAAGTTTGCCAGATCCAGAAGAAGTTTTTGGGGATATAGATAAAATGAGAAGAGAAATCCAAGAATAGATAGATCTTAGAAGTAAGAGAGAAAAGGAAAAGGAATCTGAGGTTATTAGAGCTGTGATAGAAAACAATGGTTTGATAAGATAGTTAGCAACACTCAAAGCCTTTTCTCAAGAAAATGATAAGCCTAGTGTTGAGGGCCTTGTTTTAAGAGAGATTTTAGATAAAAAATCTAAAAATGTCATAAGGGAAAAGGCTAAGAATAATGTGGATAACCAGAGGTTGGCAGATCTTAGTCAACCAAGTAATTAGGTTCCTAAATTAGACTTGGATAAGTGAAAATAGAAAGTGTCTTGTGTTAAGATAGATGATATGAAGTCTTCGGCTATCCCAGATTTAAGCCTTAAGCTATCCCAAATTGATATTGAGCTAGAAATAGCCAGGATGGAAAATGAAATTCTTGCAAAAGAATTGAAGAGAGTTGAAATGGAAGCCTCAAATGCAGAGATGAAAAGGAAAATTGATTTCCTTAAGTTGTCAACCTTGAATAGTGCTTCATTTATTGCTGGCCCATCCAAAACTTAGGCTATTTCTGGTGCAACACCGAATGTCATTACGAGTGTTCCATCTCAAAATGTCCAAAGTACTCAGAACACTAGGATTCCACTTATTGGACAAAAAAGTGAGGTAACTACTCAAAATAGTAGTCAGCCCCAATGTCGTAAAGATTTTAACACAACTGCAAGGGTTAACATTAAAATAGATGCTATTGCAGCTAATACTATAACGAGTATTGCAGGATGAGCTACAACAGGGCAATTTCAAAGAAGAGCTATCCACCTAGAGAGGCATAGGCAATTACATTGTGATGGGATCCCAGGATGTCCCAATGTTATCCCAAATGACTTGAGGGATAAATTTAGTAAATTCACAGGTAATAATGCTATAACTAGCGAGGAACACCTAAGGGCATTCACTGACAAGTTGAATGATTATGAGGTGCAGCATGAAGATGTGGTTATGAAATTATTTGTACAATCTTTGACAGAGGATGCCAGGGATTGGTATAGAGGATTGACAATTGCAAGTATTAGTTCTCGGGAGGAATTTGAGATATTTTTTAAGGAGAAGTATGGTGACAAAACAAATCCCAGTTTCATGTTAAACCAGTTCAATAAAATCAAGAAGTCATTGAATGAGGATGTGTCTGATTTCAATATCAGATTTTAGAAAGCTATGCACAAGTTATTTCAAGTGTTAAGGTTGGATGACAATGTTTTTCTAACTACATATATGAATGCATTTGATGCAAAAATGACACATATCCTTATAGACAAGGATCCTCAAACTCTAAGAGATGCATTTAGAATAGCTATAAATGTGGACGGAAATAGAAGAGCTTCAGGTAAGATCGGAAGAAGAGAGGATCCTAGGCTTTCTAAAAGTACCAAAGATAAAATTGAAAAGTATTTAGGTACAATACCTAAAGAAGAAGAAAGATGGAGCAAGGTACTTAATCCCTTAAAGGACTTGAAATTGACTGTGGCAAAAAATGACAAGAGTTATGTACCAGAAAAGCCACAGTTCAATAAATTTAATAGACCATTAATATTACAATATTATCCTTACAATACAAATTGGAAGGATGGAAAGCCTTTCCAACAGCAAAAGGGTAAACAAGAACAACAAACCCCTGACCCATTGCAAAAGCATATAGTGAACATGGTGGATGATACTCCCTAGTGTGTTGCTTGTCAATCACCCCATTCACTTGAATATTGTGCCATAGGAATATTTATTTCTACCAAGGATGAGACACGTGAAGAAGAGGAAGAAACCTTTGAAGGTGAGAATGTTGACTATCTTATGATTTCTTCCTATCTTGGAGAAGAAAAATATTCTTCTGATATTGATACTCAAGACTTTGATATAGATAATCAAAGGAAAATAAATAAAACATATCATCAATAGCTTTTCTCTAATGAGGAATTGAAGAGCATAGGGAGAAAGTCATGGCTTGGGTCAAGGGTATTTCCCATTTTGTTGAAATTGAAAATAAGAATGTATCTCATAATATAAAGGAGTGAATGATAATTAAAAATGAAACAAAGGATAAAGAGTTAGATGGAATGGTTTCTCAAATTCCCCATATTTATCTTGAAGATATAGTAGGTGAGAGCCCTGACAATGTAGATCCTTTCTTTCCAAGTGTTATTATAAATGGAAGAGTCTTAAAGAATTTTATGATTGATTCTGGGGCCTCAAATAATGTCATGCCAGTAAGGATAATGTAGTCCATGGGTTTGAAAGTAGATACTCCTCACGGAAGATGTTGTGCTATGGATTCAAGAGAAGTGCCTGTGATAGGAACTATAAAGGCACTACCTTATAAACTTTCTTCTTTCCCTGAGAAAGAATTAGTTATGAGTGTCCTAGTTGTGGATATTCCACCTCATTATGGGATGCTATTATCAAGAAAATGGAGTGCCTCTATGGGTGGAAGTTTGCAAAGTGACTTGTCTTATGCTACTATTTGCATTGATGGTAAAAATGTAAAGGTCAAAAGAAAATACAGGGTGCCATATATGATGGTACATACAACACAATTTGATTAAGATATGACTTGTTTTGTAGACACGGAGATAAATACATTCAAGGTTGAAGACTCTCCACTGAAGAAAAGGGAACAACCTACATTATTGGATGAAGAAGTAGAAAAATCATCAAGAGACAATGATTTGTGGACCATGTATTTTGATGGAGCCAATTCTAAGGAGGGCTTAGGAGCAGGTGTGTTATTCATGTCACCCCATGGAGAAACTTTTAAGTTTTCTTTTACTCTATCCTTTGCATGTACAAATAATGTACCAGAATATGAAGCATTGTTTCTTGGTTTGAAGTTATCTAAAAAACATGGGATAAAGAATCTCAAGGTGGTTGGAGACTCTAAGTTAGTTATATCCCAAATCAGATCTAAATATGCATAAAAAACAAAGGGCTGAAGCAGTATAGAAATGTTGTATGGGACTAAATTGAGAAGTTTGATGCATTTGGTATTGAATGGAAAGAGAGAAGTCATAACATAATGGCTGATTTCCTGGAAAATATACCTCTAAGGCCAGAGGACATCACTTTTGCTAGAATCTCAAAGATTGAGATTCACACAAGGCCTTCAGTCACTGATAACATTGAAAACTGGTAGGTTTTTAATAATGATGATGATATTTTAAGATTTTTACATTGTGTAGATGAATAAGAAAATCAGGAGATGGATATCAGTGCTTTTGTGAAAATAGAAGATGACAAAGAAACAATCTTTGGGAAGGAAGTGATTCAATTGAAGTAAAATAAAATTCCTAGAGGTTTGATTGTTTTAGAGAGGATGTTTGATAGTCAAGTAAAGCTAAGGTTGTTACTACTACCCCGCACCCTAAAGATTTATAAGAAGTTAACCTTAGGATGGAAGGAGCTCCAAGGAAGGTATATATTGGAAAGAAAATGTCACCCAAGGTTAGGAAAATGTTTATTGATTTATTGAAAAAATACAAGCATGTTTTTGATTGGTCATATGATGATTTGAAGGCTTACAGGGAAGATTTATTTCAACATGAGATTCCTTTGAAAGAAAATGCCAAGCCTTTTAGACAAAAATAGAGGTCTATTAATCCAACTTTAGCACCTAAAATGCAAGAGGAGCTAGTCAAGATAAGAGACACTAGGATTATAAGACCTATCAGACATTCATCATGGGTGTCTAACTTGGTGCCTGTCAGGAAAAAGAATGGAGATATCAGACTATGGGTTGATTTCAGAAATTTGTATATATCTTCATTAAAAGACAATTATCCATTGTCGAATATGGAAGCAATGTTATAGAGGGTAACAGGCTGTAAGCTTTTATCTATGATGGATGGATTTTTAGGTTATAACCAAGTGATGGTTAAAGAGCCAAAATAATACAAAACAACATTTACTACACCTTTGGGAACCTATGTTTATATAAGAATGCCTTTTAGTTTAATAAATGTAGGAGCAACATTTCAAAGAGCCATGGTTGTTCCATTTTCTGATATTATAAATGTATTCTTAGTGGCATATTAGGATGATTTAATAGCTTATTCCAAGAAGGAAAGTGATCATTGTGGTCACCTTGAAAAAACATTTGACAAAGCTGTTGAATGTGGGATATCCTTAAACCCCCAAAAATGTGCTTTTGGGGTAACTGAAGGTAAGTTGTTGGGTCACATTATTGCAAAAGATTGTGTGAGAATTGACCCAGAGAGGGTGGTAGTGATAGACAAAGTCCCTCATCCCAGAACAGTGTAAGGTATGCAATCTTTCTTTGGGCAGATAATTTTTTTAATAAGGTTTATCACCAATTTTGCTGAAATTAGTAGACCTATATCCAAAATGTTAAAGAAAGGTGCAAGGATAGTATGGATTGAGGAGCCAGTCAAGGCATTCCAAGAGATTAAACAGGCTATTAAAAATATACCTGTTCTTAAAACACCTGATTATGGGAAACCTATGCAGGTATTTTCATTTGCATCTTTTCATACTGTTGTTGTTGTATTGTTGCAAAAGAATTTAGAAGGTTTTGAACAACCTATAGCATTTTTTAGCAAGTCTTTGCAAGCTACAGAACTGAAGTATGATTTAAAATGAAAAGCAAGATTCTGCACTAGTGAAGGCTATTAAAGCTTTTAGGACTTACTTGATGGGAGCAAAAGTGGTTGCATATGTGCCTAGTGCTGCAATTAAAGATATTTTCACACAACAAGAAGTGTCTGGAAGAAGATGTCGATGGATAAACAGGATCCAGGAATTCAATATTGATGTCCAAATCACTAAGTAAGTGAGAGGATTATGATTGGCAAAGTTAATGGCCTAGAGTAATTTGGATGCCAATCAAATAAATATTTTAGAAGAAGAGCACAGGTCTTGTATCTATGATATGGATGGTTGCAAATGGTATGATGATATCATATATTATTTGCAAAGGATGAAATATCCTGAAGACATGATTGATAATAAAAGGAGGACATTAAAATTACATGCTATTAAGTATGACATTGTAAATGGGAAGCTCTAGTGGAGGAATAGTGATGGTGTCATGTTAAAATGTGTGGACCAGGATCAAGCTCAAAAGTTGTTGTCTAAACTGCATGGTGGAGTTTGTGGAGGGAATTATATGGCTAAAGCAACTACACACAAAGTGTTAAGAGCTGGGTTCTGGTGGCCAACAATTTTCAAAGATGCACATAAACTACTCAAGAAATGTGACCCATGCAAAGATTTTCAGGAAAATTAAAATTTTCAAGAAATTTGCCATTAAGACCTATAAATGTGAAAGCTCCATTTCAACAGTGGGGTATAGATTTTATTGGAGAAATAGCATACAAATCTAGTAGTGGCCATTCTTGGATTTTAGTGGATACCGACTATTTCACTAAGTGGATTGAAGCCGTACCCACTAAAAAGGCAACAAGTAAGGTGATAATTGATTTCCTTACAAACAATATATTGACGAGATTTGGATGTCAAGAGAGGATAGTCTCTAATAATGCAATGAGTTTTAGGTCAAAATAATATGAAGACTTCTACAATAAATATGGTATCTAGATTTCTTATTCATCACCTTACCACCATCAAAGAAATGGGCAAGATGAATCCAACAACAAAAGTTTGATGAAAATTATCAAACGAATCCTAGAAAGGAATAAAAAGGCTTGGGATTCAAAGATGAGATTAGTTGTTTGGGCAGACAGGGTAACAATCAAGACAACAATTGGATACGCACCTTTTGATTTGGTATATGGTATGCGTACAAGGTTACCCCAAAATAATTTGATGCAGATGTATAAGTTTGTCCAAACTTATAACAATGATATAGATAATGATATGCAGTTGAGAATTGAGGCTTTAATGGAATTAGATGAAGCTAGATGAGAAGCTACTACTAGAAATACAAAGTTACAGATGCAGGTTAAAAACCTATATGATAAAAGAACAACTGCAAGGAGTTTATAGGTTAATGATTCAGTTCTGATGTGGAATGCCAGAATAGAAGACAAAGGAAAACATGGCAAGTTTGATGCCATTTGGCTGGGCCCATATCTTATTCAAAGAAAATGGGGAGAAGATTCTTATATTCTCCAGGATATACATGGTAATACTCTTGAATTGCCTGTTCATGGACAATTCTTGAAGCTCTACTTTTCTTGAAAGTAGTTATTTTCCATGAGAATTAGTTAGGTTTTGTATATATCAGTATATTTTCCTTTCAGTTGAGGTTACCTTGTCCAAGTAATTTCTTTTTGGTCTCCTTCACCTAAAGATCCTAGTTTCTCATCTCATTCCTATGAAAGGAACATCCCCAACTAAAGCCACTAATAGGACCTAAAATTATGTCTTGCAAAATTTGGTCCTTCCGGTTTTATTTTTTCTCTTTGTCAAGTTATCAGGGTTTAAGGATTTAGGGGTTATGTCTTTTATGATTAAATCTTGGTTTGAAAGTAAGAGTTTGGTCCCTTTTATATCCTGTCATTACCTTTTTCTCACTTAAGGCCGAGGGTTCCACTTTCATTCATGGGGACATTTTCATTTCCTAAGTATTAAGTGGTGATTGATCGGTTCATGAAATATGATATTCCTAAGTCATTCGCATAGAATTTCCTATGACCATTTTTCTTTTTAAATATTTGTGCCCGCACTTGTATTTTCGTAAGTCTGAAGAGTCCTAAATACTTTGACTATTTGCTAAAGATAGGATGGATCCAATGGCTGGTGCTTCCCCGTGATCAAAGATGCAAGGATTTTAATGATCGCGAGATTGTGCCACATGTTATCAGCAGAAATCGGCAGGGTTGGTAGTGTAACTGGTTGAAAGAATTGTGTTACTGGTTCGCAAGTGGTAAAGGTCGATCTACTAATAGTCCCATCAATTTTCACATGCTCAGAATTAATGGAGATGTTTTATCCTGAAGTAAATAGTGCTCGATTTTTAAGTTCAGGAAGAGTTAACGGGCAATATGCTAGGTAGTAAAGTTTGAACAGATCAGACAACCCTCATGTTCCTGCAATAGAAGTTGCAAGGTGGTTACAGACCATGAGATCACGAGATGATGCCACATGTCCCGGGTTGGCCAGGAAGACCTATAGTGGGGCCACTGACGAAGCTTGACAGAAAGATGATGTGGTGTTGATTAGTCATGATTTCATGGGGCCATTGATATAGATGGAAAGTCAAATGCTGAGTCAACAAGAGATGATCATTGGATTGGCCAACTTGGAAGATGATCAACGACTATTTTTCAAACTTTTTAAATGCAAAGTTATGAGATGTTTCGCTCACCTGAATATTAATGGCAGACAAGACATTTGCATTCTTTCCTAGGGAACAATTAAAAGACTCTTAAAAGGTTTTTTCATTTGCAAAAGATTTCATAGAAATCCTAAAGAATTTACCACTACTAAAGGAGGCTGAAATGACTCTTTGCGACA
Organism: Cryptomeria japonica; assembly: GCF_030272615.1. Lineage (NCBI taxonomy): Eukaryota > Viridiplantae > Streptophyta > Pinopsida > Cupressales > Cupressaceae > Cryptomeria > Cryptomeria japonica. Next base: position 311,605,787 of record NC_081408.1, read on the forward strand.
CAAAATTGTCATCTCTAGCAAAAATCAAAGTAGTAAGTTTATCTGAGCTCTCCATATGTTCTTGAAACAAATTGATATTACAAATTGTATGTGAGATTATAAGAAGAGAATTCAATTTTTTTTAAGGGTTAGGTACTAGACAGAGATTAGTGAAATTTAATTGAAATTACTCTGGTAATTTAAAATCTTGTACTAGCCCTAGTTTTCCTTCCCAAATTTGGAATTATAGTATTAAGCCCTAATTGAAAAAGATGGATCCCTCATGGAAACATTTAGGACAAGTGGATTATATGAAAAGAAATCTTTATGATAATTTCTTCGACCAGTTAAAGCCCTCTATAAATGATAAGCAACAGGGGTAGAAGTTTGTGGATGGAAAAACCCTAGGGGAAGGGTTAACTGACAAAGCATTCTTCTAGGCGGATGCTAATATACCAATAGCTGGGTTAGAGATGTTCAAAATATGGTATGGACAAAGAAAACTAAATTCCCCATTATCCAGTCCTTGGCAGTATGATTTAGGCAAGTTGGTGGTATTGGGTGTTTTCATGGATGTCGACTTACTCAAGATTGTTGCAAACTGATATGACCCAGTTCCAAGGGTTATTAGGGGAAATGATGGAGAGATTCTATTAACCATTAGAGGGGAGGAGTTTCAATATATTTTTGACTTATATGAACCATCCCCTATCCTGGTACCATTAGATTTAAATGAACAAAAGGCAAAGTATTACAAGATGAAGGAATTCATTAGAAAGAATTTCCTTCCAATGCATTTAGCCAGAGTAGGAAGTAGAACATAACATATTGGCCCTAGCTCAAAGGAGTCATTCCCAATCGGTTCTTTTTCTCCCTATTTCTAGGCCACTTTCTTTTCTTTGTGCCAAATATGGGGTTTTAATCCCATTACAGTGATGCCACCTGATTTAATGTACATGGCTATGTAGATACAACATCCATATTTTATAGTAGTTTTTGAATTTGCCCCTTACCATGAGGAAAAGATTCATGAGGAGTTATTAAACATTAAGAATCAAGTTACTGGTGTTAAGCTCTCTTGGTATTCTTTACTCATGCATATGTTCCTTTCAAGGAATGCAGATTACTTTGAGGGTACCATGAACCTTAGAAGGACAATAGATAACTAGGAGATTCCAATACATCTCTAGAGAACAGACATGTCTTGGGATAGACAAGAGGCTAGCTATATAAGGTTTGCTAACAATTTTTCTTCTAGGTTAAGGAAAAATTTGACAGTAAATCCACCAAGGATTCCTAAAGATTGCATGATTTTGTGAGACCCAAGAAGAGGGTGCCACTTGCCAGGATTGAACATAACTGGGGGTATTTTTTATGAATACTAAGAGGGGGGGTGAATTAGTATGCCTAAGAACTTAACCAAACTCTTAAACAATTTTCTAGCAGACAGGTGTAGTAGTTTAAACAAAAAACTGGTTAAAATATAAATAAGCCAAATAGGAAATAGAGCATTCACCCACAGAAGCACAATCACCATAACACAAGATATTTTGATGTGGAAACCCAAATGGGAAAAACCACGGTGAGTAAAAATCACAAGTCAACTATCTGCAGATTAGTAACCAGACCGGCTAAGGCCTTACAATGTTCTTCACTAGAACATATCCTATTAGGAATCCAAATCTCTATTAGGAGATAAGTCCTGTTAAAGACTACCATGTTAAAGGATTTCAGATCCACGACTCTGAACCATCTTGTTAGAGATTTAAATTAGGCTTGGCTGGGCCTACCCAGTTAAGGGTTTCATACTTGTCAAAGAGATTAGTAATCAACAAGTGAGTGATCTAGAAGATAGCACAAAATGCTTGATTAGATCCTTGACAGTTCTCCATTAATGCATTACTTCAGTTTTCTATCCTTTGCACTCACAAGCTCTGTAGTGAGATACCTATTTTGCATAGACCTAATCTTTCTCTACAATACTCACACACATCAAATCTTCAAAACCCTAGATATGATGTCCTCATATAGGAATTTGTTTTCATGTTGGTCCAATAAGATTAGACTACAATTTCCTAGGTACAGTTCATCTAGACATATTTGGTAACATGACACAGAAACACCGCTAAAGTGTCGGTGGATGATAACTCATCACACTTTACAATTATACCGGTTTGACACTGTATACCGATTATCGGTTTAACGAATAAGACTTCAAAACTGGAACATAATGTTCTGACCAAAAGATTAACTTCCACTAGGGGTCTTCATTCCACTTGAGGTCTTCATACCATTACGACTTGTAAGCTTCTTCAAAACACCGATAGTCTTCACTAAATAAAGGCTATACATACAATGGCATACAATACTAGTGTGAACAACACAACACATATTATTGGTGGAGAATAACTCATACATAAAATAAGTGTGTGTCCATCAATGACAATCACAACTTAGACATTATCAAAATACCAACAATCTCCCCCTTTGGCATTGATGGCAACACTTAGGAAAATTTTGAAATCTAAGTGCTTACAAAACAAAAACAGATGCCATAATCAGAATTACTTCCCCTAAGCATATACAATACTCCCTTTGCAAAAATTACAAGTATGTGCATGAAATTTTCAATACTACTCTCCCTTTACCAACAATGACAAAGTAATGCAAACAATCCCTATTTCACCAAAATTTACCACACTGATATTGCATAAAATAGAGTATATGTTCATGACAATAAAGAGTAAAACTTCTCAGAAAGAGATTTAAAGTTTTTCAGAAAATTCTTCATGTCTGAAGACCATGATCAAGAAGTGAGGCAGCAATGTCACTCTCCGTCTTCATCTAGAAGGCTAATTCTTCCATTGCATTGATAGTGCTCATCTCCTGTGTTACAGTAATAGCTTCCAAGTTCAGGAAGCACTTTTGAAGAAACTGCAATTTTGGTAATAGAAGCAACTGGAGCTCCTGTAGATCTTGAGTCCGCTTGCAGATCTCTGATTCAATCTTTGCAATCTGATGCTAATGAGTGTGAATAGTCTGTCCATACACTGTGAATGAAACATATGGCAATTTGAAGTTGTCGATATACTTCTTTAACTCCGATTGGAGTTGACTCTTCTATTACAGAGCATCTTCACAAAATAGGTCAGGTTGGCAGATTTTTCTCAAGAGTAGGTTGCCTTCACCCATAGCTAAACTTATATCATCCTTCTGCTTAAGTATTTTTTCTCTATCTACATCCATTTTCTTTACTAATGAAGCTTTTAGAGCTTTTTCATGCTTCTTCTCTGCAAAAACCTGGGCAACATATTCTAAAGATTGCACTTGATCATCTACCATTGTGCAAAGAAGTTTTAACTTGGCCAGCAAGCTATCGGTACTGCGAAGGTTAGTACCAGGAATTATATTGGAAAGAGTGTCAACAACAAACTGAATGACATCCTATTCTTTCTTTTTGCTCAGTTCTTCCAATCTGACCTATGCTAGTTGAATGCTCCTTGGTAGCTCACTTTCATCAACCGATTGAGTCAGACAAGCAAGAGTCATATTAGTGGGACCGGTGGGATCAACCTACTTGGCTTGATCTTTGGTTGCCTTAGGAGTCTATCCTCCTTCCTTTTCCTTGATCTTCTCTTGTCTTTTATTCTCCTCTTCTTCTTTTTCCTGGGCTACCTTGGCAACCTTCTCTTTCTCCCCTTCCACTCTCTTCTTCTCTTCTTCTTTCTTTCTCTCTTCTTCCCTCTTTTTCTCTTCTTCATTTTTATTCTCATATTCCTTCTTCTTCTCCTCTTCCTCCTTCTTCTTCTCATCTTCTTTGTTCTTCTCCTCTTCCTTCTTCTTCTTTGCTTCCTTCTCTACTCTCTCTTTCTCTTGTCTTTCTTTCTCTGCTTGCTCTTTCTCTTGTTTTTCTTTCTCCTCTTTCTCTTTTCCTAGTTTCTCTTTTTCCTGTTTCTCTTTTGCCACTTTCTCATCCTTTTCTTTCTCCACTCTCTCCTTTTCAGCTTTCTCCTTCTCTGAAGTGGTGTCCTCAACATCTAGTGCATCAACATCAATGGGTTCATTTTTATCTACTATTCTTTCACCCATCCTGTCAAAGATTTCATCTGGTTTGGTTGTGGATAGGTCAGGCTCTTGCTTAGCCAATCGATTAGCTTCAGATACTTTCTGCATTTTGACAGCTGCTTTAACTTGCAAATGAGTGTCTTTTTCCACTTCAGAGGTTTTGCCACCGAGTAGCTGAAGTCTTCTTTTTCGCATGAAAAAGATGCCTTTGTACCGATTAAGAATCTCAAACAATTCTAAATTAGAGGCATTAGGAAAATATTGGGAAATTTTTTTTTCCCTAATTTCTTTCTCCTTTTCAATGACAATGTGCCATTTATTATCCAAATAATTATACAAAGAATTAGGAACAATAAGTTTAATGTCAATCGGAGACTGATCATTATCACACAAATATTTAATGACCTCCTGCTCTACTTCTTCCTTTTCACTATCACTAAGATCATCAAAATAATCCTTTAGATCATCAAGTACTTTCCTTTTAACATTCTTCATAATTCTTTGAAAGTGTGTCATAGGCTGGTAAGAAGCAACATGTATATTTACCAGTGTAGAGATTGCTGGTACATTACTAGTGGACTTTGTCTTCTTGCTTGATTGCCTTATCTTCTTCATTTCTACCTTCAGTTCAATGTCTTTTGAATCCAGTGAATTATTCCTAGTTTTTCTCTTCGTTTTGAATACCTTTGGCAGAATAGCCTTCGGTTTCTTTTTGGCTGGTGACCTCTTGGTCACTCTAGGATAGGGAGCAGATGTAACCAGTGTCGATGCTAATGGCACTGCTTTACTCTTTTTCTGCTTTGGTACTTCAATAAATTTGATCCTCTCGGAGTAAGTACCAGTCCTCTTCTTCTTTGGATCTAGTGGTGAAGTAAGTAGGGTAGATGCATACACCGTGAATATATCATTTATCACTTTATAGCCCATAGGCTCAACTTCATCTTCTTTGGGATCAACTGCTTCCATTATGCAGTGACTTACTTTGATTGTGAAACAGATATCCTCTTCATACTTTTTAATAAGATCACCTGATATTCTCATTCTCCAGTTCATCTTTAGTCTAAACTCATCAAAATATCTGTTCAGAGTCTTCAAATACGTAGTTCCCACTACTTGTAGACTCTCCTTTATTTGTCTGGAAACCAGTAGGTCACTCAACCATTGGACATCACTAACTCCTGGAAAATATCCTTGAAAATAGAAAAACAAACTGATAAGTAGTTGACATAACTTAAACCTCAGAGTTTTGTCCACTTTGATGGACTTTAGGTTCTCCGTGAGTTGTTTTTGCATGCAAGTACATAAGTCACATTCTGTATTCTCCTTGATCATCCTATAAGCATCATGCATTGCAGTTGTAGGAACAAAATTCATTCTAATAGCATAGAATATTCTATACCAAATTACCATGCACACATATTTCACCAAGTCATCTTTTATGGTGTTTACAGTCATTGCCCGCTGGTCGCTTACAGAACCGATGAGCTCTGTCACTTTGGTTTTGGTGATCTTGTGAAGAATGGGGACTTCCCAAATATTGTAGAAACCGGTCATGACATGAATTGCCTCTAGTATAATATCATGGATTTGCTGAAGGTACATCTTATCACCATGAACCCTACTTAGAATAATCCTAATTTGTTCTATAAATTCCTCGAGAAAATATACTGCATTGTGAAGCTTCTTCTTCTCGATTACATTGTACTCAGGTTTAATCTTCTTATCATTTCCACAGAATAGACTCATTTGGGAGTGAATCACTAGAGACCCTAGGTCTTCTAGTTTGCAATCAATATATCCTAAAACATCCCCTTGGACAATGACTTCAGCAAGGAATTTGAGATAGGACATTGTACTTCACCTTCCTCCTAAGAAACTCAGATGATTCCTTAGCTTCAGTAGAACTAGAATGGATCTTAGATGTAGAAGCCATATCAAGATAATTCCAAATGATGAGAGTGATTTGATGAAAAATACCTTATTATTCCAAACTAGGGCTCGTCAATTTCGAACTAGGGTACACTGATGTCGAACACAACACACTTCTCCAAAAGCTTGTTTTACCACTCTAACCTCCACTCTGAATGACTGCAAAATCTTGTGCAAGATATCTTCCTAAATTCTTTAGAATGCAAGATGAATCACTCTTGTTGTTTTGCTCAAGCTAGAAAAATTCTTCTTTGAAAATAGGTAAGTAAAAATGACGATGAAAGTCACTTTTGAATATTATCCTACCTACCATAATAAATTCATCACCGTTAGGGTACAAGCCCTAACTATTCCTTTTACCACTTTTTGTTTCTTCTATCAGTCGACAAGTAACCAATATCGATAAAGGAACTTTATTGATATACTCCAGGGGTTCGAGACATTGTTACTGATATGTTCCCCCTAAGCTTTTCGAAGCTCAGTTTGCCGGTTCAGGAATCTCCACACTGGGTGTGGATACTGGTACATCTTGTGGCTTCTCTTCAGATTTATTTTTCCAAGTTTTATCCATATCTGCCTAAACGGTTTCAACATCGATATTCCCTTATGGGTCGACCAGTATGTCTCCCGGTGGATTATTTCTCAGTCTACATGCTCTGGCAGTGTGTCTCGATTTGTTGCAATGATATCATACTATACCAAGTGTTCTCCATGGTCTAGTGTTTACATTTCCATTCTTCCTTCTGCATGTTGCAGCAGTGTGACTGCTACCACGACAGATCAAACAAGTTTCTCTCCAACTGTTTGCCACTCCATAACCATTTGACTAGTGGTCATAGTGTTAGGGTTCCCACAGATACCGAGAGGGGGGGGTGAATCAGTATTTGACCATTTATGAGATTTTCTTAAAACTGAATATGCAGAATATAAAGTAACAGTATACCGGTATGCAAGAATTAATGTAAATAATAGAATCAAAAGCATCCACATGAAAAGAACACCATAACACAAGATGTTTAATGAGGAAACCCGGTGTGGGAAAAACCTCGGTGGGATTTGTGACCCACAATATTCACTTACTGGCCAATAAGAGAATATTACTTACAATAGGGGCCTGCACATGCAGGAAGGCCAACTGCCTAGAGCTCACTGCTCAACAAGAAGTCACACTGACTTACAAAGAGGATTTACATAAATCCAATATTCTATACTACTTTACAATAGCATCTTCAATGCCAGATTCGGTACTAGTTCTTGCTCTATTCTTTACATATACTCTTGACCTACAATTCGCACATTAGGTCTACCTTATATATTTTTTTTTATTCTCCCTCTTTTCTACAAATGCCTATAATGATCTCTTTTATATACAAGAGTCATTTTACAATTTGCCAAGTCGGCTTACAATGATAAACAAAATATTACATATCAAAAATCCTGTCGGCGTCTATGCCGGTATACATATTTCCTTCTGTGCCGGTGTACATCTTCTGTGTCGATGCCAGTGTACATTGATTTTGTTGATGCTGGTGCATTGTTCTATTTGAGTAATGCTTTGCCAGTATAATGTCTTTGCCGGTGCCATAGGATTGCAAGGTTGCCTGTGTAATGCTTTGCCGGTATAATGTCTTTGCCGGTGCCATAGGATTGCAAGGTTGCCATCAATGACAAAACCTTCAATCACACACAATGTCTCATTGGAGTGTCCATATGCCAACAATCTCCCCCTTTGGCATTGATGGCAACACTCATGAGAAATTTCAAAAAGATATCCAAAAATGTGTATACCCAAAAAAATGTTACCAAAAATATGAGGGCTCCCCTTGAGCATGTGATCCCTGTGTTTTGAATTTTCTCATCTACTACTCCCCCTTTGGCATCAATGACAAAGGTTAGTAGATTTGTAGTTGTACCAATACATAACCTCAACCTTGTAGTTGGGTAGTTATTAGCTGAAGAATATCTCCCAAAATTAATTTTATACCATCCATAAACTTCTTGCTCTCCTTTATTGCTATCTCAGTTCTGTGTACTATACCGGTGAGATGCTACAAGTGCTCTGCCAGTGTTTTGCTACCCTATTTTAGTGCCTCTGAGATTTCCTTACGCAGAGATGCTAAATAGTCCAATCTTGGACTTAGTTTAGATCTCAAAAATTTTGCCTTGTTTATTATTTTCTCTTTTTCTCTTTCTAATTTAAGCAATTATTCCTCAAAATTTGTTATCTTTTCCTCAAAAACTGATAATGTGTCGGGTGAGTTAACAAAATTATCAGCAAGTTTATTGATCTCTTTCTGTACCTTGCTCATCTTTTTATCTACATCCGTGGTCAAAAAGCTTATCTTACAGGTGTCTTTATACAGAGTTTTGTGCTCTTTCAATATATTGCACAGTTCCGGTAGAAGTGTGTCAAATTCCTTGATACACTTCTTTATTCCTTCCTCAAAGAATTTCTGTTTTTCTTTTTCTACACTTTCTTTTCCAGTTTCTACCTTTGATTGCTCAAAATTTCCAGAAATATATTTACAAAGTGTATCCAACTCGCCTAAAGAATCTTTGTTGGCTATATTATAGTTTGGAGCTATTAATTTCAAAACTGGAATTGAATCATCTATTGCTTTATATGCTTGTGAGCTATAATCAGTTATTTTCTTGATAGAATCGAGCAATACCTCTATTACATTTGATGATGACCTAGTAAACTGAGTGTCGGTGGAAGGGACCATGCTGGTATTGACCTCTGGTAGGTCTGTTTGTGTCTCCATAGTTTTTCTTGCATCATTTCTTACCGGTGGCATCTGTTCTTGAGCCTTTAGCTCTATTGGTTGCTCTATTTGTGTTCTAGATTCCTTCTTTTTCTCTGAATCTGTTGCTGGTTGCTCTTGGTTTCCTGTTGCCGGTTGCTCCTTATTATCAGATTTCTCTGTGGTATCCTTATCTACCACTATGTTGATTTCTTGAGTATCAACATTCATAGTATATAGGACTTCAGGATTAGGATTGTTATCCTCTGTTTCCATGCTCTCAGCTGTCGGTTGATCTTCTGCAGTTGTTTTTACCGGTGGAGTATTTAAAGGAGGTGGGGGTAAGTTGTCTCTAATCTTGATACTTGGCGGTGCACCAACTTTACCTTTCCCTTTGTCCTTTTGATATACCAGAATGGGCTTGGGATTCATATATTCTTCTTGTTTTCTTTTTCAACCAAGAATCTATCCCAACCATCTTCTATTTCAGTTGAGACTTTAGTAACTCTGCCTGCCATTAATGATATTTGCCGGTGTGCAGTGGAAAAGGCTGTCCGGTTGGCCTGAGCTATCAAATCATCAATTTCCTTAGGTGAGTTGGCCGGGTATACTGCAAGTAATTTTTCTATTTTTATTTTCTTATCCAACTCAATTATTCCTTGCCTTTTGGCCTCAAGTCTCTTATATAATTCATCAGGAATTTCATTTAGGACTTGCATCAAAAACTTTTTATACATGTCCATGTGTAGTATAACACTTTCCTCAATTTGTCCTTTCTCATCTTCTGATAGGGTGTCATAGATTTTCCCTATGTTTTTCAATTTTCCTTCCACTGTGATTTCATCTAGTAATATGTCAAAAGGGGCCAAGTCAGTGTCTGTCTTCTTCTTCCTTTTAAGGGTCATCTTTTTCTTAGGTGTGGCTTTCTTGATTGGAGACCTCACAGCTTGTTGCTTCTATCTTGTCCTTCTAGGTGAAGGAGTGGATACTGGTGAGGGATCTCTTTTCCTCACAACTCTTTTGAAAGTTGCTGGCATATCTCCTTCTGAGGAGGTATCTACCGGTGATAGATGAGTTTCAGGCTGTTGGGCTGCCAACTCATCTTCTGTTATGCCCGTTTTCTTTAGTACATCAACTTTTAAGGCTTTTGCTTACCTGCTTCCTTTCCTCACGGATGCCTCAACTTTCTTTACTCTCTTTTTGGATTGTATTTGACTTTCAATGTGCTCAGCACTACCAAATACTTCTTCCTTTGGTTCATGGGGGGCTTCCAGAAGTGCTTTGGCATAAGTTTCCACTATGTGGTCATCTGTTTCATACCCCATTTCTGTAACCCAGATTGTTCTTGGGATGACTGCTTCCATCCAGATCTCATCCTCTTTGATTACAAAACAAATGTCATCCTTGTATTTGTTGACAATTTCCTGTGATAGTCTGATCCTCTTATTCATTTTGACCTTTAGTGCTTGAAAATACTCATGGATATTCTTTTCTTTGTTTTCACCCATGTTGTTGAATAAGTCAGACAATTGTTTTCCTACCAGTATGTCAAATCCAAAATCCTTGTTGCCTATACCGGGAGCCTGTTTGGCTATATCTAGCATTAAGCATACAAGAAAATTTCCAAATCTAAAGGTTCCTTTCTTATCCTTCTTGATTTTTGCTAAGATATCAATTAACTCATCTTTTAACCATTCACAGATGTCAATTTTTACATTGTTCTTAACCATGTCATAAGCACTTTTTATGCATAAACTGGAAATAGAATTAAGCCTATTTGCATGAGTAGATTTGTAACCTAGAATCATGCTAATGAATCTTACATTTGTATCGGTTACATCATTAACCCTCAATGATCTTTTGTCTAATGTTGCACCAATTAGTTTTGTTACTAGGTCATTGGAGACCTTCTTGGTTTTATCGGGTCTGGTATCAGTGGAAGGTAACCCTGTTACTGCTTTCACAGCTACCTTTGTAATTTTATGTACTAAGTCAAGCCAAAAAAATGAGCCATGTACCCTACTGAGAACTATCCTAATCACTTCCTTGGGAAATTCAAGAATGCAGAGGATTTCAGTGAATCCTAGGGTTTCAACAATTTGGTGTTCAGGTTTCACATTTTCGGCATTGTCACATATAATAGATTTGTACATGTCTTTGATTTCTTCATCACCTAATTCCTCTATGTGCAATGAATGTACATTCTAGGGTCTTCTGCATAAACAACACCCTTTCGAATCTGGGAAAAAGACCCTGTGTTGTCATCTTTCTTAGCTACCTCGGGAACTAGCTCAAACATGGGCCTAGGTCATTTTATAACCTCGACTACTGTAGGGTTAGCTATGAATTCAGGTGCAAAGGAGGATGCCATGATGATAAATACCTTTTTCTACCTTTGGATGGACTGATTGCTGAAGTGCTTCACCTCTTTGGAATGCCTTAGCTCGGAAATCTTCGCGCTCTCTGAAAGTTTGAATTCACTGTGAAATGAAATGGAGCCAAATACTTAATTTATAAAGCCTTTTCTACCACCTACCACATTAATTGTCTGTCGGTGATGTATTAACTCAACTTTGTTTGCCGGTAATGAAGGATTTTCAACTTCTTTTCTCTAACCAAGGGAATAATAGCATATGTGTCATTAAATTGCCAAACCCTCAAGATAATTTTCTTCAATTTGATGAAGAACATCCTGCCGGTGGAGCATTGCTCTATCCTACCGGTGGAGCATCATATTGTCCTGCCAGTGAAGCATTTGTTGGTTCTACCGGTGGAGGAGTAACCCCAATATTTAGATTACATTTTCTAATCCATTGCTTTGAAAATTCTTGCTTAACCTCTTCAACCTTTTCTTTACCTTTCAAGCTAGTACTTTTGTTATCTACCGGTGTACCTTTTCTTCTACAGAATTTTGTAATATGACCAATTTTGTTACATGCATAACAAGTTACATTATTTTTCTGAATAGCTTTCCCATAACCCATGCCGGTTTGCGTTCTGCATTTATTTGATAAATGACCAAATCTTCCACAAACATAACATCTTACATTCATTTTGAAATTTTTAGAGTTATGACCATTTTTGTTGCATTTGGTGCATTGACCGGTGGGAGGATTGATGTTCTGATAATTCCTAGATCTACATTCATTTTCCCTATGACCATATTTATTACAGTTAAAGCATTTTCCATTGAATTTGTAAGTATTAGAGGGTCTTACCGGTTTGCTTTGATCCTGGGTATTTGCAGTACCGGAGCTTTCTCCAACTTCAAATCCAACTCCAGAAGTATCACCTTTGGGTTTTTGATTCTTCAATAAGGTACCAAGTTCTTCTGAGCTTTTCTTGAATTTTTCTTTGTGTTGCTTTGCAGTTTCCAATTCCCTTTCCAAGATCTCTTTTTGTCTCATTAATTCATTCGAGTCATTTTGAGTATGCATCAGATCTGTCTTCAACATATCATTTTCATAGCTAAGTCTTGTGTTCTCATTTGCTGCATCACTTAGTCTTCTGGTCAATTCTTCTTCATTCCTCTTTCCGTCCTCAATCTCTTTGCAGAATCTCATAGTCATATCCTGCATTTCATTTTTTGTTGTCATGATCTCTTGTTTCAATTTGCTCATCATATCATTTAATGATTCCTTTTCATCATTTTCATTTTGCAACTTTTCACAAAGTTCTCTTCTCTTGTTTCTTGTAACAATAAGATTTTCTTGAAGTGCCTGAATAATGTCCTGAGCTGCTTTTAAATCATCTTCTAATTTGATATTTTTCAACTTCTCTGCATCATAGTCAGTAAGAGCTCCTTCAAGTTGCTTCATCAGATTTTCCATCTTTACGGGTGTCAAGATCTTCCTCAAGCTGTTAGGCTTCTGAAAATAGAGGACCAGGCTCTGATACCAATTGTTAGGGTTCCCATAGATACTAAGAGGGGGGGGTGAATCAGTATCTGACCGGTTATGAGATTTTCTTAATACTGAATATGCAGAATATAAAGTAACATTATACCGGTATGCAAGAATTAATGTAAACAGAATCAAAATCATCCACATGAAAAGAACACCATAACAAAAGATGTTTAACGAGGAAACCCGATGTGGGAAAAACCTCGGTGGGATTTGTGACCCACAATATTCACTTACTAGCCAATAAGAGAATATTACTTACAATAGGGGCCTACACATGCAGGAAGGCCAACTGCCTAGAGCTCACTGCTCAACAAGAAGTCACACTAACTTACAAAGAGGATTTACATAAATCCAATATTTTGTACTGCTTTACAATAGCATCTTCAATGCCAGATTCAGTACCGGTTCTTGCTCTGTTCTTTACATATACCCTTGACCTACAATTCGCACATTAGGTCTGCCTTATATTTTTTTCTTTATTCTCCCTCTTTTCTACAAATGCCTACAATGATCTCTTTTATATACAAGAGTCATTTTACAATTTTCCAAGTCGGCTTACAATGATAAACAAAATATTACATATCAAAAATCCTGTCAGCCTCTGTGCCAGTATACATATTTCCTTCTATGCTGGTGTACATCTTCTGTGTTGGTGCCGGTGTACATTGATTTTGTTGATGTCAGTGCATTGTTCTGTTTGAGTAATGCTTTGCCGGTATAATGTCTTTGCCTATGCCATAGGATTGCAAGGTTGCCTATGTAATGCTTTGCCGGTATAATGTCTTTGTCGGTGCCATAGGATTGTAAGGTTGCCTGTGTAATGCTTTGTCGGTATAATGTCTTTGCCGGTGCCATAGGATTGCAAGGTTGCCATCAATGACAAAACCTTCAATCACACACAATGTCTCATTGGAGTGTCCATATGCCAACACAGAGGTTCTGTATCGGTTTGGGTTCTGGTTCATAGGAGGATCCGGGACAACTCCTTTAGATCTTGGTGCATAACTTCGAGAGTTGTTCATAATCGACCTGCACACAAAAGCTCTATGCCCAAACTCATTGCATGCATAAAAGTGACCATTATATCTACCAGTTCTAGCCACATTGTTTTGTATGTAAGGAAAACTACTGTAAGTCGTGCTCCCACATACATTGGCAGTATGTCCTTCCTTATGACAGTTGAAGCATACATATTTAAAATTTGGCTTACCTTTGCTCTTGCTATTGTTCTTAGGTGCTGATTTCTCCTTTGGTGCATCACTCTTGGTTCCAAAGGTTTCACCTTCCTCATATGTAGAGAAACCAAGTCCAGTGTTATCCTTTGACGGCTTCACTAATTCCAACTTTTGTTCCAGTTTAGCAGCACTCTGGTTGAACTTTGCAAGTATCCCCTTTGATTCAGCAAATTCCTTGGAAAGAGCATCATTGGTTTTCATCAAGGTTTCATTTTGAGAGATAGCAACATTGAGGTCTACATGTATTTCTTCTTTCTCTTCATTACCCTCTTGCAAATGAGCAGTGAAGGTACCAATCTCTTGTTTCAGCTTAGAGATCTCATGCTCCTTGTCCTTCACTAAATCTTCAGCTTTTCTTCTATTTTCTAGCTCGTGACTCATCCTAATAGTGAGTCCTTCCAACTCCCTCCTTAGGTTACTTTTGGATTCATTTAGTTTCTCCACTTCTCCGACTAGGGCGTCCATGTATACTTCATTAGAAGAGCTATTTTTCAGTAAATTCCATCAATTTCTCAACAAGTTCTCTTCTCTTGGCTAAAGAGGATTTATACTTGATTTTGAGTTCATTGTAGGCTCTCTCAGACTCAGTCAGATAGTGATTGAGTTCCCTCATGCTGTATTCTCCCATATCTCCTTCCAAGTGGTTAGACTTATAGAAAGGTTGGCCTTGATACCAATTGATGAATACTAAGAGGGGGGTGAATTAGTATGCCTAAGAACTTAACCAAACTCTTAAACAATTTTCTAGCAGACTAGTGCAGTACTTTAAACAACAAACTGGTTAAAACATAAATAAGCCAAATAGAAAATAGAGCATTCACCCACAGAAGCACAATCACCATAACACAAGATATTTTGACATGGAAACCCAAATGGGAAAAACCATGGTGAGTAAAACTCACAAGTCAACTATCTGTAGAATAGTAACTAGACCGGTTAAGGTCAGACCAATTAAGGCCTTACAATGTTCTTCACCAGAACAGATCCTGTTAGGAAACCAGATCTCTGTTAGGAGATAAGTCTTGTTAAAGACTACCCTATTAAAGGATTTCAGATCCACAACTGTGAACCACCTTGTTAGAGGATTTACAATAGGCTTGGTTGGGCGTACCCAGTTAAGGGTTTCAAACTTGTTGAAGAGATTAGTAATCAACAAGTGAATGATCTTGAAGATAGCACAAAATCCTTGATTAGACCCTTGACAGTTCTCCGTTAATGCATTACAACATTACTTCAGTCTTCTATCCTTTGCACTCACAAGCTCTGCAGTGAGATGTGTATTTTGCACAGACCTAATCTGCTCTACAATACTCACACACATCAAATCTTCAAAACCCTAGACATGATGTCCTCATATAGGAATCTGATTTCAAATTGGTCCAATAAGATTAGACTACAATTTCCTAGGTACAGTGCATCTAGACATATTTGGTAACACGACATAAAAATACTGCTAAAGTGTCGGTGGATGATAACTCATCACACTTTACAATTATACCAGTTTGGCACAGTATACCGATTACTGGTTTAACGAATAAGACTGAAAAACTGGAACATAATGTTCCAATCAAAATATTAGCTGTTGCTAGGGGTCTTCATTCCGCTTGAGGTCTTCATACCGCTTGAGGTCTTCATAGTGTGATGACAGGTAAGCTTCTTCTTTAAAACACCGATAGTCTTCAACAAATAAAGACTATACATACAAAGGCATATAATACCGGTGGGAAAAAAACAACACATATTACTAGTGGAGAATAACTCATACATAAAATAAGTGTGTGTCCATTAATGACAATCACAACTTAGACATTATCAAAATACCAACAATTTTATCCCGTACTCTGTAAGTACTGTTATCAGAATCTATGGCTTCTCTAGATAGCCACATGTACTTCCCTTGAGTATTCCTCTGAGAATGGGTTTTGTTAAGGTGATGTGGCAAATAGGATGTATTCAGGATAAGGATTTAAATGGAAAAGAAAAAGGGTCAATTTTCTTGGATTACACCATTATCCCTTACTTTGTGATTATAAAGTATAGCTAGAAACAGTGATCCTGAGGGTTTTTACAACAATTTTAGAAAAAGATTAAAAGGAGCTTTGTTGCCCCATGTGCATAATTTTCCCGAGGACTTAATTGGAAATGAATTTGACCCCATGACTCAAGAATGGAGAAAAGAGAAGTGGATAATCTTTAGAAAATTATGGGCTTCTATTCAGAAGATGGATCCAAAAATATGATCCATTAAAGGAGTTTACCCCATTCTATGCCAAGATTGATTTGTTATGAAATTTTTTTCTGAATTGATGAAGGTCTTAAGGGAGAAGCTAACCATACTTGAAGACGTTCATGGCCAACAACAATTAAGCTCACAACCTCATGTATCCTTGAGAGCAAGCAATGTGATAACAAGGAGGCCTATTCAGGAATATTCTCACAAAAGAGTTAGAGAAGAAACATGTGAGGAAGAGGATAGTAGCAATGACAATTGGAGATTGTTATGGAGAAAGGGTAAGAAGATGATGAGTTCAAAGCCTTTCCCCAAGATACCAACTAAGCCTCTTCAAGGTGTCAGGATCATTGATCTTGAAGATTCCAACAAAAGTCCTTCGCCATAAGGTGTATCTTTTTCATGAGTAAGGCAAGATGAGGAATAGGTGGAGGAAGACAGGTTTGTTGCAACAAGTGCAGAAATGCAGATTGGTATTCCTATATTGCCTCCTAATTTGGAGTTGGATCTTACTTCCTTGGATATCCAGGGTAAAGCCTTCAAAGATGCAAGAAAGGAGGCATGTAATAATTTCCTTGAGGATGATGCTTTTGTAAGAAGACCAACCTTTTTGCATTTAGTATGGAAGACAAAGGATGACGAATACAAAGGAAGGATTTATGAGAGGAAGGCCAAAATCCCAGGCAGATCAGATCAAGAAATCCAAGAGGAAGTAAAGAGTGAAATGAAGGAAGTGTTTAAGGAAATCACTACCGATGAGGGAAGGAAAATTGTAAGTCAGGCTGCAATCTTGATTTTGTCAGAATGGGATATAGCAGATGCAGTGACATTTGATGCAATTAGGAAATCAAAGGAAGAAGAAGTAGGGTTAGCATTAAGAGGATTGGATTTTGCAGATGATTATGCAACCTTGGGAATATGGGCACTAGTAGAAGGACCTAGGTAGCCTAACATCAGTGATTTAAACCCTAACTTAAGGGTAAGCCTAATTATAAAGAGAGCAGCCGACACATCAAGTGTAGAGGCTACAAAGTTAAATGTTGATGTTGCCAAGCTGACACATGAGAGCGCAAAAAAGGAATCTTCAGAGAAGGTTGAGATGATAAATAAGTTTGACAAGCTTTTTAATGATTATAATGCATCTCAAAAAATGTGTGTGGAGTTGCAAACAAGAGTGCAACTCCTTGAGCAAGGACAGATAAAGGTTTCTTATTCTGCACTTATAGGACCATCTGAGCCATCAACATCTAGGTTGCCACCTATGGTCCACGGAGGAGAAGCAACTCAACTAAATACAAGTACTAATGTCCCTAGCATGGTATTAGTCCCATATGATGATGATAATGAGCCTGATACTACAAGATCAACTAAACCAAATGAGTCTCATCTTTTAGAAAAAAATGTTTAATTAGAAAGTAAACTAAAAGAATCAGAAAAACAACTAGCCTAGTAGTAGAAGGATATAGTTAGCTCAATGCTAACTCATTTGAATGATAAAATTGAAAGTAGGTTAAACAGTATCCATGCCTTATATTCTTTACTTTTTTTTGCTATTCAAAAGTTTAATGATGATAAAGAAGTGGCAATTCCCTTGTTTACAAACTGGTTACAAAGGGAAAATGGATTAGAATGATGTCTATGGCCTCTAAATTTCATGCTTAGAGACCACATGCACTCCAACCAACATATTTGTTGGTGAAATCAATGCAAGAAGCCCAAATTTTGCTAGAAAATAGAGAAAGGAAGGTAAGGGAATTGATGAAGAGTTTTAGTGAATTAGAACAAAATCTTTTGCCAGATATTGAAGATAGAGAAGGGGTAGTCAAGCCTTTGCAATTTTGGAAGGAAGAGGTAGAGAGAGTCATCAATACCCAGGTATAAATGATTTGTGATGGGATAAATATGGATATGCTAGATAGAGTAATTGCTATAGGATTATTTTTTGAAACTTTTGAAAGAGAGGCAAACCAAGTAGCCATTAATTATATTCCATATAGGGTAAAACCTGATGAAGTCATGAATTTCAATTAGCCATCCCATAAAGACTACAGTGCATGGAGTAGCTTGTATCTAAATAATGAATAGAAAGTTGTAAACAATTTGCAAAACTTTTTTTTTGTCTTCTAGTGGAAGATATTTTGGAACCCATATAACAAGATGGGGGTAATTTTCATCATGAGTTTTGAAGAAGGCGGCTGCATGTTTTGATCCTGCATAAGCAAGTTCAAGGACGATTGTTTTGTATAATAGAATGCAGTTATATGTAGTCATTCTAAGATGACAGGTGTCCCCTCTGGCCTGAAGCTTGTTTGCTCCCTTACTTTTTATAAAAGGGAATTCAGGGCTATGAGATGGGGTTCAAAATTTTGGTCCCTTGAGTGTTCCGAATTTATGTTTCCAAATAGCAAAGTCTAGGTGAAACAAAAGGGTTGTTAAATGTTATTTTACAAAGAAAAAATAAAAAGAGTCTTGTGTCTGTAATTTTTGCAGGTTCTTGAAGGAGTTATGTATGGATTATATTCTTACAGAGACAACAAAATTAATAAATAAATATATGATTCAAACCCACTTCTCTCCAGTGTATTATTCTATCATGTTTTGAATGCATATTATCAAGGATTTTATCATTTATTGCACTGTTGTGGTGTATGCAATTTTTTATTCATGCTTTGGTCTAAGAGGTCAATTAAAATCTTGAATAAAATTGTAGAGTGATAGGGATGTTTACAGGGATTTTGATAAGTAGTTTTGGGCAAGGATTACAAATACGATGTATTGAAAAGCAATATTATCTCAGGTTATATGATGTTGGATAAATTCTGTCAGAAGTATAGCTTAATTTATTATGAATTCATATACCCAATGGAATAAGGCACTGATCATAGTGAAGTGAATGCTTGGGGATTTATTTACTATTTGGAATCACCACTGGTTTGCTATAACTTATTGAATATCAAAATATTTTCATTTTACATGAATATTGTCATGTGTATTAGTCATCTCATGCTGCAAGCTGGTTGAGGATCACTGAGGAATTTGCCATTCTTGAGCATTCTCCCTTATTGTTGAGTCTTTATATGAGATTATCTACTTTGTTTCATGTATGATGTCAGTGTGGCATAAAATTACAAATAAGGATGGGGATCACCCTCCCTGGTTCTACAGAACCTAAAGTGTAGAAGGATCTCGCATCCTTTTTATTGTTGGTCCAGGTCGGCAGAATATTAAACAGTTGGAAGTGGCTTTCCATACATATTTTCAGGAGAAAACAACTTGTTCTCTACCTTTGAGTTAGTGTAAACCCATTTTTGGGCACCAACAAAAAATGGCGACTCTACTAGGGAAGTAAATGATAAATAGTCTTTGGTTAAAGAGGTCTTGTTTAAAATACAATAGAAGTTTTCATAATATCTCTATGATTTGATGGTTGAGCCTATGATTTTGTATTTTTGGTTCATGTTTTCCTATGAAAAGTGTGTTCTACATTTTTGCAAGAAAGATATTCTGATTTGTGAACACAGTTCACATATTTCTTTCAAGAATTGTCAAGCAGTATATTATTTGATATCCCAAAGTAATTTGGGTGGCGACTCTGAGGTTTTTATGGCAGTGCGTATAACTTTGAATAATTCTAACAAATCTTTGAAGGACTTTTCTACTATGACTAAACCAAAGAACACCAGAGGTTACATGAAGCTCCACCCTGAAGAAAAGTTGGAAGAGCTTCAGGGAGCTCTGTAGAGATAGGAAACTAGAAGAAATGCATAGACAAATACCGCTCCCTCATCATGGAAGCCCAAGCATAATAATGAAAGTAATTCACAGTTAAACTCTGTTCCTAAGGTTCATGCATCATCTTCTAAAAGTTCTGAAACGGATAGTTTAGGATTTTTCAATTCTTTATTTCATACACGTGTACAAGAAGAAATGTAACCACAAAGAAAAGAATGCACTCAAGTTCAATATTCAGAGAAGACAAGAGGTAAGAGTAGAAGTAGAAGTCATCAAAGAAATAATGTTATTGGTGTCCTCCTCCTTTAGGTCTCATAACAAAGTTTTCTTGTACTTACAAGTCAGTACGAAAACAAGACAATCTGAACTTGATAGACTTAGATGACACTTCTGGATTAGAGATAACTTTGCTAGATCTAGAAGATTTTTTTGGAGATATAGATACAATGAGAAGAGAACTCCAAGAATAGATAGATCTCAGAAGTAAGAGAGAAAAGGAAAAGGAATCTGAGGTTATTAGAGTTGTGATAGAAAGAGATGGTATGATAAGATAGTTAGCAACACTCAAAGCCTTAGCTCAAGAAAATGATAAGCCTAGTGTTGAGGGCCCTATTTTAAGAGAGATTTTAGATTAAAAAAATATGAAAATATCATAAGGGAAAAGGCTAAGAATAATGTGGATAACCAGAGGTTAGCGGATCTTATTTAGCCAAGTATTCAGGTTCCTAGATTAGACTTGGATAAGGGAAAACAAAAAGTGTCTAGTATTAAGATAGATGATAGGAAGTCTTCGACTATCCTAGATTTAAGCCTAAAGTTATACCAAATTGATATTGAGCTAGAAACAACCAGGATAGAAAATGAAACTCTTGCAAAAGAGTTGAAGAGAGTTGAAATGGAATCCTCAAATGCAGAGATGAAAAGGAAAATTTATTTCCTTAAGTTTTCAACCTTAAACAGTGCTTCATTTATTGCTGGCCCATCCAAAACTCAGGCTATTTATGGTGCAACGTCAAATGTCATTACGAGTGTTCCATCTCAAAATGTCTAAAGTACTCAGAACACTAGGATTCCACTTATTGGACATAAAAGTCAAGTAAGTACTCAAAATAGTAGTCAGCCCCAATGTCCTAAAGATTTTAACACAACTGTAGGGGTTAACATTAAAATAGATGCTATTGCAGCTAATACTATAACAAGTGTTGCAGGACGAGCTGCAACAGGGCAATTTCAAAGAAGACCTATCCACCTAGAGAGGTATAGGCAATTACATTTTGATGGGATCCCAGGATATCCCAATGTTATCCTGAATGACTTAAGGGATAAAAATTAGTAAATTCATAGGTAATAATACTATAATTGGTGAGGAACACCTAAGGGCATTCACTGACAAGTTGAATGATTATGAGGTGGAGCATGAAGATGTGGTTAAGAAATTATTTGTACAATCTCAGACATAGGATGTCGGGGATTTGTATAGAGGATTGCCAACTGCAAGTATCAGTTCCTGGGAGGAATTTGAGAGATTTTTAAAGGAGCAGTATGGTGACAAAACAAACCCCATTTTCATGTTAAATGAGTTAAATAGCATCAAGAAGTCATGGAATGAGGATGCCTCTAGTTTCAATATCAGATTTTAGAAAGCTATGCACAAGTTATGTCAAGTGTTAAGGTTGGATGAAAATGTTTGTCTGACTACATATATGAATGCATTTGATCCAGAAATGGCATATATCCTTAGAGACAAGGATCCACAAACTCTAAGAGACACATTTAGAATAGCTATAAATGTGGAAGGAAATAGAAGAGCTCCAGGTAAGCTCGAAAGAAGAGAGGATACTAGACTTTCTAAAAGTTCCAAAAATAAAATTGAAAAGTCTTTAGGTACAAATCCTAAATAAGAAGAAAGATGGGACAAGGTACTTAATACCTTGAAGGACTTGAAATTGATTGTCGCAAAAAATGACAAGATTTATGTACCAGAAAAGCCACAGTTCAATAAATTTAATAGACCACTAAGATTGCAAGATTATCCTTACAATATAAATTGGAAAGATGGAAAGCCTTTCCAACAGCAAAAGGGTAAACAAGAACAACAAACCCCTGACCCATTGCAAAAACATACAGTAAACATGGTGGATTATACTCCCTGGTGTGTTGCTTGTCGATCACCCCATTCACCTGAATATTGTGTTGTAGCACAATTTATTTTTGCTAAAGATGAGACACATGAAGAAGAGGAAGAAGCCTTTGAAGGTGACAATGTTGATTGTCTTATGATTTCTTACTGTCTTGGAGAAGTAGAATATTCTTCTGATATTAAGACTCAAGACTTTGATATAGATAATCAAAGGGAAATAAATGAAACATATCATTGGCAGGTTTTCTCTAATGAGGAATTATCTGTTGATGACCGAATGTGCAATGTTGAACAAGTGAGTGTTTTGTGTCCTTGAGAAGACCCTCAAATGAAGAGATTACTAAAATAACAGCTACTATGGTAGCTCAAGTAAAAAGCAACTATCAATTGAGAAACAGGGTTGTGGGTGAAGACGAGGGAAAGCCTTTGGGTCTATTTGTCAAAGAATTGAAAAATAAAATAAAAGAGGTCAAGGAAGATAAATCAGTGAAAGAAGCAATCAAAATTAAGGAGGTCAAGAGAAAGGAGTGGGCTAAGAAAGTAGAGGTTGTGAAACCTGTTGAAAAAAATTCTCCACTTAAGATGAAAGTAAAGATGGTTGAAAAGTTTTCTTCACTCGTTGAAGGAGACTCACAGAAGACACAAAATATTGAAGGAAACATACCCAAGAAATATGAGGAACAATCAGGTATGTCACTTGAATTACCAAATTACACACCTGTGGATATGCTTCAGTTGCTTTCTCAGATTAGAGTTAAGGTTCCTTTGCAAGAGATGTTAAGAATTGAAGAGCATAGGGATAAAGTTATGGCTTGGCTCAAGGGTATTTCCCATTTTGTTGAAATTGAAATAGGAAACCATATGGTGTCGTTAGGGGTCATATGGTGTCCTAAAGGGTCATGGGATACCATATGACCCCTAAGGACAACATATGACTCCTTATGACACCATATTGGGTCGTTATGGGTTCTATAGTATCCTAAGGGGTCATATTATGTCCTATGACCCCTTAGGACACCATATGGCCCCTTACGACACCAAATTGTGTTGTCATGGGTCATATCGTGTCCTAAGAGGTCATATTGTGTCATATAACCCCTTAAGACACCATGTGACCCCTTAGGACACAATATGACCCTTTACAACACTATACCATATTGTTATGGGTCATATGACCCCTTATGACCCCTTATGACACCATATGGTGTTGTTCATATGGTGTCTTAAGGGGTTATGGGATATGACCCCTAAGGCCAACATATGACCCCTTATGACACCATATTGGGTTGATATGGGTCCTATGGTGTCCTAATGGGTCATATTGTGTCCTATGACCCCTTAGGACACCATATGACCCCTTAAGACACCAAATTGTGTCGTTATGGCTCATATTGTATCCTAAGGGGTCATATTATGTCATATGACCCCTTAAGACACCATATGACCCCTTAGGAAATAATATGACCCTTTATGACACTATACAATATTGTTATGGGTCATATGATGTTCTACAGAGTCATATTGTGTGCTATGTCGCTTTAAGACAACATATGACCCCTTACGATACCAAATTGTGTTATTATGGGTCATATTATGTGCTATGTCCCCTTAAGACAACATATGACCTCTTACGATACTAAATTGTGTCGTTATGGGTCATATTGTGTCCTAAGGGGTCATATTATGTTATATGACCCCTTAAGACACTATATGACTCCTTAGGACACAATATGACCCCTTATGGCACCATATTGGGTCGTTATGGGTCCTAAGGGGTCATATGACCCCTCTCTCCTAATATCTCTCTCCCCCTCTCCCCTAATATCTCTCTCTCCCTCTCCCCTAGTCTCTCTCTCTCTCTCCCTCTCCCCTAATCTCTCTCTCTCCCTCCCCCCCTCTCTCTCTCTCTCTCCTCTCCGCTAATCTTTCTCTCTATCTCCCCCTTTCCACTAATCTCTCTCTCTCTCTCTCTCTCTCTCTCTCTCTCTCTCTCTCTCTCTCTCTCTCTCTCTCTCTCTCTCTCTCTCCCTTTCCCTAATCTCTCTCCCACTCTCCCTAATCTTATCTCTCTCCCCCTTTCCCCTAATCTTTCTCTCTCTCTCTCTCTCTATCCCCTAATCTCAATTTATTTCTTTAGAGACTTCAAAAAAATTTGATGCTTGGTTGACATGATGCAGAAAACATGAAAATATAAGGACATCACAAAGTCACATGGGTAAACCAAGACCTAACTGTACCCAATAGGAATTGAACCAAGGTGTGTTTTTTGTTAATGTAGATTTCTCATCAAGTGGACTTCAACCTTGTCAGTAATGAATACAAATTTGAACTAATCTTGGAATTTTCAACAACGAAAGGAATATTTTTCTATTCTCAAGACAACCATATATTTCGTCATAGTAGTGGGTCTATGGTAGAATTATCAATATCATAGTATTATCTCATGCCTCGACAAAATTTGGCAGCCCCAATTTTGACTTGGACTTGGTGACTAGGTAAAATTCAGTAAAACTTGACAAGTTTAAAATATATTTAAATTCAAACCTTGGAAGAAACTCAACAAAACTTGACATATTTAAAAATATACTTAAATTCAAACCTTGGAAAAAACTTCTTGTACAGATTGTGGGATGAGTTGTGGGCAAAGACTCAGCAAGTACCCATAGAGTTGTAAGCAATGACTTGTAGGAACTCATTCATAAGTAAGTTGATGAATTAATCAAGGCCCTCTATGATTTGCAATTTTGATGAGTCTTGCATATATGAGCAACATCATTTGATTAGTTATGGTATTATCTTACACTTCTTTTCTATCTTTTAGGCTATAGGAGAAACATGAAGAATATGAGATTCTTCTTGTTTAGTTGATTCTTTTCTATCTTTCAGGCTATAGGAGAAACATGAAGAATATGGGATGCTTCTTATTCAATTGAAAAACATTGCTAGGCAATTGCATCTACAAGTGGTCATTCTAGCTATGGCATGCTAAAAACACTACAACTCCAACATGTTCAAAATAAAATATTTCCTTTTGGTTGTCCTCATAAAAATATGTAGTTAAATAAAGAAGCTCTTATGCTACACTATTAAACTTGATGGACATGCATAGTATGGAGGAGTTTGGGCCAATTTAAGTACTTAACTATGAGCTTGTAGTATTTCAGAAATTAGTGTCAATCTTCAATACTGATTATGCCATATCCATGGTATTTTTTTTTGGTTCTGGAGAAACTCCCACATCATTTTGGAAGATATAGAACATTAAAAAAAATTATAATTAATATGGTATTTCTAGTCAAGTTAGTTTTTTATTCTACTTTGTTGAGTGCTTTGTAAGAAACAAAATGTGAGGCCCTATCCCGAGCCGTCATAGCATTTCAGTTATTTTCATGTTGGACCTACTATTGATACTACATTTTGATGCATTATGGACATAAATTTTATATGATCCAGTGTTTGGATAACATTGATATGATTATGTCATTACTTTGATTTGCAGTACTTTGTTTTGATGCTAGAAAATTATGGATGCATGCTCTATAAACGATTTAATTCCATGATAATTATGATGATGTCATTTAGAAGATTATTTTATGTGGATGTTATTAGATAATTGGAAACTTGATTTTTATAAATGAAATTGTATGCGATGTCTGAATTGTATTCTTTCCATATCATAATATTACATGTGATTTTTGGAATTACTAATGTGCAAGTGAGATGTGCAGGAAAATTATTCCATGTGACCATGGAAACTATTCGGAGAACCAAGCCTAGACCTATGTGTGTTTGTGAAGCCAAGGGTTGTCTATTTGGAGAGACAACACCTCGTTTGTAAATGTGTTTTAATTTGTAAATGTTATGCTTGGATGTGTGTTTAATTTTGAAATTGTTTAATTTATAAATTCCAAAAAAAAGGGACATTTGCCATGTGTATTTAAGTGATGTGTAATTCTTTTTGTGGTGTCACTTGACACATGTGTTGTAAGATGAGTTGGAAATGACATGTCCCTTTGGAGGAAATTTTTTTTACCAATGCATATTTTTCAATTATCCTAGTATGGTCCCAAGAAAGTCTTGGATACAGGGCCATTAGAAAGGTCAACTCAGGGTTGACCTGTAGGTAAACTTTGGGTGAGTTTCTAAGGGGTTAAACTAACTCCTAAGGTCAAGTTAGGGGCATTTTTAGTGGGCCATATGATGTACCTATGGATGAAGGCCAAATTTAGCCATGTGTCCACTCCCTAGGGCCTATTTAGCCACCCCAAAAATTGAGTTTGCCAAGTTGGCCGAATTTCAACTTTAGAGGAGCCTTCCTAGGTTAGACAACCCTCCTCATGAGTGACATTGCTCTTCCCCATTCCTTTTACCTTTTTTGAGGTTTCTTGGCTAGAGAGTTTGTAAGGTATTGGGAAGACCAACCAATGAACATCCTTCACCCTTCCCAAGTGGGTTGGAAAGAGTGAGGAGTGTCTTCTTAGGGAATAGTTTGGGAGGGAAAAGCTTGATCACCCACTCTTCATTTTCGAGACTTAGATTCTTGAGTAGTTTTGGTAATTTTTTGAAAGGGTTTTTGGCTAAGTCTTGAAGGGAAAAGATAGTGGATTTGGGTAGCTCTTCTACAAGATTCATCATCCCTTTTGGCAAATTTAAGGTTGGTTGTTTTTCTAGCTCTTGTATGTTGTTGTACATTTTAAAAGATTGCTTTTATACTTGTTTTTTTTATTGTTGATATTTTAGTGTGTTAGGAAGATGTTGAGTTCTTCCCTATGTGTTCTTTTATTTTGTTATTGTGATTTTTGAGTTTTGTTTTGGAAGTTGTCAAGGCCAAACTCACCCTTGGGAGGGTAGAGTGGCCTTGGGGTGAAGGGTTGTTTGACAACCTATGAGTGTAGAGGCTCTCTTTGGAAGAGAGTGATTTACAAGGGGTTATGGGACCCTTGATACATAGTATTTTGTTTATGCAATGAGGGTCATAAGGGGAGTTTGTTGGCTTGTATGCCTTGGGGGACATAAGGAATTGTAGGGACAAGTCTGGAACTTGTGGATGTGTTTATTTTGTAGTCTTGTAATGGCATTATGTTCTCTTACTTGCAGAATTCTCCTCTAGGCATATGGTCCACCTTTATCCCACTTGAAAAGTAACACAAGTGACATTGTTTATCCTTGGGATGGGAGTCTTAATGTTGTTATGAGTTTTCTTGCCTGTATGTGTTTTGAATGTGTGTTTCCTGTCTAGCCTTGGTTCTCCTAGCTCAGGGGTGGCTTCTTGTAAGCCTAGGTTGGGAGGTGAGCCTCCATGGTCACAACTTGAAAGTTTTTATTGTAGGTTTGCTTGGGAAAAGAATTGGAAGGCAAGCTAAAATGGTCCTATCGTTTATTGTCTTTCAGTTGCAGAAAAGAAAAATGAACTTCTTATTGTATTTAGTTGGAGAAAAGAAAATGTAACTATTAGAATAGTTTTTACCATGTAATAAAGATGTATTTTACATTTGAAGTATTTATATTTTTGCTAAAAAGAAGAATTTGAGTTGTTTCATTAATTCTGTTTATTGCTTGTGAAGGATAAAAATGATCTTGCTTTCTGTTTTTACTTAATAGTAAAATGAGAACCTGTTAAAAAAAGGAAAAATATATGTAGCTTTAAGTTGTTTCATTTTGCTTTCATGTTATTCCATAAGGGAAAAAAAAAAAAGAAATGAAATCATCTAAATGTTAGTAGTGCAGTTTTTGATAAAAGAGGAGAAATATTTATTTCCGTCTTTAGTTAAATACCAAAAAATTATTAGGCAACTTAGAAATGGTATTTAATCTTACAATGCATCTTGTTGTTAATAATCAAATGGATTTTAGAAGAGGTTAATTGTAGCTATAAATAAAATCATTTCTACTATATTTACTATTCTATAAATACATTTATTGTTGTTATATATTTTTCTTTAAATCTAGAAAAAGCATGTGAAGTGGAAAATAGTCTAATCTAGATATTGTTATTTCATATCAAAAGAAAACTACATGTTAATGAATGAAAATAAAAATCACCTCTATTTTGTTATTTGAAATCAAAAAAGTTAACTGTATGTTATTTTTACTCTATTATGTTATTTAACATACCTTGCTAAAATGCTTTGGAAGAAACAAATTTAAAACAACAATATATATATATATAAAATTATGCCTAATGTTTTAAAAAAAAAAACTGCATCTAATTGTTGTATTTATTCTAAAATAAAATGATTACTACATATTTTGCATCAAAGTTGAAATATATAGATTTAATAAACTATGAGAAATCTGGAAATACAGGAAATGTTAATTTATTCTAACTATTCTGATTTTTCCATATTAAAATCCTGAGAACAGTTTGCAAAAAAACATATTTTAATGCTTAAAAAAAAAGAAAAAGCAGTCATATATATATATATATATATATATATATATATATATATATATATATATATATATATATATATATATATATATATATATATATATATATATATATATTCAAAAAAAAATATTTAGGGTTTCGGAGGGGAAAGCCAACCCCTCGTGGGTTGCGACCCACATAGCGGCCAAGGCCACTGTGTGAAGCGACCCACTGGTGGCACCACGGCCACTTCCTCCACCCTTCCCTCCTTCAAACCCTTGCGGCCCCTTGCATAACGCCTCCCTTTTCTTTGGCCATGGCCTTCGGCCTCTGCATGATGCCCTTTCTTGGTTGCACCTGCACACAGCCACAAACACATTAAAAAAAAATTGATGAAGAACAACAACCCTAACCCATTTTCGGGTTAGGGTTAGCTTGAATAAAACATAAAAAAAAAGGAGATAAGTTATAAAAGAAATAAACCAACCCTAGTTAGGGTTCGAAATATAATAAGAGTATAATTGAAAAGAGGGGGAAACCCTTTTCAATTTGAGATGGGTAAAACCTATTTGCATTTTAGTTAATTAAATAGGAGAGTTATTCTTACATTAGTTCTGGGGAATTTCAAATTTAAATAAAATCCATAATTCTTTTAGTGGTTATATTTATATATATAAAGATCAAGTTAAATTCCTTTGTAAATTTTAAAATTGGAATTTATTAAAAGTAATAATGTAAACTTTTAACCTATGAGGTCATTGTTGGTCAATTATATAATAGTTGGAATTTAAATATCTAAGGGGATTTAAATTCAACTTTAATATAAAATGAATTTATTAATCTAATATTATATTTGATTTGGTTATCTCTATTAGTTTAATTTAAAAGCATATTTGCGTTTGCTCAATTAATTATTTTAATATGAGTTAAAATTATTTTATGTAGCCTTGAGTATTTTAATACTATTGAGATAATTAATATCTTTTGATTTATTATTGGAGAAATTTTTTATAGAGAAAATTAAGTAATTTAGTTTAATTAATTAATTAAGTTGTGACAATTCCTTTTAGGGAATAATTAGTCTACTCTAAATATTAATGCTATAATGATAGAGTTTAATTAAATCAACTTAGTAAGCCATTCTATTTAACCCAGAGTTAACCCTTAGTTAAGACAAAACTTATTTATTCCATTTTAAATGTAGATTATTTAATGTATTTATGTTGTTTTAAAAAAAAAAAAATTGTTGTTCCATTTTTGCCCAAAAGTTTGGGCATGACATAAAATATTAAAAAATAATTACAAGTGGATTCCTTTTCCTCCAAGTCTTTTTACACTTAATATAGATGGATCCTCGTGAGTAAACACAAGTCTTATAGGTATTGGGAAACTTGGTCATGACTACTATGAGCTGTTTCATTTACTTTTGAGCTCTTCTAAGGGTTATCATACTAATAATAATATCGAGGCCCTATCTATTTATAAAACATTGAAAAAATCTTTTGAATTAAGTTGGAAGAAAATTATTTGTGGAATATACTCTATGGTTTTGATTTCTTTGTTGAATAAATGGAACATTCCCACACCTTCATGAATGTTAAATATTTCAAATATCTTAAGGATCTTCTTAGTATTATTTTTAACATTGATTCTATAACTTTTGTCCATATTCATAAGGAATAAAATATAGTGGCTAAGTATTTTCTCAAATTGGCTTCTAAAATGGATGGTAACAAGAATATCAATAATTGAGTTTCTTTTCTCTTGAAAAATTCAAGTAATAGTTTCTTCATCATGATCAAACTCAATTTTCCTTTTTTAATTTTGATCTTATTCTTTCATTGGCAAGATTTTTGGGTTTGGTGGAATGTTGAGAATCCTTCATGACTTTTTTCTTTGGGAAATATTGATAGCTACAACTATTCAGAAATGTCAATATTATAATCACATGTAATATTATTTTTTAATATAACTATCATTTTTTCAAAGAAAGGTCACGATTGTTAAAATTCAAAATAGAAAATTGATTTATGTATATTCCAATAAATAGATCTAAAGATCCTTCAATAGAAAGAATGTATAGAGAGATGTCTCTTACATGACAAATATCTTGACTATGAGTAAAGAAAATTTAAATTTTTAAAAAGGATGACATCACCTTTGAATGGAGCTTCTTGATTGGAAGTTATATACTCATTCAATTGTGTTTCATAATGTTTAGCACCTTGGGCTCATTTTTTGTCCTTTGCCACAATAGAGACACACTATCATGGGATATCTCTAACAAAAAACTTTTGTATCAATCAAATGTAGAATATTCATAAAAAATAATTTCAATTAAGGAAATAATAGTTGGTTTGTTTGATGGTTTGGTCAACAGTAATATATAGACTAATATAATATTATTCTTATATGAATGGAGTGATGTAACAATGGAATAATAGAATGATATACTATTATTCTTTATTTGTTTGGTACTATTTTCTTAAATATGATTAAAAAATCTCTATAAACTTCTAATTATGTCTTTCCCTTCAAATAATGGTTGATTAATTGTAGACAAATATGTGCATTTGTTAGGTACTAATTTTTCAAATTAGATAAATCTTTTCAAAATTAAACCTATTTTTCAAAATTAAAACATATTTAATTTTTTAATAAAATGTATTTTTGTTCGAATCAGATAACATGAAAAGCCTAATAATACATAAAATCGTATATACCATGTTTAACATG
The DNA here is from genome assembly GCF_030272615.1 of Cryptomeria japonica. Taxonomy (NCBI): domain Eukaryota; kingdom Viridiplantae; phylum Streptophyta; class Pinopsida; order Cupressales; family Cupressaceae; genus Cryptomeria; species Cryptomeria japonica. The sequence continues at coordinate 311,636,852 of NC_081408.1, forward strand.
AAATCATATTAAAAATGTTTTTTCTAATGATACAATTTTAACTAATTACAAAACAATGTATTTGTTCGTGAAAAAAAATAGATCACTAAAACTTCAAATTATCATTCAATCCTAATAAAATTAAATTGAAAATTAAGTATTCTATAAGTAATCGTATAATTAGATTTATTGACGAAAAGAGAAATTGATAGGGATAAGGAAAGAAGCCTGCAAATATATCTAAATGAATACAAACACAAGTGAAACTAACTAATATTGACATTATTTAATTTAAGTCTATTTGTAATTATCAAATAGTTGAAAACTCAGAAGCAAATTTTTGTAGGTAAATGGATTACCATTGACTTTAGAACTATTAAACTGATACGGACGAAACTGATCAGAAATTCATCTATCTGTGATTTGATATCTAGAATGTAGGAAATGCGAAGCTTTCGCCAGGGCTACCTATTTTGGGTAGCCTTGCTGGACCTCGGTTCGAATCCCCACCAGTCTCCTCACGCTCTTTCTAAGCGCTATGGCAGCCTCATGTATCTCAAATTGGGCACCACCCCAGCCCTTATAGCTTCCTCTCAGGAGGCTGCAGTTGCCATTCTCAAGACTTTTGATTCAGATTTCTCTAACAGACCGGAAAACATGGGAGCCGTTGCAGATATTCTATGTACAATAGAAATGATGTGGCCACATCTCCCCAGTGGCCTGTGCTACGAAAAACCTGTATTTTCCACCTCTTGACCCCCAAATGTATGCAAAAGTGGCAGCAGTTCCGAGAAGAAGAAATGACCCTGGTGCTGGCTTTCATCTTTAAAACGCGAACCAGTGCTGTAAATGTGGGAGATTTCGTTAATGTCTTTACTTCTAAAGTTATTGGGCAAATGACGCTGAGGATGAGATTTTTTGATGACAATAATGCAGAGGCCCAACATTTCAGAGAATTAATGGAGGAGTTTTTAGCTGAGGGTGGTCGTTTTAGGATTGGGGATTACGTTAGCTTCTTAGATTGGATTGGGTTGGGTGGTTCTCTTGATCAAACCAAGAGGTTGCAGAAGCGGCTTGATGAGTTTCTTGTGAGGAAGATGGAAGAACAACAGAAGCGACTGCTTCTGTCCAGAGATGATAATGGCAGCAAGGACTTTTTGCAAATTCTCTATGAGCTCAAATCTAAGTCTTCTGAAGAGGGAGCAGAACTATCTGAGACTAACATCAAAGGCATTTTACTAGTACGGACGTTAACCTATTAGTTTACTGTGATATCAGGCTACTTGCTCTATGTTTTTTTATTCCATCGTAGAAAATGCAAACTCTACTCGGCTTGCATTCAAATTATTTATGCTTAGGTTCGTGGAGTGATTGGTAAATTATTAAATATTAGATGTCAATGATTTTGGTTACAATATTTTCCATAAAAAATTTAAATAAAAAGATTATGCATTTCTATTATTTTCCAAGATCCATCAAAATAAACAATCATCACTAAGTTTTGTATTGGCTTTAATTTTTTCTATCAAAGATAGTATTGTGATCCTTTGTCTCATAAAGTTGTTCATCATTCTTAATTTCTAAGACTATATATGTTAAGAACTGTACTGTTTATTGTGATCAATGCAGAGCATGATTTCGGCAGGAACAGACACTGTTACCCGCACAGTAGAATGGGCGATGGCAGAACTGATCCGCCATCCCCATCTCATGAAGAAAGTCAGAGACGAAGTGGAGAAAGTTGTGGGAATGGAAGAGAGAGTAAGAGAATCTCATCTTCCTCAGCTGAAATACTTAGAAGCGGTTGTGACTGAAACTCTTCGACTGCATCCTCCAGCGCCACTATTGCTTCCTCACGCATCTCCAAAATGTTCAAGCAAAGTAATGGGTTATTTCATTCCTCCCAACTCACGCGTAATGGTGAATGTGTGGGACAGGCCGTTAGAATTTGATCCAGATCGCTTCGTTGACAATCCTGTTAAACTCCATGGAAGAGACTTTCGCATACTACCATTCGGTGCAGCGCGAAGAATGTGCCCGGGCTATGATCTAGGGTTTCATATGATACAAATCGCACTTGCAAGCTTTGTTCATGCATTTGATTGGTCTCTTCCCTGTGGCCAACAACCCCAAGATTCACAGGAAAGTTCCTCTCCTCCTCTTTGCTACTCGTTGGCTGCCTATCAAAATTTATAACACTTAAGTTCATATTAATCCACAAATAGTGTTTCACCTGTCCATAATAATATGAGAGTTTCTTGTTTATGCCCTTCTTTATACAACCCTCCTCGTCTTCATTCTTAGGATGTGTGACTTCCTAAGCTCTCAGTCTGTATTGCGTGCTGATTTTAGTATAAGCTTGAGAACATAAATAAAAGAATATGTAATCTATATATTCACACCTGTTTCACAAATAGGTCTTGTAATGAAACAGGTCTTCTATATAACAAGACTACTGGTATATGTTGATTTTATCCATCTTTATATATTGTGTGTCGATGTTGATTATTGACTATTTGAAAATATTATATTTTTGTAATTTTTTTTATTCTTAAAATAAGTAGGATCAGAATTTTAGAATTGTTATATTTAGTAGATAATATTTATCAATTTTTTTCTGGTCTTAAAAGGTTAAATAATTATTTATCTTAAAATATAATTCAAAAATTATTATTGATGTTAAGAGAAGGCCATCCATCATCTATTTCAATGAATTCATTATCTATTAATTTAGTCTTAAGAAATTATCTAAACATCCATTTAACTTAAAAAATATTATAAAAGGATTAATATTTCTGAACAAAAAAACAAAAAGAACACATGATGATATTTCCTAACACATCATCTTGAGACCCACTAGAGCATGCAAAAACATTTGTTTCTTATATGCTATGTATTTCGATGCATCTCTTTTCGAAACTATTCACTCAACCAAGATAGAATATTTAGCCACATCTATGTTTTACTTTAAGAATATTTTAATTGTATAACCACCTAAAATAGTTCTTTATTCCATTTCTTTGCCTCTAACAAATAACAAAGACATGTTTGAAATATGGAAGAGTAGTCACCAACTTTATATGCACCATTTTAAAAAAAATAGTATCAAATATCATATTATTTTTTAGAACCATTTGAACCCTTTCTAATTTGGTGGCTAATGTAATTTAGATTGATTTTTCTTTTTCTTTTTTGTTTTTTGCTTTTGATTAAGATAAAACGAGTTTTACAGGGACCGAAAACCCAAATCCAAAAGTAGAAAATCAAAACAGTATCAAACCAAAGAAGGACCAACAACCAAATGGCGACAAAAATAGGGGAGACACCCCACAAAGCCCAACAAAATACAACAAAGAAACTTGGGCAAAACAACCAAAAAACTAACCAAAAAGCTAATCAAGAGCTTCCATAAGCTCATAATTTTTCTCAATTATATTTTTGTTTATGTCTTCAAGCTCCTCCATGATGGTCCTCATGGCGCTTTTCTCCTGGTTCCTGTTCCAAGTATTGGTAGATGGTCCAATAGACACCTGCACTTCCGCTCCCTATGGATATATATCAAAATATTTTTTGTTAGACTTAGCAGCTAATAGCGGAATACTGTTGAGTAGATGGGCTTTATGAATTGCATTTTTCTCATTCAAATTTTTGAGGCCTTCAACACTGTTATTCTTAGCCTCTTTACTAATCGCCACCAAAAACATGAGATTACCCTTTAGTCCATCCATACCCTTCTCCAAATTGGCTATTCTAGCTTCATGCTCTATTTTCATGACCTTCACATCTTCAGTCAATTTTTGGGTCATTTTCAGGAGCTTATTAGTTTATCAGGCATCGATTTCATTAAAGGTGTTGATAATACCTTTTAAACCCTATTTGATGAAGAGAATTTCTCTACTCACCCAATGGAAGAACTTCTCTAGACTAGTGGTCGAGTTAGCTATCTAGCATATCAATATCCTCTTCATCACTTTTGCTATCTCCAGGATCCACCTAGTCCACATTGAGGGGAATATCCAATTTAATCTCATCTTCCCCTTTTCCTTCTATTGCCACCACTTTCCCCACCTTTTTCCTTTTAGGGCTATTATGGCCCATCTCTTGGGGTTTGGAAGGAGGGGTTTTGTACTTTTTGGTTGGAAGTCTAGGGTAAGATTTACTCTTTCTGCTATTGTTAGTGTTGGGATTGGCCTTTTGGGGGGGTCCATCTTGCACTGAGGTCCAGTATTCTGGGTTATCATTTGGTACATGAAGGTCATACCAATCCATGGCCATCTCATCCAACCCCTTCTCATCTTCAATTTTGGTATCCAACACCACATGCACATCAAGGCAAGTCGAGAGTTTAGGGTTGCTTTCAATTTTGTAGATAATGTATGGATTGACCTCATTCATTTTGGCATGTTCCATGATAAGGTGAGTCAACCCCTCATGTAAAGAAAGATTATAACCATTTTTTGCATGATTAGAAAGACTATGTTCCAAGCAAGAGAGTAAATAAAATGAGAAAGAAATTTTCCTATCATGTCCAAAATGATTTAATATAGTGAAATGGTAGGGAAAAATAATGAAAAAATGGTCACCCAAGGTGGTGTACCTCATAATCACCTCCACCACATCCACCCAAAGACTCATTAGGTCTTTTCTATTGTAGCCCCCATCAGTCATTGTCCTCACTCTGTCCCTTTCACTCTACTTGTCAAAGAAAATAGATAGGGCTTCCTCCATCACCTTCCACTCTCTGTAAAACTTTCTCCCTTCCATTTCCAAACCAATAATTTTGGCTATAAATGCCTCATCAACTTTGAATTCAGCTCCATAAGCATTGAGAGTGTCATTGTTCCAATCCTTCACAAACCCTTCCATCATCCTACAATCTTGACCATGTAGTTTTTTGAGGCATGGTACAAGACCGCCATCTAAAATTTCAGTCCATATTTCCTTATTTTGTTCCCATTTCTCGCACAAGGATGAATCCATTCTATTTTTATCTTTCCCCATGTTCGAATTTCCCTTGCCAATTTTCAAATTCACAGTCTTAATCCCAAGCCCAAACCAAGAGACACAAAACCAAGAGACCAAGAGCAATCTGGAAGCCCTAACATTGTGTTGATTCCACTTATTACAAGAAGTGGCTTTACTCATGTGACAATATAGCATCATTAATATTCAATGTCTGGGAGTATATAAGGTCTTCAACATCCCTTCATGTCAGTTCAAACAAATGCATTGGGAAGGTTTCCCTTGTGATCCACCATTTGATTTTCTCATACACCACAGCTAAGTTGGCTACATAGTCTGTAGGTTGATTACCTTCCCAAAAAACATGGGTTATTTGAATTTCATCTAGCTTGGTAATCAAAATGAGGTAGTCCTAGATTAAGTGTTTAATTGTCCAACTAGGAGGTGTATGCTTAATCAGACAATTAATGATATTAAGTGAATCACTTTCAAGCCATACCTTTTTATGCCCTCCATGAACTGCAAGTTGAATCCCAATGTAAGTTGCATTTGCCTCAGCAAAGTGGTTTGTCTGAGAACCCAGTGGGAGTGTCATTGCTGAGACAAGCCTATCATTGTGATCATGTGCAACTCCCCCACAACCTGCTAGCTTAGGATTCCCCTTAGCTGCCCCATCAACATTTATTTTGATCCACCCTCTTGGGGTTGCAACCCAAACAATATTTGGTTTGGTATGCTTAATATTATGTTCGATAGATTTAGAAATATCCCAATTGACGTGCCGTCTATTAATGATTCCAATATAGGTGTAGGAATATAAGGGTCGAGCTGGTGAGACAGGAAGAAGAAAATAAAATTTTCCTTAATGGAATTCTAGATACGATGGGCCACAAAGAAGGTTGAGGACTCTTTGTCCCTAAAAATGTGATTTCCTTCCAGATGCCCTAGGCAATATGAGGGAGCATGAAGCACCACATAATCCCCCACAGGTCAAGAAAGTAGCCCGGTATATCTTGAGAAAAAGCATAATGAATCAGCAAATGGGAGACATATTCAACATCCTCTTTACACAAAAAGCATCTATTAGGAATTGACTCCCCGCTCTTGCACAAATTATCAATAGAAAGCACATTATTCTGCATAAAGAGCCAAAAAAAATGTTAACTTTAGGAACCAAAATTTGGTTCCAAAGGAAGGACCAAAAAGTAGTAGGAGCAAAGGTTATGGATTTCAAGGCAAAGGCTTTTGAGACCGAAAAAACACCAAAGGAAGAGTCACCCCAAACCAAGGAATCCTCAACATAGGAGGAAGGAATATGAATAAAAGAGACAAATCTGAAGAGGTTTCAACATAGGATCAAGTTTAATAAGTTCAACCCCCCAGCCTTCCCGAATATAATCAGCAACCGAGAAGCCAACCTAGTCCACACACAAATCTTTGAACTAATTTGCCAAGGGACTATCAATAAAAGGACCATCACTCGCCCACCAATCTTCCCAAAATTGAATTTTTTGGTCATTTTTCGAGACTCAATCTCGAGCCTTTTAAGATTACAGACTCTTTATTTAGAATATTCATCTAATTAGTTGAAGCAACTTGCAGGATAGTAGGCTCTTCCAACACTTGTTGAAGAGAGTAGATTGGACCAAGATATTTGTTTCGGATGATAGAGATCCACTCATTATAATCTGTAAGGCATCTCCACATTTTCTTAGCCAAGAGATTTTTATTAGACTCTTGAATACGTCTAATGGCAAGACCCCCAAGCTTCTTCAAGAGACAAACTTGATCCTAGGAAACCAGATGGAGGTAATTTTTGGTCTTTGTACCTATCCATTAAAAAATCTTCTAGATTTTCTCCATCTGGTCTCCAAATTTTGGTGGAATCTTGAATAAGCTCATAGAATACATAGGCAAATTTTTCAAAGAGGCTTTGATCAATTGGAGCTTACCATCTTGGCTTAGAAGAGAACCTTTCCATCCAGCCAACTTGGTTTGGAACCAAGCAATTGGACTAGACCAAAAAGAGTCAAGGGTAGGCCCAGAACAAAAAGGAAGCCCAAATAAGTGTTGGTAGTGGGTCAGCATCCCTCATGGGGATTCGCAATATGGTTTAATAGCCTCTTGTGGATTCTATAAGTCTAGTGGTTGTATCAAGCATTGACAGGTTAATCTTTTGGTGCAACGACAACCCTAGCTTGTAACAAGTAGTATCAAAGCTTGGTCACAGGTTTGAATCATGCAAGCCACGATGAGTGACGCTGAGAGGGGGATTGTTGGCAGTGGGCCAGCATCCCTTGCAGGGATTCACGACATGATTTAATAGACTCCTATAGATTCTATAAGTCTAGTGGTTATATCAAGAATTGACAGGTCGATCTTTTGGTGCAACAACAACCCTAGCTTATAACAATAAGTGGTCGGTAAGGAGGCCATCTTACACCCCTTAGTTTTAGAAATTTTGATATGCCTATGATAAGGGGTGTTAAGGAACAAGAGAGAGATTTTAGGAAGGCTACTACTATTGCTAGAACCTTTTTCATAAAAAGATAGAAGTTGCTTCATATTCTTAGCTTCTGACATTGATCCTTCACCCAACAACAAAGTGTCATCAGCCAATTGTTGATGCGAGAAAACCTGGATACTAGAAGAGGGTCAAAGACCTTTAAGCCTGCCAATCCCGACATACCTGGATACTAGAAGAGGGTCGAAGACCTTTAAGCCTGCCAATCCCGACATCTCTCTGTATAATTTTTCTTAAAGATTATCACATTAAAATGAATAAGAATGGAGAAATGGGATCCCCTTGTCTAAGTCCTCTAGAAGTTGAGAAAAATCCTAATAGAGACCCATTAATCAACATAGAAAACTTAGGGGTAGAGATACATTGATTCAACAGTTGGACGAAGTGACCACTGAAACCAAAGGCCCAAAGAATTCTAATCAGAAACTACCAATTCACCCTATCATAAGCCTTAAGAAAGACCAACTTCAGTAAAAAACCAGGCTTCTTATTAATTGAAAGAGAATGAATGTTCTCATGGACATAAACAAAAGAATCCAGAATCTAGTGCCTTGGGACAAAAACCATTTTGTTGCTTCGAAATTAAAATAGGAAGGACCTTTTTCAAAAGAAGAACCAAAATTTTAGAAAAAACCTTATAGATAGAATTGCAAATACTTTTAGATCTAAACTCCTGAAAGAAACTAGCATCTGGCTTCTTGGGGATCAACACAATGAAAGTGGCATTAATCTATATAAGGAGAGAGCGAGAACCAAAAAATTCCTTAGTTACATTCACAACATTCTCTCCCACAAATGTTCCAAAAAGGCTAAAAGAAAAATGTAGGAAACCCATCAAGTCTCGAGGCTTTACTACCTTCAAAACAAAAAACTGCCTCCCTGACCTCTTCAATAGAAGGTATTTTAGTAATCTCTTTATTCATTACTTGAGAAACACTTGACGAAATTTATTTGAGAATCTCTTCCCGTGCTACTAAATCGAGAGGGCCTTCTTCAGCCAAGAGAGAGGAAAAGACTTGAACATCTTCTCGACTCATCTCCTCCTGCGTTTCTACCCAATTATTGTTGGTGGAAATCCTCTTAATCCTATTGGAGGCTTTGTGTTTCAAGGTGGTCATATGAAATAATTTAGTATTCCAATGACCACTTTAAAGACAAATAGCTCTAGATCTTTGTTTCCAATATTCCTCTTCTTTGGAAATAATATAATGAATTTTCATGAGGATTTTCACCTCTTTGTATATGGGGGTCATAGCCATGGTTTTAGATCTATAGTTGAATGTCATCAAGCTCCCTTTTCTAAGTATCTTTCATTTGAAAAATATTCCCAAAAGAAGATTTGTTCTATTTTTGGACATTATCTTTAACGTCAGCCAAATTTTTAGCCACTTTGTACATAGTCGTTCCTTGGATGTTAATATCCCACCATTCTTCAATTTTGTCTTGCAGCTCAAGATTAAGGATCCACGTCTTCTCAAACCTGAAAGGGAAAGCCTTTCTCCGACTCAGGGAGGAAATAATCAAAACAATTAGGAAATGATCAGATCCAATCGTGGACAAAGAAGATAAACTATAGGAAAAGTCCAACAACCAATTTGGAGATAAGAGACCTCTATCCAGTCAAACTTAGATAAGATTTGAGCCACTTCGCATATTGGACCAAATAAACTTAGTTCCACCAAGATCGAGCAAGCCCAGAGAATTGACCGTATTTAATAGATCTTGTTTACTATCCTCAGCAATTAGTGCCCCACCCATTTTCTCCAAATTACAAATAGAGGTGTTGAAATCTCCTATCAGGATCCACTTCTTATTGGGAAAGATTTGTCTAGCATTCACCATAAAAGCGCAAAGAGACTTTCTAGCATTCTTATCATTAGGAGCATAAATATTGGAAATAATCCAAGAAGAACCATCCAAAAGATTAGTGAATCTAGTGGAAATGTGATTAGGACTAGTCACAATAGATAAACCTTGAACCAGCCTAGGATTCCATAAAGTAGAAATACCTCCAAACACACCATCAGCATCACAACAATGAACACCATAATCTTTAAAGACTACCAACTTCATATTTAAAAAAAATTCAAATAACATTTTAGTCTCCTGAACTAAACTAATCTTATGCCTGTAATCACTCACCAAATTAGAGTGAAGATCATGCTTATGGGAGTGGTTTAGGCCCGTTATATTACAAGAGATGATCTTCATTTAGCAGAAACAGGGGAGCCAATCCCCATATCATATAAGGTTCTTTGAGAGTCATCAGCAATCTCAGCCTTTCTTTGCTTATCCCTATTGAAAATATTTGGGGGTCTTCCCACTCCTCTTGTTTCTAAGCCACAATTAGCTCTTTATCTATTCCTAGTCTTAACCCCAACAAAACCTGAAGCCAAGCCATTTCTCAACAAGGAAGGTGAACTATGTCGAAGATTCTAGGCATTAACCTGAATAAAAGGGTTTACATCCTCAAGCACAATGACTTTATCCATATTCTGAGTGGTCAAGGACTTAGTCTGCACTACCTCTGAGATAGTGTTATTTATCTGCATAGCCTCAAACAAAGAAATCAAGGGGTCCAATGAATTACCCACATCTACTACCAACTTGAAAATCTTCTCTCCTAAGTTAGGAGAACTGAAGGTTCCCGAAACCACAATCTCACCCTTATCCTCCACAATTGGTCGAGTCTCATCCATCGAAACTTGTGATGGATGATTATCATGATTCAAAAGGCCAGTCTATTAAACTTGAGGAGCAATCACAGGAGGAGAAGTAGCATGATTAGGATCATTAGACACTGTCTGCACTAGCTAGTTAGTCTACACCAGATTGTCAAGCTTCTTAACAAAAGGGACCAATTCAAAAACTTTTTTCCTCTAGACTTTTTTTGCAGGTTGCTTCATAGGGCAATCTTTGGCCCAATTCCCCACCTTCTTCTAGTGAGTGAAAGCAAAGGGAATGGATTCATATTCCACTTTTTGGACCCATTTTCCTAACTTAAAATTAAAAGTGGTTTCCAATGGAAGATCCACTGACTATTTGATGTTCACACAAATCCGGGCAGAGACTAATCTTTGTTTAATAGCCATCATAGGATCTAGGGACAAGAGATCTCTAAAACAAGTAGCCAACCCACTAAAAATTTCCTCATCCCAATATTTAAAGGGGGGGGCAGGTAGCCAAACCCAAATGGGGGCCTCAATACACTCCTAGTCCTTGGGGTTAAAAATGGGCTCCCATCTTTTCAACACCAACTAGGATTTACGCAACATACAGGGTCCCCTAGACAAAACAAATTTTAAATCTTATTCACAATTGAAAGAAAAGGAAAAGAAGCCATTAACCATCACAACCACTTCAATCTGGCCTTTTCCTTTCCATTTTATGGCTACCCAGGCCCAAACAGTTTCAATATTGGGACAAGGCCCCACAAATTTACCAACTAGAACATAAGTCATATTGGCCATTGGTTTCTCCATAATGAAATCCAAAATTGGATTAGAGAAAACCCCAGTGATAGGGTTTGCATAGTGGGACATTAGAGAGACAAAATTACCTTTAGGGCATGTACCGAAGAGGGCTGACCACTTCGTATTACATTTAGAGACTGAAGAAGAGTACATCCAATCTGTAGGCAGATTCCCTAGGTCCCTAAGAAACATGTGAAACTTCAGGTTGGTTGGACGATGCATCATTACAGAATGTTGGAACTCATAGAGTCCTGCCACCCTAGACATAATTTCTAACCCCATCAGCTTTCCCATCTACATCCTCATCTCTTGAGACACCATCAATGTTCCTTGTGTCATTTCTGCAACTTCCTGCTTGCTATAAATTCAAATTTTCCTCCAGTTTTTTTTGTTAGTGAAAAATGATGGACCATTTGTTGCAAGCTTGTTTACTTGTAAGTAAATCTCATCACATTCTATGATCAATTTTGAATTATTTGGTGAACATAAATTCAATGGTTGAAAGGAATCTAAAGAGTGTACGAGGTTTTATTTATTTATTCAAGTGCCATTAGGTGAAGTAGGCATAACTTGATAGTGAGGTCTAATTACTTAAAATGAATGGGGGATTTGAAAATTTGTCTTAGCATTTAACAATATTGAATAATCTTAATGTAGCCAACAAGTATCCAATATAGGTATAGGTAATGGGGAGTATTGCTAACACTAAGAAAGAACTAGCTAACACTAGGAAAGAAGATATCAATTCAAGATAATATAAAAGAAGAAGGAAGTTGAGAACCTATATCAAGGGATCCTCACACATAGGCCTTTGAAGAATCTTACAACCACTTCCTTCTGACTTAGAGATATGTCCTCTGCAAAATATGCATCTAAAACCTCCTCTATAGGGGTAGAAACAATAATAAAATTGATTGAAATCATAACACAAGATAGGGTAACATCTGTAGAGTTGGTGGAATGGGACTCGCTTGCCTAAACATGCAACCTAGGAATCAAACACATTCACATTAATTCACATGCAACCTAGGAATCAAACATATTGCTAGTGCTAGGCACAATGGCTAGTTAATTTTCTTGTTAAGAATAGACATAATTCGATAAGAGAGAATTATTAAATGAAAGAACTAGAACTAATGATGCAAAAAATAAGTGTAATCAGCATAAAAAGTAAGCTACAAATTAGATATGTAGAATATTAGGAGAGATCTAGACATAAGCAACAAAAAGGAAACTGTGTTTGCAATTTTAACCTGAAAGACTTGGACTATGTGGCTAGGTGTCCAAGCCCTGAAGGTGTCTGCTATGGATTTTGAAAATAGATTTGAGATTAAGGTATAGACATGATCACAGGAATTTCTCAATCTAAGATTGAGGTGAACTCTAACGTTGTGCATCTTCTCAAAATTTTCATGTTTTTTCTTGTAAGCTTCTATTTGAAGTTTTGGGTGTTTATCTACCAGAGTATAGGGTCCAACAAAGAATTTTTTAGGCTTCTGGGGAAGATCAATTGGAATGAGATGTTGATGCACCTTCTCAATTGGCTGCAACAAATCCCACCTCAGAAGAAAATCATCTGGCTCAAGTAGAGAAATCTTCCTTGAAGACTAAAAAGGAGGTAACCCTTTTGTTTAGAGTAGGCTTAGCACTCATTTTAGCAATGCTCGTAGGCCTCAACAATCGAGAAAAGGTTGTTCTGGGTGCCAACATTGATTTCAATGTATTTTTCATCACATATGCATTGGATGTCTTTTCTTCATTCTATTTTCCTCTCTAAAATAATGCATGATCATATATGTATGTATTTTTTGCAACATGGTAGGAAGCCTCCTACAATATATATTTGACTCTTCAATTAAACATTTCGAACTTCTTAAATGTAGTATTGATATTAAAGGAGTCCCCTTCAATGATTAGATTCTTCATATTCAAACTAATATCCATCCTTAGAACATAGAGTAGTGCTAAAGCCTTTGTTATGTTATTTGTTCCATCTGTAATCCTAGCATCCCCTACACCCAATATCACATTTTCATGATTTCAAAGGACATATCCCACCCCCAAGGTCCCTAGATAACCCTTGGATGCTCCATCAAAGTTTAGCTTGATGAAGACAATATCTAGTGGTTTCCACTTGATATCTTTTCTATTCATCTTGTTAGCTTTGTTCATAAAAAATATCCCCTTGAAGGGAAGTATCATGTGATTCCAATTTTTAAGCATTAATTCATCTCATGAAGTAAAATAGGAGTCCATCCTTTTATTTTTTATAGTATATTCTCTTACAATTGTTGAAATGAAATTCTCAATGTTGACTAAAACATCCTCAATCTTTCTCAACTCATTTATAAAGATCCTTCTATTTCTCTCCCACCAAATGTTCTAAATGAAAATGGAAGGAGAAACTTCTCATAAAATTGCAAATAAATCTTTTGTGAAGAATCTTGGCCAAGGTTAACAACAATTTGGATTTAATTAAAAATGGAGAGGAGCAGGAGCGGAAGCGGTGGAGGTGGAAGCTCTAGGGTTTCTGGTGCTAGCAAGGATGGAGAGAAAGATGATTCAGATGATGATGGTGGAGATCTAGAGAGGAGAGGACCTGTCCCTTCTAGTTTCTTATCTTCCCAATGGTTCGTGGGTTGGGTAGATTTTCATGTTTCCTCTGTTTGGAAGGTTTGGGTGCTAAGATGTTGCTTGTTATTTGGCTCCCATGGATATTGGGATTTTCTAGCAGTATGTCCTTTTGGGTCTATCTGTTTTTGCTTTGTTGGAGTGGCATTTTATCTTTTTAGTCCCATGTGACATTTTTCCTATTGAGGTGGAGTTGGATGCTACCAAACATGTCTGGAAGTGTTCTTGAGGGGCTAATGAAACCTTTTGGTTTAGCTAGAAGGGAGATATTGATGGCATTTATGAATGCATGTTGCTTATAGTGGGGATCTCCCTAAAGTATAAGGTTGTGGGAGGCTGGATAAAACCCATGATTATGGTTGAGGTAGCTTTTTCCCCTATATTCATGTTTGTTTAAAATATTTGGGGTGGCCTTGGCCTTCTTCTTTTGCCACAAGATCTATAATGCTTAATCTATATTGGTAGGTTGTGTTTGGGCTGCTATATGTCTATGTTGTATCTTTCTATAGCATTCCATTGTTGGTTACAGATCTGTGAAAAATCTAAGGGTTTCAGGTCCTTTCAAAACTTGTTGTATGGGGTTTTGGGTCCCCTCAAAACCTACTTTATCCTTAATCAAAAACAACCTTGGCCAAGATTCAAAGACCAAAAGCAATGACAAGTGCAAAGGAGAAGAGCAATTCAGCTTTTGCATCAGCTAAGACTAGTATTCATAAGGAAAATCACACTTTAATAACAAATGATCCCTGGTTTCCACCTCCTTAACACAAACAACGCAATTAAAAGGTGAAGTTATACCTTTAGAAGTTAATCTCTCACTTTAGAATTTTTCCTCCTCTCAATTATAGCCAAGTGAAGGCCCTACCTTTTAGAAATACTGTATTAGACTAGCAAAAAGGAAAATGTCATTTCATCAAAAAGGACTCCTGCTGAGTAAGAATTTTATAATATTGTTTCACTAAGTAATGACTAGATTGAGATGGAGTCCAGATCAAACAATTCTAAGATTCCTGATAATGGATGATTCTTCTATGTAATTCTATTTTAAAATTATTTTTCTTATCTAATAGAGCTATTACTGTAGATAGATCCTTCCAATGAACTAAGACAATGCTATTGTTGCATAGAATGACAAAATAATCACACACCTTCACCCCCATTGGTGTTTTAAGAAAATTTTCAACTCCTCTAGATTTTTGAATTCTTATTAAAGGTGGGAGACCATTCCAAGAATCTTCCCCAAAAAAGATTTTTCTTGCCATCATGAATCATCTATGATAGATAAGGAAAAATAATATTTAGGTACATTTCACCATAAATTTCCACATTTGAGAACAAAGAGGAGGATCTAGAGTCGTAAAGACTCTCTCTAGATCTTTGATTATCAAGATATTTTGTTGTTAGGCCCACTTGGATTTGTTGTTAGAATGCAATTTCCAAACTAGCATAGCTCCCAAAGACATAACCCTACAATCCAAATCATGAATCCCTACCCCCCATCTGCCTTAGGAATACAAAATTTATCCATGCTAACAAATGTATCTTATTCAGACTAACCATTTTGTGGAGGCCAGCGCTTCTTATAGGTCTACACATGGCGAGCAAGCAGGGGTTCAAATGGGTCTGGTTGGAAAGTGATTCGCTTTACATCATCAAATGGATTGAGGGATGTACAGTGCCTAGCTGGACTATTTCAAACTTAATCAAAAATTGTCTTGAAATGATAGCCTGCCTGGAGGATTTCAAGATCTCACACATTTTCCAGGAAGGAAACAAACTGGCAAATAATTTAGCCAACTTGGCGATGGGTAACGTGGCGATTAAATGGTGGAGAGGTGAGGAAACTTCCTGAAAGCCTTGTGTGACCTTACAAGAAATGATTCCAAGATATATAACCTTTCCAATGAAATTTATGATGAAATATTATGATGGGATGGGAGCCGTTGGGGTGGTATTTTGAATTATTACCACGTTGAGAAGTGTTAGAACATTCAATTTTCCTTGTTTATGGTTTTCTTTCCTCCTAGTTTTTTTGGAATCTCTGATTTGTTTGAGCTTCAGAATTGGAGGTGAGAAGAATAGGTTTGAACCCACAACCTATGATAAGTGGCAGAAGAACAAGGAGGTTTGGGAGGAAATTTCTGATGGCAGGATGGTTTCTTTTTTGGAGAGACAGCATGGTCATTCATCCATTGTTACGAAAAGCTTTGTTAAAGGGTGGAATAAGGGTGTGCTAACTACTTTTGCTATGGAGTTTCAAGTCGATGAAAATTTGGTCGCCACTGCTACGAGCCTAGATATGAAAGGAAAAAAATTCTATAGAGACAGGAAGTCAAGTGAGGAGGCTATTGTTGCCTTTTATGATAAGGAGAAGGAAAGACAGCGGTTTACGAAGATGGCAGATGATGGCTATAATAGGA
The DNA here is from genome assembly GCF_030272615.1 of Cryptomeria japonica. Classification (NCBI taxonomy): domain Eukaryota; kingdom Viridiplantae; phylum Streptophyta; class Pinopsida; order Cupressales; family Cupressaceae; genus Cryptomeria; species Cryptomeria japonica. The sequence continues at coordinate 311,652,841 of NC_081408.1, forward strand.
AAGAGTTGATTTCCCTCTAGGATGATATGGAAGAATTTATCATCACGTACATCACCCTAGATGGTAGATATGCTAGTATTTTCTCTCATTGTTTTATTATCTTAAACCATTTTAGGCATGGTAGATTGATTTCCATTCCCTTTTATCTATTTTTGTCCTTGGAGAATAGTTTAGAAAGACACTCTGAAAACTAGGATAACCCTATGATTCATTAAGGGCTTATCTTGTTGATTATGGAATACGCCTAGGCTCATGAAGTGAAACCCTCCCCAAGGATAAAACCCACATTTCCTCTTCTAACCCTGATGTGCAATTGGTTTTGTTGGCCCTTTAGTGGAATTGATTATGTGTTGCATTGATGTTTTGTCATTGATGCCAACACTAGTTGTTTGGATTCTTTACCGACACCCTTCTGATTAACTTGGATCCGACATGATCCAGTAGGCTCTGGTATAGCTTGGTGATGGAATTGGCTTGTTCATGATACTCATGCTCATATTTCATCAGTTGGTGTTGGTTTGGAGATTAGATACTACCCTTCTTGCTTAAAAGCTTGGTTTTTGGTTCCAGCGAGGTTTTCATCGACAGACTTTTGGTGGAGATCTTTGATGAATTGCACAAGTAGTGTTGGTGTAGCTTCTGGTGGAGTATCTAGATGTTGTTGGTGATCATGTTTGAGACTTGGTGGATGGAGATCATTGCTATAGCATGTGGACCTATACTTGGTCCCAGTTGATCTAGGTTATGGACTGACTTTAATGTAATGTGTGGATAGGATCTATTGATGTATTTTTGGGATGTCTTATGTGTTGATATTATTTATTTGGCCTAAGGTCGACATGGTTTTTAATTATGTAATTGGTTTATTGTCTGGTGGCCAACCTGATTGTTTATGGTCGAGGGTTTGTATATATAGATGTAAGATCTCATTATAGATTATCATGGTTATTATTAGAGGTCATGCTCAAGGAATGTAATGTCTGAATAATGTAATATCATTCAAGTACAAGAGTTGGTCAATCATTGGAGATAAAATTGGGTTTATATAAGAGGATTTATTCCTCTGGTATAGAGCTTAACTAAAACTATACTCATGCATAGGAGATGCTATCTTTTGCAGTTCAACACTTCTCTGGATTGTAGTCTGGATTTCTATGTAGTCAGTGAGGCTCCTTTTGTGATGAGCAATGCACTCTAGGCTGTTGGCCTTCTTGCAAGTGTAGGCCCCTCAATTATAATTCACATACTTGATACAGAAGTATTCTCTGACTATGGGTAGGCTTCCCACCATGGTTTTTCCCTTTACTGGGTTTTTCACGTACAAGTCTTCGTGTTATGTTGATGGATTTTTGGTGCAGGTGCATTTGGAAGACTAAAGGACTCAACAAAGCCATTAAATACTTTTCAAGGTCATATGAAGACAAGTGCAAGAAATTATAATGGCTTATGGCCCATTATGGCCTTTAATGCTGAAAAATGTAATAAGTTGTAAATTGTCTTGGAGGGCCTGGTAAGGACCTTAGGATCAACAAAAAAAAAAGATGTAATGGGAATTTATGGCTTAGAGAGTCTAGGAAGGTTTAGAAAATTTTAAATAAAAAATCTCAAGACATTTCATGTCAATAGTTAGGAGTTTTAATCGAATTATGTCATTTTCCCAAAGTTGACAAATTTGAATATTTGAAATAGGTAGTTTTGGGGGGAAATTAGTTTTTAAGAGTTAAATGTTTTAAAAATGAAATGTAACCAATCAAAATTGGTTGATATAGTTAGGGAGAAGTTATAAATGGGAAATGAAATGCTTTGTACGACAGATCATGCTGGTGTATGGAGTGGGAACCAAGAAATTCAATAAAACACTCTATTTTCTGCCATTTTTTATGTTTGGTGCATTGTAATTTTGATTTTTATTGGTGTTGTTGATCTCAAATTCTTTGAGGACTTGTAGGAATAGTGGATACATTTTTTTATGCACTAAAAATTCATTCTTGGTTTCAGTTTGTAATTCTGGGCTAATTGTTAACACATTTTGACTAGTTTTTTAATCAAGAAAAGTGATTTTCTAACATGAAGAAGGCATTCCATGATTGAACCAGGCCTGTGAATCATGGGATGTCTCCATTTAAAATGTAAAATTATTTCCTAACATGATAATGTGTAGATAAGTTGGAGAAAGGGGTGATCACCATTGGAAAAGAGTGAAAAATGCATTGAAAATGCTTGCTAAGGAGCAGCAGTAGAAAATACGCCCTAAGGAGGGGTACTTTTTATGTTTTATAGTATTGAGACATGTCAAATTAAAGGTTAATCCATCATCATTTGGATGGTATAGTTTTTATAAGTGGGATATGTGAGAAAACTCACTTTTGAGGGTTTGTGAGAGGCTAAATTTGGGATTTTGCATCTAAGAAGGTTAAACCTTGAAAATAATTACATTTTCCTCATTTTTTAACCATATTGGATGACTTTTGAGAGTTTGGGAATCAGGTAGTAAAAACATTATATACTTCCTTTGTTAAATTGCCACTTTTTGGGCCTAAAAACGGTGCACAGTTACAAGACAACATATACTTTCCAAAATAACAATATGTAGGATTTTTATATGTCAAAGTAGAGCCAAATGGGTCTCTGAATATAAAATTTATTTGTTTATTTGTTTGTAAAAGTGTGGAGAAAAAAATAGTTTTTCCTCGTTGTAGGGCTAATTGGGCAACTAGGTCTAGAAGGCTAAAAAGAGGGCTTTGCACTTAAACCAGTTCTTGGAACCTCAAAACTATTTTTAACACCTTATTTTGAGGTTTTATAAATATTCCATACCTTTGGAATAATTTGGAGAAGTGTTGGTTTGCATTTGACCTATTTGAGCCATTTGGGTGGTTGTAGGCCTAGGGGTTTGAACCTTGTATTTCCCTTGTAAATATTAAAGGTTCATATATTACACCCTTCCACTACATCAAGTGGTATCAGAGCTTTAGTTAGTATATCTTTAAGGAGGAAAACCAACAAACTATAACATGGCACCTAAAAACCAAATGGCAAGAGAGATTGAAGAGTTGAAGGTAGCCCTAGAACAAAAAGAAAGAGAGAATAGAGAATTAGAGGCAACCAAGGAAAGGGAAGAAAGACAAATGAGAAGGGAGAGACTTCAATAGTTAGGAAGGATAGAAGCCTTAGAGAAAGAAAGAAGAGACCCTATAAGAGAAGAGAATCATGAAGAAAACAATGAAGGAGAAGAGCAAGCACATGAGAGACATAGGGATAAAGAAGACCCTAACGAGAGGATGTTCATAAGATTGATTAAGGCAGTACAAGGTACTGGTATGAAGACACAAGTTGATTTGCCAATCTACCAAGTCAAGATGGAGAGTGAAGAAGTTCTTGGTTGGATAGAGGCACTTGAGAATTATTTTGATCTAGACGATATAGATGGAGACAAGAAGGTGAAAATAGAAAAAGCAAGGCTAAGGGGAACAACCATTACATGGTGGACAAGTATTCAAAATGAGAGAGAGGATAGGGGATTGAATAAAATATTAGATTGGGAGAGGATGAATACTATGGTTAGGAGTCAATTTTTGTCGTCAGACTTGGCAATCCAGATAAAGATGAGGAGAAACAACTTGAAACAAAAGGACTTAGATGTAATGTCCTATACTGAACAATTTCACATCCTGAGCATTAGGGGAGGAGCAGAAAATGAAGATGAGAAGGTGGCTAGATACATCAATGGCCTCAAGTACAATATTCAGGATGAGATAGGGTTGAATATGCCTAGAACCCTTGGAGAATGCTTTCAGTTAGCAGTGAGAGCAAAAGAGAAGTTAAAGAGGAAGAATGAAAGACAAGGAAACAATAGAGGAGGTGGATTCATGAGAGGAAGAGGAGGAAGAACAAATCAGACTTGGGAAGATAAGAATAAAGACAAAGGTAATACTTTAGAGCCAAGAGGAGGATACAACCATAGAGGTGGAAGATTTGGAGTAGGAAGAGGAAGTGGAACTTTTCAAGGTAAATGTTTCAATTGTAATGAGGTAGGTCATCAATCCTTTAGGTGACCTAAATGGGTTGAATCTGATAAAGTAAAAGAGAGAAGAGTGGGTTTGACACAAGAAGAAGAGAAGAAGGAAGATGGTGGACCAGTGCTAGCATATCTAGAGACAGAGGGAGAATTCCTTATGGTAAGATAAGGTGAGCAAATAAAAGAACCAAAGGTGAACATTTCTAGAACATATTGTTTGAGCAAGGGTAAATTATGTCAATTGATTATAGATTCTGGTTCACATAATAATTTGGTTTCATTTGATATGGTGACTAAGTCGGGATTGACAATAGTAGATCATCCTAACCCTTATAAGGCCACTTGGGTTGATCAAGGGTTGAATATGGAGGTTAGGAAGAGAGCTCTTGTTAATTTTTCAATTGGTCCTTATCATGATCAGGTAATGTGTGATATCATACCTATGAGTTGTGGACATATAATTTTGGGTAGACCATGGCAATGGGCAAGAAGAACTCTTCATGATGGTTACTCAAATGCCTACATTGTGCGTAAGGGGAGACAAAGATATAAGTTACAACCTCTGGATTACAAAAGTAATGACAAGATGGTGATGTGTTTTGGAAGCAACATTCCATTGAATGACCAGGTTAGAGATGAGTATGATACTAGTTGGGGGCAGCAAACCCAAGGCAACAAAAATTTGGTTATGATAGAGCAGCAAATCAATCCTAAAAGAGCAGCCGATTGGGACTTAAACTATGTTCAAATAGGCACTATTAAGTGTCCATTTCAAGGTCAGATGAAGGGAGGATAGGTACAGGTGGTGCAACAAACAACAAACCACTATGAAGCAACAAAATAAAATGGGGCAGCAAGGTAGAAGTCTGATTCAAAAATAGGGTCAAATACATTTTATTTTCATTCTAATACTTTTGGAAAAGTGAGTGGAGGTGATGGAAGCAAAAGGATCACATTGGGAGACCAACAAATGAGGAGGCATTGGCTAGTTGATGGAGGCAAACTCAAGCCAAACTCTTGGGACAAGAGTTTTTTCCTTTTTGGGGAGCATGGTGCAGGTGCATTTGGAAGACTAAAGGACTCAATCAAGCCATTAAATACTTTTGAATGTCATATGAATACAAGTGCAATAAATTATAATGTCTTATGGCCCATTATGGCCTTTAATGCTGAAAAATGTAATAAGTTGTAAATTGTCCTGGAGGGCCTGGTAAGGACCTTAGGATCAACAAAAAAAAAAGATGTAATGGGAATTTATGGCTTAGAGAGTCTAGGAAGGTTTATAAAATTTTAAACAAAACATCTCAAGACATTTCATGTCAATAGTTAGGAGTTTTAATCAAATTATGTCATTTTCCCAAAGTTGACAAATTTGAATATTTGAAATAGGTAGTTTTGGGGGAAAATTAGTTTTTAAGAGTTAAATTTTTTTTAAATGAAATGTAACACATCAAAATTGGTTTATATAGTTAGGGAGAAGTTATAAATGGGAAATGAAATGCTTTGTATGGCAGATCATGATGGTGTATGGACTGGGAACCAAGAAATTCAATAAAACACTCTATTTTCTGCCATTTTTTATGTTTGGTGCATTGTAATTTTGATTTTTATTGGTGCTGTTGATCTCAAATGATTTTAGGACTTGTAGAAACCATGGATACATTGTTTTATGCACTGAAAATTCATTCTTGGTTTCAGTTTGTAATTCTGGGTTGATTGTTAACACATTTTGACTAGTTTTTTAATCAAGAAAAGTGATTTTCTAACATGAAGAAGTCATTCCATGATTGAAACAGGATTGTGAATCATGGGATGTCTCCATTTAACATGTAAAATTATTTCCTAACTATATAATGTGCAGATAAGTTGGAGAAAGGGGTGATCACCATTGGAAAAGAGTGAAAATTGCATTGAAAATGTTTGCTAAGAAGCAGCAGTAGCGAATCCACCTTGAGGAGGGGTACATTTTATGTTTTATAGTGTTGAAACATGTCAAATTAAATGTTAAACCATCATCATTTGGATGGTATAGTGTTTTTAAGTGGGATATGTGAGGAAACTCACTTTTGAGGGTTTGTGAGAGGCTAAATTTGGGATTTTGCATCTAAGAAGGTTAAACCTTGAAAATAATTGCATTTTCCTTAGTTTTTAACCATATTGGATGAATTTTTGAGTGTTTGGGAATCAGGGAGTAAAAAAATTATATACTTCCTTTGTTAAATTTCCAGTTTTTGGGCCTAAAAACGGTGCATAGTTACATGACAGCATATACTTTCCAAAACAACCATATGCAGGATTTTTATATGTCAAAGTAAAGCCAAATGGGTGCCTGAATATAAAATTTATTTAGTTAGTTTTTTGAAAATTTTTGGAGAAAACAATTAATTTTCCTCGTTGTAGGGCTAATTGGGCAACTATGCCTAGAAGGCTAAAAAGAGGGCTTTGCACTTAAACCAGTTCTTGGAACCACAAAACCAGTTGAAAAAACTTATTTGGAGGTTTTATAAATATTCCATACCTTTGGAATCATTTGGAGAAGTTTTGGTTTGCATTTGACCTATTTGAGCCATTTGGGTGCTTGTAGGCCTAGGGGTTTGGACCTTGTATTTCCCTTGTAAACATTAAAGATTCATATATTAAACCCTCCCACTACATCACTTTTATTCTATGATTATTTTTTATCCTTAATTGGTTTATCTATTATTCCGGTATTAATGTTTTGGGTTTTAGTATTAAAGTTTAAATTTCTAATGGTTTTAGTAATCTGACAACTGATTCACCCCACCCTCTCAATTGTCTTCTGATTATTTGAATTGTCTAATAGGTTTCTAATATGGAAATGGCTGAGGATGATAGTGGTATGACCATGGACTGTCTGGATATCAAGGATATGGAGGACCCTGAGTATAAACCAAAAATTGAAGGGGATTTTATGGTGACCCCGGGAACTAACAGTAGCAATAAAACCAATCCTCCAAGGTGGGTGGCTAGTAAGTTCAAATATAGTAGCAGGAAAATCCAAGACCTAGAGCCACCCACAAAAAAGAAATTGAAACTTATCAAATCTAGTGGGTCCAAAGTCCTAGACCATGAGATTAGGTTGCAAATCCCTATCAAGGTGGATGATGAGAAACAAGGGAGTGTGATTAATGAAAATAAAGGTGAGATAAAGGAGGAGAGGGTGATGGGAAATTTGCTATTGGAGACTACCAAAATTCAGGAGAACTATTGGAAGTGGGTGGAGAAGGAAATTGGATCCCTAAAATATGGGATTAAAGGAATTGTTGACACCTTCACGGAATCTCCTGGGCCCAATAAATCTGAGATGATCATGAGTATGATCCAAAAAATTTCACAGGATGTGGAAACCATGAAGGTAAACCAAGAGTGTAGAATTGAGAAGTTGGAAGAGGATTTCAATGAGATCAAGGAAAACATGAACAATCTGGTGGAAATCAATAGGCAGGCGATGAGCAATAGCATTGATGGCTTGGAAAAGATTAATTCCATGATGACTGATTATAGAACCAGGACCATTGCCAGTGACCCTCAAATGGGAGAAAAGAAGAAAAAGATTTCTTCGAAGGGTGGACAAAGTGATGCTACTAGGAAGATTAGTTTGAGTCCATGTAATAGAACCAGGAGCTAGAGCTAGGACCAGGGAACCTCCAGATTCATCATGGAGGACTTGGAGAAGAATAATAAGAGTATTATTTTAAAAAATACTAAATTGATTCTCTCTCTTAGTTGAGTGTGTGGTACTATTTTTTGGTTTAACTTTTTGTTTTTTGTTGTCAGTCTATGTGGGCCTTATCCCCTGTTCTGATTAGTTTTTTGGTCTTGTTGGCTACTAGCCTTGGTCTATAATACTTTGGGTTTTAGGTCCTTGTAAAACCTGTTTATCTTTATCAAAAACAAATGTCTTATTCTTTGGATCTTTATTACCCTTCCACAAAAAATGTTTTAACCCTTGTTTCAAGATTTGACAATAATCCTTTTGGAATGGGCAACACTGAGATGATATAATTTTTGGAGTTGAAGCCAAAACTATCTTAACCATAAGGAGCCTACCTACCAAGGAAAGCCAAGTAGTTTTCCAAGAGGCTATTCAATTTTGAATTGTTGAAGAGATGCCTAACCAAAATGAGCTCTTGTTTCTCCCCATAAATACAAGAATTCCCAAATACTTGTAAGGTAGTACATCAAGTTTGAAACCAAGAAACTTTGACATAATCTACATTAAAGATGGGGAACAATTAAGTAAAAATATCTTGGATTTGGAAGCATTAATTTTTGACCTGAAATCTCACAATATTTATCTAGAACTTGCTTGATAACCTTAGCTTCCCTCATAGACGGTTTTCCTAGAATATGTGTGTCATCTACAAATAAAATATGAGCAATTATAATGACTATTTGGGGGATTTTCAAACCTTTCCATAAATTGTTTTGGTGATAAGCAGTAGTAGTATGATTGAGAGATTCTACTAAAATGATGAAAAGATAAGGAGATAATGGATCCCCTTGGTGGACTCCCTGAGATGTCAAAAAGAAGCCACATAGAATACCATTAAATAAAGAAAAAATTTAGCTGCTGAGATACTTTACATTATCCATTGACACTATTTCTTGAAAAAACTGAACTTGAGGACTTGCTCCAAAAAAGTCCACTTAACTTGATCATACACCTTCATCATATCTAATTTAATGATCATAACCTTAGTATTATTGTACATGGCCAAATGAAAAACCTCATGTTCAATTAGAGCACCTTTAGATGTCTCCTTGCCCAAACAAATCCTCCTTGTTCCTCCAAAATTAATTTAGGAATGAGTTTTGCCAGTCGGGGGGATATGGCTTTGGTAAACATTTTATACACAATGTTACACTTTATTTATCTATCCCTAATTATATTCTCAGATTATTTCTTCATCTATTATTCTCTCTCTCTCTCTCTCTCTCTCTCTCTCTCTCTCTCTCTCTCTCTCTCTCTCTCTCTCTCTCTCTCTCTCTCTCTCTCTCTCCAATGCTTTAACCCTATATATATATATATATATATATATATATATATATATATATATATATATATATATATATATATATATATATATATATATATATATATATTATCCCCTTCCTCTACTTATCTTTCTCTCTTTATCCTATCTTATTCCTCCAACTCTCTCCTTTATTCTCCCTCTTTATATCCTCATGTCTATCTCTCTCTTTATCCCTCTACTCTATGTAAGCAATCATAAATTAGCAATAAATACATATTATCTCTTTCTCTATCTTCATCTCTCATCTATTTTTCTTCTACTCTATGTAAGAAATAAAAAAATAAATAATTTCATTTTCTCTCTTTTTCTCCCTAATCTCTCACCACATCTCTTTATTTTTTCTGCCTCTATCTCTCTATATCTATATTTCTCTCTCTTTATGTATATATCTTACCTCCTCTGTCATTTCGTCCCACTCTCCAACTCTCAAAATATCCCCCCATTATTTATCTCTTTCTCTCCCACACTCTCTCAGATTCAACTCTATATTTATTTCCTCACATCAGTGTCTCTTCGACTCTATTAACCTAGATTTCTATCTTTTTGTCTCTCTTTTTCTATTTATCTCTCTATCTTTTTAATTTATTCCTTTTTATCGCATCAAATTTATCTAGATATGTCTCTCTCTTTCTCCTTTTATCCCTCTTTCTCCCTCTCTTTGTCTCTTATGTCGTCTTCCCCTTTCTTTCTTTCTCTCCCTCAACTTCTATATATATATATATATCCTCCCCTCTAAATTTTTTTGTTTTGTATGACTATATTTCATTGTCTTCCCTTATCTCTCTATTTCTCTTTATCTACAATTCTCTCACTTGTCTCTTTATCCCATTTCCTCTTTATCTCTTTCTTCGTCCATCTTGCATTCTCCCCTCCCTCTATTTATCTTCCTCCATAATGCATTTTCTATATATAATTGGGCATACATTCCTATCTCTATGCTTATTACTTAGTAAACATGCTTATGTTCACTAAAATCAAATCCAACTAGCTTGTGATTTCATTTTTTTCTCATTAATCCAGTCTTTACCCATTATATAGTATTATTGTATGTAGATCCACCCTAGTTATTTTACCTAATTCACATCCATGAATGCAAGGTCATCCTCAAAACAATGATGTTGATCCACTTATATGTAAAAGTCAAAAGCAATTATCTAGCTAGATACTCATATTGTTCACTTATTTTATAGGATAAATCAGAATTAATCTTTATAGTTTGATGTTGTGTTTTGATTAAAATAATCATTTTTTACATTACTTAGGATAAACACTTAATGATTTATTATCATTAGTTCATCTTGCAAGAAAATTCATTTACATTTGTACATGATTTCTACAAGCATTTAGCATTTGAGTACATATAATCACTATCATCATTGCCAATGTGATTCACCTACCAATCATTTTAGAATTCATGTTATTTTTTTAATCTTGATATCTTTGAAGGTGTTTTTAAATATTATTAGCTTAATAGGTAACCTTAAAGTTTACCTTATAGAGTCCACGGCGTTGAGCTTAACTGGTTAAAACACTGGGTTCTCACTGTGGAGGCCCAAGTTCAATTCCCAATAGGGACATCTAAAGTGGAATTCTAAGTTGTGACTCTTGGCCTTCCATAATGGGGAAGGTCTTGGGTCAATCTAATCAAAACATAATAATAATAATAATAATAATAATAATAATAATAATAATAATAATAATAATTCAAAATATTGTGGCTATGGCCTATTACCTACCCAAAAAAAAAAAAAGTTTACCTTATAGAGAAATCAAGTAGTAGTAGTCAAGTTTGTAGCCACACACTATATCTAAAACAATGAATGAATGCCAAAACAAAGAAGAATAACACTATTATGATTCTTATTCATACACAATATTTTGGTAAATCTTAGTAGTCTCTAAAAAAACAATATTTACACACATACATGTACCTAAGGGATTAAGCATGGGAGGATCATTTCAAAAGTAGAGCTCTCAAAGTCAAGATGTTCATTGGTCATATTATAAGTATAGCTTCAAAAGATCAAGCCCTTAATAAGGATTTGTTTTTATAAATAGAAAGCGCATCTTTTATTAAAAAAGGGAAGTGATCCTCTCAATCAACACAACTTAGTAAATATAAAACAAAAGGTTTAACCCAAATTAAGATTATCAGTTTTATGAAAACTTGAAGATTATTTTATTCTTACAGGAAAAATTTGAACAATTTATAGTAAATATAGACTAATTATTTTTAAAAAAGATATATTATGATTTTTAAAATTATAAATCAATATAAACAAATTTATTCATCCATAATTGTGTATGAATTACGTTAAACATTATAACAAAATCTGAAAACTACTACAATCTAATTATTAATTATTTTATTAAGTATTTGAATTCAAGATATACAATAATATACTATCGAAAAACAAGTATGATAAAAATAATTAAAAACTGCTCAAAACTCTTTTAGCTTTGGTTGATGAATTATCAATTGTTTCCATCTTAGTTTTTAAGACGATCTTGCTCCACAATAAAAATACTCATAAACAACATAGTGAAACGATCATGGGGCTGGACAGCCACCATAATGAAATCTGCAATAAAGCGTTTTCCAACAACAATTGTTATTTGTTGGAAGCAACCAGACATTACTGAAATAAGCCTTACAAGAAGTAAGCAAACAAAAGGGAGAGGATTGCAAGCATGAAAGGACTAGTTAGGGGCATGCCGCAGAGCGACACCCAAATCCATCTGCACAGACGTTGATTTCGCAGCACTTAGGGAGGCGAAACGGTAATGCAACACATGAGGCATCGTTGAAGCAGATAGCTCTAAAGCATTCTGGTGGTTTTCCTGAAGCAACGCCAATACTCACCATTATTAATACTGCCATCAACATTATACCAACCTTTCTAACCAGATCTGCGCTACCCATTTTCATTGCCATTTTTCTTTTCCCTTTTGCTTTCAAGTCAGATATGTAAAGATATTGTACAATTTATGCGGCACAATACCACTATCACAGCTATCAGGCCTATGCTCCTCATCAAAAATAAGGAAAATGGTTGCTATCTCAGGATGCAGACACCAATTAGAATTGGTTTTTTCACTGATGTTATTAAATAATAGGCCATGGCTTGACAAAAAAGAACTTATTAATAGATTCCTCAAGGGTTTTCAAGACCCAATGATATTCACAAAGAGATTAAGTAACAGTAAGAGACATACCAAGAGTTATTGTGAAACAACCAAGTGGTATTTATATGATAGTTTTTGTGGTAGTGAACAATTCAAAAGAATGTGAGAGTCACCATAGTCAAAACTAAACTATAGTGGCACTTGTTGAGATCACCAAGAGTAGTAGATAAAAGGGATAATGAGAAAGATTGTGAGATGATAATCATGCATCATTGAGGATAGTCATAGTTATAAGGAGAGAATAGTGAAATATGATAATAGTAATGCCAAATAATATTAGAATATGATTAAATATCAAGTCATAGTGAGGATTAAGTAGTTGATCATGATAGGGATAGAGCCTAGGAAAGCATGAAATTTACAATAGTAGGAAAAAATAGTAAAGCTATGCAATATTAATCTCATAGGTGATAGATAGGTTACTATCATATTGAGATACCACAAAACAAACTAAGGGATAGTCCTAAAAATGATAGAAAGATTGAATTCTTTCATAAAGAAAGTGCAAGGAAAGTGAATAACAACATTATAGAACCCCACCATGAACATGATGATAACCTCAAAAGAGATAACAAGTGTAAAGAGTAAAGCATAGTAACAAAGACATATAAGTAATAGGGAAAAAGGTAAAAATATGATAGAGATCTATAAAAATGCAAAAGATAGAGGTCTAATGATCTAATAGTACATTGAAAGGAGCATGGGAACATAGTTCTATGGAACCATATAGAGAAAGTGTTTTAGGAAGTAAATCATGTCGTGTAAATATCATATACCTAGATTGTAGGTCAAGAATAATTCACAAGCAAATAGTGAGGACTATCCACAAAAAGGGTAAAAAGAGAGTTCAAGGACAATCATAAATACTCAAACACATATGGTAAAAAATTCAAACATGATTCGTGGACATTGAAATGGAGATGATAGTATAACCATGAAAAGGTACAAAAAGTTAATGAAGGTGGTCTTGATGAAGATGAAATGTGTTATTTCTTATCAATAGATCTTATCCTAAACATACTAAATACTTTACATTCTTTCAAACTATTCAAATCCCATGCCCTAAAATTGTGTTAATAAGGTTGCCATAGTTAGATGGATTAAATGAGTAGTTATGGCTTCTTTCAAGATAATTAGAGAAAACTTGGTGGTATTTAGTGATCAGGTTGGGAAGCTATTTAAAGTGAATAGTAGATACAGGGGGCATTTTTCAAGACCTTGATGTCAATTCAATAGCTAGGTAAGGATGTAGGTTAGTTAGAGTATGTATCAGGGATCAACAATAACAAAAAGGATAATGAAAAAGGTTTTGAAATGAAGATAAAGTTATAATTTCTTTTTCAACACTCATTAGGAGATTTTCTTAAGAATATTAGCATGGAGAAACAATTTCAAGTGCCAAAGTATGTTGACTCAACAAGTAATACTCATTTTTTTTCTTAACTCCATCCTATATTCTCTCTATGTTGAGAATGAAGGTCATGCCTATATTACAGTATTAGCAAGTTTCCCAATAATTTTACTGGTAGTTATTTTTGGAATTAAGTACAACCTATATTGTAACTGTAATGGTCGAAAAATGGTGAACGATAGATCAAAAGGAAAGCTACCCTTTCCCTCAAAGAGCAATGAGAGTTTCACTATTGATTACCCTTCAAACACTTTTCACCATGTTACATTAGGAAGAGGAGAGGATAATTCACTAGATTCAATCTCTCGGCATGAAGATGGTAGAGTGAATTCTAAATGAATTGGGAATGATAAGTTGATCCCCTCTTCCTTGTTTGAAATGGAAAGGAAATTGATTGAATTATGTAGTGCAAAAGTGACAAAGAATTGATTATAACTTGAGATTGGAATATGGGATGAAGCTATGCACCTGAATCTGGTAGTAAAATGTCGAAATGAATTTGCCCTGTGAATTTGAGGAAAAGTTACCCAGACCGTGGCGGGAATGTACACGGTCCTCCAAAAAATCCACGAAATGAAAAGGGTTTTTCCGCCTCTACAAATGGAGCCCAAATCTGAAAGTAGAGTTGCGCACCTACAACCTACAAACAGAAAAGAGAGGGGATTGGGGGTTTTCCTTTAGGTCAAACCCCAATTTTGGAATTAACCAAGTAATGAAAGAAAGTACTTGCAACTAGATGTAAATAAAAGACTGAATTGTAAATCATCTCAAGGGAGGTTGTAGTAGCAATGTTGATAGAAGTGCTTGTGTGGAATTGAAAGTTGAAATCAATCTCCTCTTCAATGGTTGAATCCTTGACTTGAATGCAACACCTAGCCTTGAAGGGAGACTTGAGAATGCTCAATGCTAGATAAGAATGCTTGAATGCTTGATCACTTATGCAACTTCAGCTTATCCAACTTCAACTTATCCCACTTATGCAAATGAGAGGATGAATGCCCCCTTAAATACATGTTAGTGGATCTGATTTTCATCACGGACCGACATTAGGGGAGTTTCCCGCTTGATGCATAACCAACAATGTAACCCTAGGAAGGGTCCTACGTCAAAATAGGGCAGGGACAGGGGAGCCATGCCCTTGTCCTATGAGGACAAGGGCACCATGACCTGTCCAAAGGGAGATAGTGGTGTCACGCCCCTGTCCTACCCCTTTTGCCAGGGTAGAGTGCAGACAAGGTGATGTAGAGGCCAAGGAAGAAGTTGTTTCTACAGACTAAGGAATCTCTAGTCTCTAATCAAGCTAGAGGATTCTAACTTGCATGCATGAGGACCCTAATGCAGTTAAAAATTGCTAGGGTTGCAATTTTATGACACTAAATTTAGCCCCCACTTTAGTGAGAGTGTAAGCGTATGCCAATACTACCAGTAAAATTAAAGGAAACAAGATTAAAAGACTTTTACCACGTCAAGGAGGCAAGTTGTGCCAATCCCCCAGTGGACTTAGGATCTTATGACTTCAATTAACAAAGTAAAAGGGAAGATAGAGAAGGGGATAACCATGACTGCAAGTAGCAAATTTCCCTTCACTATGAGTCATGAAAGAAATGATACAAAATATTACAAAGAAAAACAAAGTTCACAAGTAATTCTGCGTATCACAAGAAGGAAAGTATGAGTGGAGTGTATGCCCCCATGTTAAAGTGATCACATGTGCCTTATCGGGAGCGATTGCTTTAAGGTAGAATACACCCAAAAGAGAGAAGGAGGGAGCACATTATCAAAAGGATTTACCCTTCAATCAAGGAATAATCCCAAGGATAATGAACACAAGACATGAGGTAGTGTCACTGGTGTAAGGCACCTAGCACTCCAAGAATGAAAGCTTTGACTTCTTTTAAGTTGTGTGTTAATTTGTGATGTAATAATGGACCAACCACTGAGGACTCAGTAGAGCCATGGTTGAGTTGTCCAAATTTTGGTTTGAGTCAATTGTGCTCAGGATGTTGTTAGTCTGAGAAGTGAGATGCTTAGGTAGTTCACAGGCAAATTATTCTTGATGAATGTATTCATGTGTTGGGAGTCAATTGAGTTGTTTTTAGGTCTTCTAGGGTGTTTGAGTACCTTTAAGAGCCTTAGAATGCATTAGAATGCAAAAATTGCATCCGAGAGCAAAAGTTGTCAAAAGTTGTTGAGTAACATTTTGCAATTTCTTGCAAACATTGCATTTTCGGTTATAGGAATTAGGAAGTTGTTTGAACCGACTGAAACAAGTGGATATAAGCCAAATTTCACTTTATTGTACGGGTTGGAGGATTGGAAATGCAAGAGCAAGTTTTGGGTTTGTGAAGCAACCTTGTTTCCACCGGTTTTTGACAGTTTTGTCTTGTTTTTCCTTGGTTGTATGGTCTAGTACAGACTAGATGGTGTAAAATCATTGCATATTTGAGATTTCATTGTATTTTCTTTCATTAAGGTTGATTTGTAGGTTTGATTGTTCTAGTTTGTAGAGATTTCTTTCATTCTTTGCAACTAGGAGCAAAACCCTTGCAAGTAGGGTTTAAGAGCAAGAAATTGCTCTAACCTAGGCATTCTTTGATGGAACTTGTTGAAATAACTAATAATTCTAGGTTAGGGTCTTTACATAGCTTAGGAATAGGGTGTGTGATGTTGCAGGTCCAGGAGGAGGAGAAACAATGAAGCCCTAGGCTCACCGCTGGGAGTAGGTGAGTTAGGACAACAAGAAAAGTGTGATTTGTGAGCACATGGAGATTGGTGCAGGACCAAGGAATATGTATGGAAAGACCTCTAAGTTCCCTTGAAGGTTCCCAATTTTTTTTGCAGCAGGATATTTCATTGGTGAATATTTTTAGACCCATCTTGCCAAGTCATTGGCTAGGCCTAAAACCCTTCAAAATAGTGCAGCATTGGAAACCCCACTTGTAAGGATAACCCAGATACACTTTTCTAGTATTGTCTATAACTTCCAAAAGGGTACTCAAATCCATGATTTATTTCTAGGATTGTTTTGTATTTTTTCAAATTAAACCCCTAAAACCACCTAGGGAGGGCTAATGCAATTAGGCCTATTTAGGTGCTGGTAGAAACCTAGAAGGGTTAAGAAGCCAAGGAAATGGATTTGGTGAGTCTTAAACCTAAACATACATTGAAGACACCTTGTTGAAGCATTGGGTAACCATAGGAAGATATTGTGAGTTAAGATCCTTGCAGGAGTGGTTGGAGCCCAGGAGAGGAGTGTGTGAGTAACTGAGGTGGCAACCTCAAGTGGAGGAGTTGATTGACCCTAAACCATTGGCTATACCTAGGAGGAAATTCAAGAAGGTTCAAACCTTGGAGCTCCCATTAGCATAACCCCTATCAAGTGCCATTGGAAGGACTTGAGTAGTTGAAGGGTTGAGTAGGCCAAGTCACTCAAGAAGGTGTAACAAATAAAGCCCCAAGACTCTCTGCATCAGTCGCTTTCCTCAAGGTCAGTATGTTGTATGATAATTCATGTATATCATGTATGTATGTGTATATAATAATTGTCATTCCCCAAAGAAGTACACTACCTTAGAAGAAAAGGGAAGAGAAGATGTCTTGTGAGTCAACATAAAAGAGACCAAGAAAAGATCCCAATGCTTTGCATCATCCCCAAGTAGAAATTAAGGGAACAATAGAAGAACATGGATATGTTAGGAATCCCACAGATACTGAGAGGGGGGGGGTGAATCAGTATCTAACCGGTGTATAGAATTTCTTGAATTAAAGAATGCAGAACATATTATAACAGTGTATTGGTATGCAAGAAATAATGCAATAAACAGAATCAAGAACATCCACATGAAAAGCACACCATAACAAAAGGATTTAATGAGGAAACCTGGTGTGGGAAAAACCTCGGTGGGATTTGTGACCCACAATATTCACTCACTGGCCAATAAGAGAATATTACTTACAATAGGGGCCTACACATGCAGGAAGGCCAACTACCTAGAGCTCACTGCTCAAAGGGAAGTCTCACTGACTTACAATGAGGATTATACAAATCCAATATCTTGTACTACTTTACAATAGCATCTATAATGCCTGATCTAGTACCAATTGCTGCTTTGCTTCTTACATAAACCCTTAGCCTATATTTCGCATAATAGGTCTGCCTAATATTTTCCTTAATTGTTCCTCTCTTTTTTAGATGTCTACAATGATCTCTTTTATATATAAGAGTCATTTTACAATTTGCCAAGTCGGCTTACAAAGATTTACAATAATAAACAAAATATAATATAACAAAATCTTGTCGGTCTTTGTGCCGGTATACTTTTTTTCTTTGTGCCAGTGTCGATGTCCTGAGTGCTTGTGTAGAGTGTGATCTATTGATGCTGGTATAATGCCTTTGTCAGTGCCATAGGATTGCAAGGTTGCCATCAATGACAAAACCTTCAATCACATACAATGTCTCATTGGAGTGTGCATATGCCAACAATCTCCCCCTTTGGCATTGATGGCAACACTCATGAGAAATTTCAAAAAATGTATCCAAAAATGTAAAGTCCAAAAATGTTACCAAAAATGTGTGTGCTCCCCCTGAGCATATGATTCCTGTGATATTGAATTTTCTCATCCCACTACTCCCCCTTTGGCATCAATGACAACGGTTGTCAAGATTTCAGTAGAGTTTGTAGTTTCAACCTTGTAACTAGGTGGTTACAATTTGAAAAAGATCTCCCAAAATCAAGTTTATACTGTCCATAAACTTCTTGCTATCCTTTATTGTTGTCTATGTTCTCTTCAATGTACCGGTGAGATACTGCAAATGCTCTGTCGGTGTTTTCTGACCCTATTTTAGTGCCTCAGATACTTCCTTCCGCAGTGATGCTAGATAGTCCAATCTTGGACTCAATTTTAATCTCAGATGCTTTGCCTTATTCAAAATTCTCTCTTTTTCTCTTTCCAATTTAAGTAATTCTTCTTCAAAATTTGTTATCTTCTCCTCAAAAACTGATAGTGTATCTAGTGAGTTAATAAAATTATCTACAAGTTTATTGATCTCATCCTGTACCTTCCTCATCTTCTTGTCTATATCTATAGTCAAAAAGTTTATCTTACAATGTCTTTGTCAGAGTTTTATAGTCTTTCAATAAATTACATAATTCTGATAGAAGTGTATTAAAATCTTTGTTACACTTCTTTATTTGCTCATCAAAGAATTTCTGTTTTTCAATTTCTACTTTATCCTTCAATGACTCTTCCTTTATTTTCTCAATGTTTTCAGTGATATATTTACACAGTGTATCAAGTTGTCCTAAAGAATCTTTATTGTCTATATTACAGTTGGGAGCAATTACCTTCAAAATTGGTATGGTATCATCAATTGCCTTGTAAGCTTGTGAGTTGCAGTCTGTTATCTTTTTTATTGAATCTAATAGTACCTCAGTCACATTAGTTGATTTGAAGCCTGATGATGAACCAACAATCTGAGTACCGGGAGAAATAACCAAGCTTGTATTGACCTCTGGTAGGTCTGTTTGTGTCTGCATTTTTTTAAGCAATGGTTTTTCTATTTCTCCAGTTGCCGGTGGTACTGTTTCCTTATGTTCCTGTTCCTGTTGTTGTTGTTCCTGTTCCAGAGCCTTTTGCTCTATTTGTTGCATTGACTCAGTCTGAGTCTCTTCCTTTTTCTCTTTGTCTTCTGTCGGTTTCTCCTGTGTGTTTTCAATTTGCTCAGCTATCGGAGGCTCGCTAGCCATGTCAGTCTTATCAGTTGTATCTCTGTCTACTACTATGTTGATCTTTTGAGTATCAACATCCACAGTATATAAGACTTTAGGATTAGTATTACCATCCTCTACATCCATATTCTCAACTGTCAGTTGATCTTCTGTAGCTATTGTTTTTACCAGTGGAGTAATCAAAGGAGGTGGGGGTAAGTTGTCTCTAACCTTGATACTAGGTGGTCCACCAATTTTACCTTTACCCTTGTCTCTATCTTTCTGATAAACTTTTATGGGTTTGGGGTTCCTGTATTCTTCTTGTTTTTCTTTTTCAACTAAGAATATATCCCATCCATTTTCTATTTTCTCAGTCACCTCATTAATTCTTCCAACCATTAAAGCATTGTGTCGGTGTGCAGTAGAAAATACTGACTGGTTGGCCTAAGCAAATAGGTCATCAATTTCTTTGCGTGAGTTTACTGGATAAATAGCAAGTAGCTTGTCAAACTTTATTTTCTTGTCCAGTTCTATTACTGCTTGTCTTCTTGCTTCCAGTCTCTTAAATAGTTCATCTGGAATTTCATTTACTCCTTCCATCAAAAACTTCTTATACATATCCATATGCAATATAACACTATTTTCAACTTGTTCTTTTTCATCAGCGGTTAAAGTGTCATATATTTTCTCTATATTTTTCAATTTACCTTCCTCTGTAATTTCATTCAGCAGTATATTAAGAGGGGCCAAGTCTTTGTTTGTCCTCTTCTTCTTATTGGGTGTCAGTTTCTTCTTCTTTGGTGTAGCCTTTCTTACTGGAGATCTCACTGCTTGTTGTTTTGGTCTTGTCCTCCTGGGTGAGGGTGTGGTTGCCGGTGAGGGATCTCTTTTCCTTACAACTCTTTTGAAAGTTGCAGGCATGTCACTCCTCGAAGAAGTACCTACCAGTGATAGGTGAGTTTCAGGTTGTGGAGCTGCTAACTCATCCTCTATTATACCGGTTTTCTTCAACACATCTTCTTTGATGGCCTTTGCTTGTCTGGAACCTTTCCTTACAACTGCCTCAACCTTTTTCACTCTTTTCTTTGATTGTATTTGGCTTTCAATAGTTTCGGCACTACCAAATATTTCTTCCTTAGGTTCTCTGGGGGCTTCTAGAAGTGCTTTAGCATATGTTTCAATTATGTGATCATTTGTTTCATAGCCCATCTCGGTTACCCAAACTGTCCTAGGGATGACTGCTTCCATCCAGATTTCATCCTTCTTGATTACAAAGCATATTTCATCTTTGTATTTGTCGACAATCTTTTGTGATAACCTGATTCTTTTCTTCATTTTGGCCTTTAATGCTTGAAAAAAGTCATGAATATTGTTTTCCTTGTTTTCTCCCATGTTATTGAATAGTTATGTTAACTGTTTACCTACCGGTATATCATAACCAAGTTCTTTGTAGCCTATACCGGGAACCTATTTTGTTATATGTAGCATCAGACATACTAACAGATTTCCAAATCTGAAAGTTCCTTTCTTGTCCTTCTTAATCTTTCCAAGGTTGTCAATTAATTCATCTTTTAACCATTCACATATATCAATCTTTGCATTTTCTTTTACCATATCATAAGCACTCTTAATGCATAAACTTGAAACTGAACTGAGTCTATTTGCATGAGTAGATTTATACCCTAATATCATGCTGATAAATCTCACATTAATGTCTGTTACATCATTAACTCTTAGGGACCTTTTGTTGAAAGTTGCACCAATTAGGTTTGTAACTAGATCATTGGATACCTTCTTGGTTTTATCTAGCCTTTTACTGGTGGTCGGTAACCCTGTGACAACTTTCACAGCTTAGTAATTTTGTGGACTGCATCTAACCAGAAAAATTCACCATGTACCATGCTTAAGACTATCCTAATCACATCCTTGGGGAATTCAGGAATGCTAAGGATCTTTGTAAATCCTAGGGTTTCAATGATCTTGTGTTCATCTTTTACATTGCTGGTTTTATCATATATCACAATTTTAAACATGGTTTTAATCTCTTCATCTCCTAGTTCCTCAATGTTGCAGTGGATGTAAATTCTGGGGTCTTTAGCATAAACAACTCCCTTGGGAATTTGAGAAAAAGCACCTAAGGTAACATCTTTCTTTGCTACCTCGGGAACTAATTGAAATACGGGCCTAGGTCTTTTTATCACTTTGATAATAGTAGGGTTTTCTATATATTCAATTGCAGAGGTGGATGCCATGATTAAATACCTTTTACTACCTTTAGGATGGATGAATGCTTGGAGTGTTCTTGCCTCTTGCTTGAAATACCTTAGATTGGAATCTTCACGCTCTTCATAGGTTTGAAATCTCGGTGAAATGGAATGGAGCCAAAACCTCAATTTTTATAGTGTCTTTTTGCCATCTACCATATTAAATGCATGTCAGTTAAGTATTCTTTTAACATTGTCTGTCGGTAAAAAGTAATTTTCAACTTCTTATCTCTAACCGAGGGAATAATAGCACATGTGTCATCAGATTGCCAAACCCTCAAGGAAACTTTCTTCAATTAGATGAAGAACTTCCTGTCGATGGAGCACTGCTCTGTCCTGTCGGTGAAGCATCACTCTATCCTTCCGGTAAAGCGTTGGTTTGTTCTACCGATGGAGGAGTATTCCCAATATTTAGATCAGCTTTTCTAATCCATTGTTTTGATAATTCTTGCTTAACCTCCTCAACTTTTTCTTTACCTTTCAAGCTAGAACTTTTGTTGTCTACCGATGTTCCTTTACTTCTATAGAATTTTTCAATATGCCCAATCTTGTTACATGCATAACAAGTTACATTATTCTTCTGAATAGCTTTCCCATAACCTATGTCGGTTTGTGTTCTGCATTGATTAGATAAATGTCCAAATCTTCCACAAACATAACATCTCACATTCATTCTGTAATTTTCAGAGTTGTGACCAACTTTGATGCATTTAGAACATTGACCGATGGGTGTGTTGATATTCTGATAATTTCTAGATCTACATTCATTTGCTCTATGACCATACTTATTACAGTTAAAGCAATTTCCATTGAATTTATAAGCATTAGGTTGTCTTACCGGTTTGCTGTGATCCTGAGTATTTGCAATACCAGAGCTTTCACCAACTTCAAAGACAATTCCAGAAGTGTCACCTTTAGGTTTTTGATTCTTCAGCAAGGTGCCAAGTTCCTCTGAGCTTTTCTTGAATTTTTCTTTATGTTGATTTGCAGTTTCTAGTTCTCTTTCTAAGACTTCTTTTTGTCTCATCAGTTCATTTGAGTCATTTTGAGTATGCATCAAATCTGTCTTCAACATGTCATTTTCATAGCTAAGTCTTTTGTTCTCATTTGCTGCATCACTTAGTCTTCTGGTCAATTCTTCTTCATTTTTCTTCCTATCTTCAATCTCTTTGCAAAATCTCATAATCCTATCTTGCATCTCATTCTTTGTTGTCATGTTCTCTTGTTTCAACTTGCTTATGATATCATTAAGTGATTCCTTCTCATCATTCTCATTTTGCAATTTTTCACAAAGTTCTCTTCTCTTATTTCTTGCAACAGTAAAATTTTCTTGAAGTGCCTGAATGATATCCTGAGCTACCCTTAAATAATCTTCTAGTTTGATATTTTTCAATTTCTCTGCATCATAGTCTGTAAGAGCTCCTTCAAGTTGCTTCATCAAATTCTCCATCTTTACCGGTGTCAAGATCTTCCTCAAGTTGTTAGGCTTCCAAAAATAGAGAACCAATCTCTGATACCAATTGTTAGGAATCCCATAGATACTAAGAGGGGGGGGTGAATCAGTATCTAACCGGTGTATAGAATTTCTTGAATTAAAGCATGCAGAACATATTATAACAATGTACTGGTATGCAAGAAATAATGCAATAAATAGAATCAAGAACATCCACATGAAAAGAACACCATAACACAAGGATTTAACAAGGAAACCTGGTGTGGGAAAAACCTTAGTGGGATTTGCGACCCACAATATTCACTCACTAGCCAATAAGAGAATATTACTTACAATAGGGGCCTACACATGTAGGAAGGCCAACTGCCTAGAGCTCACTGCTCAAAGGGAAGTCTCACTGACTTATAATGAGGATTATACAAATCTAATATCTTGTACTGCTTTACAATAGCATCTATAATTCCTGATCCAGTACTGGTTGCTGCTCTGCTTCTTATATAAACCCTTAGCCTATATTTCGCATAATAGGTCTACCTAATATTTTCCTTAACTGTTCCTCTCTCTTTTTTAGATGTCTACAATGATCTCTTTTATATATAAGAGTCATTTTACAATTTGCCAAGTCATCTTACAAAGTTTTATAATAATAAACAAAATATAATATAACAAAATCCTGTCGGCCTTTGTGTCGGTATACTTCTTTTCTTTGTGTCGGTGTCGGTGTCCTAAGTGCTAGTGTAGAGTGTGATCTGCTGATGCTGGTATAATGCCTTTGCCAGTGCCATAGGATTGCAAGGTTGCCATCAATGAAAAAACCTTCAATCACATACAATGTCTCATTGGAGTGTGCATATGCCAATGGGATACACATAGAAGAATGGTCACAAAAGAGAAAGAAAGGAAAGAGAGAAGGATCTGTTGTGCTAATATTGCTAATCTAGCACGACATTTGCTTCCCAATCTTGTTGATCACTATTTCAGGAAGGTGAGCAACATGCCAGAGGAGTGATATTGAGCACAATAGATGGAGCTATCACAAGATCCAAACAAGGCTATGCTCATGTTTTAAGTCACTTTGTTTGATTCTAGGAGCCAGGATTAGGTTTTGTGAAAACTCGTCCGATAAATGCTTGTCTACATCAACATATTCATACTCACTATCAGAAGCATTAGGAGTTTTATTTCCATTATGAATAACATTTTCACCCATTTCTTCATCAAATTTTAGAGAAAGAGGAGCAAGAACAAAAATAGGAGTAAAACCATCACATGTTTTATGCAACTTATGATTTGGAGATGTAGGTTGAACATCTTTCTTAGGAGAAAAGGGAATCATGTCAATTGTTGGAGTCTAAGGAGATTGAGTATTTTTAGGGATAGATTCATGAGCTTGAACACGACATCGTCGTCAGTGTTCTCTCGCAAAATGATTCCGTTGAGTCTTAGTGGAAGGTTAAGAAGGAGGAAGAACACTTGAAAAAGTAGGAATGTTTCACTCCTTGATAGTTGAAGGTTTATGTTGAGGTCTTTTAGGTTGAACGAGGGGAGAAGCAGGCCTCTTATCTTGATATGAGGAAGGAGGTAGAGCTGCTCCATAGAAAGGAGGAATATTAGGTGTAGAAAGGAGACCAGGTCCATCATGAGGAGGAGGTATAGGTCTAACCTTAGGAGGAATATTGTTGTTCTCCTTAAGAGAAGGTAAAGTCACATCCATAAGTATAGGTGGACAATCTTCCATAGGAGGGAGATTAGTTCTATCCGTGAGGGGAAGAACCTCATCTTGAAGAATAATAGGGATGTCAAGTGTTGGAGATCTAGGTTGACTTAAGGATAATATCATATCGCTCGTCTATTTTTGATAAGATTGAAAAAGAGCATTGCTTCTTGATGGAAGAGATTGAAATTGTTTATGCCAAAAGAGATCAATAGGAACACCAGGGCTTCTTTTGGATGGACGAAATAAGATATGGTTCACGGTTAT
The DNA here is from genome assembly GCF_030272615.1 of Cryptomeria japonica. NCBI lineage: Eukaryota > Viridiplantae > Streptophyta > Pinopsida > Cupressales > Cupressaceae > Cryptomeria > Cryptomeria japonica. The sequence continues at coordinate 311,677,922 of NC_081408.1, forward strand.
GATTTCTCCATTGTGAGGAAATTTAAGACACTTGTGTATTGGAGAAGAAATAGCCTTCATAGAAGATAGCCAAGGATAGCCCAACTTCACATGGAATTTCTTAGAAGAAGGTATGATAACAAAGTCAACATCCATGGATTTAGTATGAACTTCAATAGGAAGGGTAATAGAACCAATGGTAGGATAAGAGAAGCCATCAAATAACTTCACAACCACATTAGAATCATCATATATTGGCTTATGCAATCGTAAAGTAAAAAGATACTCTTCAGTTATAACATTAACCATGCAAGAGGGATGAATCAAGGCACCACGGAAAGGGATATCCTTAACCTTCACAACTATGTATAAAGGGCCATTGGGTGCTCTAATGGTCTCGCTAGGGTCAAATTTAATACAAGGATCCCTAGGCGTATCCTGTGTTTCTACAATATTAACCAATTTTACAGCCATAGAGGTGAATCTTCAGAAGAGAGAGAATTGGGCACAATCTTGATAACGTTAGAGGTATGAGATGGCAAGGGATCATTGAAAATCTTAAGAATTTGATTAGGAGGAGATACTCACTTATTCCCTTTATCATTCACACCAGCCATAAATATAATATTATTATCAATCAAGTCTTGAACCTTATTTTTTAATAAAAAACATTTTTTAGTATCATGATCAGGTTGACGATGAAATTGACAAAAGGAATTGTTATCAAGATAAGGAGATGGAAGTTTGGATGGATAAATTTTTTTTATAGGAGGAAGTTTGATAACATTTTTGTGCAACAACTGAGACATAATACTATGTAAAGATTCATTCAAAGGAGTAAACTATCTTTCTCTTTGGAAGAATTTTGAAATAGAAGGCACACTTGTTGTAGAATTCACATGGTTGTTGTTGATTGGATCACTAAACTTGATGAATATTTTTGTTGGTTTAAACTTAACAAATGGTTGTTGAACACTCTCCCCCTTATCACTCGGAGCCATATGAGTGGATTGCTCCACTTGACTCACAACCAGATGGTAATTGTGTAGTGTTGCATACAACTGCGGAAATGAAGTAAACTCAGACAAAAGAAGCTTTTCCCTGATATATTTTTGCAAATTAAAAATGAAAATTCTTTGAATATCATTATCAAGTACATGAAAAGAAATTTGAGCACACAAATTCTTATATCTACCAATGAAATCAGTCACTTTTTCTATAACACCTTGTTTACAATGCATTAAATCAGTCAAAGTGAGTTTAGGACCAATGTTGTTTTGAAATTGTTGGATGAAAGCATTTTCTAGTTGTTAAAAAGAAGTGATGGAATAAGAAGGTAAAGAGAAATACCATTGTAAAGACTTATCTCTTAGTGTTCTTGTAAACAGTTTTGCAAGCAATCTTTGATCATAAGCAAAATCAGTACACAAGGTTTGGAATGTTTTGACATGCGTAAGAGGATCACCTTTTCCATTATAAAGTTCCAATTGAGGGATCTCAACATGTTTAGGTGGCATGAATTTAACAATATCATGAGAAAGTGGGTTCGCAACATCAAAGGTGGGCACACTAAACTTGGATTGAATCATGGAAGCAATTTGTTATTGTAAGGAAGACATAGTTTGAGCAAGACTGTTAATTGTCATTTCTACAAAAGAATTGATGTTAGACATAGGTGATTGAGAAGGTGGTTTGATGTTATTAAAAGAAGGCATGGACTGAGAATATGGTGGTGGGACATTATGATAAGTAGGTATTGGTGATGATTGAGTAGGAAAAGGGACACTTAAAGGAGGAACAAATTTGTTGACGGAATTGCCCCCTTGTGTCACACTGATTGGCTTAGAAATAGTAGGAATACTTATGGAAGACATAGGTAACGATGGAGGATTAAATGAAGAAGATGGATTGCCCCATGACTACTTGTTGTAGGGATGACATTCTGAGTTGAAGTAGCCATGATGTTAGATGTGAAAGTAGGAATACTAGTCATAGGAGTAGTCAAAGGAATTGAAGGATTGACTTGTGTTGAAGATTGTGAATAACCTAGGGTTTTGGCATAGCTCTTGATAGGCATGACATTAGAATCAATAATATGTGCAATGCCACACAATATATCAATTCCATTCTTATCACTTTTAAGCATGCGCTTAAGACCTTCAATTAATGGAAGAGCTTCACTATTAGGGTATTCTTGGGACATCCATTGTCGAAAGCTATCAAATTAATTGTCCAATGTAGAAATTTGATCTAAAGAAACCCTAATTAAAGCTTCTTCTTCATCATGGGATCCATCAATCAGGTGAATAGGCACATGATTAGGATGAGAAGAATTGGCATTATCCTCATTAAAGAAGTCACCCACATTAGGCTCCATCTCCTCGGTAATTAAACCTTGGGAAGCCTTAATTCTAATGCTTTGTCTAATGAGGATAGGATAGGTAGAACTAATAGTGGTAAAACTCATGCAATAGAGGGAAAACTTGAATTTTGAATTGTATAACAAAGCTTACAAAACTGAGTAATGCAAAATTCAAGAAAATAATGATTACACAATTTGAACTTTGTTGGAAGAATGGAATAACACGATTTCCAAAAATGAAAGGAAATTAGAATTTTAAAATTAGGGCCAAGGGAATACCACTTAATTTTAAAATCAGGGCATACTATAATTAACCTCTTAATTTTATAAAATTTCTTAAAATTTGAAATGCTAAATTTTGGAGGTATTTCCGATTCTAGAGGGATCAAAAATTGATAAAATAAGATAATCTTATGGATTTAGGATACTAAATACAGTCATAACAGTCTCCCGAAATTTCAGAAAAAAAGTCGAGGATCATGGCGGGAACGCACATGGTTCGACCAACTTTTTTTGAAATTTTCAAGGGTGGATATTACGATGATTTTAACACTAACCCAAAAAAATTGGCAAATTTTACAATCTCTAAATGGGCGAAATGAAGGTTCAAATGTGAAAATAGGATCCTATTAGGGTTTTGAAGAAAAAGAGGAATTGAATTGCAATTTTGAAAAGGGTCAAACCTAATGGATAGGGACACCTTGGAAAATGTTTAAAACTCTGAATGTAAATGAAATTGATTTGAAATTCACACAAAATCTAATTAATTTTAAAAATTAGGGTTTGATGACCTAACCATTTAATTTTGAATTTTGGGAAAAAAGGGGGGAAATTGAAAATTTGAATTGTAGGATTATAGACAAATTTGAGAACAATCATAAATTTGAAAATTAAATGGAAATCCAATTTTTGCACAAGTTCAAGATGATGTTTGAAAATTAGGCTTTTGACAAGTAACCTCTAAATTTGGGAAATTTTAATTGCAAATTGAACAAGACAACGAGGAAATTGAATTTGACAAACAAAACAATTTTCAGATCTAAGATAACCACAAGCAATTTTTACAAATCACAAGTTCAATTTTAATTAAAAACTAGGGTTTTTAATGATTTAACCACTAAGTTTACAGAAAGTTGAAACTTGTAAATGAAAAATATGCAATTTTTTTCAAAGGAAAGCATGCAAGATGTTGGGTTCACCAAAATGTAATGGTGGAAAAATGGTGAATGATAGATCAAAAGGAAAGCTACCCTTTCCCACAAAGAGAGATGAGAGTTTCACTATTGATTACCCTTCAAACACTTTTCACCATGTTACATTAGGAAGAGGAGATGATTATTCACTAGATTCAATCTCTCAACATGAAGATGGTAGATTTAATTTTGAATGAATTGGGAATGATAAGTTGATCCCCTCTTCCTTGTTTGAAATGGAAAGGAAATTGATTGAATTATGTAGTTCAAAAGAGACAATGAATTGGTTATAACTTGAGATCATAGTATGGGATGAAGTTGTGCACCTGAATCTGGCAGTAAAATGTTGAGATGAAGTTGCCCTGCGAATTTGAGGAAAAGTTGTTCGGACCGTGGTGGGAATGTACATGGTCCTTTGAAAAATTCATGAAACGAAAAGGGTTTTTCTGCCTCTACAAATGGAGCTCGAATCTGAAAATAAAACGGTGCACCTACATCCTACACACAAAAAAGAGAGTAAAATGGGTTGGGATTGGGAGTTTTCCTTTAGGTCAAACCCCAGTTTTGGAATTAACCAAGTAATTAAAGAAAGTACTTGCAAGTAGATGTAAATGAAAGACTGAATTGTAAATCACTGAAGGGAGGTTGTAGTAGAAATATTGATAGAAGTTCTTTTGTGGAATTGAATGTTGAAATCAATCTCCTCTTCAATGGTTGAATCTTTGACTTGAATGCAACACCTAGCCTTGAAGGGAGACTTGAGAATGGTTAATGTTGGACAAAAATGCTTGTATGCTTAAATGCTTGATCTCTTATGCAACTTCAACTTATCCCACTTATGAAAATGAGAGGAGGAATGCCCCCTTAAATACATGTTAGTGGATCTGATTTTTGTCATGGGCTGACATTAGGGGAGTTTCTCGCCCGATGCACAACCAATAATGCAACCCTAGGAGCGGTCCTGCCCCAAAATAGGGCAGGGATAGGGGCACCACGACCCTGTCCTAGGAGGAAAAGGGTGCCACACCCCTGTCCAAAGGGGGAAAATGGTGTCACGCCCCTATCCTACCCCTTTCTCCAAGGCAGAGTGCAGATGGGGTGATGCAGAGGCCAAGGAAGAAGTTGTTTCTACATACTAAGCAATCTTCAGTCTCTGATCAGGATAGAGGATTCGAACTCGCATGTGTGAGGACCCTAATGAAGTTGAAAATTTCTAGGGTTTCAATTTTATGACACTACAGTAACTTGTGGAAAAACTAAAAAATAGAGACTTTTTTTCTTTTTGAAAGAAGAATCAATATTTTAGAATGGTGAACTATTTTAACAATATTTTGTGAATAAAAAAGTGATTTACCTTCTCATATATGCTTGTTGTGAGATGTTATATATCATTTATACAATTCTTGTATTAATATGTGAAAAAATCCGTAAACTGTGTCCCATTACAAAATGCATTCATTGAGAATAATAAAATGGTTAAACATTCCTTTGAACTTGTAATCAAATATATTGTAGTAATGCATGTTAACTACAGTGTTTGTTTGTTATTAGCTTGGTTTTGAAATTGGCAGAGGTGGGAGGTGTAAAGCTAGGGTTTCAAGAGGAGTTGCAAGGGAGGCTACTAAAGAAGAAGGGGAGTTGATGATGATAATGATGACCTAGATTTGTGTTCTAAGAACATATTTCATTGAGGGTCTTTGGTGGTAGTTTATGGTATTGATGAGCTTCTACTAGATAATAATAGGGTTGAGTTTTTTTCTTCCCTTCCTAGTGTAGAAATTTTTGTAGTGGGCATAGACAATGGTTTTATTACCATTTTCCCAAATCTATTGATTGCAATAAGGATATTGATTATAGCCCCCATTTTGTTTGTTTCTATTTGGCAAGATTCCTTTTACGAGCCTCCTCCCACTACCATCCACATCTTGGTGAGAATTTCCTTTGGGTCTTTAGGTGATGTGTTGTTGAGTGCTTTGATGAAGACTAATTGGGTTAAGTCCTATAGCAGCGGTTGGGACTATGCTTTGATTGGGTGACTGAATAGTTTGGTGGTGATATACAGATATTTTTGGCACTTGAGGTCAACTTCCACTCTTGTTTTGAGCTTGAGTTTTGATCATAACTTTTGTTTTGGTTTTGGGTGCTAGGTCTTTCCTAATGGTCACTACTAAATTCTTCAATTTTTTTGCTACTTGGTGGTTGGTGACTGGGACTTTTGTTTCCATCCCGAAAGGATTTACTCTTCTGATTTCCTCTAAGGTTTATGTTATTTCTCCTAATCCTTTGGGTTTTAGTATGGTTATTGAGGGGGTTTCTTTTGACCTTTGCATGTTTTCTTCTACGAATTGTTTCTTTCAACTTCTTCTACTCTCTCTTTACTGATTGACATCTATGCAGGGGTCCCTATGACTACTCCAACGATTTGTTTGGATGTTGGTAGTGTTAAAGCAAGCTTAGTTTTTTAAGGCGTTGGATCTATTGGTTTGTTGTTGTATGTTGCTTCCATGCTATTTCCCTAGATTTTGTTTGGCAAAGATACGATGGTGGCTGCTACTAATCTCTTAAATTCTTATCACTCTAGTCTTTCCAAGTGTTTTACCTACTAGTTGTTGTTATTATTTGTTGCTTCCTAGCTTCAAATCCTAGTTTTATTTGAGGTAGATCTAGTGGTGGTTCCTTCTATTATCTCTCTAGCTTTTCAGTTTATTGTTATTGGTACTTGGGAAGAGATTGTGTCTTCTTCCTATTCTAGGTCTATGCATCTAATCAACAGTTCAAATTGCATGGTTATTCAACCTAGATAAAAGTTGAATAAATATATTTGTTGGGTACTATGGTACTAAACCCTAGTTTTTTTCGATTGTTGTTCTAGATAGGTAGTTGGGTGTTAAGTTTCACAAGGTTATTTAATTTTTGTCTCAATCCTTCCTTGGGTTACATTTGTGGTAACTCTACAATCTTGTCTTTGAAACAACCTTGTATTCGTCGGTTGTCCTAATTTTTTTCTTTTTCTCATCTGTGATGTTTTGAGGGCTTGATCTCCAAGCCTATTGTTTTGATGGTTTTTGGTTCATATTTGTAATGGATTGGGGCCCTTCCACATTTAATATAATAAAAAATATGCTTTAAAAAGTCACACGTTGTGTTAATGATTAAACTAGTATTTAGTTGTGAAATGTCTTATTTCCATATTTTTGCTTGCACTATGTCTCCCACGTCCTCAAATAAGGAGTGTTTATTTAGTATTACCTTGTATAACTCTCGGTTTTGGCCTTATTAAATATTTCCCGTTTGTTGAACCTATTGGTTGAACCTCTGCAAAGTTCAAAGTTCAAGTTAACCTAGAGCGGGTTGTATCGCGGCTTTAGTTTTATGAGTTTAAGGTCTTTGTAATTTTTGTCAATGAACTTGAACTTTTGAACGTTTTCATAGTTCAAAGTTCAAGGTTCAAAGTATCGTAATGTTAGATCTTGTTTGTCTTAAGTCTAGTTCTTGTAGTGAATAAGTCATAGTATTCTGGTGGCTTTGTTTTGGTTTATTCTTGTTGTCCTTTTGAACTTCAACCATTGAACCACTTCTCAGAGGGTTCAAAGTTCAAAGTTCAATGATCAAAATCTTTGGAGATAAAAGTGGCGAAGCATCAGCAACAATTATATAGGAAATATTCCCAATTTAAAAGGTGAACCTCGAAGAAAGGGAACGTGATGTAAGGCCATACTTGGAGAGGTAATCATTTAAAAGAAATATATGAAGGACAAAGATTTGAAATTAATTAGTTTCTAGAATTCGGTCTTTTCAAAGTGAGTTGGCATGAATATTCTTGCGATTGCAAATCATGTGATAGATTTTCAAGCCAAATCTCTAGATTCTTAAATAGCTATTTTGCCTAATTCACTTTCCCAATTTGGTAAGTAGACAATTTGCATAGGAGGTATTTTATGTTCTCAATCCTTTGAATCCAGAGCTCTGCATGAAAGGTGAGTCAAAATTCTCTCTCACTTCTGTGATTTTGTGAATAGAAAGCTTTAATTTGTAGTTTAACTTGTTCTACTCTTTCTTGTTCTACCTCTTGTTTGTGAAATTCCAAATGAGACCCACATTTCCCAAGATAGACCAAATTTCTGGGTTAGTTTATTCTCTGCCTTAGCTAGGGGATACCTTTCTACCTTGAGTAGATTTAGGAGAATTTTATGCAGGGGCACAGAACCCCATCAGTTCTCTCTCAATGAAAAATATTTTAGGTAGTGGGTTAGTAGAAGTGGCAATTTTTCCTCCAGTTGTGTTATGCCCTGAGTTGGTTTGGGAGTGCATGAATAGATATGACCATACCCGAAGGTTTATTAAAGGTGCAAATGGTGAAGTTTTGCTCAAGATTAATCGAGAAACTATTTATGTGGTAATGAAGATGTTGGCCATTTAGATGAATTGACTATGTGTTGCACTGATGTTTTGTTATTGATGTCAACACTTGCTATTTGGATGCTTTACTGGTACCCTTCTGGACCCAGTAGGTTGAGTGGTTTCTAGTTGGATTGGATCTGACATGATCTGGTATGCTCCAGTATGATTTGGTTATGTAATTGGCTTACTCATGTTCATATTCAGTTAGTTGGTTTTGGTCTGGTGATCAGATGCTATCATGCTTACTTGGAAGCTTGGCTTGTGGTTCTGGCAAGGGTTTCACCGATAGAGCTTTTAATGAAGATCTTTGATGATATGAATAAGTGGTGTTGGTGATGCTTTTGGTGGAGATTCAAGATGTTGTTGGTGATCATATTCAAGAATTGGTGGGTGGAGATTATTTCTTTAGCATGTAGACCTATATTGGGTCCCGGTTGATCTAGGTTATGGATCGACTTAATGTAATGTGCGGATTGGACCCCTCGATGTATTTCTGGGATGTCTTATGTGTTGCATATTATTTGTTATGTCTAAGGCTGACATTTTTTGTAATTATGTATTTGGTTTATTGTCTGGTGACTGACCTGATTATTTATGGTCGAGGGTTTGTATATATATGATGTAAGATCTCATTGTAGATTATCATAGGTATAAGGTTAGGGAATGGATATGGATATGTAATGTGAGAATAATGTAATATCATTCAGGAAGAGGATTTGGTTGATCATTGGAGATCAAATTAGGTTAATGTAAGAGGATTTAGTCCTCCGATATTGAGCTTAATCGAAACTGTACTCAGGCATAGGATATGCTATCTTTGCAGTTCAAACACTTCCTCCGGATTGTAGTATGGATTTATATGTAGTCAGTGAGAATCCTTTTGTGATGAGAAGTGTGCTCTAGGTTGTTGGCCTTTCTGCAAGTGTAGGCCCCTCATTTGTAATTCACATACTTACTGCAGAAGTATTATCTGACTGTGGGTAGGCTTCCCATTGTAGTTTTTCCCTTTACCAGGTTTTCCATGTATAAATCCTGGTGTCATGTGGATGGTATTTATTTTGTGATTATTGTTTATGCTTAATTGGTTTAACAGCTATTCTGGTATTAATATTTTGGGTTCTGATATTAAAGTTTTAATTGCTAAATGTTCTGGTATTCTGAGACAACGGATTCACCAACCCCCCCCCTCTCAGTTATCTTCTAGTTATTTGAACTGTCTAACAATTGGTATCAAAGCTTTGGTCCTATCTACATAAAGCTTAACCGCTTGAGAAAGATCCTATGGTGACTAACAGTTCAAGTTCATCCAATTCATCTCCAGCTATCTTTCAGAGAGATATCCCTAGGCTTTATGGAATAAATTACACAGTATGAAAGATTTGGATGGAGACTCATTTGAGATTTCTTGGCAAGGATATTTGGGAGATCACACAGAATAGTGTGACACCTCATAATTTGGCATCTAGCAATCCTCCTCTGGTAAACCTGAATAAGGAGCTTCAAAATTATTGTAGAGCAAGAGAAGCCCTCTTATGTGCACTTTCTGATCAGCAAATAATGAGATTGTCTAAAAAATCATCTAAAAAGGCTATATGGGATAAATTGGAGACTCTGAATGAAGGTGACCCTACCATTAAAATTGCAAAACTTGATGGTTACTGGGCGAGATATGAGAATCTGAAGATGGAAGAAGATGAAAGGATTGCTGCATTCATGGAAAGGGTAAATGATATTGTTATGGGAATTCAATGTTGTGGTAGAACTCTAAGTGAAGATGAAATCGTTTCTAAAGTTTTGAGAGCCCTACCACCATCTTACAAGATGAAGGCTACTACTATTAGTGAGTTGAGAACAATGGCTAATACATTTATCAACATAGATACTTTCATTGGGAAATTATCTGCTTTTGAGCTTGAAGAATTTGGACCTTCTAGAGTTGTGAAGACTGAAACTTCTTTTCATGCATTTGCATCAGCAACCGGTAAGCAATATTGGAAAGCTTTTTATGCAAAGGAATTGGATGATATGAAGAGAGAAGATGATGAGTATGAGCAACTTGAAGCACTATCTCCTAAAAGAGTACCTAAAGGACTGGTAGGAAGTAAGTATGAAGGAAAATCACCTTTTAAATGTTTTGCATGTAATAAGATTGGTCATTTTGCATCTAGGAAGAAAGAGTTAGAAGATCTTTTAAGCCTAACCCTGGATATCAGAATAAGTATAAGTACAAGAAAAACAGAGACAAATCCTGCTACATAGCGGATGAGGAAGGCATTACTAATTTTGATGATGAACCGGTAGAAAACTTTGCTAGTGGTTCCGACAATGGGAAGTAATGGGTGTTCCTAGTTATTAAGGAAGATGTTCCAGCACTGGAAGAGAATGTACTTGAAGAGAAGGCACTTGCTGCCAAAATTGAAGACAAGGATGAATGGGTAATAGATAGTGGTTGTTCACATCATATGACTGGAGATAAAGGGAAGTTTCTATCTTTGCAAGAATTTGATGGTTGTCTGGTTAGATTTGGAGATGACAAAGCATGTATGATCAAAGGAAAAGGAATTATATCATTGGATGGTAAGAAAAATACTTACAATATTTATTATGTTGAAGGTTTAAGGTATAATCTTTTGAGTGTAGGACAATTGGTGGATAAGGGATTTCAATTATAGTTCAAGGGTGGAAAATGCAAAATCATTAACAGATCTAGTTTGGAGATTGCAACCGGTACACAGACAAAAGTGTAATACCCTAAAAATGGTCACCTAAACCATGGACCCCTAATATCGACAACATCACCAAGGTCCTAACCAAAGAAAATTAAATCAACTTTGAGCACACAATTAATTAATTCTTCAATCATTAAATGTCACATGGAAAGTGAATTATTCTATATTAATTAAATATTTATTTAATTAATTAAATCATTCCAAGTAAATCATTTTGATCAATTATCCTATTTAATTTATTAAATATCCTATCATATTTAATTAATTAATAAACTTGTCATTAATCATAAAAAGGGAATTAATTTACCATAAAAGAGGAATCAATATTTAAAGCAAGAGTTAAATTGAAAATAAAATAAAAGAATTGAATTGAAAGAGAAATCAAACTTGAGATATTATTTCTTCTTCTAAATTGAGATAACTTGAAATAAGAAAAACAATTAAATGAATTTAATCATTCTCTAAAATTTGAACTCAAAGCTTTTGAGAAAAGAAATTCAGTTGCATTGAAAAGACTTTTTTCTTGAATAAATCAAAGAATATGCATGGAATTACCTACTTTCATCTCAAGTGCATGAAATTAATGATAACTCAATGATGAATGAATAGTACCAAACCGGTACTGATAGGGGGGTGAATTAGTACAAACAAAAATACAGTCCAAAACCGGTTTGACAGCAAATGCTCCAAATGACTGGCAAGCAGTGATACTAGTTGAAACAAACTACAACCAGTAAGACCCAGAATAACTAAAACAATCATACACCAGTCATTCACTAAGCTTTCCTCTTAGCTCAATACTATAGTATCATTACATCCTCATGCATGAATAGGTAAACTATCATCAGGTCTTCACAACAGTTAGTTCAATATGTTTTATAGATAAGCATAAAACATAGAACCATCATATGCTCAACAGGTAATAACAAAGCATCACACATGACACACATATTTTTCACGTGGAAACCCAACTAGGAAAAACCATGGTGGGGATGAATACCCACAAGCTGCTTTTTGAACTCTTTAGAAGTCCGCTCTGTTAGGAGCCTTGTCTAGTTAAAGACATTACAATAGGTTCTGCTGGGAACCGATCCTGTTAGGGATCACCCGGTTAAGGGATGGCTACAATACCCAGTTAAGGGTTAAACCCGATTAGGGTTACCTTGTTAGAGGATTTCAAGAACTCAATAGCTAAAGGATCTCCAGAGCTCTATAGCTTCCCAGAACTCATTAACTTCGAGTTACCCTGTTAAGGGATTTGAATCAAGTTGGTTAAAGCTACCCTGTTAAGGGATTTGTATCAAGCCAGTTAAGGCTACCCTGTTAAGGGATTTCACAACTGTTGAAGTGGTTAAAGATCAATAGGAATTACAATGATCTAGTAACAGCACTCAATGCTAATGCAGGTCCATTTTGGCTACTCTTCACCTTCTGCACATTCACTTTGTAGGTATCTCTCCTCTCCTTTGGTCTGGCAAGAATCACGTATCACTTCCCTTGGATACACACACACAAATTTTTCCAACAACCTTAGAAAGAAACACAACATCAACCTTATAGGAAACAGATAGGTCGGTAGAAAAAACCCTAAACCCTAAACCTGTTAGGTTAATCAATTCAAGTGCTTCAATCCTGACCGTTGAATCATATTGCATTAAATCCAACAATCTTGAATTGATCTCAAGACATTCTCCATCATCCATTATCCATCGATTTCATGGCGGCTGATAGCCCATCACACGTTATCACCGTTTGACAAACTTCACACATTCCTGAGGTAGATAGGAATAGTCTTCTTCATGCAAGATTCTTCACGCGCAAAGAGCTTATGTGGCAACATGATCTGTTCTTCATTATACTGCTAACTCATCACACAAAGATCATCGATTGAGTCACATAGGCTTGAGGTACTCCAACCGGAAATCCTGAAGTGGAAACTACCTACCAACCAGTAGTCACACAGTGCTTCCATGTGCCAATTCCCATAACTGCATGCCGGTTCATCTTGACATGACGGTTCATCTTGAACAAATATACCGCTTCACTTTGGCATAAATACCAGTTCACACATATGTTGGTTCTCTTCTTCTCACATATCACATATGCCGGTTCACTTCATATCACATATTGACATCAATGACAACATACAATATCATTATCTCCTTATACTAGTTCACATAATGCCAACAATCTCCCCCTTTGGCATTGATGGCAATATACAAAGATACCTCTCCGTTCCACAGCTTCTCCCCCATTTTCTGCAGATATCTTTTCCGCTTCACTCCTTCTCCCCCTTTGAAAATAATGCCAAAGTGGAGGCACAAACATCCCTGTTCCATTATGTTGCTCCCCTTGAGGAGTAGCATCCTTCAACACATCAATCAACAAAAAATTTGACTATGCAATACCTGACTGATGTGGAACAAATACTTTTAGTTCACCTCCTGAAGGGGTAGTACTCCCAATTCACCTCTTAAATGCACAAATGTAGTCTTTGGGAGAGGCTTAGTGAATATGTCTGCTAACTGCTCTTTACTGGAAACATGTTCTAGTGCAATCTCTTTATTCTGAACCTTTTCCCTCAAGAAATGATACTTAAGCTCAAAATGCTTGGTTCTAGAATGTAAAACTGGATTCTTTGAGATATTGATAGCACTTGTGTTATCACTGAATATACTTACTGGTTCAAATATAGGGATTTTGAAGCCTTCCAGTACATGCTTCATCCAAATTGTCTGAGTGTAGTTCATGAAAGTTGCAACATACTCCGCTTCCATTGTAGACTGAGAGATACAACTCTGCTTTTTACTCATCCATGAGACCAGTCTACCACCAAGAAAGAATGCACCACTGGTTGTGCTTTTCTGGTCATCTAGATTACCTGCCCAATCAGCATCTGTGAATACTTTCAGAATGAAGTCATTGTTGTATGGGTACCACAATCCATAGTCAACTATTCCCTTCAGATACTTAAGAATCTGCTTGACTGCAACCAAGTGGGATTCTCTTGGACTTTTCTAGAACCTTGTAGTAATGCCAACTGCATGTGTAATATCCGGTCTGCTATGCACTACATAATGCAACTTACTAATCATTGATCGGTATTGATTCTCATCAACCAGCGCGGAATCATCCTCTTTTGTCAATTTGCAACCGGTCACCATCGGTGTACCAACCAGTTTGCTATCTTCCATGCCAAAGGTCTTCAACATCTCTTTGACATATTTGGACTAAGTGATAAAGATTCCATCTTTCATCTGCTGGATTTGCAGTCCAATGAAGAACTTAATCTCCCCTATGAGTGACATCTCAAACTCTTTCTTCATCTCATCAGCAAACTCATGACTCATCTTGTCATCTCCACCAAAGATAATGTCATCCACAAAAACCTCATAGATTAGGATCCGATCTCCTTCAGACTTCAAGTATATATTGCTATCTTCACTTGTTCTCTCAAATCCAATCTTCACAAGATGGGAATGTAGGCGCTCATACCATGCCCTAGGTGCTTGCTTTAGACCATATAAGGCTTTATGTAGCCTGCACACCATATCACTATCTTCAGATAGGGAAAACCCACCTGGTTTCTCTATATACACCTCCTCTTCAAGTACACCATTTAGGAATGTAGATTTTACATCCATTTGAATATACTTTGAACCTTTTAAAAGCTGCATATGCAAGAAGCATACGAACTCCTTCCAATCTGGCTACAGGAGCAAAGGTTTCTCCATAGTCTTCTCCTTCTTCTTGAGCATATCCTTTGCACACCAATCTAACTTTATTCCTAATCATTGTGCCATCCTCATTCAACTTGTTTCTGAACACCCATTTGGTGCCAATGACATTTTTATGCTTTGGTCTGGGTACCAAGGACCATGTAGCATTTTTCTCCATCTAGTCAAGTTCCTCTTCCATTGCCTTGATCCAGTCTTCATCTTTATGAGCCTCTTTGAATGATTTAGGCTCAAATTCAGAGATCATACATGAGTTTTATCTAATCTTTCTCCTTGTAAGGATTCCTGCATCCTTATCTCCTATGATCTGCTTAGGATCATGATTCAACTTGACATATCAAGGAATAGTCTTGATTGGTTCTTCTTGCTTTTCCTCATCATCCTCATCTTCATCAATATTAGCATTCCCTGGTTCAGGAACACTGTTACTGGTACTTGGTTGACTAACAACCGATTCCCAGAAGGTTGCAACTGGTTCATTTATAGATTGCTCACTACCAGTTTCCTCAGTTTTCTTAGAGAATTCATCAACTCTTACATTGACACTTTCCATAATTCTCTGAGTCCTATTGTTGTAACACTTCAAAGCTTTACTCTTGGTGGAATATCCTAGAAATATTCCCTCATCACATTTAGCTTCAAATTTGCCCTGATGTTCACTCCTCTTGATGTAACATTTGCTACCAAATACCCTAAAGTATCTAACCATAGGTGTCTTACCGGTCCAATACTCATAAGGAGTTTTGTCCTTACGTTTCTTGATGAGTACCTGGTTCATAGTGTAGACTATAGTGCTCACCATTTCTCTCCAAAAGGTGTGAGCTACCTTTCCTTGAATCAACATGGTTCTAGCTACTTCAACCACAGTTCGGTTATTCCTCTCTGCTAGGACATTCTACTGTGAAGTCCGGGGGGCAGACAGTTACCTTTTGATGCCAAATTCTTCACAGTACTTGTTGAATTCACTGGAAGTGAATTCCCCTTCTTGATCAGTTCTAAGACACTTGATTCTTTTACCACTTTCCTTCTCCACTAATGCTTTGAAAGCCTTGAATTTCACAAAAGCTTCAAACTTGTCTTTCAAGAATGTGACCCACATCATTCTTGAGCAATCATCAGTGAGAATCATGAAGTACCTATCACCCTGCACACTTCTGGTTTTCAGAGGACCACACAAATTAGTATGCACAAGATCAAGCAAGTTGTTAGCAGTGAAAGATTTACCTTTAAAGGTTGAGGAAGAAATTTTCCCCAATTGACACTCTCTGCACAAGGTATTATCTGGTTTGCTTAGCACCAACAACCCTCTAACTGCTTTGATCTTACTAGCCTTCACAATGTTATCAAAGTTTACATGGCAGAGTCTCCTATGCCATATCCAGCTATCATCAAGCTTAGCCATAAGACATGTACTTATATTTGCATTCAGATGAAATAGGTTACCTTTGGTCTGCATGCCGGTGGCCACCAATTCACCCTCTTTTCCTTTGATTCTGTAGACTCCATTCTTGAATTCTAGAGTGAGGCCACTATCATTCAGCTGGGCAACACTCAGAAGGTTGTGTCTGAGACCATCAACCCAGTACACATTGTCAGCACTACTCTTTCCATTTAGAGAGATGGACCCTCTGCCTTTGACCATGCATGGTGCATCATTTCCAAAGTGGACCACACCACCATCATACTCCTCCAAGGATAGAAACTTGGTCCAGTCACCTGTCATATGGTGAGAATAGCCACTGTCAATGATCCACTCATTGGAATTATCAAACTGAGAGACAAGAGCCTTCTTGTCTGCCACATCTTCCTTTACAGCAACAAACACAATGTCTTCATTCTCTTCATCTTCTAATTCCTCATCTATGACACCTTCATCAACTGCCACAAAATAGTTTCTCTGGTTTCCTCCTTTGAATTTCCTGAACCTTTCTAGTTTGTCCTTGTTATCGCCATTAGGACAGTTTATAGCTATATGTCCTATCTACTTACAAGAAAAGCATTTCAAAGGTATCTTACCTTTGTATTTACTGGTTCCTTTAGGAAGCTTCCTGGCAAGGAGAGCTTCAAATGCCATCACAATCTCCTCATCATTCATTTCTCTACTCTGACTAGGTTCACCACTAGTGCTAGCTTCTTTTCCTTTTCTGGATGGTAAAGAAAAGGCTTTAAATGCTGATTCAGTCTTTTGAACACTGACATCAAAACTATTTAGCTCATAGGGTGTTAGCTTGGCTATGATGGAGTCTAAGGATATCTTAGTCTTGTCTATTGATCTCAGCTCCTAAATAGCCACAACCCTTATTGCATAGACTGGCAAAAGGGATCTCAGGACTTTGCTTACCACAATGGAATCTTCTATTTTACCACCTGCACTCTTGATTTCTCAAACAACCGTTTTGATTCTTATTCCATATTGCTGAATGGTCTCACCTTCAAGCATCCGCATATCTTCAAAATTCCCTCTCAGGGTTTCTTCCTTAGCCTATTTTACATGTTCATCACCACCATAGATATTTTCAAGAGCATCCCATACCTCTTTGAGATTTACCTTGTCCTGAACATCAATAAACTCAATGTCAGACAGACTACTAATGAGGGCTTCCATGACTTGCCCATTTTCTTGTATCTCTCTCTTTTGGTCATCGGTGAGAGTACCGGTAGGGATAACATAGACATTCTCAACATAACTCCAGTGTTGAGCACCCATGCTTCTGATGACTATCTTCACCCTATCTTTCCATATATTGAAATTTTCCCTATTAAACTTTGGACCTTCCCTCTTCATCATTTCACTAGGATCTTTACCTCAAGCGGTTAAGCTTACAACTTAGAGGACCTAGAGTGCTCTAATACCAATTGATAACTCAATGATGAATGAATAGTAACAAACCGATACTGAGAGGGGGGGGGTGAAAAGTACAAACAAAAATACAGTCCAAAACCAGTTTGACAACAAATGCTCCAAATGACTGGCAAGCAGTGATACTAGTTGAAACAGAGTGCAACCAGTAAGACCCAGAATAACTAAAACAATCATAAACCAGTCACTCACTAAGCTTTCCTCTTAGCTCAATACTATAGTATCATTACATCCTCATGCATGAATAGGTAAACTATCATCAGGTCTTCACAACAGTTAGTTCAATATGTTTTATAGACAGGCATAAAACATAGAACCGTCATATGCTCAACAGGTAATAACAAAGCATCACAAGATAAAAGCATCACACATGACACACATATTTTTCACGTGGAAACCCAACTAGGAAAAACCACGATGGGGATGAATACCCACAAGCTTCTTTTTGAACTCTTTAGAAGTTCGCTCTGTTAGGAGCCTTGTCCGGTTAAAGGCATTACAATAGGTTCTTCTAGGAATCGATCCTGTTAGGGATCACCCATTTAAAGGATGGCTACAATACCTAGTTAAGGGTTAAACTCGGTTAGGGTTACCTTGTTAGAGGATTTCAAAAACTCAATAGAGAAAGGATTTGTAGAGCTCTATAGCTTCCCAGAACTCATTGACTTCGAGTTAC
Organism: Cryptomeria japonica; assembly: GCF_030272615.1. Lineage (NCBI taxonomy): Eukaryota > Viridiplantae > Streptophyta > Pinopsida > Cupressales > Cupressaceae > Cryptomeria > Cryptomeria japonica. The sequence goes on from NC_081408.1 coordinate 311,695,859, forward strand.
CCTGTTAAGGGATTTGAATCAAGCCGGTTAAAGCTACCTTGTTAAGGGATTTGTATCAAGCCGGTTAAGGCTACCCTGTTAAGGGATTTCACAATTGTTGAAGTGGTTAAAGATCAACAGTTATTACAATGATTTGGTAATAGCGCTCAATGCTAATGCAGATCCGTTTTGGCTCCTCTTCACCTTCTGCACACTCACTTTGCAGGTATCTCTCCTCTCCTTTGGTCTGGAAAGAATCACGTATCACTTCCCTTGGATACACACACACAACTTTTTCCAACAACCTTAGAAAGAAACACAACATCAACCTTATAGGAAACAGAGAGGTCAGTAGCAAAAACCCTAAACCCTAAACCTGTTAGGTTAAGAAATTCAAGCGGTTCAATCCTGACCATTGAATCATACTGCATTAAATGTAACACTCTTGAATCGATCTCAAGACATTCTCCATCATCCATTATCCACCGATTTCATGGCGGCTGATAGCCCATCACATGTTATCACCATTTTACAAACTTTGCACATTCCCAAGGTAGATAGGAATAGTCTTCTTCATGTAAGATTCTTCATGCGCACAGAGCTTATGTGGCAACACGATCTGTTCTTCGTTATACTACTAACTCATCACACAAAGATCACTGATTGAGTCACACAGGCTTGAGGTACTCCAACCGGAAATCCTGAGGTGGAAACTACCTACCAACCAGTAGTCACACAATGCTTCCATGTGCCGGTTCCCATAACTACATGCCAGTTCATCTTGACATGGCGGTTCATCTTGAACAAATATACCGCTTCACTTTGGCATATATACCGATTCACACATATGTCGGTTCTCTTCTTCTCACATATCACATATGCCAGTTCACTTCATATCACATATTAACATCAATGACAACATACAATATCATTATGTCCTTATACCGGTTCACATAATGCCAACAATTAATTGAATTATATTTCTAATGAAAACTCAAACTTATAATCTAAATGCATTTCAATCAAACTATAATTGGAATCTATCTCAAGGTTAACTGAATCTGATCTCTCAATTATTTCAATTATCCAAAATTGTGCCTTTTTCTTGAATAATCTCAACCGCTTGTTGCTAATTGACCTTGACCATTGGTCTCCCTTGTGATTCTCTATAAATTCAGCCTTCATCTCTCATTCAAAACACCCTGGAGATTTGTTGTTATTATGCAATGTTTGCTCTAGAGTCATTGAAGATATTGTGCTTTCTTTTTTTATTTTATTGCATCTTATCTTTTCTTTTTGCATATTTACTTCAATTATGATTGCTTGAATTCATATAGCTTACTATTCATCCATCTAGCATAATCTTGCATCCATTTAGCTTAATATCATACTCATATAGATTAAATCTTTCATCTTGGTGTAGTCTAGTCACTGGTATTGCTTATAAAAATCTGAGAGAAATTCTATACTTGCATCTTTTAGAAGGCAATTGGTTGATTTGTTATGGTTTTATTATTCATTCTTATATCTATCTAACCATACATGTAATGACTTAATTGAAGTGTTGTGTCTTACAACTTACATATACTTATTCCACTTTTCACACACACAAAAAGGTAATATATTTCATTTAAATTCCGGTAAGAAGACATGTTTGATTGCACAAATTAATGAGAGTTGGCTATGGCATAAAAGGCTATGTCATGTGAATTCTGATTGCATTATGAAGATCAGTTCAACTAAGGCAGTTAGAGATATACCTAAGATTGTGAAGCTCTATAATCTGGTATGTAAAGAATTCCAAATGGGTAAATAGGTCATAACCTCTTTTAGGAGTATACAAGATAAATATAATGATATCCTTGATCTTATTCATAATGATTTGTGTGGCCCTACTAGAGATAAAAGTTTTCAAGGTGATAGATATTTCATGCTAATCATTGATGATTATTCTGGAATGATGTGGGTTACTTTTCTAAAAGAAAAATCTGAAGCGTTTGAAAAGTTCAAAATATTTAAGGCTAAAGTAGAAACTAAGACTGGATTGAAGATTAAATGTTTGAGGTCAGATCATGGTGGAGAATTCACATCCGGTGAGTTTAATAATTTTTGTGAGAAATATGGTATATAAGAAGACAAGTTTCTGCTCCCCGGAAACCTCAGCAGAATGGAGTTGTGGAAAGGAAGAACAGAACTATCTTGGTTGCTGCTAGAACAATGATGATGAAAGCTAGTCTACCGCATATCTACTGGAGAGAAGCACTAAGAACAACTGTTTATACATTCAACAGAGTACATATCAAAGGAGAAATCAGTAAGACACCTTATGAGTTATGGTTTGGAAATACACCTACAGTTAAGTATTTTAGAATCTTTGGTAGTAAATGTTATATCAGGAGAGATGATATCATTGGCAAATTTGATCCCAGATGTGATGAAGGCATATTTATTGGTTATTCTAATGAAAGCAAGGCATATAGATGTTATAACAAGAGATTGTAGAGAATTGTGGAAAGTGCTAATGTCAAAGTGGATGAGTTGAATACAGGTCAAATCAGAGTTTATGAGAAGGAATTGATGGTGGAAATGATTATATCTGAACCGGTAGCATCTTTACCAGAATAGAGTGTTGAACCAATTACTCCGGCAGTATCAAAAAATTCTACAGTAACTAAAGAACCAGGAAGAGGAACAAAGATTCAGAAGGCTCCTAGGTATGTGAGATTGAATCATTCAGAAGATCAGATCATTGGGGATAAAAACAATGGAGTAATGACAATAAGAAGACTGACAACTAATGAGGTATGCTTAATTTCTCAAGTTGAACCGATATCAGTAATTGAGGCATGTAAAGATGAATATTGGTTGAAAGATATGGAAGAAGAATTAGATCAGATTGAGAAAAATAACACATGGACTTTGGTTCCTCGGCCTAAAAATAAGAATGTTATTGGAACTAAGTGGGTTTTTAGAAATAAATTAAATAAAGATGGTCAAGTTGTAAGGAATAAGGCTAGATTGGTTTGTAAAGGATATTCTCAGAAGAAAGGAATTGATTATGGAGAGACTTTTGCACCTGTAGCTAGGATTGAAGCTGTAAGATTATTTCTTGCCTATGTTGCCCACAAAAACTACAAGGTTTATCAAATGGATGTTAAGTGTGCATTTTTCAATGGGGGTCTTGATGAGGAAGATTATATTGAGCAACATGATGCTTTTTCACTATCAGATTATACAAACATGGTTTGTAGGTTAAGGAAAGATTTATATGGATTGAAACAAGCACCTAGAGCTTGGTATGCAAGGTTGGATAAACATCTTTTGAAGCTTGGATTCACTAAAGGTAATGCTGACAGTAATTTATATTATAAGATCACTAATAATAATATACTGATTATTGAGGTCTTTGTTGATGACATCATTTTTGGAGGTGAAGATAAGTTGTGTGAGGAATTGCTAACAGTATGAAGAATGAATTTGAGATGTTTATGATTGGGAAGATGAAATTTTTCTTAGGTTTGCATATTACTCAAATTGATAAAGGTATTTTCATTTGTCAAACTAAGTATGCTAGAGAGTTTTTGAAGAAATTTGGTTTGGAAAACTCTAAACTAGTTGATACTCCTATGGTTACAAGTGAGAAATTGACAAGAAAAGATGCTTCTGAACTGGTAAATCTTACAAGATACAAATCTATGATTAGAGGTCTGCATTATTTGACTCAGACTAGGCCTGACATAATGAATGTTGTTTGTATTGTATCAAGATTTTAGAGTGGTCTTAGAGAAAATCATGTGAGTGTGGTGAAAAGGATTTTTAGATACTTACAAGGTACATCAGAATATGGTTTGTGGAACCCTAAGGATGATGGGGTAAAAGTACAAACCTGTGTCACACTTTTACAAAGGAAAAGGCTAACACAACAACAACTATTCAATTTCATCGCCATAAAAGTGTCATTTGCATTTTGAATTTGAAGATGATGTAAACTGTTGAACTATGTAAAATTTGTTGAAGTTTAAGTCTACTTTTTTTCGAAAAAAAAAAATCAATAATTTATATATTTTTTTTAGCTGTAAAGTCCATTTTTTTATTGCTGAAAAATAGGGGGTTTGGTTCCCACCTCAAAAGAAAATGTAATAAACTTTTTTTTTCTCATTTTGATATCCGTTATAGATCACATATTTATACAGTGCATGAAAAAAATAAAAAAATTGATGTATATTTTCTTTGTAATAGCATTTGGAAGTCGAATACACAAGAATTTGACAATTTTTGCCTCCCACCACAATTTGTCTATTCAATTTATGATAATCCCAAAAACTAAAAATACCCTTTTGGAGAAAACTCTCTCTTCTAGTGAACCATATTTTTTTCCAAATTATTTTGAAGTCATTCGATACTTTTTTTTGTTTTTCAAAGAAGCCTGTTATCGAACAAAAGAATACCTAATTGTAGTATTTTTAATTTTTTATATATTAAATGTAATCAAAACATTAAAAAAATTAAATTTTGTTGCAGAAGTGACAAGTTTGAGAAAATCATCATTTTTGTTATTGTGGCTGTCACTTGGCATTCCACATAAGTCGTTCCGACCGGAACCCTTCCGGCCGGAACTGTGAGGGCTGACGTGACCGGTCGTACAAGCGACCGGTTGCTTGAACCATATATAAAAAAGAGTTATTTTTCCCATTAAAAAAACCAAAACAATCAAGTGCGAAATAAATTAGTTATTTTTGCAACAAAAAAAAAAAATTCAAATAAAGTGGCATTTTGGAGCGAGTAGGAAGATTATAAAGGGGCGAATATTTCTAATTTTATAAAGGGGTGAATATTTCTAATTTTATAAAGGGGCGAAGATTTTGAATTTTTTTTCGGAAAGCGTCTACCCTTTCCAAGTATGTTTTTCTAAATTATTTTTTCAATCATGCTTAATTTACAATATTAAATGTTTTTTTGGAAATTAAATATTTTTAAGATTAAATTTAAAACTTTATTTTATTATTTGTTAATTACGCTTCAATCATTTATTTTCAATTATGTTATCTTAAATTATTTTTTCAATCATTGTTATTAAATCATGTTATTAATGTTATTAAATCATGTTCATTGTACATTGCATAGTCAAATGTAGAATCCAAGTAAACTTAATTTCTTACTCTTTAGATCAATGCTCTTATTTCTTGAATGTTGTTTTTTCATTTTCTAAATTTTAAAAATTGGAGTTTAAGACAAATGATCTAAATGGATGAAATTTACACATGTTTCATTTATTCAATTTAAATTTTTTAAGAAAACAAAATTATTTATACATTTCATTAATCACATTTTGTTTGTCAAGGACAAGGAAAAGTAACTAGATATAACTTATTTACTATATGAGTAGATTAATTCCTATAAATTTACATACTTAAAATCTAACGAAATATTGAATTTATACAATATATTTAATCACTTTAATGAAATTGAGTATATATCCAACACTATTTAGTACTAAATTATATTATATTTTATTTCCTAATACTTGAATCAAATTCTATATATATTAGCTAAGTGATTTCAAGCAATTAATGTTATTAAATCACGTTCATATGTACATTGCATATAGTCAAATGTATCTAATTGAAGTATACTTAATTTCTTACTTTTTATCAATGCTCCTAAATTTCTTAAGCCTTATTTTTTCATTTTCTAAATTATAAAAATTGGACTTCAAGTCAAATGATCTAAATGGATGAAATTTACACAGGTTAAGTTTAAGAATGCAAAATTATTCATACATTTCACTAATTCTTTTTTTTTGTTAAGAACCGAGGAAAAGTAATTCGATATATAACCTTTTTAGTTCAAAGCACTAAATTTTCAAGATCTGCATATTTGCATGTTTTGTTTTTAGGTTCAAAGCACAAAATTTTGAAGATCTAAATATTTTTTGCAATGGGGAATAAGAGGACTAGATCAAGGTTGTATGATCGTAAAAGGGACGATAAGATGAAAGGTCATACAAAACGTAATCAACAACAATCTATTGTTGTTCAAGGTCAACATGATGATGTTCAAGAAACATCTACTCAGGTACGAGATGAAATTTTTTTTTCTCGTATGAAAAATTTGATGGAAATGGACAAAGATAGTCTTGTCAATGAAATTCCATCTCAAGATATGATACCTAAAAGCACATTAAAATTGCATTGTCAGAAATTGTGGGATGATTATTTTAAAAATAAGTCTATTATTGGAAGAGCACAATTATTTGCTAAGTTATTTAGGAAAAGGGAAATGAAACCTGTTTTGGAGTTGTTGGGTGTTGGTAATAAGAAAAGTTCTCCTGATACATTAGTAAAAGAAACTATAATTGAAAATTTACAAGAAGCATTGAATTGTATTGAGAACATAAGTCGAGGTGCTGATTTAAGTGCTACACGTAGAGCATCGATGACTATGATTACTAGTAAGGAATTCACTCGTAGAAAACAAGTTAATGCAATTTCTAAATTAATGCATGTATCTAGAATAACTGTTTAAAGATACATTAGGAAGAGAAATATATTGGATGAAAACATTGAAAAGAATTGGGTAAATATCTGTAGGGTTCCTAGAAAAGATAGAATTTCCGAAGATGTAAAAAGACAGGTCATTGATTATTGGACCAACCAATCTCGTATTTCTTCGAATAGAAGGGATAATATACAAATGATAGATGAAGATGGTAAAAATATTACACATCCAAAACATTTCTTAGATACAACACAAAGTGAATTGTTTGAAGCATTCAAGCAAGAATTTTCAGATGTAAATATTTGCCAAAGGATGTTTGAGAGATTTCGTCCTTTCTTTGTACACATAAATAAGGTACGTGAAACTTGTTGTTGTCGAAATCATGTTGAATTTCATCTACACTTGCAATCATATAATAATTTCATGGCAACAATTAATCCAAATCTAGTCATTCCTACAAGTACAACACAATTTGTGAAGTCTATTTTATGTGATAAATTAGAAGATTTAGATGAGTTCAAAATACAATGTATAAAAGATGAATGCAATGATTGTGGATTTTTGAGTAAGTTTGTGTTGCAAACTGAGAATATTGATATTCATGCACTAGTTATATGGAAGAGATTTGAATATGAGACATACAAAAGTAAGTCAGGAACTGAACCCAAAAAAATTATGTTGAAAGAGAGTGAATCGCCCTACATTCAATTTATAGATAGATTTTGTAATATAATATATCCACATATCCAACATTGTCATGGTGCAAGATGGCAGGCTAAACAATTTCATGATTCAAAGAATTGTTTTCCACCAGGTTGTATTCTTTCACTTGTAGATTTCTCCGAGAACTATACATTTAGTCCTCACATAGAAATTCAAAGTCAATATTATCATTCTGATCAAGTTGCAATATTTGTACAAGTTTCCTATAGACATGCACAATTTCATGTGGATGGTATAGAGAGTACTAAAAATGAATGCATTATCATCAAGGAGGTCCATTTCTATATCAGTGATGATACGTGTCATGATAGGAGCTATGTAGCACATTGTTTTGGAATGTTTTTTAAAGATATTAAAGATCCTGGGATAGAATGTACACAACATTGGAGTTGGTCAGATGGATGTGTCGGTAAGTACATTACATTTGAAATTGATTGTTTAAGTTCGGTTTTATATTATATATGATTTAATTGTATATAATAGGTCAAAAGTTTAAATATATATAATATATATGTTATTCATGTTAGGTCAATTTAAGTCTACAAAAGCTTTTAACTGGTTATCCCAACAACATGCTTGACATAGCATAAATTTTTTGTGGAACTTCTTTGAGAGTGGACATGGAAAAGGAGAGCATGATGGAGCAGGAGCATGTGTGAAGCATGCACTTCACCAACATGAACTTGGAGGTGAATTATCTTCATAGATTAATATATATATATGTGTGTGTGTGTGTGTGTGTGTGTGTGTGTGTGTGTGTGTGGGTTGTCCAATTTTCTAAAGAAAGAGATTTTGTATAGGTAACACCATACGTAATTCTAATGATATTATTGAATGGTGCAAAAATCATTTTGTTGGTCATGATACAACTTACAACAAGTGTTATTTTGGGGAAGTTAAAGGTATATATATATATATATATATATATATATATATATTTATTTATTTTTTCTTAAACATTCAAGTGTTCTTGAATTATTTTTAAAATTTGTGTATATATATATATGTGTGTGTGTGTGTGTGTGTGTGTGTGTGTGTGTGTGTGTGTGTGTGTGTGTGTGTGAAATGAACTAAAATTGACTAAATATTTTTTGTATTATTAGATATTGATCGATCAAATCCTTATAATTGTCAATCAATTAATGGTATTATAAGTTTTCATCAAGTCATGAATTCAGGATTTAGCAAGCCTCATATTATTCTTGCAAGAGGAAAATCATGCTTTTGTGTTGATTGCATTGTGAACAACACAAATACTCATTGTCAAAATATTGCTAATGGATATGTTTTGCAATGGGAAATGAAAGAATTTTACACAATGCCTCCTTATGAAGATAGTGACATTATTGATATTCATGATCCTCTATATTCAGTTGATTAATAACGTGTTTATGATTTAGTTGTTACAAGTGCGTGCATGCATTTTTTGTAAATTATATATATGCACATGTACAAATTTTTAAATTCTTTATTAATTTAATATTGTTCAAAATTAATTTAAAAATGTGTAATGAACTAATATTGCTTGTAATATATATACATGCATGGTCTATTTTCATAGGTAATATTTTTGCAGTGATTGTTGATCCTAACACTACTAAAAGTGTAGATTATTATCTACTGAGATGCACACAACCAAAATAAAAGTTATTTGAATTAGTTAGTGATTATAATGGGCAACAATATCCCACTGGTTCAGTTGTTGTTGAAGGCACCTATTATCAACAAATAAAGATAGATACAAATGGTGTAACAATCATTGATTATATGCCTGACCAAAAAGTTCTACACTACAGTCACTTAGTAATAGCAACAAGATTGTAGTTGGAGACATTGCCAAAAAGAGGATGTGGCAACCAAAAGTGGAGGTTGCCTATTGAAGATCATGAATTTTTTTTAGAAATTATAAAAGATAGGGAGGATCCAGATTATATGTACCACGAGCTTTTAGTTCACTTGTCATGTTTGAACAAGTAAATTATATTAGATCTAGGTCTTATTTTGATAAACTCATATATATATTTAGATATTTCTAGACATGTGTAGCAATTTGGATAACTTGTGGAAATTTAGTTTTGTTGATGCAATTATTTTACGTTTTACACGTTGATTTTACATTTTTATTCTTAAATTAAAAAATTTGTGTCTATGCATTGAACATGTATACATATTAATTTTAATTTTTAATTTTATTTATGTGTATGGATTCATTTCATTACATGTTGTCTTAAGGGGTCATTTAAACACATGTATGGATTCATTTATATTTGTACACATGCATGAATTCATTTTATTCATCTATGTATTCATTAAATTGTTATTTACACATGTATAGTTTCATTTAATTATGGTGTATATATAGTTACGCATGTATATATAGTTACACTAAAATGAATAGCTAATTATGTTGTCTTAAGGTGTTTTTAGTGGTCTTAAGGGGATTTAAGGGGATATTTGCATCATTGATTCTTTTATATTTTTACACATGCATGGATAAGTTTTATTCATCTATGTACATTCATTTAATTTATATTTACAGATATATTGTTTCATTTAATTATGTTGTTTGGATTCATCAAATTATGTTGTCCTAAGGTATTTTAAGTGGTCTTAAGGGGATTTATGGGGATATTTGTGTCATTGATTCTTTTATATTTTTACACATGCATGGATTCGTTTTATTCATCTATGTACATTCATTTAATTTATATTTATAGATATATTGTTTCATTTAATTATGTTGTTTGGATTCATCTAATTATATTGTCCTAAGGTATTTTAAGTGGTCTTAAGGGGATTTAAGGGGATATTTGTGTCATTGATTATTTTATATTTTTACACATGCATGGATTTGTTTTATTCATCTATGTACATTCATTTAATTTATATTTACACATATTTCATTTAATTATGTTGTTTGGATTCATCTAATTATGTTGTCCTAAGGTGTTTTAAGTTGTCTTAAGGGGATTTAAGGGGAAATTTGTGTCATTGATTCTTTTATATTTTTATACATGCATGGATTCATTTTATTCATCTATGTACATTCATTTAATTTATATTTTTTTAACAATGAACAACTAAAATATACATAAACACTTAACTTTCACATACACATGTACAATTAACTAGAACACTTAACTAAATTCAAATGACTTAGAGATTCTATCACTTAAACACTTAACATGCAAAGTAGTATGAAACGTAGATTTATCTAACACATACACATATATGTCTATGAAGTGTAGATCTATCTAACATGTACACACACACACATGAAATATGGAAAATATCTAGTACACATACGCATATGAAATGTGTACAATAAACATGTATGAAATGTCTAGTACACATGTACAAATATATGAAATGTTTATAAAATGTGTGCATGTGCACATATATATATATATATAATGGGTCACTCGGGGCCCTGTCTTGAAGCATGTCCCAATCCATGTGCCTGCAATAGAGTGTGCAATAGAGTATGCATGCATAAAATTTAAGTAACATAGATTAAGAGAATTTGTACGTAGACAAACATACCTCTAAAGAGTCTCTAACATCACTACCATGTGCATGCAGGATTCTAGGACATCGATGTGATGAGGAGCTCAACCTGCATGATAGTGGTGCATCCTGCAATGTTGGAATTTTGTTAGATATACATACACATATATTTATAAATTGGAACCTAACCCTTTAAATATAGAACTTAAATATTTAAAAGAAATATTTAATTTAAAGTTATAATGTATGTACCTGTGTCTCCTCATGAATAGGGTTGATGGCAAAGTGCAAATCCTCAAACATCGCCCAATTTGCCCTGCAATAGAGTATGCACACATAAACTTATATATTAATTTAACATTTAATTTGAATACTAGAGTGAATCTTTTTAAGTAAAATATATATTAAGAGCATATGTGTAGACAAACATACCTCTGAAGGGTCTCTAACATCACCACCATGTGCATGCAGGATTCTAGGACGTATACGTGACGAGGAGCCCAACCTGCATAATAGTGGTGCATCCTGCAATGTTGAAATTTTGTTAGATATACATGTACACATATATTTATAACTTGCAAACTAACCCTTTAAAACTAGAACTTAAATATTTAAGATTCAATTAATTTAAAGTTATAATGTATGTATCTGTGTAACCTGATGAACATGGTCGGTGGCAATGTGCAAATCCTCAAACATCACCCTCTACGCCTGCAATATAAATTACACATGAACTCACATGTACATTATTTAAACATTCATTATTAAGTTTTAAATATATATATATGTATGTAATTTATTTTAAAGATTAAATGTAATCTACTTGAACACGTACATGTACACGTGGTTGTAGATAAACATACCTCAAGGACTCTAACACCTCCATCGTGCGCATGCTAGACTCTAGAATGTTTGCGAGATGAATGGCTCATCCTATGCAATGCTCGCTCATCCTAGTCAATGCACACATTTTGTTCGATATATATATAATTTAAATCACTTGAAATTATTTAATCAACACCTAGATATCCATTTAAATAGAACTTAAAAACAAAAAAATAATAATCGACCCTAACATGATACCCTATATAGTTCAAAATTTACTAATTTTAATTTAGAAATTTTATATAGCTACTTGATTGTACACATGAACTGCATAGATTAAATTAATTATATATATTGGATTGCATAATGAACTGTATATTATATAATTCATACCTCTCCTGCAGCATGTAAGGCTCGTCTGATCCTACTGATGTTAGAATCATGAAAGGAGCCCATTGCAACATGATCCCCCTCACTGTCTATCTCCATAAGCATAGTAGTGAACATCCCCAAAAATCCAGTACTAGGTACTGTGGCTCGATCAACTGATGTATAAACAGGAGGATGAGGTGTATCATGACCAACTATTGTATGCTGAGGCGAGGCGGTCAGATGTGCAGTAGCAGTAGGCTGAGAATCTGTATACTCACAACCACAGCTAGATGCACCCGGTCTACCAAGTACACACCTAACAAATGATAGGGCATCCTATAGTGGGATATCATGCTCCATAGAAATGACCTGATATGAATCCAACAAATCACTGGATACGCATGTGCTCATCTGTCGTAAAGGATCTATGTCATGCATGTATGCAGCATCCATTGGCGATGGTATGTCTACTCGAACATATGGATGATCACTCGATGATGCATCATGAATGCTAGCATGAGAGCGCAACAAATATCTGCCCACCCAATCTAATGTCATCTCATCTACCTGTGTGGCTATAGTAGCAATACTGGAAAATATGGACTATCAAGTGTCATCTAGTACACTATCTGCAACATGTGCTAGGTCCGCACTCTTGGGAAGAACCACATGGTTTGGACCAATCAATGTCCATTTATTAATGGGTGGGAGTGCACCTGGTCATCTAAACTTATCTGAAAATATGTCCTTCCTTTTCCCAGCATGTTTTAGAAAATTGGTGTAATCAAAATCATCCAACAAATGAAACTCTGCAAACAATTGTTTGCAGAAATAAAGGGGAAACTCATCTTTTTGGGGCCACCTATGATGAGTGTCTAACCATCTAGGATAGATAAATGGTGCTACTAGTGAATCCATGCACCTGGTAGGCATATAAACCTTCACCCTACTAAAGGCCTGATAATGAGGAAACATGGTTTTCACATCAGCTGTGGAAACCCTATCATTCACTGTGTCCCTTTTCACAGTACCACGTACACTGAGTGAAAGGGATCTATAGAATTCCTCTATGTTGACCTTGTCATATGGATTATAATTATCGATGAGGTCAATCATATGAAGTAGCTCATGTCTAATAATCTCACCACTTTGTTTATTTGTTTGATCACACATGTTTCCTAAAGTGATATTTAAATGATCTAAGGCACATTGGAGTGCCTCTGTTGTCTGATTGTAGAGTTGTTGTCTCTCCTATGGAGTTTTTGCAGACCTATGTGATGTCTACTCACTCCCACGAGGATGAACACTAGGCTTAGAACTACTCATGTTATGTGATCTAGGCTCGTCAGACATAATGTGAGTGGTAATGTAGATATATATACATGTGCATGTATGTAGTACACATTAAACAATAATTAAAAATGTATGCATACATTTAAATCATTAAATAAACATATTTAAACATGTAAATTAAAAAAATTAGATATATACATTTAAAAGAAATTTAAACGTCATAAATGCATACTTGAGTTAAAATTTTCTAGATATAAAGACAAATTTAAGATAAATTTCTAGAGATCTATGCACAAAAGAAATTTAAACAACTACAAATTTAATTTTAAATTTCAATATATGTCTAATTTACAATTACATATATTTTCATGTACAATAATTAATTTGAGAATTTAGTCAAATTAAGACCCCAAGTTAAGTCAAATTAATTTACAATTAATTTATAATTTTGAATATACAATTTAATTAATAGGTCCTAATTTGGTCTTATGTGGTCCTAATAGGTCCTAAGGAGTGCACATGTCGCAAGGGGTCTTAAGTGGCCCTAAGGGGTCACGCATATGTTCTAACACATGCGTGACCCCTTAGGACCACATAAGACCCCTTGTGACACCATTTGGTCTTATGTGGTCCTAATAGGTCCTAAGGGGTGAACATGTGTCGCAAGGGGTCTTAAGTGATCCTAAGGGGTCATATAAAATAACTATATACTCCTTAGGATGTATACATACACATACATACATACATACATACACCTCAAGACATGTTATCAGGGGTCGTGTGTGGTCTTGAGGGGTCACACATGTGTGGACCACACACGGCCCATGATAACATGTCCTGAGGTGTATGTATGTCCTAAGGAGTATATAATTATTTTATGTGTATTTATGTATGTATGCACGTATGTATTTATGTATGTGTATGTACATGTATGTGTGTATGTATGTATGTAGACCTAGGTATGTATGTGTATGTCCTAAGGTGTACATATAATTATTTTATATGTATGTATATGTGTGTATGTATGTATGTATGTATGTTTTTGTATGTATGTATGTGTATGAATGTGTACATATGTATGTATGTAGGTATGTATGTGTATGAATGTGTATGTATGTATGTAGGTTTGTATGTATGTGTGTAGGTATGTATGTATGTATGTGTATGTTTGTGTATGTATTTGTTTGTATGTGTGTATTTATTTTCTAATATTCTAAACTAATATGATAGAATATATACAATATATATATATATATTAAAAACTTAAAAATTACTAATTTTCTATCAAAAAACTAATTTTCTATTAAAAAGTATTGAAAAAAAAAGCAATATAAATTAATATGACAAAATAAATACATTTTAAGAAAAAAACTAAAAAAAAGGTACATACCACCGAAACACTTCCGACCAGACCTCTGTGATTTTTTGTGCCCTCCTGTTCAACTCCAAGCCGCTCAATGCAAAATGAGGGGCTTGGGCAGATTTCAGCTCTTATATAGGGCAAGGGTGTTTTGGCCGAAAACATTTCGGCTAGAACCTCCTTGCCACCCGAGGGCTATGTGGCTGTCAAATCGATCTGGCCTGAAGCATTCTGGCTGGAACCCTTCTGCCCGGAACACTTCTGGCCAGAACACACATTGTTAGCCTAAAGTACGACATAGATCCGTATGATCAACCGATGACTTTACTTTATGTGTATATACAAATCATGATTGGGTTGGAGATGTTGATGATTGGAAAAGTACATCCAGTGGAGCTTTCTTTCTTGGAAAGAAACTTGTTTCATGGATCAATAAGAAGCAGTCATGTACCTCTTTATCTATTGTTGAAGCTGAGTATGTTGTTTCTACTACTAACTATACACAAGTTTTATGGATGAAGCAAATAATGAAGGATATAAAGGTAGATTGTAATGAACCGATAGTTATTCACTGTGATAACTCTACTGCTATTGATATTGTTAGTATTTTGGTATGGTTTTGACATTGATGTCAACACCTACTAAACCTTATCAACTCTAGCACTTTTGAGAATCAGCAACATTCACCGGCAAGCGACTTATGCACAGTCACTGGTATCTGGTACACTGGCAGGATATAATGTTCACCAACACTTGGAATAGCATGGAAAACACCTGGTTATGTCGAAGACATCATTTGGACACTTTGTCTTGGAGTTTTGTTTATTAGCATATTCCTATTTGCATATTTGTTGTTACCAGCAAATAGGTCCAGGATATAAACCGATAGGTTTATCTTTTCTAGATCAGCACGACACGCTATGGAGATGTCTCATTATTGTTGTAAATGCATCAAGCCGACATGTTGAATCAGTTATTGCATCAGACATTTTTTTTTTGTAAATTGATTTTATTGTAATATCCTTTAGAGTCGACCTACTAAAATTGGTCTTAGGTTATGATATAAGTGTAAGATCTTACTTGTAAGATCATGTGTGGAATGCAAAAAAGGATTGTGTGAAGGTATATGCGAGAATAAGCGGAGCTATACATGGAGACATCATTTGAAGGTTGAAGGAGGGTTTTTGTGAAGACAATTAGAACTACATCGGTACTGAATCTAGCATAGAAAGATGCTAATTTGAGCAGTACATCCTTATTGGATTTAACCATCCAATTGTACTCAGTGTGACTCATCTTCTGATTGAGCAGTGAGCTCTAGGTGCTTGGCCTTTCTGCATGTGCAGACCCCATTTGTATACATACACTATCTATAGTAGTATCATCTGATTGTGGGTAAGGTTTCCCACTGTGTTTTTTCCCCTTACAGGGTTTCCACGTACAAATATTGGTGTTATGTGTTGTGGATGTTATTATCTTTTTGTTTCATGCATTAATCTTTACCGATACTATAATTAACTGATAAACTATCTATCGGCATAAAGTTTGGTTTACCGATATTAACCATTAAGTTGGTAAAATTGTTTTTAGTTTGAATTTATTTGACAACTGATTCACCCCTTCCCTCTCAGTTGTCTCCAGGACCTAACAATTGGTATCAGAGCTTAGTCCTCTTTTTGTATAAGTTTAACAACTTCAGGAGATCCAATGTCTACTAACTATTTCAGGAAGGATAGTCCTAAACTTGATGGAACCAACTATGGTACAAAGAATGGGTACATTTCTCCTACTCAAAGTCAGCCTAATCCACCTACCTTAGGAAAAGATGAAGAAAATGATTTCAAAGCAAGAGAAGCATTTTTTAGCGCATTATCAGATCAGCAAATCATGGGATTATTAGATGGGTCTGCTGCTAAAGCTATTTGGGATCATTTGGAAACATTGAATGAAGGAGATTCCATAATCAAAATTGCAAAACTTGAAAGCTTCTGGGTCAGGTATGAAAATCTGAAAATGGAAGAAGATGAAAGGATTTCTGCTTTTATGGAAAGAGTAAATGAAATTGTTTTGGGTATTAAATGTTGTGGAGGAACCTTAAGTGAAGATGAAATTCTTTCAAAAAATTTAAGAGGATTGTCACCAGCATATAAAATGAAAGTTACTGCTATAAATGAATTGAGAACAATGCAAAATACATCAGTAACTAAGGATACATTGATTGGAAAACTTTCAGCTTTTGAAATTGAGGAATTTGGTCATGTTGCTACGATAAAGATAGATTTAGCTTTTAAGGCATCAACAACATCTGTACCATCTTTTGACAAATCTGATTGGAAAGCCTTTTATGCAAGAGAACTTGAGGAAAGTAGGAGAGAAAATGAAGAACTTGAAGAACTTGAAGCACTATTTGCAAGGAAAATGCCTAAAGGTCCAGTTGGAATTAAGTATGAAGGTAAAGCATCCTTTAAATGTTTTAACTGTAATAAGATTGGTCATATGGCTTCAAGATGCCCTGATAGACATGTTATACTAAGAGAAGAAGCTAGGAGAACATACAAGCCTAACCCTGAATATCAGAGATTTAGATTTAACAAGAATAAAGATAAATCTTGTTATCTTGCTGATGAAGGAGTCACTGATGATTCTGATGAAGATCCGGTAGACAATGGATGGGTTTTTGTTGCTATAATAGAAGTTCAACCGACACCTATTGTTCAATTGGTAGAGCAGGCCCTAGCAGCTAAAGTTGAAGTTAAGGATGAATGGATCATTGATTCAGGATGCTCACATCATATGACTGGTGATAAAGGTAAACTCTTGAACTTTTAGGAATATAATGGAGGTCTGGTAAGATTTGGAGATGATAAAGCTTGTTTGATCAAAGGAAAAGGTACCATATCTCTTGATGGTAGGCATAATACTGACAATGTTTACTATGTAGAAGGTTTAAAGCATAATCTTTTGAGTGTTGGCCAATTAGTTGAAAAAGGATTTCAGTTACAATTCAAGAATGGTAAATGCAAAATTATGAATAGAACTGATTTGGAAATTGTAACTGGTAATCAAACTAGAGGTAATATCTTTCATTTGAATAAAAGTAAAAAGACATACTTGATTGCACATATTGATGAAAGTTGGCTATGGCACAAGAGACTCTGTCATGTAAATTTTGATTGCATGGTAAAAATCAGTACTACTAAGGCAGATAGAGACTTACCTAAGATTGTTAAACCTCACAATCCGGTATGTAATGAATGTCAATTTGGAAAACAAGTTAGAGCATCTTTTAAAAGTATTCCAGAAAAATCCAATAATGCTCTTGACTTAATTCACACTGATTTATGTGGTGTAGCTAGAACTAAAAACTTACAAGGTGATAGATATTTCATGCTAATCATTGATGACTATTCTAGAATGTGTTGGGTTACTTTTCTCAGAGAAAAATCAAAAGCACTTGGGAAGTTCAAATTATTCAAAGCAATGGTAGAAAATGAAACCGGTAAGAAAATCAAATGTCTGAGATCAAATCAAGGAGGTCAATTCACATCTAAGTAATTTAATACATTCTATGAAGTGAATGGAATCAGAAGACAGTTATCAGCACTCCGGACACCACAGCAGAATGGTGTTGTAGAGAGGAAAAATAGAACTCTCTTGGATGCAGCTAGAAGTATTTATTTGAAGCAAATCTACCACATGTATATTGGAGAGAGGCAATAAGCACAGCAGTCTATACATTCAACAAAGTTAACATCAAAGGAGAAACCGGTAAGACCCCTCATCAACTATGGTTTGGTATTACTCCTACTCTTAAATATTTTAGAATATTTGGAAGTAAATGCTATATTAGAAGAGATGAGTATATTGGCAAATTTGATCCTAGAAGTGGTGAAGGAATATTTCTTGGTTATTCATCTAAGAGAAAAGCATATAGATGTTTTAAGAAGAGATTGCAGAAAATTGTTGAGAGTACAAATATGAAGATTGATGAACAGTTTAGAGGAACTTCAAGGTATATAGACTCTGAACCGACAACAGAGATACTAAAAAATGAACCTACATTGAATCCACCAGTACAAAATGAAGATCTAGTTACACTGGTATCATCTAAAAATTCTGCTATAACTGAGGAACGACATCAAACGAAGACACCTCGGTATGTAAGATTGAACTACTCTAAAAATCAAATAATTGGGAACTGAAAACTAAAAAATGAAGAGGTATGTCTTATTTCTCAAATTGAACCATCATCAATTAATAAGGCATGTGAAGATGAGCACTGGATTAAAGCTATGGAAGAGGAACTAGAACAAATTGAGAAGAATAACACATGGACATTAGTTCCACGGCCTGAAGACAAAAAATGTGATTGGAACAAAATGGGTATTCAGAAACAAACTTAATGAAGATGGGAAGGTAACCAGAAATAAAGAAAGACTAGTGTGTAAGGGATATTCTCATAAAGAAGGAATTGATTATAATGAAACCTTTGCACCGGTAGCTAGAATTGAGGCAATCAGAGTATTCTTGGCTTTTGCAGCACACAATAACTACAAAGTATATCAAATGGATATTAAATGTGCATTTTTTAATGGAGATCTTGAAGAAGAAGTTTACATTGAGCAACCTAGTGGATTTTCTTTGACAGATAATAAAGATATGGATGCAGGTTAAGGAAAGCTTTGTATGGGTTGAAGCAAGCTCCAAGAGCTTGGTATGCTAGATTGGATAAACATCTTTTGAAGATTGGTTTTTCTAAAGGTAATGCTGATAGCAACTTATACTATAAAGTGACTAATGATGACATTTTGGTTATAAAATTTTTTGTTGATGATATAATTTTTGGAGGAGAAGATGGATTATGTAAAGACTTTTCTATTGAAATGCATCATGAATTTGAAATGTCTATGGTTGGAGACATAAAATTATTTTTAGGATTACAGATTTCACAGACTGATAAAGGTATATTCTTAAGTCAATCCAAGTACTTGAAGGAGTTACTAAAGAAATTTGGGATGGAGAAATCTAAACCGGTAAGCACACCTATGACTACAAATGACAAATTATCACTAAGGGATGAATCTACACATGTTAATCCGACTAGGTACAAATCTATGATAGGAGGCCTATTGTATTTGACTCAAACAAGACCTGATATTATGAATGCAGTATTTATTGTTTTAAGATTTCAGAGTAATCCTAGAGAAAATCATGAATTAGCAGTAAAAATAATTTTCCGGTAATTACAAGGCACTACAAATCTTGGTTTATGGTATCCTAGAGATGAAAAATTTGAATTATATGCATACACAAATGCAAATTGGGCAGGAGATGTGGATGACAAAAAAAGCACCACCAATGGAACATTTTTTTTTGGAAACTGATTAATTTCTTGGTTGAGTAAGAAACAAAGTTATACATCTTTATCAACAGCAGAATCAGAATATGTTGCAGCAGCAACTTACTATACACAGGTATTATGGCTTAAGAAAATGTGCAAACCCCATTTGTATACACATACTATCTACAGTAGTATCATCTGATTGTGGGTAAGGTTTCCCAACATGGTTTTTCCCCTTACAGGGTTTCCACGTACAAATATTGGTGTTGTGTGTTGTGGATGTTATTATCTTTTTGTTTCATGCCACTAATACATTAGGGGTCAAATTTCGATGGAGGTTTTTGACGGACAAGGAGCATTGTGTGAAAATTTGACTTTTTTTTTTTTTTAAATGCCCGTGTTCGTCGGAATTCCGACGACCTCGGGAATTTTATTTTAAAAAAAAAACACAACGCATTTTCATTTTGAAAGCAAACCGGCCAAAGCAAGTGGCGATCGTCTTGCCTCCCTACCCCCCCCCTGCTGAAGCAATCTCTGCACAAGCAAGGTAAGGTTTTTTTTGCAATCAAAGGAACTCTTTGTTTTTCAATGAAGGGAAACTAATTTTTTTTCGCAATCAAGGGCAATTGGTTTTTTTTGAATTAATCCATTTTGTGTATATCCTACGATCTTAAAATTCCATGAAATGACATCTCTTTGAGGTATTCCATCATACAGTTCACATGTTGTGTGTATGCTACCCCATTTTGTGATTTTTGTTATTGGAGCATTTGCAACTAATTTCTGACAAAAAACCCCCTTCGATTATGCTTTGATGGATGTACATACCTTGTTCCAAAGCTCCTATTTTGGCATATGCAGGGAGGATGCTGGCAAACATTGTACAAGATACATATATATATGTTCTTAATCAAACAAAGAGTTGATAAGCTAAAGCATGGCGTAGATAAGCATGGTGATAACAGTGCCACAAATGGAGAGTGTGAGGTTTATGAGAATTGATGGAGGGCAATCCGATAATTGCCTTTGTGATGATGTGGGCCCTTCAGCAGTTACCTCCTTTATTGCCCCCTCCTCCATCGAATCATCACCAGCAGAAGTAGCAACATAATGCTCCATTCCATCTGATAATAAATCTAAACCCAAATCTTTGGCCACATTGTCAAGCCCATCTGAAACTACATCAAAATTGTCAGATTGGCCATTGTCGAGTCCATCAGATAAAACATTAATGTGCACTTTCAGTCCACGTTGATAGTCTTCTGCATTTCCACTGGTAAAATATCTATCACCCATTTCAATGAGTGGGAATGCATCAAGCCCTCCATCATATAGCTTGATTGGATTGCTCACATCACAATTCTCAAACTCTTCTTGGCTCTTCAGCTCCAATATGCTTTGTTGAGAGGAAGCATAAGCAAACCCTGTCAAATGTCAAAATGTAGTTGTTTGCCATCATTTTTCTGGGCACAAAGGCCAAACTTTATCTAGCCTAAAATTTTCATTAGAAGAAAGATCTATTCTTTAAGTTCTCCACAAACCCAATTTTGACTATCATAAGTCGATTAAAAGAGCTACTCAAAAGAGATTGACAAGATCTAAAAGAAGGCACTCACCATGGCGTAGGGCATGGTGAAAGATCTAATCTAATATCTACAGATGGGATTTAAATAGATATGAAAGAGCCAATAGCATCCATACATATATAACCTATAAACCCTAATCAAAGGGCTTACTAAAATTTTTGAACAAATTTATAACAAGGGAAGGGCAATATTACAGAGATTATCTCCAACATGGAAGATCTTGTGGGAAGCCCATCCTTTGGAATCTGAGGCACGATCCCATCCTTTGTTGTCCCCCACCACATGCTATTCTGCTGAACACCCCATCATATTCATGAAAGTGAATCCCATCACCATGAAGATCAAGCAATAAGTAGATGCACTTGGACCTATCATTGAGATAAACATGACTGTATTTCATGAGGATTTGAACTCAATAATATGTTAGGTTCTCCCAAGGATGGATGGACTATACACTTGAAAGGTAGATGATTAAGGATGATGACAAGGTGAATTTTCCTTAGAATGATAGGGTTGATTTTCCTAAGAACAAGTAGATTCATGTAAACTAGAGGATACAAATTTGGACAAAATAATGGAAGGAGACTAAAACTAGATAGATTCACCTAAATGGGAGTGTAGTCATCTAAGGATAGGAAAAATTCACCATTTGCGTAAGAAAGATGGATAAGATAAATGATTTATGTGAAATAGATTCACCTAAGAGAAAGTAGATTCACATAAGGATAGGTGGATTTTCCTAAAGATGAAGGGATAAGACTTACCAAAAAGAGGACTTAGGATGATGACAAGGATGATTCATTTAAGGATATGGCATATTCACCTAAGGGATATTGTATTCTCCCAAGAATATGGAAAAATTATTGATTGGTGGAATGACATACTAGATCAAGGAATGATACAAGGGTAGATTCACCTAAATATAGGGTAAATTCAGCTAAAAGGGTACCCATGAGATTGTGGTACCGAGTACCTATCTATGGATGGTGTATTTGGATACAAGTATGATGAAACCATGCTTGTGTATGATGAAAAAAAGTCTAGATCTCTATTATAGGTCCAACATAATCTCTATTATTTGAGACACCATTTTATTAGCATATCCAATTAGGGTAATTTATGGGTTTAATTATGGATCATGTTGTCTATTTCCATGCACTATTGAACTTATTTTGATGTATTGTGATTATTTTAATTTTGAAGTTATAAATAAATTATGTTTGTACCTTAGAAAGGGTAACTCCAATTGATGTTTGGACAGTTTATTTGAAAACTTATGGTGATTATTGCCCTATGTTATGTAAAGGAGTTATTTTTACACTAAGTAATTAACTAGAAAAATGAATTTGTATTGTTGTACAAGTATGATGAAACCATGCTTGTGTGTTTACATGTTTGTGCATCCTATTGAGAACCAACCTCACTGTTGAGGAACTCAATAAATGTGGTGTTAAGTAGAAGAGTGGAAAACTCAAGAAGCTATGGTGACATATTGTGGCATTAGTAGGGATTATCTCTATTACCAAACCTTTCAAAGATAGTATCCCCTAGTTCTCCTCATAGAATGGAACATTGGATGGCTCATAGTGGTATCATATCCTACATTTATCTTGATGGCATTACCGATAGTTGGTATGTGGTTCTTGGTATGGGTTTCCTCTTGATGGCATTGTCGATAGTTGGCATCGTCGATAGTTGGTAGGCCGTCATAATTACGATGGACTTTAGAAGAGTTCTGACAAGGATGTTGTGCATCCGACGGCACTCCTCTATCAGAATTTTTGTTGGCATATGGACACTCCAATGAGACATTGTGTAAGATTGAAGGTTTTGTCATTGATGGCAACCTTGCAATCCTATAGCACTGGCAAGACATTATATCGGCAAAGCATTACACGGGCAACCTTGCAGTCCTATGGCACCGGCAAGACATTATACTAGCAAAGCATTATTCAAACAAAATAGTGCTCCGGCATCAACAAAATCAATCCACACCGGCACCGGCATAGAAGATGTACACTGGCATAGAAGGAAATATGTATACTGGCACAGAGGCCGATAGGATTTTTGATATGTAATATTTTGTTTTGTTTTGTTTATCATTGTAAGCCGACTTGGTAAATTGTAAAATGACTCTTGTATATAAAAGAGATCATTGTAGGCATTTGTAGGATATGAAAAAAAGCAATAAATAAAATACAAGGCAGACCTAATGTGCGAATTATAGGTTAAGGTATATGTAAAGAACAGAGCAAGAACCAGTACTGAATCTGGCATTGAAGATGCTATTGTAAAGTAGTACAGAATATTGGATTCTCATTGTAAGTCAGTGTGACTTCTTATTGAGCAGTGAGCTCTGGGCAGTTGGCCTTCCTGCATGTGCAGGCCCCTATTGTAAGTAATATTCTCTTATTGGCCAGTAAGTGAATATTGTGGGTCACAAATCCCACCGAGGTTTTTCCCACACTGGGTTTCCTTGTTAAACATCTTGTGTTATGGTGTTCTTTTCATGTGGATGCTTTTGATTTTGTTATTTGCATTAATTCTTGCATACCGGTATACTGTTACTTTATATTCTGCATATTCAATTTTAAGAAAATTTCATAACTGGTTAGATACTGATTGACCCCCCCCTCTCAGTATCTGTGGGAACCCTAACAATTGGTATCAGAGCCTGGTCCTCTATTTTCAGAAGCCTAACAGCTTGAGGAAGATCTTGACACTGGTAAAGATGGAAAATCTGATGAAGCAACTTGAAGGAGCTCTTACTAACTATGATGCAGAGAAGTTGAAAAATATCAAATTAGAAGATGATTTAAAAGTAGCTCAGGACATTATTCAGGCACTTCAAGAAAATCTTACTATTACAAGAAACAAGAGAAGAGAACTTTGTGAAAAATTGCAAAATGAAAATAATGAAAAGGAATCACTAAATGATATGATAAGCAAATTGAAACAAGAGGTCATGACAAAACAAAATGAAATGCAGGATATGACTATGAGATTATGCAAAGAGATTGAGGATAGGAAGAAGAATGAAGAATAATTGACCAGAAGACTATGTGATGCAGCAAATGAGAACACAAGGCTTAGCTATGAAAATGATATGTTGAAGATAGATCTGATGCATACTCAAAATGACTCGAATGAACTAATGAGACAAAAAGAGATCTTGGAAAGGAAATTGGAAACTGCAAATCAACACAAAGAAAAATTCAAGAAAAGCTCAGAAGAACTTGATACCTTATTGAAGAATCAAAAACCCAAAGTTGACACTTCGGAGTTGGATTTGAAGTTGGAGAAAGCTCTGGTACTGCAAATACCCAGGATCAAAGCAAACCGGTAAGACCCTCTAATACTTACAAATTCAATGGAAAATTCTTTAACTATAATAAATATGGTCATAGGGCAAATGAATGTAGATCTAGGAATTATCAGAACATCAATCCTCCCACCAGTCAATGCACCAAATGCAATAAAATTGGTCATAACTCTGAAAATTGCAGAATGAATGTAAGATGTTATGTTTGTGGAAGATTTGGTCATTTATCAAATAAATGCATAACACAAACCGGCATAGGTTATGGGAAAGCTATTCAGAAAAATAATGTAACTTGTTATGCATGTAACAAGATTGGTCATATTGCTAAATCTGTAGAAGTAAAGGTACATCGGTAGATAACAAAAGTACTAGCTTGAAAGGTAAAGAAAAGGTTGAAGAGGTTAAGAAAGAATTTTCAAAGAAATGGATTAGAAAAGGTGATCTAAATATTGGGGTTACTCCTCCACCGGTAGAACCAACAAATGCTTCACTGGTAGGACAATATGATGCTCCACCAGTAGGACAAAGCAATGCTCCACCAGCAGGATGTTCTTCATCAAACTGAAGAAAATTATCTTGAGGGTTTGGCAATTTAATGACACGTGCTATTATTCCCTCGGTTAGAGAAAAGAAGTTGAAAATCCTTCATTACCAGTAAATAAAGTTGAGTTAATACATTGCCGGCAAACAATTAATGTGGTAGGTGGCAGAAAAGACTTATAAAATAAGGTTTTTGGCTCCATTTCATTTCACTGTGAATTCAAACTTCCAGAGAGCGTGAAGATTTCCAAGCTAAGGCATTCTGAGCAAAGAGGCAAAGCACTTCAGCAATCAATCCATCCAAAGGTAGAAAAAGGTATTTATCATCATGGCATCCTCCTCTGCACCTGAATTCATAGCAAATCCTACAGTAGTTGAGGTTATAAAATGACCTAGGCCCATGTTTCAGCTAGTTCCCGAGGTAGCTAAGAAAGATGACAACACAGGTGCTTTTTCCCAAATTCCAAAGGGTATTGTTTATGCAAAAGACCCTAGAATGTATATTCATTGCAACATAGAAGAATTAGGTGATGAAGAAATCAAAAACATGTATAAATCTATTATATGTGACAATGCCGGAAATGTGAAACCTGAACATAAAATTGTTGAAACCCTAGGATTCACTGAAATCCTCTGCATTCCTGAATTTCCCAAGGAAGTGGTTAGGATAGTTCTAAGTAGGGTACATGGCTCATTCTTTTGGCTTGACTTAGTGCATAAAATTACAAAGGTAGCTATGAAAGCAGTGATAGGGTTACCCTCCACCGGTACCAGACCCGACAAAACCAAGAAGGTCTCCAAAGACTTGGTAACAAACTTAACTGGTGCAACATCCGACAAGAGATCATTGAGGGTTAATGATGTGACCGATACAAATGTTAGATTTGTTAGCATGATTCTAGGTTACAAAGCAACTCATGCAAATAGGCTTAACTTTGTTTCTAGTTTATGCATAAAGAGTGCTTATGACATGGTTAAGGACAATGTGAAAATTGATATCTGTGAATGGTTAAAAGATGAGTTAATTGACAATTTGGCAAAAATCAAGAAGGATAAGAAAGGAACCTTTAGATTTGGAAATTTACTTGTATGCTCAATGCTACATATAACCAAACAGGCTCCCGGTATAGGCAACAAGGATTTTGGATTTGACATATCGGTAGGAAAACAATTGTCTGACTTATTCAACAACATGGGTGAAAACAAAGAAAAGAATATCAATGAGTATTTTCAAGCACTAAAAGTCAGAGTGAATAAAAGAATCAGACTATCATAGGGAATTGTCGACAAATACAAGGATGATATATGTTTTGTAATAAAAAAGGATGAGATCTAGATGGAAGCAGTCATCCCAAGAACAATCTGGGTTACAGAGATGGGGTATGAAACGGATGACCACATAGTGGAAACTTATGCCAAAGCACTTCTGGAAGCCCCCAATGAACCAAAGGAAGAAGTATTTGGTAGTTCTGAGACCATCGAAAGCCAAATTCAATCTAAAAAGAGAGTAAAGAAAGTTGAGGCATCTGTGAGGAAAGGAAGTAGGCAAGCAAAAGCCTTAAAAGATGATGTATTAAAGAAAACCGGCATAACAGAAGAAGAGTTGGCAGCCCAACAGCCTGAAACTCATCTATCACCGGTAGATACCTCCTCAGAAGGAGATATGCCGGCAACTTTCAAAAGATTTGTTAGGAAAAGAGACCCCTCATCGGTATCCACTCCTTCACCTAGAAGGACAAGACAGAAGCAACAAGCTGTAAGGTCTCCAGTCAAGAAAGCCACACCTAAGAAAAAGCTGACCCCCAAAAAGAAGAAGAAGATAAACACTGACTTGGCCCCTTTTGACATATTACTGAATGAGATCACAGAGGAAGGTAAATTGAAAAACATAGGGAAAATCTATGACACCCTATCAGAAGATGAGAAAGGACAAGTTGAGGAAAGTGTTATATTACACATGGACATGTATAAAAAGTTTTTGATGCAAGTCCTAAATGAAATTCCTGATGAATTATATAAAAGACTTGAGGCCAGAAGGCAAGGAATAATTGAGTTGGATAAGAAAATTAAAATAGAAAAATTACTTGCAGTATACCCAGCCAACTCACCTTAGGAAATTGATGATTTGATAGCTCAAGCCAACTGGACAATTTTTTCTACTGCACACCAGCAAATATCACTAATGGCGGGTAGAGTTACTGAAGTTTCAAATGAAACACAAGATGGTTGGGATAGATTCTTGGTTGAAAAAGAAAAACAAGAAGAATATATGAATCCCAAGCCCATTTTGGTGTATCAAAAGGACAAAGGGAAAGGTAAAGTTGGTGGACCACCAAGTATCAAGATTAGAGACAACTTACCCCCACCTCCTTTAAATACTCCAATGGTAAAAACAACAACTGCAGAAGATCAACCGGTAGTTGAGAGCATGGACATAGAGGATAATAATCCTAATCTTGAAGTCCTATATACTGTGAATGTTGATACTCAAAAAATCAACATAGTGGTAGATAAGGATACCACAGATAAATCTGATAACAAAGAGCAGCTGACAATAGGAAACAAAGAGCAATCAGCAGCAGATTCAGAGAAAAAGATGGAATCTGGAACACAAACAGAGCAACCAACAGAGCTAAAGGCTCCAGAACAGACGCCATCGGTAAGAAATGATGAGAGAAAAACTGTGCTTAAAGAGATGGAGACACAAACAGACCCACCAGAGGTCAATACCAGCATGGTCACTTCCACCGGCACTCAGTTTATTGGGTCACCATCAAATGTAATAGAGGTATTGCTCGAATCTATCAAGAAAATAACTAATTATAGCTCACAAGCCTATAAAGTGATAGATGATTCAATTCCAGTTTTGAAATCAATAGCTCCTAATTGTAATATAGCCAACAAAGATTCTTTAGGCCAATTGGATACACTTTATAAATATATTTCTGGAAATTTTGAGCAAACAAAGGTAGAAACTGTAAAGGAAAGTGTAGAAAAAGAGAAACAAAAATTCTTTGAGGAAGGAATAAAGAAGTGTAACAGGGAATTTGACACACTTCTATCGGAACTATGCAATTTATTGAAAGAGTACAAAACTCTATATAAAGACACCTGTAAGATAAACTTTTTGACCACGGATGTAGACAAAAATTTGAGCAAGGTACAGGAAGAGATCAACAAACTTGCTGATAATTTTGTTGACTCACCAGATACATTATCAGTTTTTGAGGAAAAGATAACAAATTTTGAGGAAGAATTGCTCAAATTAGAAAGAGAAAAAGAGAAAATAATAAACAAGGCAAAATATTTGAGATCTAAACTAAGTCCAAGATTGGACTATTTAGCATCTCTACGTAAGTAAATCTCAGAGGCACTAACACAGGGTAGCAAAACACCAGTAGAGCACTTGCAGCATCTCACCGGTATAGTTTACAGAACTGAGATAGCAATAAAGGAGAGCAAGAAGTTTATGGATGGTATAAACTTAATTTTGGGAGATATTCTTCAGATAATAACTACCCAACTACAAGGTTGAGGTTATGAATTGGTACAACTACAAATCTACTAACCTTTGTCATTGATGCCAAAGGGGGAGTAGTAGATGAGAAAATTCAAAACACAGGGATCACATGCTCAGGGGGAGCTCTCACGTTTTTGGATATCTTTTTGAAATTTCTCATGAGTGTTGCCATCAATGCAAAAGGGGGAGATTGTTGGCATATGGACACTCCAATGAGACATTGTGTGTGATTGAAGGTTTTGTCATTGATGGCAACCTTGCAATCCTATGGCACCGGCAAGACATTATACTGGCAAAGCATTACACAGGCACCTTGCAATCCTATGGCACTGGCAAGACATTATACCGGCAAAGCATTACTCAAAAAAAATAGTGCTCCAGCATCAACAAAATCAATCCACACCGGCACCAGCACAGAAGATGTACACTGGCATAGAAGGAAATATGTATACCGGCATAGAGGCCGACAGGATCTTTGATATGTAATATTTTGTTTTGTTTTGTTTATCATTGTAAGCCGACTTGGAAAATTGTAAAATGACTCTTGTATATAAAAGAGATCATTGTAGGCATTTGTAGGATATGAAAAAAAGCAATAAATAAAATACAAGGTAGACCTAATGTGCGAATTGTAGGTTAAGGGTATATGTAAAGAATAGAGCAAGAACCGGTACTGAATCTGGCATTGAAGATGCTATTGTAAAGCAGTACAAAATATTGGATTCTCATTGTAAGTCAGTGTGACTTCTTATTGAGCAGTGAGCTCTAGGCAGTTGGCCTTCCTGCATGTACAGGCCCCTATTGTAAGTAATATTCTCTTATTGGCCAGTAAGTGAATATTGTGGGTCACAAATCCCACCGAGGTTTTTCCCACACCGAGTTTCCTTGTTAAACATCTTGTGTTATGGTGTTCTTTTCATGTGGATGCTTTTGATTTTGTTATTTGCATTAATTCTTGCATACCGGTATACTGTTACTTTATATTCTGCATATTCAATTTTAAGAAAATTTCATAACTGGTCAGATACTGATTCACCCCCCCTCTCAGTATCTGTGGGAACCCTAACAATTTTATCCTTTAGAGTCAGAATTCTAACAATAGGCTGAGATCGTGACAGAATTCTTTTGGGGTATGAGCATCCATGGCGGTCATCGAAAAGGTTGGAGGTGATGTCGGAATTGCGATGACCACAAGGATAGTCGAAACTTCCGACACAAAGTTTTCGACAGCTATTTTTGTCGGTAGTGTGATGAGATTGTGTCAGAATTACGATGATTTTCCGTCAAAATTTTGACCTGAATGTACTAGTGTGCGTTAATCTTTACCAGTACTATAATTAACTGATAAACTGTCTACCGACATAAAGTTTGGTTTACCGATATTAAGAATTAAGGCTGGTTAAGTTGTTTTTGGTTTGAATTTATTAGACAACTGATTCACCCCTTCCCTCTCAGTTGTTTCCGAGACCTAACAATTGGTATCAGAGCTTAGTCCTCTTTTTGCAGAAGTTTAATAGCTTGAGGAGATCCAATATCTACTAACTATTTCAGGAAGGACAGTCCTAAACTTGATGGAACCAACTATGGTATATAGAAGATCAGAATGGAGACACATCTAAATTGCATTGGAAAGGACATCCATGATGTTACAAAGAATGGGTACATTTCTCCTACTCAAAGTCAGCCTAATCCACCCACCTTAGGAAAAGATGAAGAAAACAATTTCAAAGCAAGAGAAGCACTTTTGAGCGCATTATCAAATCAGCAAATCATGGGATTATCAGATAGGTCTACTGCCAAAGCTATTTAGGATCATTTGGAAACATTGAATGAAGGAGATTGCACAGTCAAAATTGCAAAACTTCAAAGCTTCTGGGTCAGGTATGAAAATCTGAAAATGGAAGAAGATGAAAGGATTTCTACTTTTATGGAAAGAGTAAATGAAATTGTTTTGGGTATTAAATGTTGTGGAGGAACCTTAAGTGAAGATGAAATTATTTCAAAAGTTTTAAGAGGATTTCCACTGGCATATAAAATAAAAGTTACTACTATAAATGAATTGAGAACAATGCCAAATACATCGGTAACTAGGGATACATTGATTGGAAAACTTTCAGCTTTTGAAATTGATGAATTTGGTCTTGTTGCTACTATAAAGATAGATTTAGCTTTTAAGTCATCAACATCATCTACACCATCTTTTGACAAATCTGATTGGAAAGCCTTTTATGCAAGAGAACTTGAGGAAAGCAGGAGAGAAAATGAAGAACTTGAAGAACTTGAAGCACTATTTGCAAGGAAAATGCCTAAAGATCCAGTTGGAAGTAAGTATGAAGGTAAAGCACACTTTAAATATTTTAATTGTAATAAGATTGGTCATATAGCTTCAAGATGCCTTGATAGACATGCTAGACTAAGAGAAGAAGCTAGAAGAACATACAGGCCTAACCTTGAATATCAGAGATACAGATTTAAGAAGAATAAAGATAAATCTTGGTATCTTGCTGATGAAGGAGTCACTAATGATTCTGATGAAGATCCAATACAAAATGGATGGGTTTTTGTTACTATAATAGAAGATCAAATGGAACCTACTGTTCAACTGGTAGTTCAGGCCGTGGCAGCTAAAGTTGAAGTTAAGGATGAATGGATCATTGATTCAAGATGCTCACATCATATAACTGGTGATAAAAGTAAACTCTTGAACTTTCAGGAATATAATGGAGGTCTGGTAAGATTTGGAGATGATAAAGCTTGTTTGATCAAAGGAAAAGGTACTATATCTCTTGATGGTAAGCATAATACTAACAATGTTTACTATGTAGAAGGTTTAAAGCATAATATTTTGAGTGTTGGTCAATTAGTTGAAAAAGGATTTCAGTTACAATTCAAGAATGGTAAATGCAAAATTATGAATAGAACTGGTTTGGAAATTGCAACCGATAATCAAACTAGAGGTAATATCTTTCAGTTCAATAATAGTAAAAAGACATGCTTGATTGCACATATTGATGAAAGTTGGCTATGGCACAAGAGACTTTGTCATGTAAATTTTGATTGCATAGTAAAAATCAATACTACTAAGGTAGTTAGAGACTTACCTAAGATTGTTAAACCTCACAATCTGGTATGTAATGAATGTCAATTTGGAAAACAAGTTAGAGCATCTTTTAAAAGTATTCCAGAAAAATCCAATAATGCTCTTGACTTAGTTCACACTGATTTATGTGGTCCAGCTAGAACTAAAAGCTTACAAGGTAATAGATATTTCATGCTAATCATTGATGACTATTCTAGAATGTGTTTGGTTACTTTTCTCAGAGAAAAATCATAAGCACTTGGGAAGTTCAAATTATTCAAAGCAATGGTAGAAAATGAAACCGGTAAGAAAATCAAATGTCTGAGATCAAATCAAGGAGGTAAATTCACATCTAAGTAATTTAATACATTCTGTGAAGTGAATGGAATCAGAAGACAGTTATCAGCACCCAGGACACCACAGCAGAATGGAGTTGTAGAAAGGAAAAATAGAACTATCTTGGATGCAGCCAGAAGTATGTTATCTAAAGAAAATCTACCACATGTATATTGGAGAGAAGCAGTAAGCATAGCAGTCTATAAATTCAACAAAGTTAACATCAAAGGAGAAACTGGTAAGACCCCTCATGAGCTATGGTTTTGTATTATTCCTACTCTTAAATATTTCAGAATATTTGGAAGTAAATGCTATATTAGAAGAGATGAGTATATTGGCAAATTTGATCCTAGAAGTGATGAAGGAATATTTCTTGGTTATTCATCTAAGAGCAAAGCATATAGATGTTTTAAGAAGAGATTGCAGAAAATTGTTGAGAGTACAAATATGAAGATTGATGAACAGTTTAGAGGAACTTCAAGGTATATAGACTCTGAACCGACAATAGAGATACTAAAAAATGAACCTACATTGAATCCACCGATACAGAATGAAGATTCAGTTACACCGGTATCATCTAAAAATTCTGCTATAACCGAGGAACAACAACAAACGAAGACACCCCGGTATGTAAGATTGAACCACTCTGAAAATTAGATAATTGGGAACAAGTATCATGGAGTTATGACAAGTGAAAAAATGGAAAATGAAGAGGTATGTCTTATTTGTCAAATTGAACCATCATCAATTAATGAGGCATGTGAAGATGAGCACTAGATTAAAGCTATGGAAGAGGAACTAGAACAAATTGAGAAGAATAACTCATGGACATTAGTTCCCCAGCTTGAAGACAAAAAATGTGATTGGAACAAAATGGGTATTCGGAAACAAACTTAATGAAGATGGGAAGGTAATCAAAAATAAAGAAAGACTATTGTGTAAGGGATATTCTCATAAAGAAGGAATTGATTATAATGAAACCTTTGCACTGGTAGCTAGAATTGAGGTAGTCACATTATTCATGGCTTTTGCAGCACACAAGAACTACAAAGTATATCAAATAGATATTAAATGTGCATTTTTGAATAGAGATCTTGAAGAAGAAGTTTACATTGAGCAACCTGATGGATTTTCTTTGACAGATAATAAAGATATGGTTTGCAGGTTAATGAAAGCTTTGTATAGGTTGAAGCAAGCTCCAAGAGCTTGGTATGCTAGATTGGATAAATATCTTTTGAAGATTAGTTTTTCTAAAGGTAATGCTTACATCAACTTATACTATAAAGTGACTAATGATGACATTTTGGTTATAGAAGTTTTTTTTGATGATATAATTTTTGGAGGAGAAGATGGATTATGTAAAGACTTTTCTATTGAAATGCAACATGAATTTGAAATGTCTATGGTTGCAGAGATAAAATTATTTTTAGGATTGTAGATTTCACAAACTGATAAAAGTATATTCTTAAGTCAATCCAAGTACTTGAAGGAGTTACTAAAGAAATTTGGGATGAAGAACTCTAAACGGGTAAGTACACCTATGACTACAAATGACAAATTATCACTAAGGGATGAATCTACACCTGTTAATCCAACTAGGTACAAATCTATGATAGGAGGCCTACTGTATTTAACTCAAACAAGACCTGATATTATGAATGCAGTATGTATTGTTTCAAGATTTCAAAGTAATCTTAGAGAAAATCATGAATCAATAGTAAAAAGGATTTTTTGGTACTTACAAGGCACTACAAATCTTGGTTTATGGTATCCTAGAGATGAAAAATTTGAATTATATGCATACACAGATGCAAATTGGGCAGGAGATGTGGATGACAGAAAAAGCACCACCGATGGAGCATTTTTTCTTGGAAATAGATTAATTTCTTGGTTCAGTAGGAAACAACGTTGTACATCTTTATCAACAGCAGAATCAGAATATGTTGCAGCAGCAACTAACTGTACACAGGTATTATGGCTTACGCAAATGTTAAAGGACGTAAAGGTAAAATGCAAGGAACCTATAACTATCTATTGTGATAACACTGCAGCAATTGATATATCTAAGAATCCAGTACTACATTCTAAAACTAAACATGTTTCTATCAAATTCAATTTTCTGAAAGAGAATGTTGAAGCAAAAGAAGTAATACTGGTTTATGTGAATACTAAAGTGCAGATTGCAGATATTTTCACTAAGCCTTTGCCTAAGGAGACTTTTGAATATCTCAGAGACCAGCTTGGGGTCATACCCCCACTAGTAGAGACTTAGATAGTTGATGTTTGTCATCAACTAGCAGAACTAATAGAGAAATCTTTTATTTCGGCTTTGATGAGGAGAGCTACTTCTCAGGGGGAGTAGTTGCCATACTGAATTGGTTGGTATTTTGTATTTGAACCTGTCTTTTGTATTGGATTTGGTATTTGATGTCAAAGGAGGAGAGATTGATATGGAAAAACACAAGGAAAACACATGTTACTCTCAAGCTAGAAATTGTTACTTTGGAGAGATTGATTACTCTCTGTATCTGAATTTTGAATTCTAGTTATAATCCCTTTTGGGAGATTGTTGGTTTTTGGTTTTTGGCATTTCTGTTTTGGCACTTTGATGGTTTTTCCATCTTGTGTTGCCATCAATGCCAAAGGGGGAGATTTTTGGTATTTTGGTATGGTTTTGTCATTGATGTCAACACCTATAACACTTATCAACTCTGGCACTTTGGAGGATCAGCAATGTTCACCGGCAGGATATATTGTTCACCGGTACTTGGAATGACATGGAAAGAACTTGGTTATGTCGAAGACATCGTTTGGACACTTTGTCTTGGAGATTTGTTCATTGGCATATTCGTATTTGCATATTTTTTATTATCGGCAAATAGGTCCAGAATAAGCATCAGCAGGCTTATCTATTCCAGATCAGCACGACACACTTTGGAGATGTTTTTGTTGTTATTGTAAATGCATTAAGCCGACCTGTTGAATTGGATATTGCATCGATTATTGATTTACTTATAATTATTTTATTATAATAACTTTTAGAGCTGACCTACTAAAATTAGTCTTAGGTTATGGTATATATGTAAGATCTTATTTGTAAGATCGATATGAGATTGGGATAAGGAATTGTAAGAAGGTATATGCGAGAATAAGCAGATCTATACACGCAGACATCATTTGAAGGTGAAGAAAGGTTTTTTTAAACACAATCAAAACTACACCAATACTGAATCCAGCATATGAAGATACTATTTTGAGCAGTACATCATTATTGGATTTAACCATCCAATTGTAGTCAGTGTGACTCCTATTTGTGTTTGAGTAGTAAGCTCTAGGTGCTTGGCCTTTTTGCATGTGTAGACCCCATTTGTATACACATACTATCTATAGTAGTATCATATAATTGTGGGTAGGGTTTCTCACTATGGTTTTTCCCCTTACAGGGTTTCCACGTACAAATATTGGTGTTATGTATTGTGGATGTTATTATCTTTCTATTTCATGCATTAATCTTTACCGGTACTGTAATTAACTAATAAACTATCTACCAGCATAAATTTTTCTTTATCAATATTAAGCATTAAGGTTTGTTAAGTTGTTTTTGGTTTGAATTTATTAGACGACTGATTCACCCCCCCC
This sequence comes from Cryptomeria japonica, assembly GCF_030272615.1. Lineage (NCBI taxonomy): Eukaryota > Viridiplantae > Streptophyta > Pinopsida > Cupressales > Cupressaceae > Cryptomeria > Cryptomeria japonica. Next base: position 311,731,779 of record NC_081408.1, read on the forward strand.
CCCTCTCAATTGTCTCTGGGACCTAACAATCATGCTCTACACATATGCCAACAATCTCCCCCTTTGGCATTGATGGCAATATACAAAGATATATTTCTACTTCTGCTTCACATCTTCTCCCCAATACTATAGATATCTTCTCTGCTTCACATCTTCTCCCCCTTTGACAACAATGCCAAAGTGGAGGCATACACATCTATGTTCCACTATGTTGCTCCCCCTAAGGAGTAGCATCCTTCAACACACCAGTCCTGAAAATGACATATCAATGTAAGACCTGACTGATGTGGAGCACACACCTTTAGTTCACCTCTTGAAGGGGAAACACCCCTAATTCACCTCTCAAATAGGTAAAGGTAGCCTTCAGTAGAGGCTTGGTGAATATGTCTTCTAACTGCTCCTTACTGGAAACTTGTTCCTGTATAACCTCTTTGTTCTGAACCTTCTCCCTCAAGAAATGATACTTGAGCTTGAAGTGCTTGGTCCTAGCATGTAAAATTGTATTCTTGGAGATGTTAATTGTACTTGTGTTATCAAAAAATAAACTTACCAGTTTAGATACAGGAACTTTGAAGCCATTTAATACATGCTTCATCCAAATTGTCTGGGTGCAGTTCATAAATGCTACAACATACTCCACTTCTGTTGTAGACTGAGAGATACAACTCTGCTTCTTACTCATCCATGAGACTAGTCTACCACCAAGAAAGAATGCACCACTGGTTGTGCTCTTCTGGTCATCCACATTACCAACCCAATCAGCATTTGTAAACACTTTCAGGTTGAAATCATTATTATATGGATACCATAATCCATAGTCAAAAGTTCCCTTTAGATATCTAAGAATCCGCTTGAGTGCTACCCAGTGGGATTCTCTTGGGCTTTTTTGGAACCAAGTAGTAATGCCCACTACATGCGCAATGTCTGGTCTGCTATGTACTACATAGTGTAATTTACCAATCATTGATTGGTATTCTTTCTCATTTACCAACACTGAGTCATCCTCTTTTGATAATTTACAACCGGTCACCATTGGTGTACCAACCGGTTTGCTGTCTTCCATGCCAAAGGTCTTCAATACCTCTTTGACATACTTGGACTGAGTGATAAAGATTCTATCTTTCATTTGTTGAATCTGTAGTCCAATGAAGAACTTAATCTCCCCTATAAGTGACATCTCAAATTCCTTCTTCATATCATCTGCAAAGTCATGACTCATCTTGTCATCTCCACCAAAAATTATGTCATCAAAAATAACTTCACAGATCAAAATTTGATCTCCTTCTGATTTCAAGTAGATATTGTTATCTTCACTTGTTCTTTCAAATCCAATCTTCACAAGATGGGAGTGCAAGCGTTCATACCATGCTCTAGGTGCCTTCTTTAGTCCATACAAGGCTTTATGTAGCCTACACACCATATCACTGTCTTTTGATAGGGCAAACCCATTTGGTTGCTCTATATACACCTCCTCTTCTAGTATTCCATTCAGGAATGCAGATTTTACATCCATTTGATATACTTTGAATCCCTTGAAGGCTACATATGCAATAATCATACAAACTCCTTCCAATCTAGCTACTGAAGCAAAGGTTTCTCCATAGTCTTCTCCTTTTTCTTGAGCATATCCTTTGCACACCAGTCTGGCTTTGTTTCTTACCAATGTGCCATCTTCATTTAGCTTATTTCTGAAAACCCATTTGATGCCTATGATATTTTTATGCTCAGGTCTGGATACCAAATACCATGTACCACTCTTTTCTATTTAGTCAAGTTCCTCTTCCATTGCCTTGATCCAGCCTTCATCTTTATGTGCCTCTTTGAATGTTTTAGGCTCAAATTCAGAGATCATGGAAGAGTTTTCTCTGACCTTTCTTCGTGTGAGAATTCATGCATCCTTGTCTCCTATGATTTACTTTGGATCATGATTCAATTTTACATACCTAGGAATGATCTTAGTTGTTTCCTCTTTCTTTTCTTCTTCATCCTCTTCTTCATCAACATTAGCATCTACCAGTGTAGGAGCACTACTACTGGTGCTAGGTAGTTTTGCAACTAGTTCCCAAAAGGTCACTACCAGTTCCTCTCCTACTTGCTCACTGTCGGTTTCCTCAGGTTTCTCAGAGGTTTCATCAACTCTAACATTGATGCTTTCAACAATTCTCTGAGACCTATTGTTGAAATATTTGAGAGCTTTGCTCTTTGTGGAATACCCTAGGAATATTCCCTCATCGCATTTAACATCAAACTTGCTCTGATGTTCACTCCTCTTGATATAAAATTTACTACCAAACACTCTAAAGTATCTTACCACTGGTGTCTTATCGATCTAATACTCATAAGGAGTTTTATCCTTACCTTTTTTGATGAGTACCTGGTTCATAGTGTAGATAGCAGTGCTCACCACTTCTCTCCAAAAAGTGTGAGCAACTTTTCCTTGGATCAGCATAGTTCTGGCTGCTTCAACTATAGTCCGGTTGTTTCTCTCTGCTAGGTCATTCTATTGTGGATTTCAGGGGGCAGATAGTTGCCTCTTGATGTCATTCTCTTCACAATACTTGTTTAATTCACTGGAAGTGAATTCTCCTCCTTGATCAGTTCTCAGGCACTTAATCCTCTTACTGCTTTCTTTTTCAACTAGTGCTCTGAAGGCTTTGAACTTTCCAAAGGCTTTAGACTTGTCCTTCAAGAATGTGACCCACATCATTCTTGAGAAATCATCAGTAAGAATTATAAAATACCTATCTCTTTGCACACTCCTAGTTTTCATAGGACCACACAAATCAGTATGCACAAGATCAAGTAAATTGTCTGCAGTGAAAGATTTACCTTTCAAGGTTGAGGAGGACATTTTCCCCAGTTGACACTCTCTGCACAAAGGATTCTTTGGTTTTCTCAGCATAGGCAATCCTAACTACCTTGATCTTACTGGCCTTTACAATATTATCAAAGTTTACATGGCAGAGTCTCCTATGCCATATCCAGCTATCATCAAACTTAGCCATTAGACATGTACTGATATTTGCATTTAGCTGAAATAGGTTACCTTTGGTTTGCATATTGGTGGCCATCATTTCACCACTCTTACCTTTTATTTTACACACTCCATCTCTGAATTCCAGAGTGAGTCCATTATCATTCAGTTGGGCAACACTCAAAAGGTTGTGTCTGAGACCTTCTACCCAATACATATTATCAGCACTTCTTTTTCCATTCAAAGAGATGGACCCTCTTCCTTTTACCATACATGGTCCATCATTACCAAAATGAACCACACCACCATCATACTCTTCCATAGATAGAAACTTACTCCGGTCACCAGTCATATGGTGAGAACAACCACTATCAATAATTCACTCATTGGAATTATCAAAGTGGGATACAAGAGCCTTCTTGTCTAACACATCTTCCTTAACTGCTACAAACATAATGTCTTCACTATCTTCATCTTCTGATTCCTCATTAGTGACACCTTCATCAACTGCTACAAAATAGTTTCTCCTATTTCCTCCTTTGAACTTCTTGAACTTCTCCAATTTGTCCTTGTTATCACCATTAGGATAGTTTACAACAATGTGTCCTATCCTATTGCAAGAAAAGAATTTCATAGGGAGCTTACCTCTGTATTTACCAGTTCCCTTAGGAAGTCTCTTGGCAAGAAGAGCTTCAAATTCCATCAGGATCTCCTCATCATCCATTTCTCTGCTATGTCTTGGTTTGCCACTGGTACTAGCTTCTTTGCCTTTTCTAGATGGTGCAATAGATGCTCTAAAGGTTGATTCACTCTTCTGAACACTGCCATCAAAACTATTTAGCTCATAGGCTATCAATTTTGTGATGATGGAGTCTAGGGATACCTTAGTCTTGTCTATTGACCTCAACTCCTGAATAGTAGCAACCCTTATTGCATAGACCAGTAATAAGGATCTCAAGACTTTGCTAACAATAATGGAATCATCTATTATACCACTTGCACTCTTGATGTCTCCAACAACCATTTTGATTCTTATTCCATATTTTTGAATGGTCTCTCCTTCAACCATCCACATGTCTTCAAAATTTCCCCTAAGGCTCTCTTACTTATCTTGTTTCACATGCTCATCACTGCCATAGATATTCTCAAGAGCATCCCATACTTCTTTGGGATTGTCTTTATCCTGAACATTAATAAACTCAATGTCAGATAGACTGCTGATTAGGGCTTCAATGACTTGCCCATTATCCTGAATCTCTCTCTTTTGATCATCGGTGAGAGTACTAGTAGGGATAACATAAGCATTCTTAACATAGCTCCAGTGTTGAGCACCCATGCTTTTGATGTATATCTTCATTCTGTCCTTCCATATTTTAAAGTTGTCTCTATTGAACTTTGGACTTTCCCTCTTCATCATTAGAGTAGGATCTTTTCCTCAAGCGGTTAAGCTTACAACACAGAGGACCTGGAAGATGCTCTAATACCAATTGATGAATAAATGATGAACAGTTAGTACCAAATTGGTACTAAGAGGGGGGGGGTGAATTAGTATAGGCAAAAACCCTTTTCCTGAATCGGTTTGATTGCAAATAGTGCACTTGACTGGCAAGCACTAATACCAGTCTAAACCAGATTACTACCGGTAAAACACAGTGAGAAGGTGAAAGACATAAACCAGTAACTCTTAGTTTTCCATACAGTCTAATACCTCATTTCCACTTCACCCTTATGCATAAACAAGTAATCTATTATCAAAAATATAATGACTTATAGCTCAACATATTTTACCAGTTTGACATAAAACACTAAACCATCACATGAAAGGCATCACACATGACACACTAATTTTTTATGTGGAAACCCAACTGGGAAAAACCATGGTGGGGATGAATACCCACAAGCTATTCTTGAACTCTTTTGAAGTCCATGCTATTAGGAGCCTAGTCCGGTTAGAGACTTTTACAATAGGTTTTGCTAGGAACCAATCCTGCTAGGGATCACCCAGTTAAGGGATGGCTAAATACCCGATTAAAGGTTAGAACCCTATTAAAGGTTACCTCACAAGAGGATTTGAAGAACTCATTGAATTGAGTCACCCTGTTAAATTATTTACACAAAAGCCTATTAAAGTTACCCGGTTAAGGGAGTTTCCAACAGTTGAAATGGTTCAAAGTTAACAGGTAATACACTGATCTGATAACAGCACTCAATGCCAAGGCAGATTCACTTTAGCTCCTTCTCTTCTGCAATCACATTCTGCAGGTATCAACACACTTCTCTAGTCTAGCAACAGTCAAGTATCACTCACTGGGATACACACATACCATTTGCCAACAACTACAAAATGAAAAACATCATCGACCTTATAGGAAATAGATAGGTTAGTAGCATAAACCCTAAACCCTAAACATTTAGGTTTTAAAATCTAGTCAATTCAATCCTGACTGTTAATCACACTGCGTCGAATACAACAATCTTGAACATATCTCAAGACGTTCTCCAACATTCATTCTTTGTCGCTTCAAGAAGCTGATAACTCATCATGCGCTCTCCACCATTTATAGAGACTTCACACATTCCTGAGGTAGATAGGATCAATCTCCATGCAAGATCCTCAAGAAAATCCTTCATGCGCACAAGGCTAACATGGCAACACTTATTTGTTCTTCATACAATGCTAGCTCATCACAAGATGTCATCAGTTGAATCGCACAAGCTTGGAATGCATCAACCAAAAACCTTGAAGCTGCGACTACCAACCGGTAGTCATGCCAAATGAAACCCCAATACTAAACTTCCATTTACTGGTTCTTATTCCAACATACCGGTTCACCTTGAACAAACATACCACTTCACTTTTTCACAAATACCGGTTTACATCATCATACCGATTCTCTTGCTAGTTTTCTTACTAGAACATATCGGTTCATACTTCAACATATTGACATCAATGACAACATACAATATCATCATGTTATCATGCTCTGCACATATTCCAACACTGTGGTTTATATTTGTGCTTAACTATTATATCTGCTATTCCGGTATTTCGTTTATGTATTTCGGTAATAAGGTTTTAATGGTTAAAGTTCTATAATTTGTTGACAACTGATTCACCCCCCCCCCCCCCCCCCCCACTCTCAGCTGTCCACCGGTAATTTGAGTTGTCTAAGATTGGTCTCATAGGTAAGATTAGTGGTTTTATTATCTTAAATAGTGAAACCCTAATTTTTCCACATTATTACAATACCATGATCATGTTATTTTTTTATTTGAGAATTTCTAACTCTTTGGGTTAGATTTGCCTTGGGAATTTAACCCAAAGGGTTGGACTAACATTTTAACACCCACAAGAATGTTTTTTTGCAATTTCTCAATTTATTATATCCTTCAGCATGTTGTCCATCAATTTTGTACATCTTTCAATGTGTTAAAAATATACCACAATAACACTAAGCTCTCTCTTCACTTTCTAACCATGTAATTTTTTCATGTTTTGAATATGTTAGGTTTTGATTCTTTTGCTAGCATCCCCATTTTTTCTCCAAAACCTATGTATAGTATTTTTGGCTTCGTGTTTTAGTTGTTCATTAAAATTTAAAATAAATTACATTTGTTAGAAAATAGACTTCTTTCTATACACAGTTAAAAAAATGATTTTCAATTAATTTCCAAAATAATTAGAAAGTATCTGCCCAATTTTTAGTTTTTTAGGATGTCTCCACTTTGAAAATTAGTAAAAACCATATATTCATTAAAAATAGTAAAAATGTCTATCATAAACTACATGGTGTTAGCTAATTTTTCACCAAGTGATTTTGGAAATATTTAAAAAGTTGAACATTTTAGGGGACCCACATGAGACACTATGATATATTTTTTCGATAAAAATAGGAGTACATTGTATGTTCTCTATTTGAATCCCTTAGTCTCCGCCATTTTATAAACATTAGTAGTTTTAGAAATTAGATTCAAAGCACTACAACTCTTGTTATTGTTGCATCTAAAAATTTTAAATGTAACTAGATCTTTAATTGCACATCCAAGATCAATCTTTCCTTATTTCATAAAAGGTAGCAATTTAAGAACCCCTTTTGGTCCCCCATTTCCCTATGCATGGTCATATTACCAAAATTTTAAATAAATCATTTACATCTTCATCAAACCCTTTATAAAATTTATTTATTTTTGTTTATGACCTTTACTAGCAGTATGGGAGGCTTCTTATTTAGAGAGATACTTTCTCTATCTATTAATAGGCTTATACCTCACTTCCTATGGATCTTCTTCTCTTTGAATATCTATTTATCCATAGATACCTCATTAGGATTCATTTGGTAGGACCCATCTTTTCATTCAACTAAGTTACACTTAAGGGAGGTGTTATTGTACTTTTTTAGTTGATTCTTATTATATTTTATTACATCCTTATCTATCTTACATAATTATATTGGGTAAGTCATTATAAGGGTATGTGAACCAAGATGTGGTACCAAAAGGGGGTCTTAAGATGCCCATTTTTTTTTAAATCACCAAAGTCTGAACTTCAAAGACAAATTGAACCTAGTTACACTCTAAATTTGAAGATGCAACAAGAACAAGAGTCAGAGTGATTCAAGTATACTTTCTAAACTACTAATTTGTGTATACACCTAAAAATGGTCTAAAGATAATTAATTAAATAAGCAATTATTTAATTAATCCTCCTTCCCAATTTAATTGAATTCACTAAGCAATTTGATTAAAATCCCCCTTTCATCTACTTATTAATAAATCTAAGGATTTATTTAATAAGTTCATTTTCATAATCCCCTTTGATTAATTAATCCAAATTAATTAATTCCCCCCATTAAATTCATCATCAAATTCTTTTCTTATAAATCCCCTAATTAATTAAAACAAATCAATTTATGAGTTGTTGGATTTAATTAGCCTTTCCCTATTATTTGAGTTTTTAAATTCAAATTCTCCTAACTTCTAACCACCTAACCTAACCCCTTATAAAACCTAACTCATTCCATCTAACCCCGGGTTTAATTAACTCCATCCTAGCTTGCACATCCTAACCACCATGTCCCCCTTCCTTAGACACTTTGCCCTCTCATGAGCAAAGCCTCTTGACACTTGTCACCATAGAGATGGAAAATGTTCCCTTTCATCCAACCTTTCTAGAAGCCTCTTGACACTTGTCACCATGGAGATGACATTGCTCCCTTTCATCCAACCTCTTCACCAACCTCCTCCAAGTTCACCATTGATATCTTCAAACTTAATCTTGACCGTTGATTCCTGCCACCTCACCCTTGGCCTTGGAAATCCTATAAATAGACCCCATTTTGGAGCAATAAGGATCCCATCTCATTTGCATTCAAGCATTGTTACTATAGTTATATAGCTATTAGAAATATCATTTTAGCATTGTCATCATGTTCAATTTTAGCTTAAATCTAGCTTATTGTCTAGCATAATCATGGAATCATGTAGCTTAATCATTATCATTGCTAGCTTAAATGCATCATTTATCATTTAAATCCTCCATTTAAGTGTAGTCAAGTCACTAGAATTTGCATGAACAGATCTGAGAGCAAAATTCATACTCGCATTTACTAGGAGGTGATAGATCGCTTAGCTATGGTTTTATCTTTCTTTGCTTTAAATTCATTAACCATGCTTGTAATGATCTATTAAGTGTTTTGTGTTGCAGGAACAGGTATACACTTCACAGCCATGACATTTTGGTGCCCACTGTGGGGCCGGAGTTATCATTTTGGGTCTCTCAAGCTTCATCAACATTCATCTCTGTCAGGTCTGAATCAGAATGTCGTACGAACTAATTTTTGGCCTGGTATGACGTACTTTGCGAGATGGAGCGACAAGAGATCTTGTATCGTACGAGCCTTTAAGAAAATTTTAATATCATACTATCTCTCATCTGGACTCGTATGGTCTCAGAAAGATACTCGTACGAGTGGGTAAGGTGTGTCGTACGACACTCTGCTTCTGTGGTTTTTTTAAATTGACTACATGTTAAGTGTTTGATACTTTAATTGATTACCACTCACATTAACTCTGTTCTATTTATGAGATTTTTGGCAGCCTAACTCTTTTCTGCAAGATGATTGTTGAAGATATGCTAGTCAAAGACGAAATTCAAGACACGTCAATGACTACTAACAGATTTATTTTGTAGGTTGCTTAAAAGAATTCAACAAAACTTTGTGTATTTGTTAAAGTTTTTTTAGGCACACTTATCTTTTGCTAAATGAATGAACAATCATGTATTTTGTGTCTTTGATGATAGGCGAGTATGCTCTCACCTTTCTTAGGTGATCAGAAACCTAGACTCATCTTTTACTTTCATTAGTGCATTTCTTTAGTAGGCCTACCCTCCCAAGGAGTTAATAACTCTTAAAGCCATTATGGCCGGTGAGAGGGGAATGACCTAAGTGGGAATGGCTAATGCCAAGTAATCCAACCCACTATAAAATAAATGTGATTTGATGAAAATCTAATCAACGGCAGTGCTCGGGAATAGCTCTCCTCTGTACCTTCAAGTATATCAAACATTGGTTTTCAAGGATGGGAGACCTCTTAATTGAGTATTATACCCCAACACGTCAAACGGATCCCTTACTAATGTCGGTTAAATTAGAAGCTACCTGATTCACCTCTGAAAGGGTGATAATCTTTATGCAAGAGAGATAGTATCTCTCCCAAGATACTTTCCATATCATGCCCCCATTAGTGTTTGGACTCGGATAATACGATGTTGAGAATCCATTGCGTGAGACTCAGTGACCATATTTTGATTAGCTATTGGGTGTGTACCTAAGCTTACAAGCAAAGGTTTTCTCTCCTTAGCCAACATCCTTAGGGTTAGCATGTTTGGAGTCACTTATCATATCATGTGTTTGTTGTGTATTCATCCCTAAATTGAAAAAAAAGACATCTAAAACTGGAATACATAAGCAAAACATCAGAATTTAGTGATCAAAATTCAACCAAACAAATGCATTTTTATCTCTGCTCTGTTATCTATCATACGAGTCAGGTTCTCTGTCGAACTGTTTGGTAATTTGTCATATGAGGTTAATCTTTTTTCATATGGTTCAAAAAATTTTGTCGTACGAGCTTGTTCTTTTGCATATGAAAATCTCAGTTTGTCATATAGCCTTATATCTTTTGTCGTTTGAAGTTGTGTAGTTTGTTGTACGAGTCTCTATTTTCGCTAGTCTAGAGTTGTGTCCTGCATACCTGTTTCAGATTTTTCATTTCTGCTAGATCAGTTTGCAGTAATCATAAACACCTGTTATCTATCATTTTGTGCTTAGATTGTCTCCTTTGTTTGCTTGGTCAAGTCATCATCCATCGAAATAAGACTTTAGAACATAAAAACCTCAAGATTTTCAAGTGCTCACCCTCAACAAGTAAAAGATATAAACATCTCAAAGTGCATTATCACCCTCTTTGATAAACTGATCACTCAAACATAGTTTCTCATCAGGATCTATCATCCTTTATCACAAAACTAAAACATTTGGTCGGGATAATCTTGTCCCATATCATACAATATATCATTCCTACTGGACTTGGTTTTTATCAAATCATCATCATTGCACTCCTAAACCAAAGATCAAAAAACTTGCAAACTTTTAAACACTTGAATCATCTTTTCATTTCATATCACGCTATCACATTTACATTGACAGTTGATCACTTATTAAAACAACTTTTTGACAATCAAACCCCTGAAATGGAAACAGAAACATTTGAAATAGCTGAAAATCATATCAACATGGCATACCAAAGCAAAATACAAGTGACAAACCAACATATCAGAGAAATCAAACAAGTTCAAAATCAAAATCCAATTATGTTAAAACCTCACAAGGATTCAAGTACATCTCAAAAGAAAGTTGGCTCTTTTATGCAACTCTTAAAGATGTCCCTAAAGGATTTGTCTAAAGAAGATCAAAATCGTACACCTATGTCTAGCAATGGCTCATCCCTCCATAAGAAAATTGACTCTCCAAAGGAATCTATTCCTACACCTCTTGAAAGCTTGCAAGAATATTCCATAGCATCATCACCAAAGAATACATCCAAAGATGAAGCTCCAAAGGGGAAAGAGAATGTAGTTGCAGATGCTTTGAGTAGGAGACGAAATGAGGTATACTCCATATCTATGAGCATAGACTTGAGAGATTGTATATTGCACCGGTTGCTAGAGGATGGATGGTATCCAGAGGTTTGTCAGATGATTCGATCACAGGAGACCTTGGAAGGGAAGTATGTGGATTATTCCTTAGAGTCTGATGGACTATTACACCATAGAGGGGGCATCTATGTACCTTCTCCCGGGGGATTGCGAGAGTTCATTGTCATGGAAGCTGATAGAGCTCCTTATGTAACACATCACGGGTTTAAGAAGATGCATGCAGACTTGAGGCAGTTATATCATTGGCCAGGTATGTGGTAGCTTATTGCTAAGTTAGTAGCCCGATACCTTCAGTGTTAGAGAGTCAAGGCAGAGCACCACCATCCTAGTGGGTCACTCCAGTCCCATGCTATACTAGAGTGGAAGTGGGATACTATATCCATGGATTTCATCATTGGTCTTCCCATGTCATCTCGTCACAATGATGTTATCTTGTTGATAGTTGACAAGTTGACCAAAGTGGCCCACTTCTCACTAGTTCGGACTACCTTCACAGCACCAGCAGTGGCACAGGTGTTCTTGTGAGACATTGTAAGGCTTCATGGCATTCCATGCGAGATTATTTCTGATAGGGATTCCCTCTTCACTTCTTCCTTTTGGAAGGCATTACAGGCAGCAATGGGCACCAAGCTCAATTTCAGCATAGCCTATCATCCGGAAATGGATGGACAGATAGAGCGGGTTAACTAGGTGTTAGAGGATATGCTCCGCATGTACGTCATGGATCATCAGACCCAATGGGAGGAGTACCTTCATTTAGTAGAGTTTGCCTATAATAATGGGCATCACACTTCTTTGGGGATGCCACTTTTTCAAGCCTTGTATGGCAGACCTTGCAGGACACCTCTAAGTTGGGACCGTATTGAGGATAGAGTGGCCATAGGTCCTAAGATGGTTCGTCATATGGAGCAGAAGGTATTTTTGATTAGACAGTGCCTTAGAGAGGCACATGATAGGTAGAAGAAGTATGCAGATGCAAAGAGGATAGACCAGAGTTACATGGCTGGGGACAGGGTTTTCCTGAGAATGCGGCCACAAAAGAGTCCAATCCGTTATGGAAAGGGTTCTAAGCTCACAACTCGCTTTATTAGACCATTTGAGATCCTTGAGAGGATAGGACCAGTTGCTTATCACCTAGCTTTTCCACCTAGTCTATCACCCATCCACGATGTGTTTCATGTATCAGTTTTGAGGAAGTATATCTATGATGAGTCTCATATTTTAGATTGGGATGCCTTGCAGGTGGAGTCGGACGGGTAACTAGCTTTGGAGCCCATTCGCATTTTGGCTCACCGGACGTTGGCCCTTTGAGGTCGAGAGCTGGACTAGGTTAGGTTCCAATGGGATTGCTATGATGAGGCTACAACTTCATGGGAGGATGCAGCACGTATGAGATAACAATACCCTCATCTTTTTTATGAACTCTAGGATGAAGTTCATGCCTAGAAGGGGAGGGTGTGAGGCCCTACCCCGAACCATACTAGCATTTCAGTGATTTTCATGTTGAAACTATTAGAGATGCTTTATTTTTATGCATTATGGATATAGAACTTTATATGATCCCACAAATTGGATAACATTAATATATTGATGCTTTATTTCTATGCATTGTGAATATAGAATTTAATATGATTCTAGAAAAGGATAACATTGAGATGGTGTATGTCATTATTTGATTTGCAGGACTTTATTATGATGCTAGAAATATGATTCATATCTTATGAATGGATTAAGTTTATGAGGATTATGTTAATTGCTTATATGGATTTGCTTTGATATATGGTAAATTTATTTGTATGATGTCAATTGTATGCAGAGTGATTGATTTGTATTCTTATTTATGTGTTTAATATTATATGAGGCTATTGGAAAGTACTAATATGTAATTGAGATGTGCAGGAAAATTATCCATGTGACCATGGAAACATTATGGAGAATCAAGCCTAGGCCTATGTACGTTTATAAAACCAGGGGTTGTCTATTTGGAGAGACAACACCCCGTATGTATTGTATTTTATTCGTAAACGTAAATGTTCGCATGTGTGTAAATTGTAATTATTAAATTGTTTAAATCATTCAAGAGACAATTGCCATGTGTGTCTTTGTGATGTGGAATTAGTTTTGTAGTGTCACTTAACACATATGTTGTATGTTGTGTTGGCAATTGTCATGTCACCTTTTGAGGGATTTATTCTTTTACCAATAATATATTTCCAAATTATCCTTGATGGTTCCAAGAAATCTAGGATAGTGAGCCATTAGGAGGGTCAACTCAGAGTTGACCCATAGGTTAACTTTAGGTGGACTTTCTAAGGGTTAAACCAACTCCTAGAGTCACTTTTGGAGCATTTTTAGAGGTACCTATGGGTGAAGACCAAATTTGGCCATGTGTCCTTCCCCTAGGACTTGTTATACCTCCCAAAAAAGTGGGTTTTCCTAGATGGCTGAATTTCATCTTTAGGAGTGCCATCCTTGGTTAGATAACCCTCTTGGTATGTGTCATTCCTCTTCCCCATTGCATTCCTCTTCTTGAGGTGCCTTGGTTAGGGAGTGTGTAAGACCTAGGGAAGAACAACCAATGGGAGCCTCTCACTCTATCCAAGAGGTTGGAAAAAGTGGGAGAAGCCTTCTTAGGCAAGAGATTGAGACTTAGTGAGTTAATCACCCACTCTCCATCTTTGGGGATCTTGTAATTTTGAAAAAAACTAGTTTTAGAATAGAATTTTGGCTAAGTGTTGTAGAAAAGAATTGTGGAATTGGGCTACTCTTCTCCAAGCTATCCCTAGAAAACCCTTGGTAGATTCAAGGTTGGTGCACTTTCTTATGTGTATGTTGGAAATTTGTTTGTAGAATTGCTTGAATGTAAATGTTGCTTTCCTTGTATTTCTTTTGTGAAAATATCTTGTGATCTTTCTCTTATTTCTTTTCGTATGCATTTTCTTGTGTTTTAGGAGTATCCAAGGCCTTCTTACCCCTGGGAGGTCTTGGGGGTGGAAGGATTTTGACAGCCTTAGAGTGAGAGGCTCTCATTATGAGAGTGAGCTCAAGGGTTTGTTTATGTGACCCTTGCTACATAGTTTTGTTTATGCATTCGGGGGTCATAAGGGGAGAAAAGTATGGCATGTATGCCTTGGGGGTCATAAGGATGCTGGGTTAAGATGGATTTTTGTTGTGTTCTTAGTTGCCATGAGTTGTATTTGATCTACTATTTTTTAGTTCTCCTCAAGGTACTTGGTCCACTTCCACCCATGTAAATATCACATTATGTGATAAAGTTTAGCCTTGGGATGGGAATGTGCTAGTTTGAGTTTTTCCCTTGCTTGTTTGTGTTTGTTTGAGTGTAACCTATCTAGGACCTAGGTCTCCAAGCTCGGGGGTGGCTTCTAGTAAGCCTAGGCCAGGAGGTGAACACTCCATGGTCACAGCCTTAAGATTTTGTATGTGGGTTTGCTTGGAAAAGAAGAAAAAGGAAAGCTAGGAGTTGCTAATTTTATTGCAGAAAAAAGAATAGGAAATGTAATATTATATTTTAGTTGCAAAAATGTAAATGAGGAGCTTTATGTTGTATTTATTTTGAAAGAAAGAAATGGTTTTATTTATTTAAATCCTCATTTATTAGGAATGAGAGACTAGTTGGGTATTTCACCCATTTGTAGAGGTTGACAAACTGTATTCAAAATATCCTTATAAGAAAAGTATTTTGAATGAATTTTGTAATGTTAATGTTTTTGTCTTTTATCTGAAATCTATCAATTATTTGAAATCTATCATTTTCTTTCTAAATAATACAAGAAATTTACATAGATAAGTTAACTTATTTCAGAGAAAGGCATGAATGTTAGTAACAAAAAAGTAATTATTTAGTTCTAGTTATTTTCTCAATGCAAATAGGGTTATTAGACATTTGAAGTATCATATTTTTGCATTGTGCAAAATGATAATGTTTTTAGGTGTTTTTCTGTACTATTTAAATGTTGCTGTAATTTTATTTATTAGTGTCATTTTTCTATTTCAAAAAAATGCAGAAAGTTAAAGTAGAAAATTTTAAATTTACCTTTTTCTATAGTTAACTATTAGAAGTTAAAATGAAAAGAAATGTCGTTAGATAAATCTGATAGTTTTAGAAAGTTTTTTTGTTATGTGATTAAAAAAAAATACATATACAGTTTTAGGCATAGCAAAGAAATATAGAGATTCAGGTAGATAAGAAGTGAAATAAAAAGGGTTAACCCCTATTCTGTGATTAAAATAAAACAGTCTGTTAAAACAGTGTGAAGTTCAGATTTTACCATAGTAGGTTGTTTATATATATATATATATATATATATATATATATATATATATATATATATATATATATATATATATATATATATATATATATATATATATATATATATATATATGCAAATATATATATATATACCTTTTAAACTGGAAATGAAAATCCTAGCAAAATCTTTCTTTTAACTATCTAAATCTTAATGCGGCGAGACTGAGCCACTGTGTTTAAACACAGTGGACGGCAGGGGCCGAGCCACTGTGGTTAAACACAGTGGACAGCAGGGGGCGAGCCACTATGGTTAAACACAATGGACGACACAGTCGAGCCACTGTGTTTAAACACAGTGGACGGCATGATCGATCCACCATTGTGTTTAAACATAGTGGACAGCACGGGAGCCACCACTGTGGTTAAACAAAGTGGACAACACGGAGCCGCCATTGTGGGTAACCACAGTGGATGGCTCATGACCGACCACTATGGGTGCACCCGAGGAGTCTCCTCCGCCATGTGTTTTTGGCCTCCCATCTCCCTACTCGCCGCCATTACACCCTGCAACACATACACAAAACACACACACAAAAAAAAAAACCCTAGAAACCAAAAACATAGAGAAAGGATTTTTAGATAATAAAAATATGCAACCCTAACCCAATTTCGGGTTAGGGTTAGCATTTAAATAATAAAAGAAAATTAGAAATACAACCCTAGCCCACATTCGGGTTAGGGTTAGCAAATAAAAAAAAAGAAAAGGAATTGTTAAGTTGATTTTAAATAAAATATAGGAGAAGAATTAACTCTACCCTAATTAGGGTTTGAAATTAATTAAAATGAGAAGAGGAAGAAATTCTTTTTAAAATATTGAAAAAGATTCCCCCCCATTTTATTTTAGCTATATGTGTTATTAATTTAAACTACTTATTTGATTAGGGAGAAAACTGATTTTAATATAGTTTTTTTTATATAGGATTTAAAATGGAGATTAATGTTATATAGTTACATTAATCGCATAATTGATTTAATCTAATTAACAAGGGTTACTATATCGTTATTTTTATATATTCAATTAAATATGGACGTCAAGTTAAAATTAATTTGGGGGAAATTTGTAAATGAAAATTATTAATTATTCTATGCAAATTTTTAACCTATGAGGCCAATATTGGCCAAATTATTTAATAGTCAAAATTTGAAGGTTTAGGGGAAATTAAAATTGGCTATAGTATAAATTATATTTATTTGGCAAATAACATTATTGAATTTGTAACCTTATTGGTTAAATTTAAATAATGAATTTGCATGCGCCTTATTAATTAATTAATTTTAAGATAGGATAATCATTATTTAATTAGTTTGGAATAATTTTAATACAATCGAGATATTTAAATATCTCTCAACTATGATTAGCGGCAAATTAATTAGGTTGATTAACTAATTTAAATTGCCATGACCCTCTTAGGGAATAATTAGTCTTCATTAATTAATGTCGCTTTAATGAGTGAGTCAATTAATCCAATTTTAGTGAACAATTCTATTTATATCCTAGTTAAGACAAAACTTAATTGATTTCAAATTAAATGTAGATTATTTAATGAGTTTATGTTAAAAAAACAAAAAAAAATTTGTTGTTTCGTTTTTTGCCCAAAAGTTTGGGCATGACAATTTTGGTATCAGAGCAAGGTTTCCAACACTAGGAACCTTTCTCCATTACGTTTCGCTTTAATTATTTAATTAATTAAATTTGTCTCCAAAATTATTTATTTATTTTATTTTATTTTACTTTTCTCATAAGGATGCCTCCGACTATGCGACAAGCTTGCAAGCGCAGAAGGGGTCCTAGGCGTACAAGTATGGCACATGAGGATGTTGATAGGGAGGAACCGGTTCCTGAAGGGAACCTAGAGGCTCCTCCTGAACCACCGGTTGACCCAAACTGAAACATCTTATTAGCACTTCAGAACCTAATTGGGATAGTTCAGGATAGGCTTCTAGTAGTCGACTGTCATGCAGAAAACCAGAATTCAGGGAGTCATAGATCAGTAGTTAGGGAACAGAGTAGGAGTCCACCTCCTAATCCCTTAGAGGGCCAGGCTAAGCATGAGCTTGAGTCTGTTCATCTACCTAGACCACCTCTAGTAGCCGCACCTGTTTATATTGAGAGGGCACATCGAGATCCAGAGGATCTGATCAGAGAGGTTTTGCACCTCCAGCCACCATCTTTTGGGGGATCTACCGATGGGGTAGAAGCTGAGGCTTGGCTTTTGAGCCTAGATCGATGCTTTGTATTGCATTCTTATGAAAGCAATCTGAAGGCACGAGTAGCAGTCCACCTTTTGAGAGGGACGACCTCCACATGGTGGAGATAGGAGGAATACAAGTGTGGCCTAGTTGCAGACACCCTCACATGGGAGATCTTTACAGAGAGGTTTAGGGAGAGATACCTATCGGAGCACTTTAGGTAGCATAGGATAGATGAGTTCGACGACCTCCAGTAGAAGGGTCTCTCAGTGACCCAGTATGATAGTAAGTTCATTGAGCTGCTACCGTATGTGGATTACCTGAAGGATGAGAAGCTTCTTGTCAATCGCTTTATCAGGGGATTGAATGTCAGGATAGCAGGACCAATGAGGATGGCCACTCCAAGAAGCTTTCGGGTTGCTATGGAGAAGGCCTTGATAGTAGAGGAGATTCAGGTCAGGCCACAAGACACGAGGGATCAGTTTAAGAACCGAAACTCGACACCCCAATCTTTCGGGTTTTAGAAACCCCATTGGAAAGGCAACCATAGAAATGCATCGGGGTCCTTTAAACCCCCTCCTCCATAGTAGTCACAGTAGAATTAGAGGCAGAGGGCCCCTTAGGGACAGCAGGGCTCCAAGCCCAAGTAGTGGCATTCATGGGGTCCTAGGCGTGACCAGAGAGCATAGGGTACTTACACACCTCTGACATGGACTCAGCATTCTTCCAAGGGTGGGTATAGTGGTTCAAGCAGCACAGGTGGACAATCCTTCTCTAGGCCTCAGAGCACACAGTTTCAGGCACACGGTGCTTGTTTCACATGTGGAGCCATGGGACACAAGGTGAGAGAGTGTCTGCAGGGTCAGATGGCAAGTAGTAAGAGGATGGAAGCATCAAAGCCTATAGTCAGAGATATGGGCAAGTCCCATAGGGTCTTCATAGTGGTTGACAACCGCCAGGAAGAGCACCAGGCCATAGTTATTGAGGCTGCAGGTATGATCAGAGGTATTGATATTTCTATATCGTTTGACTCAGGAGCTACTAACTACTTTATATCTCCATTGGTTATGGAGCATTGCGGGATAGTGGCAGTTAGGCAAGGTGTCAGTGGATTTAGAGGTTAGGGGATGTCCACTCCAGATTGGTAATACCACCACCTTAGCAGACCTTAGAGTTACACCACTCGGATCTTATGGCATCATACTTGGCATGGATTGGCTTTACGCCCACAGAGCCAAGATGGATCATCACCTAAAAAAGATCAAGTGTGAGGATGATCATGGTGCTCCCATAGTAATCACTGGGATTCAGAGGCCCATGTCTCTTCATATGATTTCTGCTATGCAGCTTAAGTGAAGCATGTGAAAGGGATGCCAGTTGTTTGCTATCACCATCAGTGATAAAGAGGAAGAAAATGAGAAGGAGCCTTCCCTAGATGATCATCCCATCCTTGAGGAGTCTATAGATGTGTTTCCAATCGAGCTACCTGGTATGCCACCTAGCAGAGAGATTGACTTCCACATAGATCTTGTACCAGGAGCTGAGCCAGTTTCAAGAGCACCTTATAGGATGACCACACATGAGCTTAATGAGCTCAAGATATAGCTTGAGGAACTCTTAGAGAAGGGTCACATTCATCCTAGCGTCTCCCCTTGGGGTGCACTAGTCATCTTCGTGAAGAAGAAGGATGGGTCCCTTCGGTTATGCATGGATTATAGGCAGTTGAACAAAGTAACCATCAAGAATCATTATCCCTTGCCTAGGATCGATAATTTGTTTGATCAGCTTCAGAGTGCTAAAGTGTTTTCCAAAATAGATCTAAAGTCAGGGTATCATCAGTTGAGGATTGTGGAGAGTGATATCCACAAGACCGCATTTCGTACCAGATATGGCCACTATGAGCTCATTGTGGTCCCTTTTGGTCTTACGAATGCTCCAGCTGTATTCATGAGTCTCATGAATGGGATATTCTGCACTTTCCTCAACTGACTTGTGATTGTGTTCCGCGATGACATTTTGATATATTCTCAGAATGAGAAGGAGCATGAGGAGCATTTGAGGTAGGTTTTGCAGTGTTTGAGGGACAACTAGTTGTTTGATAGTTTGTCGAAGTGTGCTTTCTTTAGATCAGAGGTCAAGTACCTTGGGCATGTTATATCCGGTGATGGGATCTCAGTCTACCCATCCAAGATCAGAGCTATTATGGATTGGCCAGCACCAACTAGTGTGACAGAGGTCAGGAGCTTCATGGGTCTAGCAGGGTACTACAGACACTTCATTGAGGGATTTTCCAGAGTTGCACATCCCATTACATCCCTTTAGCGAAAGGGAAAGAAATTCAAGTGGACAGAGAGGTGTCAGAGGGCTTTTCTAGATCTGAATAGGGCACTCACTAGTGCACCTATTCTTATTGTGTCAGACCCCACGACTGATTTCATAGTATGCACAAATGCTTCTTTGGATGGATTAGGAGCAGTCCTTATGCAGGAGGGTCAAGTTAAAGCTTATGAGTCTAGGAAGCTTAAGACTCACAACCTTAACTACCCTACGCACGACCTAGAGCTAGCAGTAGTAGTACATGCACTTGTGAGGTGGAGACACTTCCTTTTGGGTCATCATTTTGAGCTTCATTTAGACCATCAGATTTTATAGTACATCTTCACCCAGCCTAATCTCAATGCCCATATGGATGGAGTTTCTATGTGAGTATGATTTTGATGTCCACTACATCAAGGGGAAAGAGAACATAGTTGCAGATGCTTTGAGTAGGAGATGAAATGAGTTATACTCCATATCTATGAGCACAGACTTGAGAGATCGTATATTCCAGCGGTTGCCAGAGGATGGATGGTATCTAGAGGTTTGTCAGGTGATTCGATCATAGGAGACCCTAGAAGGGAAGTATGTGGATTATTCCTTAGAGTCTGATGGACTATTATGCCATAGAGGGCACATCTATGTACCTTCTCTTAGGGGGTTACAAGAGTTCATTGTCATGGAGGCTCACAGAGCTCCTTATGCAATGAATCCCGGGGTTAAGAAGATGCATGCAAAATTGAGGCAGTTATATCATTGGCTAGGTATGCGGCAGCTTATTGCTAAGTCAGTAGCCCAATGCCTTGAGTGTCAGAGAGTCAAGGTGGAGCACCACCATCCTGGTGGGTTGCTCCAGTCCCATGCTATACCAGAGTGGAAGTGGGATAATATATCCATGGATTTCATCATTGGTCTTCCCATGTCATCTTGTCGCCATGATGCTATCTTGGTGGTAGTTGACAAGTTGACCAAAGTGGCCCACTTCTCACCAGTCTGGACTACCTTCACAATACTAGTAGTGGCATAGGTGTTCTTGCAAGACATTGTCAGGATTCATGGTGTTCCACACGAGATTATTTTTGACAGGGATTCCCTCTTTACGTCTTCCTTTTGGAAGGAATTACAGGCAGCAATGGGCACCAAGCTCAATTTTAGCATAGCCTATCATCCAGAAATGAATGGACAGATAGAGTAGGTTAACTAGGTGTTAGAGGCTATGCTCTGCATGTACATCATGGATCATCAGACCTGATGGGAGGAGTACCTTCATTTAGTAGAGTTTTCCTATAATAATGGGCATCACACTTCTTTGGGGATGCCACCTTTTCAGGCCTTGTATGGCAGACATTGCAGGACACCTCTAAGTTGGGACCATATTGAGGATAGAGTGGCCATAGGTCCTAAGATGGTTTGTGATATGGAGCAACGGGTATTTTTGATTAGACAATGCCTTAGAGAGGCACAGGATAGGCAGAAGAAGTATGCAGATGCAAAGAGGATAGACCATAGTTACATGGTTGGGGATAGGGTTTTGCTGAGAGTGTGGTCGCATAAGAGTCCAATCCATCATGGAAAGGGCTCTAAGCTTGCACCTCACTTTTTTAGACCATTTGAGATCCTTGAAAGGATAGGACCAGTTGCTTATCACCTAGCTTTGCCACCTAGCCTGTCACGCATCCATGATGTGTTTCATGTATCAGTTTTGAGGAAGTATATCTATGACGAGTCTCATATTTTAGATTGGGATGCCTTCCAGGTGGTGTCAGACGAGCAGCTAGCTTTGGAGCCCATTCACATTTTAGTCGGCAGACATTGGCCCTTCGAGGTCAAGACCTAGACCAGGTTAGGGTCCAGTGGGCCTGTTATGATGAGGTTACAGCTTCATGGGAGGATGCAGCACGTATGAGATCATAGTACCCTCATCTTTGTTATGAACTCTAGGATGAATTTCATGCCTAGAGGGGGAGGGTGTGAGGCCCTACCCTGACCCATCCTAGCATTTCAGTGATTTTTATGTTGAAACTATTATGGATGCTTTAATTTTATGCATTATGGATATAGAACTTTATATGATCCCACGAATTGGATAACATTGATATATTGATGCTTTATTTCTATGCATTGTGGATACAGAATTTAATATGATTCTACAATAGGATAACATTGAGATGGTGTTGTAAATAGGAATTCGGAAATCATCAAAGCAAGACAAACATTAGCCTAGTTCAATCACGAAAACTCAATTGCAATGACAAATCCTAAAAACACTCAATAAAGACATGAAAACAAGACATCAATTCAAACGCAAACCATTGCAAACATGAATGTCTCCTTCATGTGGCTCCATTGACCTTCTTTCTCCTTCAAATAGCTTTGTTTGTGGATCTCACCTACTAGTGAATAAGCATGATGTGAAAGCAAGTAGACAAGATGGAAGCGCAAGAATACTAGAAGCATGATTGATTTGACCAAGGACTTTGATTGAAGAAATTCATCCAATTTATAGATAAATTGGAGAAAAGACAAGATTAGCATTAAATTGATATTAGAGGCAATTGATTTCAAAAATGGCACAATTGAGTGGAAAGAAGAAGGTTATGACACCTTCTATGTCATGAATTATGACATATTGCGAATGCAAAGGTTAGAGGACTAGAAGCTTATGACATCTTGCTATGCCAAAAGTATGATGCATGAGAAATTCATGCTTCCACCGAAGCACAAAAATAGGGAGAAACTAGAGAGAAATTAATTAGGTGGAAATTGAAATTAAGAAAATTATAAAATGAGGAAATTAGGAATTAGGAAAATTAGAAATTGATGAAATTAGAAAATTAGGTGAATTAATTAACAATTTTTCATTCATTAATTAATTCACAAAAAGAGGAGGAATTAATTAGCCAATTAAACAAATATTTAATTGTGACAAGAAGACTTAGGATAAATAAATAAATTATTTAACCTAGAGGGAAAATGACAAACAAGATTAAATGAATAAATCATAAAACCTTAGAAGATGAATTAGAAATGCAAGAACGACAATTAGGTCTTGACAAAAGATAATTAAAATCGATTCAATTTAATCATGATTTTGAATTGATAAATGATTTGATTGATAAATGCACCAATTAACGAGGAACAATGACAAATTGATCCAAATTGACATGATTGAGAAAGACGATGATCGATGAAAAATTGATCGCAAGACGACAAGATTGAAAATGACAACGATTGATGACAAATCGATCGCAAGTCGACAAGATTGAAAATGACAATGATCGATGACAAATCGATCACAAAATGACAAGATTGATAAGAGGACAAAACCCTAATTCCATCATCGATTAGGATTGACGATGTCCAAAATATGACAAATGAGCATGCACATTGATGCGACAGGATAAGATTGACCAAAATCATGACTGAAGATTGTTGTCGACAAGACCAAATTTGAAAGCGAAATAAATGAAGAATGTAGAAGAAGGACTCAATGCTCGCAAATGATAAAAACAAAGTGCGTGACATAGGAGAAATGTTAATGTGACGCAAAAACCCTAAAATAAGGCAATGCATAGATGTTAAAGTATGACTCCGCAAGCATTGGCCATTTTTAGACGTCTACATTTTGCCCCTCTTTGAGACAATGCGATTTTAAGCATTGTTTCAAAGAACAATAATGAAAATGCCCCAGACAATGACAATGACATATGCATGCCCCCTCAAGGAATTGGCCGGAAACATCCAGAAAAGAGGCCAATTGATCGATAAGAATGATAGAACACGATAGGAGCAAACAGATTGACAATCAGAGATCAGATACACAAAGGACAAGCAATTGATGGTGCAAAAGACCGTGACTAGCATAAGATAGAGAGAGTGCATGTCCATCTATGCACTGACAAAGATCTATAAATGAGACAAAGAGAGGGAAAATTGTTCATTTGCACTAGCCAAAGAGGAGAATTTGTTGATCTGGAAAAGGACACTTGCAGAGAGATGGTGAATATTCCAATGGTAGATCACCTCAAAGAATGTGTACGCACGTACAGACAATCGGACGATGCGGGAGTAGCGGTAGGCATCTCAAAAACCCATATTGTCAATTTTATGAATTTGACCTGCTTGCGGGACATTGCGGGGCCCACAAGGGATGCAGAAACTGACTTCTGCACCTATGTGAGTGCATCCTGCGCTTGTGTAGGGTATTCTGTGCTTGTGTAGGGTACACAGGCATAGGATACAGAACACAAGCACAGTTGTTCACTGGGAACTCAATTTTGGTCAAAAATAGCATGCAAATGATCCGAAAAGGGGGCATAAGAATAGGATAGGTAAAAATAGAGTAGAAACACCCTAATTTGGACATGAAACAAGGAAATGCAGCCCATAGGAGCAAACCCTAAAACTAACAAAATGTGCCCCAATTGTGATGCAGAGTCGACAGTATCCATTGATCACGTGGGAGAACCGACCAGATTGCTTCATGTTATGACATAGACTTAGGAGCACAAACAAAGATACATTTGCAGGACTTGGGATAGACTATATCACATTTATGCCCGAGATAAGAGCAAACACGGGACTACTCACTGCATTGGCAAAGCGATGGCATTCGGAGACTTCCTCATTCCATCTGGCAACTAGAGAGGCGACTGTGACACTAGAGGATGTATGTGAGTAGCATGGGGGTGAGTGGACCTATGAGACCACCATAGCCAGGACCAGGGGCAGGAGGGACATCATCCTTGAGCCATGGCAGGGATGAGAAGGACAAAGGGAGCACCCAGTGATAGAGGCACATGCTCCTTATGATAGACAGTGGACATTATGCAGTGTGATATTTTGTAGTCAGCCTGCAGGCCATACTTAGGACAGACAATCCAATTTTGTACTCCAATATTATTTTGATATATGATATGATATGCATCGATATGATGGGATGCAATGTGTAATGACTTATAGTTATTTTCCATGTATGGATGACTTATGCACTATTTATTATGGAACATGTATGGATACATTTTGATGTGTTTTTGATGCAGATGAAATGGATAAAAATGCTTGATGTGATGTTTGATGTAATGCAAATGTACTAACCAAATGGATGCAGGATGCAGCATATGTGTTTGGGGAAATCGGAGCACTAAACTGAACTGACTATCCGAACTGACAAAAGAAATGTTAGTAAGAAGAAATGAGACAAAGGACAGTTAGAGATGAAGAAAAACTTGCTTTCAGTAATGCACTTTGTAGGTGAGAACCTTTATTTAATGTAGCAAAATGGATGTGTAGCATCATGGCATTGAAGGCCAGAGCTGAAATGCAACCCTTCTTGCAAAAGACAGACACATCGTAGACAAACAACAATCACAACAAAAAAGAAAGGGACCATGAACCATCCCGGTCACTCTAAATCACTCAGTGACATCATCGAGCAACATAGGAACATGATCGAAGATAAATCAATAAATGATAAGACTTGCTAATTCCAACAAGTCAAACAAACATCTTGATCTTCATTGTCAAAAATGGAAAACAAGAATGATCATGTTGTCTGGTTCCAAGGAATGCGGTACCCCATCTAGGACAGGACACAGTCTGGTTTCGAGTATACCACACCCTGTATAAGACTCATGATAATGTGCCAAGGACGAATGATATGGATGTTGATTGACTGGTATGACAATTTTAATCAGTTTGAATGTCTGGTTTGAATGAAAAAGTTCATCTGTGAATGCGTGATTTCAATTAAAGCGCAGTGTATGGTTGTGTGTCGTTGGAGGGATGCTCAGTGATCTGTCTTATGCACAAAAGGGATATTTTTGTTTTTGTTTTGCAATTTTTATAATGTTTTTTGTGTTTCATTTTTTCAGGACTTTATTTGACTTTTTAGGGAATTTTTTTTAGGACTTTTTTTCAATTTTTTTGGATTATTTGAAGACATTTTTCAATTTTTTTGGATTATTTCAGGACATTTTCAATTTTTTTGAATTATTTCAGGACATTTTGCAATTTTTATGATTTTTTCAAGACGTTTTTTCAATTTTTATGATTATTTCAGGACATTTTTCAATTTTTATGATTTTACCCCCAGTGTCTAGCAAGGCAAGGAATATGACAGATGAATAAATAGGCTTTCTGAAATGATGGTGGATAGAGGGAAGACAAAGGCCATTTATCATGGAGACAATATGGATGCAATTTTCAAGGGCTATTGCGTGATGCGACAAGAGACTGGATATGACAATGTAAAGCAGTGACATGGCATGAGGGACATGTCAAGAGGTTTTTGAAACAATGTTTAACTTTTGCTTCCTTATGTCAGATCAAGATCAAGGAATGAAAAAGAGTGTATGGATAGTGATAAGATATGGATAGGATAAGCAAGACCAAGAATGGATAAGGGACATGGACTGAAGGTAGGGATAAAATACGAGATAGTGGCAGAAAGTTGCAATAAGCTAGGGAATATGGATGAAAGGTTATAATAAGCAAATGGATGAATGACCAAAAGCTATGATAGACTAAAAGCTGCAAACAAGATACATGATGCTCATGACGATCCTCAGCCTTGTCAAGATCAAAGGTGGAAAGGGAAACTGGATAGGAGGGACAATAGGATAATGGAGGAGTATGACATGGTATGATAGGATAATGACGGGCAATAGGATATGAAGGAGTATGACATGGGTTCGATAGGATAATGGAACAATGAAGGACAAAAGGATATGATAGGATAAAACCTGCCCCCAAGTGTGGTGTGCAAGAAGTTCATAAATTACGCATGATGCCTGTTTGCCAGGTTTTCATCACGGTACTTGCCCAAGGTGCCTATTTGCCAGGTTTTCACCAGTGGACGAATTATTTTTCTTTACTGTTTTTCTTTTATCTTTTTTTTTCGCACTTTTTTTTTCGATAATTTTTTTTTTTTTTTTTTGATAATTTTTTTTTTTCACTTTTTGTTTTTTTTTGTATTTTGACTTTTTCAATAGAAGATGGACACATGATAGGGGATGGAAGAAGGACTCAAGCATCTTTTTGTTTGGATAGTAACCATGAAAAAAAATGGACCATGACCTTTAAAAGTATGCTCAAAGACGTTGGTACGATAAGGACATGGAAAAAGAGATGAAATTAAGGCAAGGATTTATGCAAAGGATGGGATCAAAGGGATCGAAGGATGGAAAATATGCATTGGATGATGGATAGGGTATGGGAAGAATTGTGCTTGAGTGGATAGAAATGTTGGCAAGATCGACATTGGCACACACCTTGAGGGGTGATGGACTGATGGAGGAAAGATGTATTTTGGATATTGAGATTTTGACGAAGGAAAGGCTATGGATTTTGGGACATAAGGGCCCAAAACGGATGAAGAAAGTGATGGAGGAACAAATTTGAGAGGGTTGGATGGAGGAATAGCAACTTTGGATGCCAAGTTGGATGTTTCTTGTGCTTCAAGGAGCCACTTAGGGATCCACATGGTTTTTGATTTTTCATGCTTTTGTGGTTCCTTGGAGTGCATTGCTTGCACAAGGGATTTAGGAACCCATATATATTTTGACTTTTGCTTTTGAGTAATGGGCCTTTGTGGCCTTTTGGATATTTCTTTTTCTTTATATATCATATTGTTCTTTGTTTTGACATGTCGATTATATTGGACTTGTTGATCTTTGAATACATGTGGATTTTTAGACTTATGACTTTTATACTTGACATCCAAATTGCTTGGAGGGGGAAAGGAATGCATGGATGGATAGGAATGAAGTGGAGTTCTTTTGGATTGATGAAATTTACTCAAGGATTTGTGCCTTTGCTAACCTTGCATAGAGGAGGAAGGGATATAAGGACCTAAGATGGATGGAAGATATGATGGGGAAGGTGTATGTTTTGATTTTGATGGAATGTTGGATTTAGTAGGGGTACCAACATCTTGAGGAATTTCACTGAGGCCATGACCCTTAATATTTTCTTTAACATGAAGGGATTCTTGCTTATGGAGATCTACTCCTTTGCCTTTATGAATATCTTGACTTGTAGGATACTCTTTTCTTTGGGAAGAAGACATGAGTCCATTATGAGGTGGATATGATATGCGAGAAATAATGAGATCTTGAAGTGGATCGGATTGCACCAAAGTGGAAGAACCCATTATGCATGTCGAGGGTTCATGAACATCTTGCACTGACACGTTAGAATCATGAGGGGGACTAGGATTGTGTAGTGGACATGGTTCAATGACAGGCTCTTCAAGAGATGGAATGGGAGAAATAATGGGATCATCAAAAGAAATGTGATCTTGGAGTGGATATGGAACATTAAGAGAAGGAGATGGAGGAACAAGAGGATATTGTGGAGGATCTAAAGGAATGATAGGGTCTTGTGTTGGAAATGAATTTGGAAGGATACTTTGATCTTGACAAGGAGGAAGATCATTGGATTCCTCTTTAAAGGTGCTTTGCTCTTGACTTTCAATGGGATCATCAGAAAGGATGGAAGGGATATCTTGATCTTTCTTAGGAAGTGGAATGTCAATGGGATTTGAAAGGACATTTTTTTCATGAAATGGAATGGGATCATTTGGGATTGGATGGACTGGGATATCTTGATCTTGCTCGGGGAATGGAGTGTCAATAGGACTTTGGATAGGATCGACAAGAATAGGGGAATCATCATGAGTGTCTGGGAAGATGGGGTCATGGTCAACAATTGGATGGGATGATAAGGTTTTGGGATCTTGATCTTGATCTGTTTTAACACGCATTTCTTCATGCTCTAAATTATCCTCTTGACATGGGGTTGGACTTTGGATATGCATGGGGGATTCTGACAAGGGATCAATGTTTTGGCATGAAGGAAATGCACTTTGAACATTTGTGATGGATTCTGGCAAGGAATCAATGCTTGAACACGAGGAAGAGGGACTTCGAATGGGGTCCTCTAAAATAGGTAATGGAAATAAAGTGCATGGTGGCATTGGGTCTTGTATTTCTGAAACATGACAAGGATGTGCATCATGAATTGGATTATCTTGGCAATCAATTATGGATAGCTCTTGGATAATTTCATCCTTAGGTGTATTATTTGATGAGGACAATATGGAAGGTTCCTATGAAACTTCTAAAGGTGTAGGGATAGATGCCACTAGAGAGTCAATTTGTTTGTGGGGGGATGAGGCATTGCTAGACATAAGTGTATTATCTTGATCTTCTTCAAAGAACTCACTTGGTAGGTTCCTTAAGAGCATTGCAGTAAAGCCACCTTTCTTTCGAGGTTTTGACATAGTGGTATCTGGAATTTGAACTTGTTTGGCAACGAGTTGGTTCTGATCTGATGTCATGTTTTGATATTGGACTTGGTTCAATTGTTTTGACATGTTTGAAACTTGGGTTGGTCTGTGCTGCAACCTTTGTTTTTGAATGTTTGGTTGTGGTTGTTGACATTGATATTACACCATTGGTTGAACTATTTGTGGACATTGTATAATTGGCTGGACATATTGTTGAAATTGGACCATTGGTTGTATTGGTTGTATATGTTGAACAATTGGTTGAACCATTGGTTGTATTGGTTGAAAATCTGATTGATAGTAAACACCTTCTTGTTCTTGTTGTGGAGGCACATAATGTTGAAATTGATGTTGTCTCTTTTCTTGAAATTGTTTCATCATCTCTATTTGGGAGAGGAGAGCTGGTATGTCTAATCTTTCAAGAAGAGATCTTACATCAATTGGCTCAATCTTTGGATTTCGACCTAGAAATTTTTGAAACATTTTGGACATTTGTGATCTATTCTTCTCAATGTTTTTCACTCTTTGTTCCAAAATCTCATTTTCTTGAGCTAGTTTCTCCTCTAGTTTTTGTATTTGGAGACTTGTTTCATCATAAAAAGTTTGATTGATATTGCCTTGTTGTTGGGTTGGATATAATTGTGATTACCTTGGATTAAAATTTGATTGCATTGTCAGTGGATACAACAAACTTTGTTGCATCATTGGTGCTTGGAACCTTGTTTCAATAGTCATGTCACTATGCAATGTTTTGGGGATTTTTTATTTTAAAAGGATGATGTATGATATGCAACTAAATGCAAACTAAATAGATGAAAATGCAATCTATGGCAAGAATGCAACCTATGTTTTTGTTGTTTTTTCAAGATTTTGACAAACTCATGAATGCAATTCTAAAAATGAGACCCTTAGGAAATTGAAATGATGTCTAGACCTCAAAGGACAAAGGACCAAATGACAATAGGACAAAATGATGATGTCTCACCTAAATGCTTGGATACTAAGCTAGGTTTGACCAAATGACATTGATGACAAAAAGAGAAAAGGTTTGATAAGGTCTAGACCTCCTAACAATGACTTAGGGTTTATCAAAGATTTGGATTACTCAAGTATGACAAAACCTAGTTTTGACACTATATGCAAAGGGACAATTACTATGCAAATTACCCTAATATGATATGATAATGACCTAAGCTTAATGAAGAAACCTAGGGTATGCAAATGCAAATGTATGACAATGGTATTACTCTAATGCAAGAGGACACATGCAAACGGATGACCCTTATTGATATGGAAAGGAGTATGACCTAGGTGAAACCTAACCTTGGTACTTGACAATGAACTTTGCAAAATGCAAACCTAGGATGAACCTAAATCTAAGTGACATGAATGTTGAGACAAGATTTTGAAAAATGTTTGACAACCATGTTTGAAGGTGTTTTGAACTTTGTTGGATGAAATGTTCTTGTGTTTAACCTTGTTTTGAATCAATTTGTCTTGTTTTTGAAATGAGATACAATTCAACTTTTTGCAAGCAAAGAAGACAAGATATTTTAACTTAGACTCAAGACAATCATGCTCATTCACACATTTCTTATGGTAGGCAAGGACATTAGGTACTTGAGAGGTAGACTCGTTATGGGATTCAAGGAGAATACATAGATGCTTGACCCCACAGGCTCCCCTCCACGACACTCACTTCTCAAGGCAGCCAAGCATCAGTCCCCATGGAAATCTCCCCATGGCGAACTTAGTATCTCTTCCAAGTATCTGAACTTGTCCTTCTCAAGCAACTAGAAGGATTTTTGGCCTCTAAATACAAGGTGTTTAGTAAGGATTTCTGTTAAGCATTACTCCTTGGTGTCATGCAAGTGTGATTTAGACATTAAGCCCACCAAGATACCAAACAAATGTAGTCACGCAAGCATGATTTAGACCATGAGGTCCTACTTAGATGTTGATATGAGAAAGAGTTCAAGGGTCATCACTTCCCAAGTAACTGCAATTCCCACGTAACCCTTCCTTCAAAGCTTTCGCTCATCAGGTATTTATTTATAGTGAGTTAGAATGTCAAGGTATTCTAGCCATACTCACTTTGGGTCATTCCCTTCTCACGATTATCACTTGCTTGCAAAAGCAAATGGCTGGGAAGGCAGGCCCTCTAAAGGTAACACACAATCAAGACATGAGAATGGTATTGAAGATCTGGATTTTTAATCACCCTAAGAAGGATGAGAGCATACTCTCCTACTCCAATGTCAAACTCAATAATCAAAGCAAACATACATTCATTCCATCCTATTTAGAAATCATACTAGGTGCCTAAATATGAATTTCAAACACAAAGTTTAGTTGTAATCTGAGGCAGCCTGCAAAACAACCAAGTTAGAAGTTTGATATGTTTGATCTTTGACTATCGAACCTGCATAAAACTTGTTAGTAGTTTCATCTTTGTCTTTTCCATGCATAATGCCAAGATGTTGCACAAAGAATTAGTACCATAAAACCAAAAAGCAGAAACAAAATGCAAAACAAATCAATTTGCAAGTAAGAAAACTGGTTTTTTTACCTCTATTTCTGGCCTTACACAGGCGCAGAATGCTTGACACAGGCGCAGAATGATGCAACATAGGTGCAAAATGATGCAACACAGGAATAGGTCCCTTTGACACAGGTGCAGAAGTCTTTGACATAGGCGCAAAATGCTTGACACAGGCACAGATTGCTCCTACACAGGCGCAGAAGTGCCTAGAAAGACCTGCATTACCCTGTTTCTTGGGTTTTTCACCTACAAATCATCTCAAAAGAACTCAAGAGCATGGTTAGGGGGTTAGTTCACATTGGGTTCACCAATTAATGTAACTAGGAATTTGGAAATCATCAAAGCAAGACAAACATTAGCCTAGTTCAATCACGAAAACTCAATTGCAATGACAAATCCTAAAAACACTCAATAAAGACATGAAAACAAGACATCAATTCAAACGCAAACCATTGCAAACGTGTTATGTCTCCTTCATGTGGCTCCATTGTCCTTCTTTCTCCTTCAAATAGCTTTGTTTGTGGATCTCACCTACTAGTGCATAAGCTTGATGTGAAAGCAAGTAGACAAGATGGAAGCGCAAGAATACTAGAAGCGTGATTGATTCGACCAGGGACTTGGATTGAAGAAATTCATCCAATTTATAGATAAATTGGATAAAAGACAAGATTAGCATTAAATTGATATTAGAGGCAATTGATTTCAAAAATGGCACAATTGAGTGGAAAGAAGAAGGTTATGACACCTTCTATGTCATGAATTATGACATATTGCCAATGCAAAGGTTAGAAGACTAGAAGCTTATGAAATCTTGCTATGCCAAAAGTATGACGCATGATAAATTCATGCTTCCACCGAAGCACAAAAATAGGGAGAAACTAGAGAGAAATTAATTAGGTGGAAATTGAAATTAAGAAAATTAGAAAATGAGGAAATTAGGAATTAGGAAAATTAGAAATTGATGAAATTAGAAAATTAGGTGAATTAATTAACAATTTTTCATTCATTAATTAATTCACAAAAAGAGGAGGAATTAATTAGCCAATTAAACAAATATTTAATTGTGACAAGAAGACTTAGGATAAATAAATAAATTATTTAACCTAGAGGGAAAATGACAAACAAGATTAAATGAATAAATCATAAAACCTTAGAAGATGAATTAGAAATGCAAGAACGACAATTAGGTCTTGACAAAAGATAATTAATGTCGATTCGATTTAATCATGATTTTGAATTGATAAATGATTTGATTGATAAGTGTGCCAATTAATGAGGAACAATGACAAATTGATCCAAATTGACATGATTGAGAAAGACGACGATCGATGACAAATTGATCGCAAGAAGACAAGATTGAAAATGACAACAATCGATGACAAATCGATCGCAAGTCGACAAGATTGAAAATGACAATGATCGATGACAAATCGATCGCAAAATGACAAGATTGATAAGAGGACAAAACCCTAATTCCATCATTGATTAGGATTGACGATGTCCAAAATATGACAAATGAGCATGCACATTAATGCGACAGGATAAGATTGACCAAAATCATGACTGAAGATTGTTGTCGACAAGACCAAATTTGAAAGCAAGATAAATGAAGAATGCAGAAGAAGGACTCAATGCTCGCAAATGATAAAAACCAAGTGCGTGACATAGGAGAAATGTTAATGCGACACAAAAACCCTGAAATAAGGCAATGCGCAGATGTTAAAGTATGACTTCGCAAGCATTGCCCATTTTTAGACGTCTACAGGTGTATGTCATTATTTGAAATGCAGGACTTTATTATGATTTTAGAAATATGATGCATATCTTATGAATGGATGAACTTTATGAGGATTATGATAATTGCTTATGTGGATTTACTTTTATATACGGTAAATTGATTTGTATGGTGTCAATTGTATGCAGAGTGATTGATTTGTATTCTTATTTATGTGTTTAATATTATATGAGGCTATTGGAAAGACTAATTTGTAATTGAGATGCGCAGGAAAATTATCCATGTGACCATGGAAACATTATGGAGAATCAAGCCTAAGCCTATGTATGTTTGTAAAACCAGGGGTTGTCTATTTGGAGAGACAACACCTTGTATGTATCCTATTTTATTCATAAATGTAAATGTTTGCATGTGTGTAAATTGTAATTATTAATTGTTTAAATCATTCAAGAGACAATTGCCATGTGTGTATTTGTGATGTGGAATTATTTTTGTAGTGTCACTTGACACATATGTTGTATGTTGTGTTGGAAATTGTCATGTCACCTTTTGAGGGATTTAATCTTTTACCAATAATATATTTCCAAATTATCCTTGAAGGTTCCAAGAAATCTAGGATAGTGAGCCATTAAGAGGGTCAACTCAGAGTTGACCTATAGGTTAACTTTAGGTGGACTTTATAAGGGTTAAACCAACTCCTAGAGTCAGTTTTGGAGCATTTTTAGAGGTACCTATGGGTGAAGGCCAAATTTGGCCATGTGTCCTTCCCCTAGGACTTGTTTTACCTCTCGAAAAAGTGGGTTTTCCTAGATGGCCAAATTTCATCTTTAGGAGTGTCATCCTTGGTTAGATAACCTTCTTGGTATGTGTCATTCCTCTTCCCCATTACATTCCTCTTCTTGAGGTGCCTTGGTTAGGGAGTGTGTAAGATCTAGGGAAGACCAACCAATGGGAGCCTCTCACTCTATCCAAGAGGTTGGAAAGAGTGGGAGAAGCCTTCTTAGGCAAGAGATTGAGACTTAGTGAGTTAATCACCCACTCTCCATCTTTTGAGATCTTGCAATTTTGAAAAAAACCAGTTTTAGAATAGAATTTTGGCTAAGTGTTGTAGAAAAGAATTATGGAATTAGGCTGCTCTTCTCCAAGCTATCCCTAGAAAACCCTTGGCAGATTCAAGGTTGGTGCACTTTATTACTTGTATGTTGGAAATTTGTTTGTAGGATTGCTTGAATGTAAATGTTTCTTTCCTTGTATTTCTTTTGTGAAAATATCTTGTGTTCTTTCTCTTATTTCTTTACATATGTATTTTCTTGTGTTTTTGGAGTATCGAAGGCCTTCTTACCCTTGGAAGGGTAGAATGGTCTTGGGGGTGGAAGGATTTTGACAGCCTTAGAGTGAGAAGCTCTCATTATGAGAGTGAGTTCAAGGGTTTGTTTGTGTGACCCTTGCTGCATAGTTTTGTTTATGCATTCGGGGGTCATAAGGGGAGAAAAGTATGGCATGTATGCCTTGGGGGTCATAAGGATGTTGGGTCAAGATGGATTTTTGTTGTGTTCTTAGTTGCCATGAGTTGGATTTGATCTACTATTTTGGAGTTCTCCTCAAGGTACTTGGTCCACTTCCACCCATGTAAATATCACATTATGTGATAAAGTTCAGCCTTGGGATCAGAATGTGCTTGTTTGTGTTTGTTTGAAATTAATTAAAATGAGAAGAGGGGGAAATTCTTTTTAAAAATTTGAAAAAGATTCCCCCCCATTTTATTTTATCTATATGTGTTATTAATTTAAACTCCTTATTTGATTAGGGAGAAAATTGATTTTAATATAGTTTTTTTTATTATAGGATTTAAAATGGAGATTAATGTTATATAGTTACATTAATCGCATAATTGATTTAATCTAATTAACTAAGGTTACTATATCATTATTTTTATATATTCAATTAAATATGGACGTCAAGTTAAAATTAATTTTGGGGAAATTTGTAAATGAAAATTATTAATTATTTTATGCAAATTGTTAGCCTATGAGGCCAATATAGGCCAAATTATTTAATAGTCCAAATTTGAATGTTTAGGGGAAATTAAAATTGGCTATAGTATAAATTATATTTATTTGGCAAATTACATTATTGAATTTGTAACCTTATTGGTTAAATTTAAATAATGAATTTGCATGCGCTCTATTAATTAATTAATTTTAAGATAGCATAATCATTATTTAATTAGTTTGGAATAATTTTAATACAATCGGGATATTTAAATATCTCTCGACTATGATTAGCGGCAAATTAATTAGGTTGATTAACTAATTGAAATTGTGATGACCCACTTAGGGAATAATTAGTCTTCATTAATTAATGTCGCTTTAATGAGTGAGTCAATTAATCCAATTTTAGTGAACAATTCTATTTACATCCTAGTTAATACAAAACTTAATTGATTTTAAATTAAATGTAGATTATTTAATGAGTTTATGTTGTTCAAAAAAAAAAATTGTTGTTCCATTTTTTGCCCAAAAGTTTGGGCACGACAAATTCTCTATCCGAACTAGCAAGGTAGAAATATTTGGAACCCTTCATAAGGAGGCACATCAATTTTACCCGGTCATATATAGACATTCTAGGGTTAGATCCATATCTTACAATACATCACCCAAATATCAGTCCAGGAGCAGACATCAACAATAGAACACAGCATGGATCAAGAGTAGGCATTCTATTCATCACACCACAAGGTCATACAATCCCAAAAGAATACAAATTAAGCTTTCCATGCACCAACAATATAGCAGAATATCAAGCTTTGGTTACAGGTATCAAAATAGCTATAGAATGGAACATAACACAACTTCAAGTCTTTGGAGACTCTGAGCTCGTCATTAATCAAATCAATGATGACTATCAAAAAAAGGATGAAAAATTAATGTCATATAAAAAGATTGTTGATGCTATCAAGAAATACTTTGTCAAAATAAGTTTTCAACAGATTCCAAGAAATGACAACAAAGAAGCATATGCCATGGCTACACTTGCTTCTCTCCTTCAGACACAGGAAAATCAACAGCATTATGAATTCCTGGTGGAAGAGTTGTTTTACCCTACTCATAATTTCTTGATTCCCAAACTATTTGTCACCTTGTGGGGTATTATTCCTCGCGCTATGGCCAAAATTATATATACTTGAAAGATAACACCCTACCTCCCGACTTATCGAAGAACCAAAAGAGAAACTTTATTCGCCAACCCTCCCATTATACTCTTGTCACGGATACCCTATTTAAACAAGGTTTGGACGGTACTCTTTTAAGATGTCTTGAACAAGAAGAATCTAAGAAGACCTTACATGAAGTCCATAACGACATTTGTGGCACTCATTCAAGTGGTCTTACCCTTTCGAAAAAACTCATACACTTGGGCTATTATTGGCCAACCATGGAATGAGATTCTTTTCAGATAGCTAGAACATGTAAACAAAGTCAGATCCATGGGAATTTGATTCATGCACCAGCACAAGAGCTTCATGATTTGGCAACATCTTGGCCTTTCTATCAATGGGGTCTTGATCTAGTAGGAAATATAAATCCTTCTTCATCTAATGGTCACAAATTCATCCTTGTAGCTATAGAATATTTCACAAAATGGATTGAGGCAGTACCTCTCATAAATATCACTGGAAAAATAATTGTTGCATTTATCTTGAATTATATCATTTGTCACTACGGAATACTAATAACCATTATCACTGATAATGAGCGACCATTCAAGAATCAAGATGTATAAGATCTATATGATAAATTAAAGATTCAACATAGATTCTCCACACCCTACTATCCACAAGGAAATGGGCAAGTAGAAGCATCAAACAAACTATTATGAAAATCCTCAAAAAGACAGTGAATGATGCTGGAAAAGATTGGCATATCCAATTAAACCTTGCTCTATGGGACTACCGTACCAGTATCCACACACCAATAGGTGCCACACCTTTCTCTCTTGTTTATGGATCAGAACCAATACTTCCAATAGAAGTAGAGATACCTTCTCTATGAGTATCATTAAAAGGTCTTATCCCAGATGAAGAACGACGAGTATGTAGACTATAAGAGTTAGAACTGATCCATGAATAAAGACAAGATGCCTTTGATAATCTAAAGGTATATCAGAAAAGAATATATTGGAGCTATAATCACAGGGTCAAACCACAAATATTTCAAGTAGGAGAACTAGTACTAAAGGAAAATCCATGCAATCAGGCAGATCGAGAAAAGAAAGGAAAGTTTGAACCAAACTAGTTAGGTCCATTTGTTATCACAACAGTATTTGGATCAGGAGCATATCAGCTATCAACACAAGATGGAGATCAAATCAAGGAACCAATCAATAGCATGCATCTGAAGAACTTTATGTTTGAAAAAGCAGAAAAATCCAAAAAGCAGTGAAAAAGCAAAAAAATAAAAAATAGTGAAAAAGCAAAGAAAATCCAAAAAAAGTCAAATATGAGAAAAAGTGCAATAAAAATAGATGGTGAAAACCTGGAAAATAGGCACTATCTGTCAGCTAGCTCTTCCATCTATTAGTTCATGCATCTTTCCACTTGCATTCATTTTCCATCAGCACTGTTCATATCCATCATAAAGCTTTTGTACATACGCAGGCATCCCAGCTAAATCTCTTGCCATGGTTTGGATCATTAGGTATATCATACTAAATTTGTTTCTAGGCTTGGGGCAAAATCCTGCACTTAGCTGGTGGAAAAACTTTTGATCAATTTTAAGCTTAATCAAATAGGTAGAACAACAGTTAAACAATCCTTATCAAGCGAAAACTATGACACATCCAACATTGAAAATGAGATCAAACCATCAACCATCAAACTATCACAAAGTCTATCTAAAAACATGGATGATATCTTTTGGATAATGATTTTAACATAATTGTTCAACTTTTCTATATTGGTTTTTGCTATCATGATTTATGAGTGACTCCAGGATGTCTTTGACTAGAGGAACAAGGAAGGAACATGATATTTTTCTTGTCTACGGTCTAAAAATTAATCATTAATATGTGCAAATTTGTCTCAGGACATGATCATCAGAGTATCATTGAAGGCATTTTGGATTTGCGTATTGAAATGATTAATACCGCCTATTTCATGCAAGCAACACTCAGGTCATCTTGGTTCAATTATACCTCAATGCTTGTGCTAACTTGCCATATCAAAATTCAGGAAAGAAGTGCTCAGGTCATTATGGTTTAATTATACCATTGATGTTTGCACTCACTTCCCACATTTAAAAAGCTCAATGATGACAAAAATGCAATAATCCAGTGACTAGTCCACTCATAGCTTTGCATTTCATTTGCATTTAAGCTTGCATTTCATTCTTGCATGGGATCTCTCATGCTCCTTTTATCCAAGGTTAAATCTAGCACAGGAATCATTAAGGTATCATCACAAGTGTATGCGCAACTAGACTGATGACTCATATCTCTCCAGATATTGTCGACCCAGCGAAAATCTTATGTTATCCCTCTCAACAAAATCAACATCAGCATATCTAAATCTTACTACAACTTGATATCAACAAACTATCAATTCTTTATCCAATCAATCTTATCAATTCTATCAATCAATCACATCTAAATCGATTCTCTCATGTCTTATATAGGATGTATCTTTCCTAAAACCAGACATTCTGATCATGTCTTATACAAGATATATCATTCCTGAAACCAGACGCTTTGATCATCTTTGTCTTATACAGGAGGTGTCATTCCTAAAACTAGACTGAAACTTGATCTTATCAATCTAACCAATCAAAATTTATCAATCATCAAGAGCCACATCACCATGATTGTAGAACTCGCATTTTCATCAACCACAATTGCAGACATCAAATCATTTCTAAATAGGATATCAATTTCGCAAAAAAATCTAAAAACTCCAAAGATCAATTATCTCAATTGATCTCTCAAGGGGGCATCATTGTATGGCAATCAAGAGTTGGGGAATCCTATCGAACCAATATCATCATCAAAATGATATTATTCTTTGAATCAACGCGTCATCACACCTCGCTTCAAAGAGGGGCAAAATGTATACACCTAAAAATGGTCTGAAGATAATTAATTGAATAAGCAATTATTTAGTTAATCCCCCTTCCCAGATTAATTGAATTCACTAAGCAATTTGATTAAAATCCCCCTTTCATCTACTTATTAATAAATCTAAGGATTTATTTAATAAGTTCATTTTCATAATCCTCTTTGATTAATTAATTCAAATTAATTAATTCCCCCCCCCCATTAAATCCATCATCAAATTCATTTCTTCTAAATACCCTAATTAATTAAAACAAATCAATTTATGAGTTGTTGGAATTAATTAGCCTTTCCCTATTATTTGAGTTTTTAAATTCAAATTCTCCTAACTTCTAACCACCTAACCTAACCCCTTCTAAAACCTAACTCATTCCATCTAACCCCAGGTTTAATTAACTCCATCCTAGCTTGCACATCCTAACCACCATGTCCCCTTTCCTTAGACACTTTGCCCTCTCATGAGCAAAGCCTCTTGACACTTGTCACCATAGAGATGGCAAATCTTCCCTTTCATCCAACCTTTCTAGAAGCCTCTTGACACTTGTCACCATGGAGATGACATTGTTCCCTTTCATCCAACCTCTTCACCAACCTCCTCCAAGTTCACCATTGATATCTTAAGACTTAATCTTGACCGTTGATTCCTGCCACCTCACCCCTGGCCTTGGAAATCCTATAAATAGACCCCATTTTGGAGAAATAAGGATCTCATCTCATTTGCATTCAAGAATTGTTACTATAGTTATATAGCTATTAGCAATATCATTTTAGCATTGTCATCATGTTCAATTTTAGCTTAAAACTAGCTTATTTTCTAGCATAATCATGGAATCATGTAGCTTAATCAATATCATTGTTAGCTTAAATGCATCATTTGTCATTTAAATCCTCCATTTAAGTGTATTCAAGTCACTAGAATTTGCATGACTAGATCTGAGAGCAAAATTCATACTCGCATTTACTAGGAGGCGATAGATCGCTTACCTATGGTTTTATCTTTCTTTGCTTTAAATTCATTAACCATGCTTGTAATGATCTATTGAGTGTTTTGTGTTGCAGGAACAGGTATACACTTCACAGGCACAACAATTTTTTTTGAAAATGGTGGATATTAAGGTCTTCAAAAATGGGTACCACAAAAAGTGGTCATGTTTCTATGCGAAAAACATAACATGGTGCTTGTTGTGGCCCCTCTAAAATGTTAAAAGTTTTTCAGAATTTTTAAAATTGCTTCAATGAGAAATTAGCTACACCTTGTAGTTTATCCTAGATTTTTTGGCAAATTTTTTAATGAGTATATGAGTTTTTACTAATTTTCAAAGTGGACACATCTTGAAAAACATAAATTTGAGTGTGCTCCCCCCTAAAATCATTGAAGACTAATCAAAAATAAATAATAAAAAAATGTGTGTAGAATGGAGTCTAGTTTTTAAAAATGTAAGTTGCTTTGAAATTCAGTGAACGTGTAAAATACTATACCCAAAATAGCACATGTTGGTTTTTGACAAAAAATGGACACACTAACAAAAGAAATTAAAGATGAAAGCCTTAACAAAATCAAAATGTGAAAAAAGTTAAATGGTTGGATAGCTAGGAGAGAGCTTAACGATATTATGGTATTTTTTCTAGTTTCATTAAAACACATGCAAACCTAATGGAGAGAACGGCCAAAAATATGTCAAAATTTTCACTTTTGATAAAAACTGTTGGAATACAAGGAATCCAAGAACACTGAGAGGGGGGGATGAATCATTCTTCTACTGGTAACACAAGATTTTAACTTATTATAACATACACATATAAACTAGTAAATAAAGAAACATATAACATGAAGTAAATAAACTAGCCACATGAATGAACACCATAACACATAGAATTTTATATGTGGAAAACCTCAAAGAGAAAAAATGACAGTGGGATTTGTGACCCACAATATCAATTCATTGGCCATATGAAAGATATAACATAGTATGGGGGCCTACACATGCAGGAAGGTACACTGCCTAGAGCACACTACTCAACTCAAAAGAGTCTCACTGACTACAAGCTTCTTCTAAGATAAAACAGTAATGGTGAACTGACAAAATTCATCTACAATGCCAAAAAGAGTTTCGGTTAAAGCTTTGTTCTATACCAGTTCATAAACCCTAAACCCTTTTATCAATATCTCCTTTCCTCCAAGAATTATTTACAAACCATCTACTAATCATAGCATAATATAACTTTCACATATATATCCTTCGCATCACACTGTTCTTCTACCTTGTCATATATCAAAATGACCTAATAAACTGACTTATATACCCTCTACAAACAATATGCCTTATGTCGGCTTACAATACATTATAAAAGATATTCAATGTTGGCCCTATACAATAATTATAAAATGATTTTACAAATATAACTTTTCGGATCCCAAATTGATGTCGGCTTCATTGAGATGCTGGATGTCGATGTCAGTGCTGATGATGACCCTAATTACTCCAATGTCTGTGTATGCCTCCAATGTCGGTATTTGCCGGTATATGCCTTCTATAGAATCTTGTTTCCATCAATGACTACATATGAATCCAATGAGTGTCAATTGCCAACAATCTCCCTCTTTGGCATTGATGGCAACACTCATGTGAAAAATGGATTCCCTACCAGTTCAATTAAAACATGCTCCCCCTAAGTTGATTGACTATGTTTGAAATATACTCTCTATCTGATATCCTCCCCTTAGGATTATATACATATACATATTTTTCACATACATATACTCGCCCTTTAGCATCAATGTCAATGACCAGTGAAAGAATTGTTACAGATTACTTTACTAGAGCTTGACCAATTTCAAGATTTCTAGATAAGCTTTTTCTAGTAACTATATATAGGTATCCTAGCCGGTTTTGAATGTTTCAAATATAGATACAAGTTCACTCAATAAATGTGCAAGTGTTCCTTTCTCAATGACTTCTGCCAGTGTGGGCTTTGCAAGCATATCCATGCATTCCTTCTTATGTACACCAAGTGAATCCAATCTTGGACTCACCAATTCTTTGAGACTCCTTGCTCTCCGAGCGATCTTGTCTCTTTCCTTTTCAAAAGAAAAAAATTGGTTCTCCAAAGTCAAAATTTGTCCATCAATAGATGTTGTAAGTGAAGTTAGTCCATCAAAAGAATTAGCAATATTAGCAATCTTTTCTTGTAACTCCTTTATCCTCTTATCTAAATTTGTTGTAAGAATTTCTATATTACAACAGACCCTGTAGATGTTAGTACATTGTTTCAAATAGTTTTTAATAAGTATAAGTTTCTCTTCAACCTTCCTCTTTTCTGTCTCAATAATCTGGTCAAAAGCAGCTTTCTTAGCCAAAGTAAATCTTTCAAGTGCTTGTCGGTTGGAAATTTACTATAATGATTGAAAGTTTTCAGATATGTGTTCTATCAATACCTTAAGCTTGTCGGAAGGGATTTCTTAATTTTCAATCATACATTTAGGAATCAATCTGTGCAAAATTGTTATTGATTGATCTATTATTCCTCTGTTTGCAGATCCCTCCTTCATTAACTTTTGAGCAAGCATCATCATTAGCTTTGTGGGACTCATCTCTATGATTGATATCTTCTCAACTTGAGAAGTGTCAATTGCCAAAAGTTTTGTTGGGGAATCAACTGTCGATTCAGTCTCCTTTTCCTTATCCTCTCTCAGTGTATCCCTTATCTCAACCTCTTTTGCACCGGTGGCTTCGCCACTTGGTATAGTATCTGTTACTGTCAGTGGATCATTATCCACAATATTATCTGTATCATGTGCATTACCTTTCTCATACTATAAAGATGTTGTCTCCATCGGTTTAGTCTGTACACTCTCATCAATTTTAGGTTTATCTACCGATTCATTCAAAATTTGATCTGAACTTCCCAAAATTCCTTTTCCTTTAGATTTTTCTGGAATGGTGGGAATTGTTGCCTTAGAAAATTCTTCTTGAGAAGTAAGGAAATCAAGATTCTTTTGGAAGAATTTAGCCCAACCATCTCTGGTCTTATTCATTATTTCATTGACTCTACCCATCATTAAGCTTATTTGTCAGGGTTTGCTGCTAAATATTGTTCTATTTGCAACTTCTATACATATTTTCATTTCCTCATTATTTATAGTACCACAAACGCCCAAAAGTTCAACTTCTTTAATCTCTCTCTCTCTCTCTTGATTGCATCTAACTTATTATACAATGATAAAGGAATTTCCATCAAAATTTCTACCAAAGCCTTCTTATATATGTCTAATGTAAAAAAATTGCTTCTTCCATTTCATTTTGCTCATTATAATCTAAATATTCATAGAAATTTGACACATTCTTCAAAATTCCATCTTTAGTTACCTTATCTATCAATTATGCACAAGTCATTGGGGGGATGATGGTAATATTAACATATTCAATTTCTTCATCTATCACACTCTTTTTCTTCTTGTTGGGGGTTGCAGGAGTAGATGGAGCAGGCTTCCTCTTCTGAGTAGGTTTCCTTGCTGAAGGTGTGGATGCAGTTGTCACCTTTCTCACTAGCTTCCTCCTTGGCTCTATCTTCTTCTCTTCTACCGGAGGATTGTCATCTTTCTTCCTTTGTACCCTTCTGAATGCAAGATGTTGATTATCCTCTGCATCAGAGTCAGAAGTGATAGAAGATATGAAAGTTGATGGCCTCATTACCTCAGGAGCACTGGTTGTTGTTGGTTGATCTACCAGTTTAGATCCAAAACCTAGTTCTGTATCTATCCTATAAATTATATTCTAAATGAAGGCAGACATTTTGTCTATTTTCTTTCCCTCTTTTTCTTATTGAAGCCAAATTTATCTTCAAGATCCTTCTCCTCTGTAGTACCAAAGTGTTCAGCCTTATCATCCAAAGGAGAACCAATCAACATTTTAGCATATAGCTCCAAAATGTTGTCATCAACTTCAT
Source organism: Cryptomeria japonica (assembly GCF_030272615.1). Lineage (NCBI taxonomy): Eukaryota > Viridiplantae > Streptophyta > Pinopsida > Cupressales > Cupressaceae > Cryptomeria > Cryptomeria japonica. The sequence goes on from NC_081408.1 coordinate 311,776,428, forward strand.
ACCCCAATTCAGTGACCCATATTGTTCTAGGTTCCACCGCTTCCATGAGTGTCTCATCGTTTTTTACCATAAAGCAAATTTTAGTGGAGTATTTCTCCACAATGTGTTTGGAGATTCTCTCCCTCAATCTCATCTTCTCTTGAAAAGTTTTAAAGAAGCCCCAAAGCTTCTCATCCCTATTGCTGCCAAGACTGGCTATTGCATCTTTAATCTACATGTCTACTGGTATGTCATGAGCCCATTGTTTCTTTCCTAAACCCGGTAGCTCATTCATGAAATATAGAATTAAGAAGACAATCAAATTACCAAAGTGGAATGTTCCTTTCTTGACACCTTTGATTTTGCCAATATTTAACATTAATTCACGTCTTAACCATTCACACAAATCATACTTTCCATTATTCTTTATCATTTGGTATGCAACATGGATATAGGAACTGGCAACAGAGTTCAATTGACTTGATTGTGTTACCTTGTAGCCGATGATCATGCTGGCAAATTTCACATCTGTATCTTTGATGGTTTTGACCCTCATTGACCTTCCATCATGGGTTGCGCTAGTGAGCTTTTCAACCTCGGTGTTGGAGATCTTCTTCCCTGGTTCCTGTCCAACTTTGGGTAAGTAGGTGACTACCTAAATTTCTTCTTTGGTGATCATTTGAGGTTGGTCCAGCCAAATAAATTCATTATGGACCCTACTCAAAACATATCTAATCATTTCGTCCTTGAATTCTGGTATATATAGGATTTTGGTTAACCCTCGGTCTTCAATGATCTGATATTCTGGCTTGATTATTCTAGAGCTTCCTAGTATCACAGATTGATACATTCCCTTGATTTCCTCAATGCCTAAATCCTCCAAAATGCAATGAATATAAGCCCTGACATCTTCCACATAAACTACGCCAACGAGAACCCTTGATAATGCGCCAGTAGAGTCTTCCTTCATTGCAATTTGAGGAACTTTCTTGAAAATAGGTCTAAGTCTATCCTTAACCTCAACAACAGTGGGATTCACAATGAAAGTAGGAGAAGATGATTATCTAGATGCCATTTCAAATAAATACCTGGATAATGATCATCGGTTTAAAGATCTTGATCACTTCTCAAATAACTGCTGGAAATCCTTTAGAATGCCTTTACTCTCTCTCAATTGCCTGTGATTAGCCTTTGCTTCGCTCTAGTTTTCTCGAGTGTTGGGTGAGTGAAAATGAGTCCATTTTCCCTTTTTATCAGCAAGTAAACCCTAATCCTTCACTGTCATAAATGCTTAGCGGTGCGCCCCACCAGATGTCAGTTTCATAGTTTTATGCCGAATAAACCTCCATAAATGATCAATACAACTCTCCACATCTCTTTCGAGGAATATGCAAGATTTGCAATGAATTTTCCAAACCCTAAGGCATATGCCTTAGTTACCAGTTGAATTTTCTATCGGTGCAAGAATGCTCTATTCTACCAGTGGAGTTAATGGTGCAGTTACCGGTATAGTTGTATCTTCACTTGGTTCTTCGGAATTTCTAACCCATCTCTTGGTGTGATCTTGTTCTATTTCATCTACCTTCTGCTTTCCTTTCTCATTTGCTTTGTTATTGCTAACCAGTTTAGTCTTGCTTCTACAGTACTTAGCAATATGACCTATTTTGTTGCATGCATAACATGTAACATTGTTCTTTTGAATTGCTTTGCCATATCTAGTGTCATTCCTTGATCTACAATGATTAGCCAAATGTCCAAAATCTCCACATGCATGACACTTAACATTCATTCTTCAATCTTCTAACTTATGACCATATTTCTTTCAATTTGTACATTGACTCAGAACTAAATTGTAGTTTTGATTTGCTCTATTTCTATATTGTTTAGCCATATGCCCAAATTTATTACAAAAAAACATCTACCATTGAATTTGTAAGCATTAGATTGCCTTACCAATTTCCTCTGGTCTGATGAGTTCTATATATCAGTTGTTTGATCTTCATTTGCAATACAAAAGCTTTCACCTTGTACAAATCCAAGTCCTCTAGAATCTTCGCTCTACCTTTGTCTTTTCAATAAATCATCCAACTGTGTGGCACTAATCCTAAATTTTTCTTTATAATCACTTGCGGTAGTTAGATCATCTCTCAGAGTTGTTATTTGTCTCTCCAACTCTTGTTCATTATTCTGGGATTGTACCGAATCAATTCTCAACAGATCATTCTCATGAGCCAATCTGCCACATTCTTCAAATTTTTTCTTCAGAGATACAGCAAGATTTTCTTCCTTCTTCTTTCTATCCTCAATATCTTTTGGCATCCTCAAAGTTAGGTCTTGCATTTCATTCTTCCTGAGCATGTTTTCTTGACTCACTTTGTGACATTGTTCCTTATGTGCATTTGTCTCTTCATCAACCTAGTTTTGCAAAATTTCCTTCCTCCTAGCTTGAGCTGATGATAACCTTACTTGAAAAACAAGAATGAATTCATTAGCAAAATTCAAATCATCTTACCATTTTAAGTTCTTCAACCTTTCAGTATCATAATCCTCACGTGTCATCTCAAGTTTCTTCTCCATAGCCATGTTCAATGATTCCAGTTTTAGGATCTTCCTCAAGATGTTAAAATTCCTCCGAGGTACCAGGCTTTGATACCAATTGCTGGAATACAAGGAATCCAAGAACACTGAGAGGGGGGGTGAATCAGTGTTCTACCAGTAACACAAGCTTTTAACTTATTATATCATACACATATAAACCGGTAAATGAAGAAACATATAACATGAAGTAAATAAACCAACCACATGAATGAGCACCATAACACACAGAATTTTATATGTGGAAACCCTCAAAGACGAAAAACCATGGTGGGATTTGTGACCCACAATATCAATTCACTGGCCATATGAAATATATTACATAGTATGGAGGCCTGTACATGCAGTAAGGCACACTGCCTAGAGCACACTACTCAACACAAAAGAGTCTCATTGACTACAAGCTTCTGCTGAGATAAAACAGTAATGGTGAACTCACAAAATGCATCTACAATGCCAGAAAGAGTTCCAGTGAAAGTTTTGTTTTGTACCAGTTCATAAACCCTGAACCCTTTTACTGGTATCTCCTTTCCTCCAAGAATGCTTTAAAAACCATCTACTGATCATAGCATGATATAACTTTCGCATACAAATGACCTACATACATATCCTCTGTATCACACTATTCTTCTACCTTCTAATATATCAAAATGACCTAATAAACTAACTTATATACCCTCTACAAACAATATGCCTTATGTCGGCTTACAATACATTATAAAAGATATTCAATGTTGGCCCTATACAATAATTACAAAATGATTTTACAAATAAAACTTTTTAGATCCCAAACTGATGTGGGCTTCACTGAAGTGCTAGATGTCAGTGTCGGTGTCGGTGATGGACCTGATTACTCCAATGTTGGTATATGTCGGTATATGCCTTCTATTTAATCTTGTTGCCATCAATGAAAACATGTGAATCTAGTGAGTGTCAATTGCGAACAAAAACATGTCTTTGGCCTAGAATGACCATCCAAACCTTTGGGTTGGGTGCCTAGAGAAAATCCAACCCATATGTTTGGTGTTTCCCAATGCAAACAATTTGGCACTTGCTAAATATGGCTCACCCTATTTGTCACATAACAAATTCAAAAAATGGACTTCTCCCATTTGGCTAGCACCAACAAATGGGGAAAGTCCATTTTTTTGCATTTGGCATGTGCCAAATATGACACTAGCCAAATGTTCAGCATTGAAATAATGTGTAATATTCTTACTTTCTTTCCTAGTTTAATTAAATTTTTGTAGCTTAAATCACACTCAACCTCTCTCTCATGTCCTCTCTACCACACATTCCCTCCTTAGCCCCATCTCTACCCTTGCCTCCCTCTCACATTGTTTTTCTTGATCATTGCCTATTCCTCCCACCCTCTCTATCCCCATATGTAGGTATCTCCATTCCTCTTTGCCTCAACTCCTTTCCCTCCCTATCTCATTACCTATCTCTCTCCTTCTCTATCGACTCAACTCTATCTTTACCTTCTATGTCTCTCACCCATCCCTCCCTAGGCTCTAAGTATGTCACCTTTATATCTCTTCCCCCTATTTCTTTACCTCCCTATCCAATTCTCTCTTCCTATTTTCCTCTCTTTCTCACTTTGTGAACTCTCTCCCTCACCTATCTACCTTTACCCTCTCTTGGTCTCTCAATAACTCACTATATACCTCTCCCTCCCTCCCTCCTTAGCCATCTCTTTCTCTTTTTTCTTTTCTCTCTCATGCTTTTTCTTTCACTTCCCTCTTTCAATTAGCACCTCTCCCTCCCTCCCTCTCCATCTCTATATATTTATCCACATCTCATTACCCACCTCTTGAGGTATCCCCTTTATCCATCTCACATCGATCTCTCTCCCTAGCTAGGTCTCTAACCTCTCTCTCCTCCTCTAGGTATCTCACCTCTCTCTCTCTAGGTATCTCCATCTCTATCCACCTCTATCTCCCTCCCCTCATACCCATCTCTCTATAAACTATATCTCCTCTTCTCTCTCTCCTGTCACCTCTATCTACCCTCCTCTTGGTCCCTCACTCTTCCTCTCTTATTCTCTACATCTCCTCTTACCCCCCTCTCTCTTTGTTATTATATCCCTCCTCTTCTTTCTCCCTCATCTCTCTAGGTCTCATACTCCCTTAATTACACTATCCCTCTCTATCTCCCCCTCCATTCTTGCCTTTATCTCTTTCCCTCTCTCATCTCTTTCCCTCACTTTCCTTCTCACTCCCTCCTCTCTATAGGTCTCTCCCCCACTTTCTACCCCTCTCCCTCTCTATCTCCCCTACCCTCCTTAAACCCCCACCTCTCCCTCCCCTCTAGGTCTCTCACCTCCCTTCCCCTCTATGTCTTCTATATCTAAGTCTCTCATTCCCTTCATGTTTACCTCTCCCTCCATCTCTTCTTGCTCCTTTAGATATGTTTTTGTTATTTTGTCTCTCATCATCACCCTCCTTCCCTCGTTTAGTCTCCCCTCCCTCCTTACCTCCCTCTCCCTCTCTCTCTCTCTCTCTCTCTCTCTCTCTCTCTCTCTCTCTCTCTCACCCTCCATCTAAGTACCCTATCTGTTTCCCTCTCTCGCCTCACTTATGTCTCTAGGTCTCTCCCTCACTTTCTTCCTCACTCCCTCCCCTCTCTAGGTCTCTCCTCCCATTTATTCTCCTATTTACAACACCCTCTCTCACACTCCCTCCTTACCCCCATCTCTACCTCTCCCTCAATCCCCCTTTCTCTCTCTTTTTTTATTCTTCTATCCCTTCTCTTCTTTATCCCTCCCCTCTCTAAGTGTCTCACCTCCTTTATTCCCCCATCCCTCTCTATCTCACCCTCCATCCTTACCTCATATTTTTCCCTCTCTCACCTCACTCTTGTCTATAGGTCTCTTGACCTCACTTTCTTTCTTAGTCCCTTCCCTCTCTAGGTCTCTCCCTCACTTTATTCCTCGCTCCTTCCCCTCTCTAAGTCTCTCCCGCCCTTTATTCTCCTCTTTACAAAACCCTCTCTCCCACTCCCTCCTTAACCCCATCTATACCTCTTCCTCAAACCTCCCTTATCTCTCTCTTTGTTCTTCTATCCCTCCTCTTATTTATCCCTCCCCACTCTAAGTGTCTCACCCCCTTTATTCCCCCATCCCTCTCTATCTCACCCTCCATTCTTACCTCATCATTTTCCCTCTCTCACCTCACTTTTGTCTATAGGTCTCTACCTCACTTTCCTCCTCACCCACTTCCCTCTCTAGGTATCTCCCTCACTTTCTTTCTCACTCTCTGCTCTCTTTATGTCTCTCCCATGCTTTCTTCTCCACTCCTTCCACTCTCTATATCTCTCCCCACCTTTCTTCTTCTCTTTACAATTCCCTCTCTCCCACCTCTTATTTCTCCCTCCCCTCTCTATATTTCCCACCCCCTCTATTCCCTCATCTCTCTCTATATTACCTTCCATCCTTACCCCATCTTTTTCCCTCTCTCACCTTTCTCATTTTTATAGGTCCCTCAAACTCACTCTCTTCCTCCCTCCCCTATCTAGGTCTCTCCCTCACTTTCTTCCTCACTCCCTCCTCTCTCTAGGTCTCTCCACCCCTTTCTTCCTCTTTCCCTCTATATCTCCCCCTCCATCCTTACCCCCATCCATTTCCCTCTCCACCTCTCCTCATTCATGTTGACGACTGTTTTGACACACCCACCAATAGTTAGGTAGCCAATGTGAACACTCACCACCTCTCTTGAAAAGCAATGAATTTGGGAAAACTCGCTACCCGGAGGTCTCTATAGTTGGGTCATGATGGTGATGGGAATCCCAATGGTTCATGTGGTTGTACCTGTAAAGGGGCTTGCTAGTTGAAACTAAATCTCATCAGTCATCAATGGGTGAACTTCCTTTTTTGTATTTTATGATTTAAGATTCTCTGGAAAATAAATTGCGAAGAGTAAAAGGGAACAAGAAAATAACAATAAAACCAATACCATAACAACTTAATGAACTACCCAGTTAGTTCCCTACAATCCAAGAAATTATCAAATATTATCCAAGTTAGCATTCAACAATGAACCTTGAGAAAACCTACAAAATCATCAATTTCACAGAACTATGGAAATAAAATCATCAACAATATGGCCTATCACAGTAATTCTCATACACCACTAACGTGCGCAATATGATTCATAAAGTGATAAACAAAAAGATCAAACCACATTGCTAACTCCAAATAATAAACATTACCAGATTACAAAGAACAATTTAGTAAAATATAGACATAGATCAAGCAATCTACAAGCTGCTTCTTATATTAATCTCAATGAATGTATAACAAAAATAACTCAACTTGTTAACAATCTACAAAAATATTCTTAAATCTCTAAGTGGGCCACAAATCATCAATTTGGGGACCCTTACAAATGAATCCAAATTCTCAATTTATAGAAGTTTTTTGCCCTATTATCTAGGAAATAAATCTAACCTAAATTAAGAACTGAAACTACGAGTTGCAGTTAACTTGCCAATTTCTACCTTGATACTCCAATTAACTACTACAAAATGGGGGATGCATGAGCACTACAAATACCATGCTAGATGAGCCACATTTTTGTAGTCATGCAGAATTTTGCTCAAAATTGGAACCTGAGTTGGAGTTGCTGAAAAATACAAAATTGGGGGTCATGAAAAAACACTACTATCTGGGAAGCAACATTGGGTTCCCTATGAATCCACTGATCCTAATGTAAGTAGAGTGTGGGTTCTTGATAAACCAACATGCCCACTCTCAGATAATAGCCATGGCCTACGGGCTAATCTAGTATCATGTGTCTCCTGTTAATTTAATTATTACCAAAAAAATGAAGGCATCATTAATTATTTTGAAATGAGGATTCATTGACTAGGGGGAGTTGGGAATAATATTCCCATACCTTCTTTTGTCCTTCCTCATCCCCTAATGAACCCTCTACTTGTAGTCCCAAAAACTTTCCAGCTCTGGCAACCACCCAGATGACATAAGATGTGAAAAAGAATATTTGGGTCTGGTGGACTTCCTTCATTTGTTTGCAAATATTGTCAGAGAGGATTTGTGGCCAATCAAAATATTATTTTCCAATTAGGATACTGGTCATAAACTATAACATCCATGGATGGAAATACTTACAATCAGGCTTGCCAAAGGCCCTACTCAGCATAATAATCAAGTCTCTTTGGGGCCCCTTGAAGTCTGGCCTAAGGATCTCTGTTGCCTTGAGACCTATTTTCCTCTCTTCTTCCAACCAATTTTCATTCATGTGCCTTTTATTTGCTGCAACTTTTTCATTCCATACTTTTAAGGCCTCCTCTTTAGTTGAGAGGAATATCTCTTCTTTAGTTGAAATACCAAACATGAATCCCAGCATGTCAGGAAACAAATCTATAACCATCCTCCCCTATGCATCAGTGCACTTTCTAGTATCAGGGTTGTACAACTGAGCAATTGTCATTATAAATTCTGGTGCTTGCACTGATTGTGGAAAAATAGTTGCCTCCACTAAGCGTGATCTTTTGAATCTCCTATTTAGGGCCTCCAATTTGGGCTTATTTAAGTGGGTTATGATATCTTCAATTTCAATATGGCCAATTTCTATGTCCGTAACCCATTTGACTTGATCATCCAACTTTGAAGAGTAGACTTGTCCTTGATAGTGGTATTTCATGGTAGCTATAAGTTTATCAATATCCTTGCTTCTTTTGCTAGAAGATGAGTCCATATAACTACCTGAACCTATAAAAAGAAAAATGAGAATGAGTTCTTTATCAAAAACATAAAAAGTTCATCCACTTCGGGACTTCGGGTTTCCATAGCAGGGAGTTTTATCCTTTTTGAAACAGGGTCTGGAACTCTGGGGTTCCTTGGTAGGTACTCATGGATGTTGTCCAAAACTCCGGGGTTCTGGGGTTTCGGATTGGGTAGATAACACTTGATTTCAGAAATCTAGGGTTCTGGGGTAAGGAATTTAAGCTCATCTCGAGATCTTGTTGTCCCAAGCCAACTAACCAATAGGAGTTTAACACAAGGATTTATAAAAGATAGACCTCAGAACTCCAGGGTTCCAGGGTAAGTGATAGGACTCTCTCACAAAGAAAAAATCTGGAACTCTGGGATTTCGGGGTTCCAGGGTCATCAAAAAGCATGTTTCAACAAAATCTCAGAACTCTGGGGTTTCGGGGTAGGTAAGAGAAAACCACCCAGAACTAGAGCACGGGGGGACACGCAAAAAACCACACGAAAAACAAAAAGAAGAGAAAACAAAAACAAAAATCCCGAGAAAGAAGGACAAGAAAAAGAAATATAACCTACAAACGACCAAAAGGGAAAGAAAAATCACCTACCTGGTGGATTAAAATGCCCAAGAATGCAAAAGGAAGCTCGCCATTTTGAAGGCTCGCGGTTAGGAGGAAAGGAAGAAGGAGCTCTAAATGCACAAATTAATTTTAAAAGTTCATCATCCCTATTTATACCCTCTCCCAAACCTGTCGGTATGAGTGGTTTAAACAGGACCTCGGGACTCCGAGGTCTCGAGGTTCTGAGCTCAGGAAGGAAAGAAAGCTAGGATCCACCTCGGGACTTTGGGAATCTAGGACTTCGGGGTTTTGGGGTGGATCAGACACACACCTCGGGACTCCGGGACTCTGGAGTTCTAAGGTAAAGGACTCAACACACATAAACCTCAGGACTCAGGAGTTCCGAGGTAAAGAACAAGCAAACAAAATACACACCTCGAGACTCCAAAACATCAGAGTTCCAAGGTAAAGAACAAGGAAACAAAAGACAAAAAGAGGGAGACCAACCTTGGGACTCCGGGGGTCTAAAGTTCTAGGGTTGGTTAAAGCAAAAGAACAAAAAGAGACCTCGGGACTCCAGGACTCCAGAGTTCTAAGGTAAAAGAAAAAAAGAGAAAAGACAAAGCAAAAGCTAGCAAAAATAGGGGACCCATATTGTAACACAAGGAAACTAATGGGGAATGGATATGCAAGGCATAACAAATGGTGACTATCTAGGAAAAATGACTCTAGGGAATTTAGAATTTTAGAATCTCTGGTTAACCTGATGCCTAAGGCTATTATCATTCAAAAGGATGTAGAAGAGAAAAAGGATGAGTGAACCAATGAACAAACAACCAAGTCAACAATTGAACATGATTAACTCTTAAGTGTGTGAGCATGATTTATTACTCCATAATTTTCAATAATGCAGATAATCAAAGAAAACTGGGCACAAGCTACATAGGTGAAGCCAACCAATGTGTTTTGTGCAATGTTACCCTGGGCATAGCTCTACTGCTAGTGAGGCATCTATAGCCCTGATAGAGATACCTATGGTTCCCATCAAGCAGTGCTCCACTACCAGCCAGGCATCCATAGCCCCGGTGGAGGTTACTTGAGACACCCATTTTAGTTGCTTTAAGAGGACCATTTCTTTTCTCTGTCTTTTTTTTTTTGAAAACATTATAGAACATAGAATGACTACTTTCCTTAATAACCTTTAAAGAAACTTTTCAAACATTGAAGTCTGATTACTAGGTTGGGAACCACGGTGGATAACGTGTAACATCCTAACTTCATTTTTTCACTTGAAAACCAATTTATCTGATATCTTACAAAACTTTATGATGTATATTAATGTGACGGTAGTGCTGAGTTTATAAAGCTAGCCTTTTCCAATTGAAAGTAAAAAACTCAAATCATATTTAAACCATTAAATACCACCTTGAACGGGTATAGACAAAAGTTTCAAAATTAACCAAATGACAATGAAGTCGTAAATAGCAGAGAGTTGAAGTCTCTTAGAATTTGGCAACATGTTATGCAAAGGATACCTTCCTTTTAGAATCTTTGAGAACAAAATATGTACATCCCGACATGACAAACAAACAAAACAAACAAACAAACAAACAAACAAACAAAACAAAAGGGAAACAAGCATGTAACAAAATGAAAACACAACAAACAAACAAAAACCCAAACAAACAATGAAGGAAAACAACAGAAACAACTAATATACTATATACAATAGGTCAAGCTTCACTGAGGGTTAATCAAAGTAATGTTTGAGGAACTGACCATTGATAGGGAATGGTACAAGTTCTCCAGTCAAAGAGCTTAACCTAAAGGTGTTTTTCCCTGAAATTTTGGCTATTTGGTAAGGACCTAACCACAACCTTTCAAACTTGTGGTGATCACCTTTCTTCTCCTTGGCCCCATCCCATAATAGGACTAGGTTAGAGATCCAAAACGCTTTCACCTTATACCTTTTATCAAACCATCGCTTAATAATGGCTTGGTGCTTTACAAAGTGTTGCAGAGTATTAATCATTTTTTCATCAAGTCTTAATAAATTAAGAGGTGAACCTCTACCTGATCTTCAATGTCAAGTTCTTTCATTAATTGGAGGGCCGATATTTTTAAGTTGATTGGGAAGACAGGGGTCTCTCTATAGACAAGGTAATATGGAGAAGTTCCCAATGAGGCTTTTACTCTAGTTCGATCAGCCCATAAGGTGTATCTCAACTGATTATGCCAATCCCTGGGATTTTTCTCAAGTAGCTTCTTAATGACATCTAGGATGTTCTTGTTCATAGATTCAGCTACTTCGTTACCTTGCGGGTAGTAGTTGGATGATAATTTCAATATCACTTTATATTTGTATGACCATTGCATCAATTGTGCAGAAGTAAAAGAAGGGCCATTGTTACATACCAGAGCAAATGACATACCAAACCTGGTGACTATGTGCTCTTCGATAAATTTCAAGACTACATTAGCAATAGAATTTTGACACGCAATGGCTTCCATCCACCGGTGCAATAATCTGTCATAGTAAGAATAAACTTATGTCCTGCAGACGAGTTAGGATTAATAACACCTACAAAATCTAGTGCTCATTGGGCGAAAGGTCTTACCTCAAACACTGGTTGGAAAGGCATGGTGGGATTTCTTTCTCTGGAAGCTGCAGTTTGGCATATATGACAGTGACGAACATGCTCATGAGTATCCTTAAATATGCTAGGCCAGTAAGAAATAGCCTTCAATATTTGATGTACAGTGGCATCCGTCAACCCATGACGTACCATATTTCCCGTGAAATTCCTCAATCATGTTACAATCTTCTTGATGATCAAGACATAGAAGGTAAATACCTTCACAATTATTTCTATAAAGTGTTGAATCCTTGATCATATAATTGGCACTTTTTAGCCTTAATTCTCATCTTTGCATGGATTTCAACCCCTTAAGACATCTATTATTCAACAATATAAATACCAAATCTGTGTACCATGGGTCCTAAGTGAATGACTCCAACATATATTGTTGGCACTGGATTTGAGGGATGTCAGTCGCCATGGCCTGAGACAATCCTTGGCCTTGAACCAAATTCATTGGATGCATCTCTAGATCAAATTTTTACAATATTGCCATCCATTTCCCTTGACATTCTCCCAGCTCGGATTGCATGAGTAGTAACTTCACCGCTTGATCAAGGACAATCGTGTAGATTTTACTCCTCGGGATATAATGCCTAAATTTTTTGATTGCCCTTACCAATGCAAAATCCTATTTTTCAAGAGTAGAGTATCTAACCTCAGCACTTTTGAAAGGAGAGCTCATAAATGCAATGGGTTTCTCATTCCCCGCTTGCCTCTATGTAAAAACAGCTTCTCCCGACTGTAACGAAGCAAAAGAATATATGTAAAATGGTAGAGTGTAGTCAAGGCTGGTTAACACAAGGGCTTCGGCAATGGATTTCTTAATCTAGGTGAAAGCTTCTTTTGCTTTAGTTATCCATTCAACCTTAGCACCTTTCTTCATCATTTCATTCAACAGCTTGACTATCTCTGCGAACCCAAAGAAAGATCTCATCTCCTTTTCCCTGTCGAGCATTTGTAACTTCAATAATGCTTCTACCCGATCTAGGCCTATAGATATCCCCCTTTCAAAGATTATGTGGCCAAGTAGCCTCCCTTTAGTCACTCCAAATACACATTTCTTGGGGTTAAGGGAAATCCCATATCTACAACATCTTTCCAATATCTTTTGGAGGTGGTCTAGGTGGTCTTCTCTGACCTTGGAAAATATCGTCAAGTCATCCATATAGACAATAATGCATTTTCCAATCAATTCTTTAAAGGTTGTATCCGCTCATTGGAAGGTCACCCCAGTGTTTATCAACCCGAATGGCATTCTTTTGTATGCATACATTCCCCACTTCATCGTAAACATTGTCTTCATACGATCCTCATAGTTCACCAAAACTTGGTTATATCCAGAATAACCATCTAAGAACGACATCATTTGTGAACCATTTCCTATTTGTAGTACTTCATCCAAAGAAGAAAGCGGGTAATTATCTTTCTCAGAGGCTTTGTTGAGATTGCAAAAGTCCACACAAAGCCGTATTTCTCTTTTTTTTTTTCTTACTGGTACCAAATTAGCAACCCAAGTAGAATGTCGTACTGGAAAAATAATCTTGGCAGAGAGCAACTTTTGTGCTTCCTTGAAAATCAAGGGTTCTATTGGTGAATGACCGGTCATTGGTTTTGCTAGAACGGATTTATGTTAGGTTTTAGGGGGATAACATGGGTGATGATCAATGTATTGAATGTCTTTAAATCTTCATACTCCCATGCTATTACATCAATGAACTCTTTCAAGATTTGTAAAAACAATTCTCTTTCATTTTGAGTGCAAATCTTCCTAATATAAACAATTCTCTCTTGTCCTTCTGAACCAATATTATGTGGCTCGTACATTCTGGCATCTGAATCTCTTGTTAATCTCTCCTTTACTCTAGGGTCAGAATCAAAAATTCTCTCTAAGGTGACCATCCCTTTAGGAATAACATTAGTTAGTAAATCCATAATATCAGCATTACTTTCAACATCAAGATCATCTAATTTATCTTCGTCATCAATGATTCACTCTTCAAAAGCCTCTAAATTGGCAAGAAAGGCTAGAATGTGGGCATCATCTCAGAAATCTTGAAAGTGTTTGATATTATTAGGTACAGCAGGTATGGAGATTATCTCTATGGAAAACTTCTTCAAAGGGGATTGGCTTATTGGTTCTAATGTACTGGCAGCTATGGCCAATGCATCAGGTATTCTGTTTACTTTCTTGGGTACCAGCTTAATGTCAAAAGCATCAAAATCCTCAATCAAATCCCATACTCTATTCCTATATGCTGCTAGCCTTTTATCATGACATGCATATTAGCTTCGTACTTGTTTGACCACCAGCTCAGAATCTCCTTGCACCTTCAAACACTTTGCTCCCTTCTTATGAGCAAAAAGTAATACTCTAACTAAGGCCTCGTACTCTATCATGTTATTAGTACAAGGGAATTGGAGTCGATAAGAGGCTAAAAGGGTTTTCCCTTTTTGGGTTTGTTAACTCTACGCCTGCTCCACTGCCTTGCTTGGATCTTGACCCATCAAACTTTAAAAACCATATTCCATCTTTTGGTCTCTTTACATTTTTCACCTTAGGGTCAATGATCAGATTAGCTTCTGGAGATGATTGTTGTTTCTTAGACTCGAGGTCTTGTGACAATTGAACTTGTTCAATTTCTGGTTGCATGAACACTTCAATAGTGTTAGGAACAACTTGTTCCAATTGAGGTTGAAGTTGAGATTGTGTTTCTTCTTTCTCTTTCTCAAGAGGAATATATTCCTTCTCTTGTTTGAGAATCTCAATTGTGAGAATCTCTTGGTTGTATTCTTTAGGTAGGGTAGTCTTACTTATAGGATCCATTGTTTCGGGGGTCTAATCCTTCACAACTTAGACTTTGAACTTATTCCATGTTGATGGTATGATCATCTTCTTCATATGGAATCGAGCTCATCAACTTCATAATCTCATTCTGACATGGGATACATGACATCTCTGAGTGCTCCTCATGATGTATCCGACACCATTTCAGAAGCAACAAATCTTGTATCTTCATAGTATCCCCCAACAAACACATTCCTTGTTGTACTATTGTAGTGAAACCTTTGATCCACCCTCTATATGTGGTCATATCTGCTCAAAATAACTAGAGAGGAGTCGGTGTAGAGAAAGTGAGGATTTCATTGACCTTGTAAACTCTTGGACTTACTTCAACAAACACCACCTCATTGGAAGCACCATAATTCATTACTAACTTCTTCAACTTAGGTTCACTATTGAATCAGATCTGGTTGCTTACCCCCTTCCATGGAAGCCACACGTATGTAAAACAATTTGATAAATATCCTCCCAAAGTCTTTGACCAATCCCTACTAAGGAGCATCCCATATACTTCTGGAATATCCACTACTTGAATGTCAATCTAACGGGATATTCATGGATCAAAACCTAATTGGATGTATACATCTTTCAATTCTCTGATTATGTTAACCTCAGTTTTTTCTAGTTGTACCACCTTACTATTTGCATGTACTGGTTTAAGTCTGAGCTTCTGACATATAGAGTAGAGCATTATGTTTCCTGAAGCCCCTGAATCTACCAAACAGTTGTGTAAATTCTTTCCACATATCCTCAAACTCAATAAAAAATGGTGGATTTTCTATTGCATCACTACTGACATTAGTGTTAACTTCATTAAGGTCTGTCATCTTAACCTCATTTCTCTATGACTCTAACGGTTCTAGCTTCCTAAGGAGAGCCCTCTTTTGTTCAGGGTAATATCTGAGTACTTCCATCAGGGACATAGTGGTGGCAGTCCTCTCCATCTCCTTGGTAACATCAAATGATCCTTTCATAACATAATCTTTCTCTTGAGCTTGTCTAGGGCATGCTCCTTGAAAATCCTGAGGAGGGTGAGGATTGTTGCTTGCATTCGCATCAGGAGGTATAAACCCACCCATCAAGGGAGGTGGCTCCGTTAATGGAGCTTTGCCTTGACTCCTAATATTGTAGTTGTTTCTGGTCTGAAAGGTCTGAGCATCATAGACACATGGTTCAGCTTCAGCCTGAAATTCTTTGCACAGGAAGGTATCAACCAACATGGTAGTATTAACCTTATCAGGTTCACCATTAGAACAATATTTTGGCTAAGAGACAGCTTGAGCAATTCCTATGATCTTCTCGAAATGAGCACAATTAACCTCAGAATACGCAGCTGTATCATGCAACCTACACCAATTTGTTAGCAAATTCATTTCCGCAAGGTTAACACTTTGTGTGTGGTTTGGGTTATCTCATGCATCAGGGTGATCATGGTTCACCCCACCATTATTCGGACCCGTGTTCCACTGCCTATTATAAGGTATGTTTTTATACCTTTGATTTTGGTTCTAGTTATTATATTTTCGCTGATTATTATATGGTTGGGATTGATTATACCCTCTTAGAGGATTCATCTTTAGCTAGCTCAAGTCTGAAGTAACTTGTGAGATCATTTTCTTTAAGGCTTCTACTTCAACAAATATATGAGATCCTTGATTCTTAGGGGCCATAGTTAGAGGTCCATTTGTTGTGTTAGTATTACCAAAGTGTTGATTTCCCCCTTATGCTTGACTAGCATATTGCATTTGAGTGGGGGAAAAATTGGTATTATTCTGCCAAGTCAAAGCTTGGGCAACAAACTGTTGATTCACCTGAGGTTGGAGTGCATAGATTGGCACCGGGTTCATTGTTGGGGCACCTATAGGTAGAGGTGAGGGTACACCTAGGAGTTGGTTGTAGTTTTCTTGATTCACCCCTATAGGTAGATTATATCCGATCCCTCCAGGGATTTGATTCAACTCATGGTTCATACTAATTGCTAGCATGAAAATTTTTGCCAAAGTGTCCCTTTGATCTTAGGGAACACTCTTCTTAATAAACATAGCAGTCCAAGGGTCAATAGCTCTTAAATATGAGTCAATTGCTACATTGGGCGCTACCTGGTAAGGATCTTGTAGCCTCTTGAATGCCCTTTGGAAGCTATTATTAAAAGTTGTTAACGGCTCATTTGGTGACTTCTTAAGAGAAGCAAACTGATGGTATAGTGTTCTAGGATCTACGTACACTCAGAATTGATCGATGAAAGCCATCTCCAAGACATCCCAGCCTGTGATAGAAGGTAAGGTTAAAATACCAATTATATTCATTCTCCCCAAGTGAATACAAGAAGAGTCTACATACTACATCTTGGTGTTCAATATGGTTACGAACAACTGCATCCTTGAATGCTTCAATATGTTCATCAGTCGTTCGTCCCCCCAAATAATAAATTTTTTTGCAAATTTTATCTGGGTTTCTAGGTAGCTCATGTATACCCCCTGGTATGGTTCCTAATGGTGTGGTGTCTTGGTTAAAGTAGGCCATTAAAGGTGGTGATGGTGGATGTTGAGTCACAAAAGGTGCAGCGGTAGGCTGAGGACTAGGAATCAATTGATCTTCTACGTTGAGTATGGATGACTATACTAGTGAGGCTGTTGAGAGTTGTTTCTTAGCTTTGTTCCTCTTTCTCCTAGTGGCAGGTCCTAACTCTACTAAGTCAGATGGTGAAGAACTAATCCTAAGGACTCGATGAAATCTCTCAGGAGAGAGATGATATACGATCTAGTTTAGTACCTCAATTCTCTGGCTGAGGAGGTGGTTGTGGATTTCCTTATGGATTCTCCTGAGGATTAAGTTGTCTTTGTGTCTCTGCTTCTATACGTATAGACTTTTGTCTTTTATTGTCCAAGACTTGTCATGCTTGTAACCAATCATTATAATCTCTTGTACTATCACAAGCAAAATCGTATAGTTGGGTAAGAATGTCATCTTGCTTGTAGTTGAGGTTAGGCTGGGTAAAGGGCATCAATCCATCTCCTGGAAGTACCATATGTCATTAACCAGTGAGGGGACTAGTCTAGGCCCTCCTTCTAGCACCAGTTTTTGTTGATGATTGTTTTGACACACCCACCAACAGTTAGGTAGCCAATGTGAACACTCACCACCTCTCCTAAAAAGCAATGAATTTGGGAAAACTCACTACCCCAAGGTCTCTATAGTCGGGTCATAATGGTTATGGGAAACCCAATGGTTGATGTGGTTGTACCTATAAAGGGGCCTACTGGTTGAAACTAAATCTCGCTGGTCGTGAATGGTTGAACTTCCTTTTTTGTATTTTAAGATTTAAGATTCTCTGGAAAATAAACTGTGAAGAGTAAAAGGGAACAAGAAAATAACAATAAAATCAATAGAATAACAACTTAATGAACTACTCAGTTAGTTCCCTGCAATCCAAGAAATTATCAAATATTATCCAAGTTAGCATTCAACAATGGACCTCCAGAAAACCTACAAAATCATCAATTTTACAGACCTATGGAAATAAAATCATCAACAATATGGCCTATCATAGTAATTCTCATACACCACTGACATGTGCAATATGATTCATAAAGTGATAAACAAAAAGATCAAACCACGTTGCTAACTCCAAATAATAGACATTACCAAATTACATAGAACAATTTAATAGAGTATAGACGTAGATCAGGCAATTGGCAAGCTGCTTCTTATATTAATCTCAATAAATGTATAACAAAAATAACTCAACTTCTTAACAATCTGCAAAAATATTCTAAAATCTCTAAGTGGGCCACAAATCGTCAATTTGGAGACCCTTACAAATGAATCCAAATTCTCAATTTATAGAAGTTTTTTGCCCTATTATCTAGGAAATAAATCTAACCTAAATTAAGAACTGAAACTAGGAGTTGTAGTTAACTTGCAAGTTTTTGCCTTGATACTCCAATTAACTACTATGAAATGGGGGTTTCATGAGCACTACAAAGACCATGTTGGATGAGCCACGTTTTTGTAGTCATGCAGAATTTTGCTCAAAATTGGAACCTGAGTTGGAGCTGTAGCTAAAAGTACAAAATTGGGGGTCATGCAAAAACCCTGATATCTTTAGTAATTGTATGTTCATCCTTCACTTTTTAATAAAATCTCTATAATTATCCATTATGCATGCAACTACTTGGACAGGAGGATTAGCTACATGTTTAATTCTAAATATATACTTCTTCAAAACACCATCTGCATGCTTCTTTCCTTTCTCTAACTCCCCTATTGTCTTCGCCACCTCTTGACATTGAGTGATCAAGTACATGTACTCGTCCATGAGGGCGAGATCGAACTGGGCCGAAGGTCTTAAATGTTGAGCCTCGTATGCATCCCACTGATTTCATAACTTTTTGTTGCTCCATTATTCCAGTAATAGTTAATCCCAAATCGAAGGCTCCAAGCATATGTTTTACAAAATTCTCATATTTCAAAATTTCTTTCAGGAGAGGAACCCAAATCTCTGCCATATCCTTCACATACTGCTGAAACATCTCAATCTTCAGCTCCAAAATATACACATAGGACTGCAAGTTTTCACAACTATCCCCTCCTAAGAGGTCCTCCTCCATTATTGTCTCCACCCCTAACCATAATACTTTATTCAAAATTCAGAACTTCTTATTAAAAATGCTTAGCTTCCATTCCCATTGTGTAAAACAAGAAGCTAAAGCTCCACCTACCTATACTCCCATACATTATATCCTCATAGTATCCTCCAGAAATAATCTAATCTTAGCTACATTTACTTGGGTCCATGATTTGGCTGTAGCGGCCACCCGTCTCACCTCTATTAGTGCCTTCACTTCTCCCTCTGGTAGTGATGAGGTCAAAGGTAGGTCATCAGCCCTACAAGAGTCTAGAGGTTTGCTCATTTCAATCAAGAGCTACTTGTATTGCCCTAGTTGTGATTTGAGCTTGATGTTTAAAGTATGCTCTTTTTCTACATGCCCCTTGACAACACTTGTGGCTAGCTCCAAAGTATCTAGCTCTCCCCACTTGGTTTGTTTACCCAAATTTACCTGGGATATTTGATACTTGGGGGTGTTGGCAAATGCACACTCCAATGAGAAATTGTAGGTGATTGAAGGTATTGTCATTGATGGCAACCTTACAATCATATGATACTGGCAGGCACCAATACTGGGAGACTCTACATTGCCATACAGTTCACCGGCACCAAAAAGATTAATTATCAGCACCATGGCCGACAGGAATTTTGTTTAATTGTATTTTGTATTTAATTGTAAAATATTTTTGTAAGGCGACATGGCGGATTGTAATAAGACTCATATAAGTATGATATCTTAGAGAACATTTGTATATAGGATATATGAAGGATATGGTTAGATTATTGCAGACCTAATATGTGAATTGTAAGGCAGATTTTGGATAAGGGTTTATGATTATTACAGAGCTTAAACCGGTACTGAACCTAGCATAGAAGATGTTGATCTGAAGCAGTACATGACATTGGATTTTTATAATCCACTTTTGTAAGTCAGTGAGAATTCTTTTGTAACTGAGTAGTGAGCTCTAGGCACTTGGCCTTCCTGCATGTGCAGGCCCCTATTGTAACAGTAATATTCTCTTATTGGCCAGTAAGCGTATATTGTGGGTCACAAATTTCACCGAGGTTTTTCCCACATTGGGTTTCCTCATTAAAATATTGTGTTATGGTGTGTCTTTCATGTTGTGCTTATTGTTCTTATTTACTGCATTAATTTTGGTTTACCGGTACACAGTTTTGGAATGCTTTTCATATAATAAGTTCAGAAAATTCATTAACCAGTCAGATATTGATTCACCCCCCTCTCAATATCTTTGGGAATCCTAACAATTGGTATCAGAGCCTGGTCCTCTATTTTCAAAAGCCTAATAGATTGAGGAAGATTCTATCACCGATAGAGATGGAAAACTTGAGAAAGCAATTGGAAACAACTCGTTCAGACTATGATGCAGAAAAAGTAAAGAATATCAAACTTGAAGATGATCTAAAGGCTGCATAGGATATCATTCAAGGACTTCAAGAGAATCTCACTATTGCAAGAAACAAGAGAAGAGAACTTTGTGAAAAGATGCAGAATGATGATGATGAAATGGAAACTCTTAATGATTTGGTGAACAAACTAAGACAAGAAAACAGTACAATGAAGAATGAGATGTAGGATATGACTATGAGATTTTGTAAAGAGACTAAAAATCAGAAGAAGAATAAAGATGACTTGACCAGAAGAATCAATTATGCTGCAAATGAAAATCTAAGACTCAGTCATGAAAATGATATGCTAAAAACATATCTAATTCACTTAGAACATGACAAAACTGAACTCATGAGATAGAAAGATGTCTTGGAAAATGAATTGGCTACTGCAAATCAACACAAGGAGAAATTCAAGAAAAGTTCAGAAGAACTTGATGACATGTTGAAGAATCAGAAACCTAATGGTGATACAAATGGCCTTGGCTTTGAAGTTGGTAAAAGCTCCGGTACTGCAAACAATCATGATCACAGCAAACCGGTAAGACAACCTAATGCTTACAAATTTAATGAGAAATATTTTAACTGTAACAAGTATGGTCATAGAGAAAATCAGTGTAGATCTAGAAATTATCAGAACAGTAATACACCCACCGGTCAATGTTCTAAATGCAACAAAGTTGGTCATAATTCAGAAAATTGCAGAATGAATGTAAGATGTTATGTTTGTGGAAGATTTGGACATTTATCTAATCAATGCAAAACACATACCGGCATAGGATATGGGAAATCTATTTAGAAAAATAATGTGACTTGTTATGATTGCAACAAGATTGGACACATTGCAAAATTTTGTAGAAGTAAGAAATCATCGGTAAATAACAAAGGACCCAGCTTGAAAGGTAAAGAAAAAGTTGAAGAGGTAAAGAAAGAATTTTCAAAGCAATGGATTAGAAAGTCAAATTAGAATGTTGATGGGAATACTCCTCCACCGATAGAACAGAGTATCACTCCACCGGCAAGAGATTCTTCATCTAACTGAGAAATAATCCTTTGGGGGTATGGCAACAAATTGAAAACTGGCTAACTTATCCTCTGTTGATGGTGAGAAGTTGGATTACCTTTTTACCGGTGGATGAGTTAAGTTTTGACTTAACTGGCAGGCATTAAATGTGGTAGTTGAAGGAAATAACATTATAAAGCAAGTGTTTTGGCTCCTTTTTCATTCCCCGAGCATTCAAATCTCTAGAGAGCGCGAAAATCTTGAGCGAAGGCATCCTTAGCGAAAAGTGAAGCAGTTCATTCAAGCACTCATCCTAAAGGCATATTAAGGTATTTATAACTATGGCTTCTTCATCTGCACCTGAATTTATTGAAAACCCTACTGTGATTGAAGTTATCAAGTGTCCTAGACCCATGTTCAAACTTATTCCCGAAATTGCGAAGAAAGATGATACCCTAGGAGCATTCTCGAAAATACCTAAGGGAGTAGTTTATGCAAAGGATCCTAGAATGTATATACATTGTCATATTGAGGAACTAGGATATGATGAAATTAAGAACATGTATAGGACTGTAATTTTTTATGAACATGGTAATGTTAAACCGAAACACAAGGTAGTCGAAACCCTAGGCTTTGTGGACATTCTTAGTATCCCTGATTTTCCTAAAGATGTGATAAGAATAGTCCTAAGAAGAGTCCATGGCGAGTTCTTTTGGTTGGATTCCACCCATAAGATCACTAAAGAGGCAGTTAGGGTAGTAATAGGCTTACCTTCCACTGGTAGTAGGCCTGACAGAACTAAGAAAGTTTCAAATGACACTGTGATGACCTTAACCGGTGCAACATTTGACAAAATATCCCTAAGAGTAAATGATGTGAAGGACATCAATGTTAGATTTGTAAGTATGATTCTTGGTTATAAGGCTACACATGCAAACAGACTAAACTCTATCTCTAGATTATGTATTGAAAGTGCATATGACATGGTGAATGACAATGCAAGAATTGATAAATGTGAATGACTTAAAGATGAACTGATAGACAAATTGAAGAAAATCAAAGGTGATAAGAAGGGAACTTTCAGATTTGGTAACTTGCATGTGTGCTTAATGCTATACATTATCAAGGAAGTACCCGGTATTGGTAGGAAAAACTTTGGTTTTGATATACTGGCAGGAAAGCAATTGTTAGAAATACTAAACAACATGGGAGATGACAAAGAGAAAAACATAAACGAATATATTCAAACTTTGAAAGAAAGAATGAAGACAAGAATAAGGCTATCTCAAGAAATTGTTGATAAGTATCAAAAAGAGATATGCTTTGTGATCAAGAAAGATGAAATCTAGATGGAGGCAGTTTTCCCTAGAACTATTTGGGTTACAGAGATGGGATATGAGATAGATGACAACATAATTGAAACTTATGCAAAAGCCCTCTTAGAAGCCCCTAAGGAACCGACAGAAAAAGTATTTGGCAATGCTGAAACAATTAAAAGTGGCATTCAATCTCAGAAAAGAGTTCAGAAAACTGAGCAGATAGTTAGGAGAGGTTCAAGATAGGCAAAAGCAATAAAGGAAGATGTTTTGAATAAAACTAGTATTAAGGAAAGTGAACTAGAAGGACTTCAACCGGAAACACATCTTTCACCAGTTGCAACTTCTTCTGACAATGAGATATCAGTTGTATTCAAAAGGGTAGAAAGAAAAAGAAAACCCTCACCAGCACCCTCACCTACACCCAGAAAGACAAGACAAAAACAACAGGCAGTGAGGCCCTCGGCTAAGAAATTGACACCAAAGAAGAGAAAGCAATAACAAGTTATTACTCCACTTGACAACCTATTGAATGAAATAACAGATCATAGAAACTTATCAAATGCAAGTAAGTTGTATGATACTTTTACAAATGAGGAGAAACAAAGCATAGAAAATAGTATCATCTTACACCTAAATATTTATAAGAAAGTTTTGATAGAGGTTGTAGATGATTTGCCTAGTGATCTATATAGGCAACTTGATGCTAAAAGGTTAGCCATTATGGAACTAGACAAGAAAATTAAGATTGAGAAATTGCTAGTTGTTCATCCAGTGAAATCAGTTGAGGAAATTGATGAACTGATAAGTGAAGCAAACAGGACAGTCTTTTCTAGTGGTCATTGGCATGTAAGTTTAATGGCAGGCAGAATGAATGAAATCTCTGAAGAAACAGCTGATAAATGGGACATCTTCTTTGTGGAGAAAGAAAAACAAGAAAAACTAAAAGGACCGAAACCCTTTAAGGTATACCATAAGGATAAGGACAAAGGAAAAGGTAATGTAGGTGGACCACCAAATTTAAAAGTGACAGACAATTTGCCACCACCTTCAATTACTCCACCAGCACTAACTGATATTTCACCATTTACTGAGAATGTGGAGACTCCACATGAGGATATGAATCCTGATTCTGAGGTGTTATACACAATGAACATTGACACTCAGGAAGTCAATATTGTGGTGGATAAGGAATCAAATAAGAAGACAAATGTGGTAATAGAGCCATCAGTAGGAAATATTGGAATTGAAGACATTGGAATTGGGGAACAACAACAAACTGAAGGATCAAATGATCCCCAGGACATTGGAAAGGCAAAGACCATAGATGTGCATACTGATGCATCTACTAAGCCACTGAAACTACTGAAACTAAAAAACCAATTGAGTCACTGGCAGTAGACAGCACAAAGGTAAACACAGAAAAACTGGTAGTGGACACTATAGTGAAATCATCTGAAGCACAAATAGAGAAACCATCAGAGCAATAGGCTCTTACTGAGGAAAACATAGAGAAACGGGTTGAGCAATAGGATCCTTCTTAGGTACCTACTCAGACTATACCACTGGCTTCATCTGAAAAGCCCAAGCCTTTGGTAGTGGAAATGCAAACTCAAACAGATCCTCCAAAGAAAGAGGAAAGCAAAGCTATCACTACAACCGGCGGACTACAGATTGTAAAAATAGTTGGACAATCATCCAACACATCAATGACTGAATTCAGGCCGACAAATGTAATAGAGGTACTCTTGGATTCAATAAAGAAAATAAGAGAGTGTAATTCACAAGCTTATAAGGCTATCAATGACACTTTACCAATTTTGAAGATGATAGCTCCAAAGTGTAACATAGATAATAAAGATTCTTTGATCCAATTAGACACATTGTCTAAGTATATTACCAGCAACCTAATATCATTGGACTAGATAAATGAAGGTACATTCAAAGAGAAAATGAATAGGGAAAAAGAAAAATTCTTTGAGGAAATAGTGAAGAAGAATAAAGGAACAAATGGAAACCTTATTACCGGCATTAGGAGAAACAATTTTGGATTTCAAGAAAATGTACAGAGATACCTGCAAAACTGATATTTTGACAGAGGACATAGATTCAGAGATCAGCAAAGCACAAAAATAAATCAACAATATTGTTGAGAACTTAATAGGAACATCAGATTCATTTTTGGAAGTTGAAAAGAATATTGCATTTCTTGAGGAGAAAATTGAAAAGTTAGAAAAATATAAAGAAAAGATAAAGTTTAAGGCAAAGGATTTAAAATGTAAACTAGGTCCTAAACTGGATTACCTCATTTCTTTGAGAAAAGAAATTTATGAGGCTCTGGTTCCAAGACATAAGACACCGGAATAGAAAATGCACATACTCACTGGTACAATTCAAAGACAGTCAAAATTTTGCATTGGTAGACATCTATCAGATTGTAACCCACCAGTTACAAGGATCTAGGCATGAACCACACTCCATTGATAGTGAATGACAACCTTTGTCATTGATGCCAAAGGGGGAGTAGTGGTGATGAGAAAAATGATCAGAAGAAAGACATCATCAGCTTAGGGGGAGCACACATTTTGGTAACACATTTTTGACAAGTTTTGGCAAATTCTTTTTTGGACACTTTTTGGATTTTTCTCACTAGTGTTGCCATCAATGCCAAAGGGGGAGATTGTTGGCAAATGCACACTCTAATGAGAAATTGTAGGTGATTCAAGGTATTTTCATTGATGGAAACCTTACAATCACATGATACCAATAGGCACCAGCACTGGCACTCTACACCGGCATACAGTTCACCGGCACCGAAAAGATTGATTACTGGCACCATGGCCAACAGGAATTTTGTTTAATTGTATTTTGTATTTAATTGTAAAATATTTTTGTAAGATGACATGGAAGATTGTAATAAGACTCATATAAGTATGAGATCTTAGAGAACATTTGTATATAGGATATATGAAGGATATGGTTAGATTATTGCAGACCTAATATGTGAATTGTAAGGCAGATTTTGGATAAGGGTTTATGATTATTACAGAGCTTAAACCGGTACTGAACCTGGCATAGTAGATGCTGATCTAAAGCAGTACATGACATTGGATTTTCATAATCCACTTTTGTAATTCAGTGAGACTTCTTTTGTAACCGAGCAATGAGCTCTAGGCACTTGGCCTTCCTACATGTGCAAGCCCTTATTGTAATAGTAATATTCTCTTATTGGCCAGTAAGAGAATATTGTGGGTCACAAATCCCACCAAGGTTTTTCCCACATTTGGTTTCCTCATTTAAATATTGTGTTATGGTGTGTCTTTCATGTTGTGCTTATTATTCTTATTTACTGCATTAATTTTGGTTTACCGGTACACAGTTTTGGAATGCTTTTCATATAATAAGTTCAAAAAATTCATTATCCGGTTAGATACTGATTCACCCCCCCCCCCCTCTTAGTATCTTTGGGAATCCTAACAGGGGGAATATTGTCCCTCAGCTTGGAGTGGAACTACCACATCTGCAATCACTTCACCGGAGCCTGTTTTTGATAAATGATGTACAGTTTTTAGCTTCTTATCCTTTGGTGGCTCCTTGGTGATTACTTGTTGCAAAGTGACCTTAGGAAGCTCTGCTTTTCTCTTTTTCTTCTCAAAAGTGAACTCAAGCCATTGTGGTATATCTTCATCCTTGTCACCTTGATGTGACACTATATTTGCAGTTATAACATGGACCTCTACCTAGTCCTCTGCTTCATCTCTTTCCTCTACCTTTGATCGCCCGGGATCTTGAGGTGAGGTAACTTGGTGGGCTACATTGGTATGGAGAACCTATTGCTTATGTAATTCTCCCAATTTTCCACTAACCTCTTCATTGAATGTCATCCCCTTCCTCACCTACCTCTATTTCACCTTTCTCGGCTACTATGTCCTTGAGGAGGTTCTCTTGATCTTGAAGCATTAGAACTAATCTTTCATTCAATATGTCCTCTTCCTCATCCCCTTATTTCTCACCTTCTAGTGGCCAATGTTGCTCAAGATCCTCTTCTTCCTGATCTAAATCAGATTCAATGTTCCTAACTCTTATTCCTTTGGTGCTGGACCTAAAGCCTTGCACTCCAAGCTTCCCTGCAGGTATATTAACTGGTGGTGGTGCAGGGGCATTGGTACCTGGATCCTGTGTGGAAGCTATTGAAGGTGGTTGAGTAGGTATATCTTTAGTAATTTCTATTTCTTCCTCCTACTCTTGGGTACCCTCTCTTACAGTGTGTCCTATAGTTGTCCTTGGTGGGAGAATTTTAGCTAGTGGTACTACTCCTAATCCATCAGTCACTCCAAGGTCCGTTGCCTTCTTCAACAACTCAGACTCCATCTTCTCTTGGAGTTTCTTCAACAAATTCTCAGTGCTTTCTTGAGGTTTCTCACCCTCATCAGGATCAGTGGATGTATTTTGTCTTGAGCTTGTTCTCATCTTCCGAGAATACTCCTTATAACCCCTTGATTGGGGTACCTCTGAAGTGGACTCCTTCTGTTTCACCTTTGAGGCACTCGGCCTTACCGTCTAGATTAGCCATTTTCTTGGTCCTATTGATGACCACTTGAGAATCCTTTTCAATATTCACATCCTCATTTGTGGACCACCTTATTGGGGCGAGGGGCATCTTATCAATTTCTAATCCTTTATAAGGCACATCGAGCAGGTATCCATCATCCCTGAGGTCTTTAGGGAGATTGGTCTTAATTTCGAAATCTCTTATTTGTGGCACAGACAACCTATTATAATTTTTCTCTCTGACTGCAAAAGTGTCTTGGAGGTTGGCCCAAAAATCCTCCAGTCTCGGCTTGTGTCCCTCATATGCCTTGGGCATAGCTTGTTTGAGCTTCCCATAGGGATCATAAAATTCCCTAGCATAATCATACTCTTTCAAGTTCAAATCTTGAAGCTCTGGCTCTGCTAGCTTTGCAACATGTATCTTAAAGAACGAGAAGTATCCAATAGATACTGAAAAGTCAATGTCAGTTTTATGTTTTGAAGATAATAGAGATTGGAGGCCCAATAGTTTGCCGTACATATTCCAACAAAAATATTCTATCATTGCAGTATCAGGGAAGCAACATTAGGTTCCCTGTGAATCTGTTTACCCTAATGTAAGTAGAGCATGGCTTCTAGATAAACCAACATTCCCACTCTCAGATAATAGCCATGGCCTCCGAGCTAATCCGGTATCCTGTGTCTCCTATTAATTTAAATATTACCGAAAAAATGAGGGCATCTTTAATTCTTTTGAAATGAGCCTTTTCATTGACTAGGGAGAGTTGGGAATAATATTCTCATACCTTATTTTTTCTTTCCTCATCCCCTAACTGACCCTCTACTTGTAGTCCCAGAAACTTTCTGGCTCTGGCAGCCACCCAAATGATATAAGATGTGAAAAATAATTTTTGGTTCTGGTGGACTTCCTTCATTTGTTTGCAAATGTTGTCAAAGAGGATTTGCAGCCAATTAAAATATTGTTTTCCAATTAGGATAGTGATCATAAACTGGAACATCCATGGATGGAAATTCTTACAATCAGGCTTGCCAAAGGCCCTGCTCAGCATAATAATCAAGTCTCTTTGGGGCTCCTTGAAGTCTGGCCTAAGGATCTTTGTTGCCTTGAGACCTATTTTCCTCTCTTCTTCCAACCAGTTTTCATTCATGTGCCTTTTATTTGCTGCAACTTTTTCATTCCATACTTTTAAGGCCTCCTCTTCAGTTGAGAGGAATATCTCTTCTCTGGTTGGGATACCAAACACGAATCCCAACATGTCAGGAGACAAGTCTATAACTATCCTCCCTTGTGGGTTAGTGCACTTTCTAGTATCCGGGTTGTAGAACTGAGCAATTGTCATTATAAATTTTGGTGCTTGCACTGATTGTGGAAAAATAGTTGTCTCTACTAAGCATGATCTTTTGATTCTCTTGTGTAGGGCCTCCAGTTTGGACTTATTTAACTGGGTTCTGATATCTTCAATTTTAATATGCCAATTTCCGTGTCGGTAAGTCATTTGACTTGATCATCCAACTTTGAAGAGTAGACTTGCCCTTGATAGTGGTATTTCATGGTAGCTAGAAGTTTGTCAATATCTTTGCTTCTTTTGCTAGAAGATGAATCCATCTAACTACCTGAACCTGTAAGAAGAAAAATGAGGATCAGTTCTTTATCAAAAACATAAAAAGTTCATCCACTTTGGGACTTCGGGTTTCCAGAGTAGGGAGTTTTTTCCTTTTTAAAATAGGGTCCAGAACTTCGGGGTTCCGAAGTTCTGAGGGAGGTACTCATGGATGTAGTCCGGAACTCCAGGGTTCTGGGGTTTCGGGCTAGGTAGATAACACTTGATTCTGGAACTCCAGGGTTCTAGGGTTCCGGGATAAGGAATTTAAGCTCATCTCGGGATCTCGTGGTCCCAAGCCAAATAACCAATAAGAGTTTAGCAAAAGGATTTATAAAAGATAAACCTCGAAACTCTGGGGTTCCAGGGTATTGGGGTTCTAGGGTAAGTGATAGGACTCCCTCGCAAATTAATAATCTGGAACTCTAGGATTCCAAGGTTTTGGGGTCATTAAAAAGCATGTTTCAACAAAATCTTGGAACTTCGGGGTTTCGGGGTAGGTAAGAGCAAACCACCAGAAACTAGGGCATGGGGGACATGCGAAAAAACATACAAAAAATGAAAAGAAGAGAAAAAAAAAACAAAAACCCCAAGAAAGAAGGACAAGAAAAAGAAATCTAACCTACAAATGACCAAAAGGGCAAGAAAAATCACCTACCTGGTGGATCAAAATGCCCAAGAATGCAAAAGGAAGATCGGTAGTTCAGAGGCTTGTGGTTAGGAGGCAAGGAAGAAGGACCTTTGAATAAACAAATGAATTTTAAAATTTCATCATCCCTATTTATACCCCCTCCCAAACCTCTTCGTGCGAGTGGTTTAAACAAGACCTCGAGACTCTGGGGTCCTGATGTTTCAAGCTAAGGAAGGCAAGCAAGGAAGGATCCACCTCAAGACTCCAGGACTCCAAGGTTCTGGGGTGGATCAAAGACACACCTCGGGACTCCGGGATTCCGAAGTTCTGAGGTAAAGAACAAGCAAACAAAAGAAACACCTCGAGACTCTAAAACACCAGAGTTCAAAGGTAAAGAATAAGAAAACAAAAGACAAAAAGAAGGAGACTTGCCTCAGGACTCTGAGGGTCTGAAGTTCTGGGGTTGGTGAAAGCAAAAGAACAAAAAGAGACCTCGGGACTCTGGAGTTCTGAGGTAAAAGAACAAAAAAAGAAAGGACAAAGAAAAAGCGAGCAAAAATAGGGGACCCATATTGTAACACAAGGAAACTAATGGGGAATGGATATGCAAGGCATAATAGTTCCCTAGTTCTCTCACTCCTCTCTCTCTCTCTTTGTTCTTATATCCCTCCTCTTCATTATCCCTCCCCTCTTTAGGTCTCTCACTCCCTTTATTTGTCTAGGTCTCGTTTTGTTCTTTGGTCACTTAATTTGGTCCAAGTCTATGGTACATTATTTATATGGTCAAGAGCATAGGATATATATAGTTTATCTTTATGGTTGAGGTATAAGGTATAGGGTTTAGGGTTTAACATATGGGGTTATAGGGTGTATGATATTGGTATAGGGTTGAGGGTTTAGCATATGGGGTTATAGGATCTAGGGTACTGGTATAGGGTTTAAATGGTTTAAGTTTTATGGTTGAGGCTATTGAGTATAGGGTATAGAGTATAGAGTATAGAGTATAGAGTATAGATTATAGAGTATAGAGTATAGAGTATAGAGTATAGGGTTAAGGGTATTGATTACAGGGTCTAGAGTATTGGACCTATACTTGAGGTTTTGGAGTATTCGTATAGAGTTTAGAGTTTTTGATTGAGTGTAAAAGGTTTATGGCTGAGGGTCTTGTGTCTGCACTTTTCTCTCACTATTCACCTTCCTTCTCTCTTTTTATTTTCCTCTTATCCCTCTCCAACATTTTTTCCCAATTTATCAAAGTTTGTAAAATTTTAGTTAAATTTATTTGGCTAGCACCAAATTGGCTACACTCAAAATAGTAAAGAGGGACCTTTGACCCATGATTCAGGGCAATATTTGATTTTGTCTGATTTCTAGGCATCATCCAACAAAAAAATGTGCTTTCATGGTGTTGACAATTGACACAAGTTTATTTTGCACATTTTATCACCTCTCCATCACCTTTTTATTTGTTTGAGAATGTAGAAGAGGAAGATCTAAATTTTTTTAGATCAAATTTGATTTTCTGAGGTAATATTTTCATGTTTCTAGAATTCAAATACGTATTAAGTGTTTTTTTATCTAAATTTTAGAATAGGCATGTTATTTTCATAATATATACCTATCCTATTAGATTTAAATTAGATTTAAAAATTGAATTTGAAGTAATTTGTGTAAGAAGATTATTTGTTGAGTAGTTTAAAGCAAAAACACTAAAGAATAAGAAATAATTTGCAATTTGTAATATTTATTTCAACTTGTGCATAATTTGAAATTTAAAATATCCATTTTATTTTATTCTTTTTGTATAATTTATTCTTAAGTTTGACTTTAATATGATTATGCTAGCATGTTCCTAGTTAATGTGGCATACAAATCAAACATTAACAATCATACAAATCAAGGTGACCAATTTCAATGATAATGAAATGGACAACCAACCATGTACTTAAATTATTCATCCTTTCTTAAATGAAATGAACCTTAATTAAATTAAATGAGCCGCATTTCATTAGGACTTCTCTAACTTCATTAGGACAATCATAAATGCATTAGGACTTCCCTAACTTCATTAGGACAATCATATATGCATTAGGACTACCCTAACTTCATTAGGTCAGGAGCATGGATTCATTAGCATTGCCCAAACTTCGTTGGGACAATCACAGATTCATTGGGACTAATCTAACTTCATTAGGACAATCATAGATTCATTAGGACTTCCCCTTCTTATTCCTCTTGAGATCTCTTTATTAACTAACTTCATTCTCATGTATGTGCATGTACATGTAGAAATCATCATCATGCCAAGGAAACTACCAAAGAATGTAACACCAGAAGAGCTCAAAGATAAGAATGCAAAGAAAAGAGAAGGAATGAGGCAAATTCATGAAGCAAGGAGATTGATCACCATGTCAAAAGACATTCCAATTGAAGAAGAACATGAAACATCCACCCAATATAAGAGAGACAGAATTGGCCGCACAAAGGAAATGGATGCAAAACCTCCATGCAATGAGACAATTTAATCCCAAGGTTGAGAGAATGTCATCTACCACAATTCAAGTTGAAGGCACACCATCCCTTACATCTCAAGTTGAAGGTACACCATCTCTTACATCTCATGCTCAATTCACACCATTTGCATCTACAACATCTCATGTTCCAATTACATCACAATTGACATCAAGTGTTGGAGTTGCACCATCTTGTACACCTCAATTTCAAGGTATGTCATTATTTTCATCTCTGGTTGAAGGTATGCCATCTACCCTAATGTTGAAGCATCTCAAAGTTTGAGAGAACCTTCTAGAGTTTTGCATAGAAAGTTAAAGTATTTTATTGATATTGATTTTAATGTTTTGAAACCAATGGTTGATAAGATTCCAAATTTTACTTGTCAAATATATGATAACTGGATAGGGATATTATTTTTTGAGAATTTAAATGAGATGGGAAGATGTCAACTATTTTTTGAAATGATGAGAAATCTGAAATTTCGGCCCATAATGAAGATTCTTGGGCTACGAACATCAAGTGAATCAAGTGACAAATCTATTTTAAAGAAACTAATGAGTTCATAAGATAGTGTGGGTTCTAACTCACACAAAAGATAGTAATGCCACATGACATGGCATGGCATCAATAATTGCAAGCACTTAAACCAAGAAAGCCTGTATCATTAGAAAGCCAAGTACAACATTGAAAATAAGTAGACAAACTCTAATGAGAGCTATGGGAAAGAATCAAAGAGAAGAGGATCCAAATAACAATGAGTTATGAGCATTCTCTGATAGACTGTCGTGGAAAGATAAAGAAATTGTTGAAGCCTTGAGATCCCTCATTAAAGAATTTTGGAAGAATAACACAAGGGTCTCTCCCAAAAAGAGATGTTGTAAGGAGTATTGGTAGTAAAATTTGTGATCCACATTTGAATTTTTTTTGGAAATGACTCAAACACAATTTTTTGCCAAGTTTCTATGTATGTATCCTCATATTAAAATTAATCAAATATTCTTTAAAATGGTAAGCCTTTTTATGTCAAAATAAATCACACATGTACAACTTGTTGTTGTAGATTACATATTGAATTTTATAACCATTATGATGTTTATTGACATATGTGTGTAGATTTGCATACTAGTTAACATTGTTTTGAAATAATGTAACATAAATGCTCCACCCACATCTTCAAGGGGATTCATATCTAGCATCTTATGTGAAAGAGTGGATGGTCAACTATATTACAAGAAGTGTTTCTTGGATGGCACATGTGTTCATTGTGGTGGCTTGCAACATTTATAAATATGTGAAAATATGGAGAGTACACATGTAATTGGTTGAGTAGGATGTTTTATTGGTTGAGTAGGATACATAAAATCACTAGTGTTCAGCATATGTGGAATTTCTTTGAGGCTAGGCATAGAAAGGGGGATTATGATTGTGTAGAAGAATGTATAAAAGACCTTTAGCACAAGAAGAAATATAGACTATGGCCTACATGCTAAAAGATGGAAAAAAATCAAAAAGGTGTGAATTGGTTAGTGAAAAGATTCCAATGTATCAGTTTATGGGCATCTTTTGTGAGAATATAGTGTATGAGTATGCAAGGCATAACCATAGAGCTTGATGGTTGGACTCACAATTCAAGATATGCAAGGACACATTTCCACTCTATACAATCATTTTAATTGTTGACTTTGCAAAGAACTACAAACTACAACCACAAAACAAGGTGCAATCACAATATTACAACTGCACACAAGTTTCTATGTTTGTGCATATAGCATCATTCATGCAGGTGATAGTATGGAGGAGGAAGGAAGATATTGAGGGAGTATCATTTTTACATTACTTATGATTGCACACACTCTATAGAGTTTGTGTAAGGTTATTTTTAGATATTCTACAATGATTCGACTAGAAGGGGAATATCATTTCATTAGCATATCATATGAATGAGTTGTTTGAACCTATGGGGTCATGTTATTTCCCTCTACAAAAAAGTCTCTCAGTTTTCAAAGACTTGAATTCATTTTCTTGTAGTGACACTTTTTCAATTTCAACAAAAAGCATAAAATGCACTCAACAAAAGTTGCAATATACCCTAACTTTCATTCTACTCATCATAGGTGCAAACCATCAGTGTGTACACATTTGAGGGGCCAATTTTACATTGGGCAATGCCCCTGTTTTTCTCGCCAACATGCCTGATCACTCTAGGCCATACTCTACCGATGTATTCTCTTAAGTGCTTGAAGTGTGAAAATTGTCAAACTTTGATGGTGCATTTATCAGCATTTGTGATGATTCATTTGAACCTGTGGAGTCGTGTTACACCCCTCTACAAAAATATTTCTTTTTTTTTAAGAATCGAATTCATTTGCCTATAGAGACACTTTTTTTGTTGCAACAAAAAGTGTAAAATTAATTCAATGAGAAGTTGTGATATACCCTAACCATTATTCTTCTCATCATGGGTTCAAACCATCAACTCATATTCATTTGAGAGTCTAGGTTTACACTATGCATGCCCCTATTTTTCTCACCAACTCGCTAGATCGCTCTAGGCCATACTCTACCGATGCATTCCCATAAGTGCTCAAAGTGTAAAAATTGTCAAACTTTTGACACCGTGTTTTTGATTCCCATGACACATATGAATTATTTTTCTAAACCTATGGGGTCATGTTATGCCCCTCTACAAAAGGCTCTCTTGGTTTTCAAAGATTTGAATTCATTTGCCCATGGAAAAACATTTTTTGTTACAACAAAAAGCATAAAATACATTCAATTAAAAGTTACAATATATCCTAGCTTTGATTCTGCTCATCCTAGATACAAACATAGTCAATGCATACACATTTCAGAGGTTGGTTTTACAATAGGCATGCCCCTTTGTCTCTTGCCAACTCACTCAATCGCTCTGAGCCATACTCTATTAATGCATTCCCTTAAGTGCTCGAAATTTGAAAATTGTTAAAATTTGACGGTGTGTTTCTCAGTGCCCATGACACATATGAATGATTCATTTAAACCTATAGGTTTTTTTTATGCTCCTCTACAAAAACCTCTCTCAATTTTTAAAGACTCAAAAGCATTTACCTATGGGGATATTTTTTTTGTTGCAATAAAAAGCATAAAATGCATTCAATAAAAAGTTGCAATATACCCTAACTTTCATTCTTCTCACCATGGGCTCAAACCATCAGCATGTATACCTCTCGGAGACCATTTTTATGCTAGGTATGCCCCTATTTTTATCACTAACTCACCCAATCGCTCCAAACCATACTCTATCGACGCATTCTCTTAAGTGCTCAAAGTGTGAAAATTGTCAAACTTTGATGGCACATTTCTCAGTACCCATGACACATAAAAATGAGATGTCTAACCTATGAGTTCATGTTACACCCCTTTATAAAAATCTCCCATGGTTGTAGAAGAATCAAATCCATTTTCACGTGGCGACACTTCTCTATTGCAACAAAAAACATTAAATGCATTTAGTGAAAAGTTGCACTATACCCTAATTTTTATTTTGCCCATCATGGGCTCAAACCATCATCGTGCATGCATCCAGAAGGCTATTTTTATGCTAGGCATGCCCCTATTTCTGTCACCAACTCACCCAATCACTCTGGGGCATACTCTACCAATGCATTCCCTTAAGTGCTCAAATTGTGAAAATTGTCAAACTTTGATTATACGTTTCTCAGTGCCCATGACACATATGAATGAGTCATATAAACCTAAGGGGTTGTATTACATCACTTTACAAAAATCTCTCTTGGTTTTCAAAGATTCAAATCCATTTGCCCATGATGACTTTTTTTATTGGAACAAAAAGTGTAAAATGCATTCAATGAAAAGTTGCAATATACCCTAACTTTCATTTTGCATTTCGTGGGCACAAACCATCAAAGTGTATGCATCTAAGAGGTTGGGTTTATAGTAGGAATACCCCTGTTTCTCTTGCCAACTCACCCGATCACTCTAGCCATACTCTATCGGTGCATCCCCTTAAGTGTTCAAAATGTAAAAATTGTCAAATTTTGACGAATCATTTCTCAGTGCCTATAAAACATACAAATGAGTAGTCTAAACTTATGCGGTCATGTTATGCCCCTCTATAGAAACCTCTCTCATATTTTTAAGACTTGAATCTATTGGCTTGTGGCAACACTTTTTTTGTTGCAACAAAAAGCATCAGATGCATTCAATGAGAAGTTGCAATATACCTTAACTTTGATTGTGCTCGTTATGGGCACGAACCATCAACACTTATGCATCCAGGATGTTGGGTTTACACTAGGCATTTAACTATTTCACTTTCCAAGTGATTTGAATATTTTGGGCCATACCCTATCAGCAAATTCCCTTAAGTGCTCGAAGTGCAAAAATTATCAAACTTTGACGAAGAATTTCTTGATGCCCGTGAGACATACAAATGAGTCGTCTAATCCTACAAGGTCATGTTATGACCCTCTACAAAAAATATCTCATATTTCAAAGACTTGAATCTATTTTCTCATGGTGATAGTTATTTTGTTGCAACAAAAAATGAAAAATGAATTCAATCAAAAGTTGCAATATACCCTAACTTTCATTTTTCTCATCGTGGGTGAAAACCTTTAATGTGTACACATTTGGGAGGATAGTTTTATGCTAGGTATGCTCCTATTTTTCTTTCCAATTCATTTAAATGTTATAAATCATACTCTACCGATACATTCCCTTAAGTTCTTGAAGTATGAAAATTATTAAACTTTGATAGAGTGATTCTCGGCACTCATGACACATACGAATGATTCATCTAAACCTACATGGTTGTGCTATGCCCCTCTACAAAAACCTCTCTCATATTTCCAAGACTTGAATTATTTTTCTCATGGTGACACTTTTTCTATTGCAATAAAAGTATCAGATGCATTCAATAAAAAGTTGCAATATACCTTAACTTTCATTGTTCTCATTGTGGGCACAAACCATCAACCTGTAAACATATGGGAGTCTAGTTTTACACTATGAATGCCCTCATTTCACTCACCAAGTCATCCAAATGTTCTGAGCCATACCCTACTGACACATTCCCATAAGTGCTCGAAGTGTGAAAATTGTCAAACTTTGACAGAGAATTTCTCGATGTTTGTAACACATATGAATGAGTCATATAGATCTATAGGGTCATGTTATGACCCTTTATAAAAAACTCTCTCATATTTTAAATACTCCAATCCATTTTCTCATGGCGATAGTTTTTCTGGTTCCCTAAAAAGCATAAAATGCATTCAATCAAAAGTTGTAATATACCCTAACTTTCATTGTGCTCATTCTGGGCATGAACCATTAGTGCATACATATTTGGGAGGTTGGTTTTACGCTAGGTGTGCCCCTATTTCACTTGCTAATTTGTCTAAATGCTTTGGGCTATACCCTACAGATGCATTCTCTTGAGTGCCTTAAGAGCTGAAAAATGTTGAACTTTGATGAAACATTTATCGATGTTCATGGTCCATACAAATGATCTGCCTAATCCTATAGGGTCATATTAGGACCCTTTACAAAAACCTCTCTCAAATTTTGAAGACACAAAACCATATGATCATGGTGAATTTTTTTTTTCTGCCCCAAAATTCATGAAATTCATGCAATATGAAGTTGCAAGATATCCTATATTTTTTTTGTGTGTGTTGGGGTGGAATTGTTAGTTCCAACACGTCAAGGTGGGCATGTCTATGCTAGGCATTCTAGGAATGTTCTGAATTTTTAGGTAACTTCTTATGATTCTAAAATAAACACATTCAAATGCAAAGTGAATCAATAGAAGCTCAAATATAAAAACATATAAGAAACAACTATTAATCTATCATATAAGAAATCTCTTTCATGATAAAAATTGGGAAAGTCCTCATATGTACACTCAATGTTTTTCAAAATTCAAAGATTTGTGCATTCCTAATGAACCTATGAAATAAACATGTAGGATGTAAGAAATGGAGTGAAAAAATAAATCAAACATGAAAGCACCTTTTATCTAGACATAAGCATGTTATCACGTTACTTGTAATATCAAGAATTATTACATCACGTAATAGGCTTGCAAGCATTGAAAATGATAATAAAATGGTAAGTATATGTGCTATAGAGACGCATATTTAGGTTGGACACTTAATTAATAATCAACTTTGTGCAATTATTCATTTAATCATTTATATACTGCAATCATGGATAACCACGGTAAAAATGATTTGCATTAACCAAAAATCTATAAATTCATACAACATTATATGTTGATAAAAGTATAAAATATATCTAATAAAGTCAAATGGGCTTGCCAAAATCCATAGAGGCATAGAACGTCACATATCTATTTAATACAAAACATATGTTCAAAAATGTCATATAGGCATACAACATAGGAACCTAATCTAGTCATTTCCCTCTAGGGGAAGAAGACAGATCACAAGATATCTTTGGTTGTTGAGTGGATGGATATGTATATGATGTAGATGTCTTTCGAGTGAGCACACTTGACCTCCTCTCCAGACTTTTCTATAACTTAACTTGATATAATAAAAATAATGATGCTAATATATATATAAATTAAATGTTAGATTGACATATAATAGAATAATCACTTACTGCATACAAATAATCACGATGTTCATCCACAACAAGAACACGTTCATGATCTAGAGTGACAAGCCCTTCCTATAGGCATCACGATATAAATTAAACTAAATACAAGTATCATTAAAAATTTAAATAATATACTATTAAAAGAATAAATGTAATGTTAAATTTACTAATCTATATCATACTTCTATCAAAGCAACCGAACTTGCTACTAATGTAGCAACACCATGCTCCATTGTGGCATGAACACCAAGAGGGATCTTTGATGTCAACATCTAAAAATGAAACATTGTATGTTGATAAATTACCAAAACTATCTAAATTATTTTATAACAAAATTAAAGAATAAATTTCTTACTTGGGTGAAAGACTATCAATGAACTTCACTGCAAGGTGTTGATGTTGAAGCTCTAGCATCAAACTATTTGACATTCAAAATGAGTAATGATAAAATCATTCACATAAGGATCAAATATTCACATATAATAATTATATTTCTTTACTGGTTATATACCTATGGAGTTGATCAAGTCATGAAAAAGGGTGTTGTGGGAACACTGCTAGTATTGTCAACACTTTGACCCTAATTGTTTATCATAACCATTTACTAATTTAGTTATATTCTTATATTTCCAAATAAAATTTAATAGAAAGAATGAAATTAACTTGTAATTAAATTCACCTAAGTATCAATGCCCAATGTTTCATTCAACAAATATTATGTCATGACAATGTTATTTGTAGCAAACTCCTCTTATGTACATGCATGCTCACTACTCTCAAGATCATAAGTCCAAAGAGACCCAAAAGATCAAAAAAATGAGCTGGAACTCAAGGCCTAGAAGAATCACTCGCATCAGCCTCTACTAGAGGCCTAGCATACTGTATAAGGGTATGAGTGAGTGAGCCAATGGAGTTGAAAGTTTCAACCTCAATGCTCTTCTTCAAAATGGAAGAAATAATGACATGCTCCACCATAGGTCTGGACAAGGGTCTTGGTGGGAGGTTTGGGTCATGTTGTGCACACACTTTATCATGTGAGGATCCCCCACCTCTACCCTAGAAATCTAGATAATTAAAATAGTTTGGGATCTCATTTAGGACAAACTCACAATAGATTTTCCTCAAAAATTATTGGGGTACCTCATGATTATTGCATGGTGATTGATAAAAAACCATTCACCACCTATCCCAAAAATTATTCTTAATCCCTTCATGGTGGCACCAATGGATAGGGAACCTCCCACATTGAGGGTGTAAAGGTTGATTCGTTTGGGGGTCTGTGGAAAGGGCACACAAGTCAAATCTGTTAATTTTATTTTTCTTCACTCTCATACAATAATTTGTCGGTGTAGTGTCCTACAATTGCAACCCTTTGCAATTTCAACTATATTTGGGTCTTCAACTTAGTATTTAGGTTGTTGTCCTATTTGAAGACCTAAATATGGTCATACACCTCATAAATGCCAAAAACTTTGATTTTCCACTCATTATGCGCCTTAATCCTTACCCAAAATAGGGTAGGACTAGGGTGTAGTGCCCTGGTCCTCATTGGGACTAGGGCACCACGCCTTGGTCCTTCCTAAATTGGGCCCCCTTTAAACCCATTTTAGCATTTCAAAAATGAGCGAGATTCCTCTCTCTATGTCGACTCATGTTGGAAAATTAGTCAATTTTCTTGATGGGCAAGTATATAGGGAGGATTTCCCCTCTGATTTGGAGATCATCATCACATACATTCACAACAAGGATATTTTGATACCATGCAATCAAGAATTCAAGAGAAATTGAGCATCTTCAGTCTTCCTTCAAGCCTTGGAGTAGCAATAAAGTCAAGATTCAAGCATTGAGGAGGACATCGTTCATCTTATTTTGTTGAACACTTCATTAAACCCTATTTCTATGTGGACGCAAGAAAAACTTCACAAGGAGGTATCATCATTCAATTATCAATCATAATTTAGCATCTCCCTCAAAAGGAGAATCTTTCATTACAGTCATTTCAATTACATTTATTTCAATTTCATGGTTACTTCCAAAAACAAGGTTTGACATAAGGCGAGCCACTATTCCCAACTTTTTCCACTTCTTTATGTGTGCAAGAAATAGGTACAAAGTTGTGATCTTCAAAATAAGCATTATTTGCAGAGACGAATCAATTATTTTCGGTGTGCAAAAAAGTAGGAGGACCAAGGCCCCCACCACCACAGTCCCAATATTTTTGGATCTCTTTCGAAGGGCACATATAACTCAACATATATTTCTCAAATCCAAGTGCATGCGAAAATCCTACATATGTGGCTCATTGTTTTAACAATTTTACCTTCATTCTTCAACACTTTACCTAATTTCAACGTTTCAATTTACAAAAGAGGAATATAATTATCACACAATCAACCCAAATCCATACAATATTCATTCCTTGGTTAAATCTAGTGGATTACCTTTCCTCTTTTGAATGTAATGGTCTCTAAGTGAAGAATTAAGGGTTTTGTCTCTCTTGGGTGGAAACCCTAAAAAAAATACACATTACATTTTCGTGAACACGACTCCTTACACTCATATTTCTGATTTATGTTCTTGGATATGATTGTTTACACAATATAAAATTGAAGTTTTCATTTACAAGTTTAATTTCCTTGCAAATTTTTAAAAATATAGAGGTTAATTTCATTAAAACCCTAATTTTTAATTTCAAAATTGAGCTTGTAAATTGCATAATTTGGATTAATTGTTTCAAATTTGAGTGTTATTCAATTTCAAAATTCAAAGTTTCACTTGCAAGTCAAATTTCACATTTAAATTTAAAAATTAAGTGGTTAATTGCAAAAACCCTAATTTTCAAAATTGTAAAAATTCAACTTGTAGGTTGTTTAAATTCTGAATTTATAATTTTAGAGTTAATTCAAATTTAAATTTGCAATCTTGGATCAAATTTCAAAATTTAAAATTAAGTGGTTAATTAAAAAAGCCCTATTTTTTAAATATAAATTACCCTTGTGCATTTCCCAATTTCAATTTCACCATTGGATCTATTTTTTAATTTATAATTAAGAGATTCTTTTTACAAGGCCCTAATTTTAAATTTAAATTTCTTATGGACAATTTCAAATTTAAATTTTAAAATTGAGTGGTTAATTAAAAGAGACCCAATTTTAGATTTAAATTGATTATTTTAATTCCCAAATTTCAACATCACATTTTAAATTTAATTTTTAAAATTAAGAGGATCTTTATACAAGGCCCTAATTTTAAAT
Organism: Cryptomeria japonica; assembly: GCF_030272615.1. Lineage (NCBI taxonomy): Eukaryota > Viridiplantae > Streptophyta > Pinopsida > Cupressales > Cupressaceae > Cryptomeria > Cryptomeria japonica. The sequence continues at coordinate 311,818,290 of NC_081408.1, forward strand.
GTAAATTTCCTCTAGAACATTTAAAATTTAAATTTTTAAATTTAAGAGGCGATTATTAGCTCTAATTTTAAATTTAAATTTCTATCTCCTAGTGGGTAATTTTAAATTTAAATTAAGAGGTTATTTTAACAAAGCCTTAATTTTAAATTTCAATCTCCTAGGGGGTTACATGATTTTTCACAATTATTCTTTATCTTTTCAATCAATATTCTTATTTAACTGAGTAATCATTTTTCTAAAATGTTGCATTATTCAATTACTTTGCAAATTTAAAATCTCAAATTTCCAATTTTAAATTTCTCTCCCTTAGTGCATGAGTTTTACAACAATTATTCCAACCTATAATATCCCTGTGAGAATAAGTTGTAGAATTAAGGCTTCCCAAGGTTTAATTACCAAGGAGATGGAGCCTAATTTGGATAACTTATTTCATGAGGATGTTGGTGGTTATTCTAATCCTACAAATGTCCCCATTTATCCTCATTCTTTTGATAATTCTCATGATGTGGATGAATCACTGATTAGGGTTTTCATTGACCAATTGGAGAAGATTGACAATCAATTTGAAAATATTCAACAATTAATGAGTCAACAATGCCTGGAATGTGAAGCTCTATTGTTGATTGAAGGATTGAAAAGAATGATTCAAATTGATAAACTTGGTGTTGTTGTCTTGTGTGGTATTGCTCAAATTGTTGATACTAATATGATGCCTTTGAAGAGCTATGCTTCAAAGTCCTTGGTTATACACAACCTCCTAGTCAAGTCAATCATTTCATTCCTTTGAGTACCCCTATGGCTAGTGTTCCCACCTTTACATCAAACATCATGGCTACCTCTACACAAAATATCATACCTACAAGTGTTGATCAAGAGGGCATCTCCTCTAATCATAATTCCTTCACTCTGCCTCAAGTAAGTCTTCCATTTGTTACCCAGTCATCTCCCATACCTACTTATCTTAGTGTACCACCTCCTTATAACAATATCCCTCCTTATTATCAAGCTCCTCCATACTTCAACAATGTTACTCCTTCATGTTCAACAATGTTATTCCTCCTTCTCAATCCAAAAATTTCTAATTTTAATTTTTCTACCCAAGCTACCATGAATGTTCTAGCCCAAACATTGTCTTCCTTGCAACAAAAAATCAATACTATGAATAAATCTAAGTATAATGTTCCCACATTTGATGTAGTGAGCCCATTATCTAATGACATTATCTGATCTGTCCCTCCTAAACATGTGGAAGTTCCTCAATTGGAACTTTATAATGGAAAAGATGATCCTTTAACTCCTAAGAAAACATTTCAAACTTTGTGTAGTGACTTTTCTCATGACCAAATATTGTTGGCTAAATTTTTTACTAGAACACTAAGGGATAAAGCTTTGCAATGGTATTGTTCTTTGCCTCCTCATTCTATCACTTATTTTCAATAATTGGCTAATTATTTTATTCAACAATTTCACAATAATATTGGTCCTTAAATTACTTTGATTGATTTGATACCGATTTTATTGGTAGATATAAGCATTTGTATTCTCAAATTTCTTTTCCTATGCCTAATCAAGATATTCAACAAATTTTTATTTCTAATTTGCAAAAAGATATTAGGTATAAGCTTCTGTTTTCTGAATTTACGTCCTTTATGCAGTTGTGCACAGTACTTCACAATTATCAACTTACCATGAATCAACTAGAACAATCCTCTTCAATGGCTCCAAATGATAAAAGTGAAAGTGTTCAACTACCTTTTGTGAAGTTCAAACCAAATAAGGGATTCATCAAATTCAATGACAACAAAAACACTCAAGTAGTAGTTGCAACAACAAGTGTGCCTCCTTTGTCCAAATACTTTAGAAAATAATTCACTCCTCTTAATAAATCTTTGCATAGTATTATGTCGCAATTGTTACAAAGGAAAGTGTTGAAACTTCCCCCTATAAAAATAATTGATACAACTAATCCTTTGCCACCTTCTTATGATATGCAAGCCTTTTTCCATATTACCATTGTCAACCTAGAAATGACACTAAAAAGTGTTATTCCTTGAGGAGTAAGATTCAAGACTTTATTGATAACAATACCATATTTATGGCTCATGTGAATGATAAAGGAAACAGATATGTATCTCCTCCTAATCAAAACCTTTAAATTTTCACTAATTATTTACCTTCCCATTCTACTAATGTGATTGAGATTGATCATCTTGCCTTCTCTCCCAAAGATCTTGGCCTTGAGTCTAACAATGTGGTGAACCTTATACATCAAACTAAACCTCCTAAAGACTTATGCACTACATTTGATCCTAGTGAGACTATTGAAACACCTGATGGCCCACTTTACATTACTGCAAAAATTAAAGGAATACCTTGTAGAGGGGTTCTTATTGATCCAACTTGTATGGTTAATGTGATAACTAAAAAAATTCTTTATACTTTACAATTGCATCGAGTGACATATGATGAAAATGAAGTGATAGTTATATTTTTTAATGGCTTCTCTTGTCTTGCTATTGGTTCTATCACACTTCCTATTTATGTTGGTATTAAATTCTTGGATGTTGTCTTCTCTCATTCCTACATCTGATCGATTTCATGTGAAGTTGGGACATCCTTGGCTCTCTTCCATGAAAGCAATCACTTCTATTGTTCATAAGTGTTTAAAATTTCCTCATGGTGATAAACTCATAATTATTAATCATAGCATATATCAACCTATAGTGAGGCATGGAGATGTTTGTCTTGATTATTTTTTGTCTAAACAATTACAACCTCTTCAACCTAGAAGCGATTCTCTCTTTAAATCATATTAAAAATAAAAAAATGAGATGATTTAATCTTTAAGTAAGACTAGAAATCAAACACTTAGTCTTCCTCCAATTAATATTCATGTGCCTCTTCTTATGAATAAGACTATTCTTCCTTCTAATAGAGATATTCTTTTTCCTAGGGAAAAATCAATTCCTTCTCCTAAGGATGAGTCCATTCTTCCTCCCAAGGATAGAAAATATATCCCTCCTAAGTGTCAATCTATTCTTCCTTGTAAGGAAAAACATATTATTCCTCCTAAGGATAGACCTATTCCTTCTCCTCATGATGGACCTGGTATCCTTCCTACACCTCTCATTCTTCCTTTATATGGTGTGGTTTTTCCTCCTACATCTTATAAAGGAAAGCATCCTTCATCTCCTATTATTCAACCTAATAGACCTTCTCCTATGTATCCTTCCTTAAAATAAGAAAAGACGCCTATACTTGATGAACCTAGACTTTCACAACCTTTAGCTAAAACTGAAAGAAACCATTGTGTGAAAGAACGTCGATGAAGATGTCATGCTAGAGCTCATGAACTTGCTTCCCAAACCATCTCTTTATTGCACATTGTCTGATATGTTGTCATTGATGTCAACATATGGGTATATTGTTAGAAAGTTTTGTTAACATATTATTCTGTGTATTCCAGTGTTGCAATTTGATTGGAATGAGTTGGTTTAGCCTGTGTGTTGTAGATGAGATGATGTGGTTTAAAGGGTCTCTAGTATGGTTTATATAGATGGTTCATTCCCATTTTCAGAGGTCTGCATGATGTTGTGATCGAGTTATGAGATCCAGTATTGAGGATGTTATGAAGTTGTTTGTGTTATTTGATATTCTAATTTGTTCTCTATATTGCTTTGAAATTATTATATCTTTAGTTACAAATGTGTGGGATGCGTTTTGGACATTGATGTGTGTCCTCAATTCAATTGGTTCCTGATTTGGAAATCAACAAGCAAATCTTTTAGGTTGACAGTCAGTTATGTTGATGTTCTTGAGCTTCAGTAGAGAGATGATGGTGTTTTTGGTAATCTACATTGTTGCAATTATTGTGGTGCAATTAACGTTGCTTGTAAATATCTCTAGATCATGTTCTATGTGTATTGGTGGTATGCATTGTTTATTGTGCACTTTATTGAAGATTTTCCTTGTCTAGTGATGTTCTTTGTGTTATGCGACATTCTTGGTGGTTGTAGCATGTTGTGGATGATCAAGACATAATTGTTGGAGATGTTGGGTGATTGTGATATTGATTTGGGTCCAGAATATGTCTTAGCCAACATTGTTTTGGTCCACATGTATTGTTGTAGTGTGTGAGGATATTATTTTGTAATTTGTATTGAGGGTTTAGCCGACCTATATTTCATGGGTTGAGGGTTTGTATAAATAAATGTAATAATCATGTAAGATGTATGTTTGCAAGTCTCTCTGAATATTAATCGAGTTGTATGTGAAAACAAGTAATTTGATCTCTCAAAAGTGTGAAGGAGAAAAGAGAAGTGTTGCAGGGAAAACTGTGTGCTTAATCAGAATAGTACTCAAGCATATGGAGATGTTAATTTCATAGTTCATGTGATACGGATTTTTGTTCGAATGTTTTTGTAAGTCAGTGAAACTTCCTATAAGGCAGTGAGCCTTCCCTAAAGGTTGTAGCCTTTCTAGGTTTCTTATTTTGAGCAGTGAGCTCTAGGCAGTGTGCCTAAATGCATGTGCATTCCCATTTTAATATTCACATTTACTCCTAATAGGGTATTATATCATTATGGGTAGGTTCCCACCGTGGTTTTTCCCTTAACCAGGTTTTCCACATCAAAAATATTGGTGTTATGTGTGTTATTTATGTTGTTTTGTTTCATGCTTTAATTGTTAATCATCATATCTATTTTGTGGTTTAAGATGTAGTAAGTTTTTGTACAAACTGATTCACCCCCCTCTCAATTTTTTGTGTTGTTGCCAACATTCTTCCCCTAAGACACCAATTGTTGAGATAATTCCATTTTTTCAACCTTCTACTAATCAAAAGGTTCAACCAAATTCTCCAAGATGCAAAATGATTAAGACAAATGATGGTTCAAGTTTTATTCCTATTAGAGCTCATATTTTTGTTAATATTGATAAAGAAATAGGTGAGAATATTGTTAATGATGAAAATGTTGATCCTAATATTTTTTATGATGGATTTGAATATGTTGATGTTGATCCTAGCTCCTAGTAATAGACAAAGTGACCCATCATTAGAACATGGTTCTTGTTTGGAACTTGTGATAGCTCTACCTATTGTTCTTGATGTTGCTCCTCTTATGTGTTGTACACCTTCTTGAAACAATGATGAGAAAAATCAAAGAGCAGATGACATGCTTGATTAGCTTCATTAGCACCATAGATTCTCTCTCTCTCCTCTCTTGCTTGTTTGTGATCTTCTTCTATTTCCCTCTCTATTCTTCTATTTGTTGCCCCTAGTGTTGTCTACTTGAGGATGATGAAATGCATTGAGATCTCTTTTGGTCACTCCTATGTTGACTCAAAAGACACATGTGCCCTTCTTCCATGGTGGTTTTCCTTTCTTTGAATGATGAGGATAATTCTATGCATATATATACACATGATATACTTTGGTTATCATAAAAAGCACACTGACTCCAGAGTTAGGTGAAACCACCTCATGTTTTGTATTTTGTGATCATTATCCTTTGATTTGTCCTCTCTTGTGGATTATTATTGTAATAACATTCTTTTATTTTTGGGTGTATCCTACCTTATAAGAAATTTCTCTTGATAAGACATATGCAATCGATTTAATGTGGGGGCATACACTTCCCTCAATGATTCTCTTGTATATCTTGATACTTAAGTTACTTAGCAAACTTTGTCCTTTGCTTTGTAATTTTTGGTATTTTTCTTTTCATGACTCATGGTAAGAGTACCTTACTAGTTGGTATTCATGGTTCTCTCTTTCTCTTTCTCTCATGATGTCCCTTTTATCATGTTATTAAAGTTGTGAGATCCTAAAGTCTATTGGGGGTTTGGTGTATCTTGCCTCCTCGACGACTTGGTGAAAGTTTTCTATGTGAACCCTTTATACTTTGCCGAGAGTATGATTGACTTCATAATCTCACTAAAGTGGGGGCTAAATGTAGCATCCTAAAAATGCAACCCTTTGCAATTTCAACCAAATTTGGGTCTTCACCTTAGTGTTTGCACCCGTTGGCCTGTTTGAAGGCCTAATTATTCTCATACACCTCATAAATGATAAAAACTTTGATTTTCCACTCATTATGCACCTTAAGCCTAAACCAAAATAGGGTAGGACCAGAGTGTATCACCTTGGTCCTCACTAGGATGAGGGCGACATGCCTTGGTCCTCCATAAATTGGGCCCCCTTTAAACCCATTTTATCATTTTAAAAATGAGCGGGATTCCCCTCTCTGTGTCGGCTCATATTGAAAAATTAGTCAATTTTCCTGATGGACAAGTATAAAAGGAGGATTTCCCATCTCATTTCGAGATCATCATCACATACATTCACAACAAGGAGATTTTGATACCAAGCAATCAAGCATTTAAGAGAAATTGAGCATCTTCAGTCTTCCTTCAAGCCTAAGAGTGGCAATAAAGTAAAGATTCAAGAATTGAGGAGGAGATCATTCATCCTATTTTGTTGAAGACATCCTTAAACCCTATTTTTCATGTGGAGGCAAACAAAACTTCACAAGGAGATATCATCATTCAATTTTTCAGTCATAATTCAACATCTCTCTCAAAAGGAGAATCTTTCATTACACTCATTTCAATTTCATTGAATTCAATTTCATGGTTAATTCCAAAATTAATAATTGACCTAAGGAAATCCCCTATTCCCAACCTTTCCCCCTTCTTTATGTATACAGGAAATAGGTACAAAGGTGTAACCTTTAGAATAAGCATTATTTGCAGAGACGAATCAACCCTTTTCGGCATGCGAAAAAGTAGGACTAAGGTACCCTCCACCACAGTTCCAATATTTTTGGATCTCTTTCGAGGAGCAGATCCAACTCGTATTATATTTATTAGATCTAGGTGCATGTGAAAATCCCACATCTGTGGCTCGCTATTTTATCATTTTTACCTTCATTTTTCAACACTTTACCTGATTTTAGCATTTCAAGTTACAAAAGAGGAATAGAATTATCACACAATCAAATCAAATCCATTCAAAATTCAATCCTTGGCTAAGTCTAGTGGATTGTGTTTCCTCTTTTGAATGTAATGGTCTCTAAGTGAAAAATTAAGGGTTTTCTCTCTCTTGGGTGGAAACCCTAAAAAAATGCACATTACATTTTTCGTGAACCCGACTCCTTACACCCATATTTCTGATTTATGTTCTCAACTCTGATTTTTTATGCAATATAAATTGAAGTTTTCATTTACAAGTTTGATTTCCTTGCAACTTTTAAAAATTTAGAGGTTAATTTCACTAAAATCTTAATTTTTAATTTCAAAATTGAGCTTGTAAATTTCATAATTTGGATTAATTATTTCAGATCTGAGTGTTAATCAATTTCAAAATTTAAATTTTCACTTGCAAGTCGAATTTCACATTTAAATATAAAAAATTAAGTGGTTAATTGTAAAAACCCTAATTTTCAAAACTGTAAAATTTGAGCTTGTCAGTTGTTTAAATTTTGAATTTATAATTTTAGAGTTGCTTCAAATTTAAATTTGAAATCTTGGATCAAATTTCAAATTTCAAATTTTAAAATTAAGCGGTTAATTAAAAAAGCCCTAATTTTTAAATATAATTTACCCTTGTGCATTTCCCAATTTCAATTTCAACATTGGATCTAAATTTAAATTAGAAATTAAGAGGCTCTTTTTACAAGGCCCTAATTTTAAATTTAAATTTCTTGTGGACAATTTCAAAATTAAGTGATGAATTAAAAGAGCCCTAATTTAGATTTAAATTGATTATTTTAATTCCCAAATTTCAACATCACATTTTAAATTCAATTTTAAAATTAAGAGGTTATTTATACAAGGCCCTAATTTTAAATTTAAATTTTCTCTAGATCATTTAAAATTTAAATTTTTAAAATTAAGAGGTTATTATTATCCCTAATTTTAAATTTCAATTTCTTAGGGGTTTGCATGAGTTTTCACAATTATTCTTGATCTTTTCAATCAATTTGCTTATTTAATTGAGAAATCTTTTTTTCTAAAATTTTGCATTATTCAATTACTTTGCAAATTTCAAATCCCAAATTTCCAATTTTAAATTTCTCACCCTTAATGCATGAGTTTTACAACTATTAGTCCAACCTATAATATCCTTGTGAGAAGAAGTTGTAGAATTAAGGCTTCCCAAGGTTCAATTACCAAGGAGATGGGGCCTAATTTGAATAACTTATTTCATGAGGATGTTGGTGGATCTTCTAATCCTACAAATGTCCCCATTTATCCTCATTCTTTTCATAATTCTCAATATGTGGATGAATCACTAACTAGGGTTTTCATTGACCAATTGGAGAAGATTGACAATCAATTTGAAAATCTTCAACAATGGATGAGTCAACAATACCTAGAAAGTATAATTTTAATATGGCGCTTAGCATAGGGTTTTAGGTTGCTCAGGGTAGGGTTTCAGGTGATGCTCCTACAATCCCTGGTAGATCCCTTCCGGGTTCACAGGGAGCTGGTTTGAGATCCCTTGGATCTGCTGGCACTAAAGACAACTAGGGTGATGTGGATTCTGAAGATGGTGGGGACCCAAAAACCGGTTTTCAGGTGGACCCAGGGGATGAGGATTTGTCGGGGGTTTCCCCAGTGGATGCTCCTCATGATTTATCTTCATCACGGGCTTCTCGAGCCACAAAATAGACCATTTTAATAGAAGCCACAAATAATCGATGGGCTTCTTTATTTAGGGTTACCCCGACTAGAAAGTCTTCTTTTCCACTTGTCTCCATTACTTGTGATAAGGCTAGTGGTAAGGTTGCTTTGTCTATCCCTAACTAGGTGATTGACCACAACATTGCTATTATGGCACTTACTCTTGTTGGAAAGTTCACTGGGCCTAGACCCAACATTGACTCAGTGAGGATTTTGGTTAGTCAAAGGTGGAAGATTAAAGGGCAAGTTGAGATTTCGGCTCTCCCTTGGATTTTTTTCTCCTTTGCGTTCTCGCGCGCTGAGGATATTATGACTATTCTTTGTGGTAGCCTATGGATTATGGGGAGGTCCTCCTTAACCCTTAAGAAGTGGAGTCTGAATATGGATATGTCTATGCCAGGATTTGTGTGGGAGTGTCTAGATCTAAGGATCTTCCTTCATCAGTGGAGTTGATGTCTAAGTTGGGAACACTAGTTCAAACTATTGAGTTTGAATCATTACCTTTTGTTTGCTTCTTATGTAAAAAGGAAGACCACTGGGCAAAGAAATGCCCTCAAAACACTAAAATAGATTCTAACAAAGGACCTATAGTCTCGAAACCCAAACTTGTGGATGAAGAAACTCAAAATAAGAAGGGTGATTTTGTGTACTAGAAAGGGCTTGATGGGAGCCATGAAATCAATAAGAAAAATATTGTTCAACCTTGCTAGAACAGTAAGCTAAAAGAAATAGGCCAGGAGGAAGATAACAAATAAAGTAACCATGGTGATCAAAACCTTGATGCCAAGGATATAGATCCGAAGATCACTTCTGAGGAGGATCCTACTCAGGTTGAAGAGGATATGACTAAGGTGAATGTGACCATTGAAAAGGGAGAAGAACAAGTTTTGGTAGAGGATTTGGAGGAGGAAGAACTTTCACCCCTAAACAGCCAAAGATTCAAGGATATGGATGAATGTACCTTTAAATATCAACAGTCTTCTCCATTCCTTGGATCATCATTCGGTATTCTTGAGCTCAATGATCTAAAGAAGACCCTAGAGTATGACTCTTCTTCACAATATTCCACATGTAACTTCCATGACTTTGATCTGAATGTTGTTATTCCAGATACCCTGCAGTCCCTGAAGGTTGATAGTGCCATTGGTTTAGAGGGAATTGAAATTGATGAAGAAATGAGCTATACTAAGGTGGTGTCAAAGAAAAAGAAATCTCGGTAGAAGTCTCATAGAGTTACAACTCGCAACAAATGGAAGGAAGACTATGGCAGGCCACCCTAAAGTGTAGGGAGAAAACCTAACAGGTGGCAAAGAAAGTAGGAGTGCATATAGAACATAGCGGATGGATGACTAGAAAATGATCCATGATAGTTTATTCAATTCCCCTAGTAAGAAATGAAGATCATATCTTAGAATATTAGAGGTCTTAATAGTAGTCATAAATAGGAAATTATCCATAATACTGCTAGGGATCATAGACCGGTTATCTTACTTATTCAAGAAACTAAAATGTCAAAAGATAAGGTGGAGAAAATTAAGTTTTCTAAATTTTGTGAATCTCTAGGGAGAAGCTCTGATGGGGCTTCTGGGGGAGTTGTTACTCTCTGGAATACTAAGTTTATTCATGGCACTCATATCTATCATAATGGTAACCATGTGGCAACTTTGTTTAAACATTCAAGGGATGGGTTCTCATGGATCCTATCCAATATGTATGCTCCCAATAATAAAGTTTGTAGGAGGAAATTTTGGCTAAAGCTCTCTTCTTTTCGTAATCATTATCCTAATACTCCCTAGCTGATTATGTTGGATTTTAATACCCCTCTCATGGAAGCTGATAAATTTGGGGATCCCAGATACAGATTGACAACAAACTAGACTTAGCTGACTTCATCAATGGTCAAGGTCTGGTTGACTTGGATTTATCTGGAGCTTCTTTTACTTGGTCCAATCGTCATGTTGTAACTGACCTCATTCAAGTTAGGCTTGATAGGGCCTTGATCTCTATTGAGTGGATCCAGCATTATATGTGTTCTCTGAATTCTATGGTTAGAATTGGATCTAACCACTCTCCTATATGTTTGATGGTTGAGCCTAAAAAATGGTCTATGAAGGAGGTTTCCATTTAGATTTGAGAAAATGTGGCTCTCCCACCCAAATCTTTCCAGTAGCATGAAGGATTGGTGGAATGTTCAAGTGGATGGTTCTACTATGTTCTGGGTTGCTAAAAAATTAAGGCATGTCAAGGAGAGGGTTAAAAAGTGGAATACATAATTTTTTGGGGATATTTTTGTTCAGAAATTTTCTATTCAGGAGGATTTGACTCTGATCTAGGATAAAATCCAAAATGAAGGTTATGTGAATGATAATTTTGCAAAGGAAAGTGAGGTTCTATCCAAATACTATAATATTATATCCCGAAAAGAGACCTTTTGGAGGTAGAGATCTCAATCCTTATGGCTCAAGGATGGGGATAAAAACACCAAATTCTTCCACATCTCTACCCTTAAACATAGGGTTTCAAATAGAATTGGCCACCTTGTGAATAATGGGAGAAGAATTGATAATGAGGATGAAATAAGTGGAGCTTTTGTTGAGTTATTTGTTGATATTCTGAAGAAAGATACGTTATTAACCTAGAGGCTCAAAATATGTTGGTTGATATTATACCTAAAATCCTTTCTGAGAGCCAAAATCATAATATTATTTCCATTCCTTCTGAGGAAATTAGGAGTGTTGTTTTTTCTTTTGATGGTAGTAAAGCTCCAGGCCCAAACAGCTTTCCTATGTTTTTCTTTCAGCACTTTTGGGAGGTGGTGGGGGAAGATGTGTCCAATGATGTTAAAGAATTTTTTGGAGCTACATCTCTGTTGAAGGAATTGAATGCTAATTTCATTGTCCTCATTCCTAAGAAACAAGGGGCTGATTCTTTGGATGCTTTTAGGCCTATCAGCTTGTGCAATTCCTTCTACAAAATTATCTCCAAGGTCCTTACGTCGAGGTTTCTAAGTGTCCTTCCTCTTCTGATCTCTCCTCAACAAAATGGCTTTATGCCAGGAAGACAAATTCTTGATTCCATCATCACTGTTCATGAAAAAATTCATTCACTTTTGGAGGTGAAGTCTCAAGGCTTTCTTCTAAAATTGGACATTGCTAAATCTTATGATAGGGTGGATTGGTGCTTCTTAAAAAAAGTTCTTCAGGCTTTTGGGTTCTCTGGCAAGGTTATCAGGCTGATTTGGAAGCTTATATCCACCGCATCTTCTGCAGTTATTGTCATTGGATCATCATTCCACTTCTTTAGAACCTCGAGGGGTCTAAAGAAGGGTGATCCTATATTGCCTAATCTTTTCACTATAATGGTGGAAAGTGTTGGGTCTCAAATCAATAGATTAAATAGGTTCTAAGGAAATGTCAACTCCTATGCTCAAACCCTCCAATTGACTTGGCCAACTTATAGAGTGAACCTATTTGGTTACTAACTCTCTCACTTTAGGCTCTGCAGGACCTAGGTGGGTATACCTACTCACTAATTATTTTCAATGAAAAGTGCCTTTTATAGCAGATTAAGTATCTTGATCTGACTTCCTCCTATCTCAGAATGGCATAAGTTCTTAAGATGGAGATATAGCAGATGAGTTCAAGATTGTTGTTGTATAAACTATTTGATCTTTGTGCTTGAAATTTATATGTATACACTATTGCTAATTTTACTCTATATTTCCTACTCAGCTACTCCTATTACTTTTAAAGTGAAATGTGAACTGATATGGTAATGAGTTGTATTTTATAGATGACCAGTGCCTCTTTTGTTGTTTGGGCTACATAGTCTTTATATTTCTTCAGGACTTATTATGTAAACTTATGAGACATTTTTTAAACCCACCCCTTTTGGTAAGTCTGTCAGTTATTTTTTCTTATGAGATCTATTTTGATACTTATATTGTAAATTGCTTGATTGAATTTAACCCTAACTTTAAGAGACCATCCAAGGAAGAATTACAGGGAACAATTACAATTCACAAGTAAATCTTTTTGATCCAAATCTACAATATGAAACACAAAATTTCACTAGAAGAACACAAATAAACTTATCTCCTTTAGACAATATCACAAGCAACTGCCTGCAGAAAATGCAGTAATCCACAACACATACGCAAAAGAAAAACAACTGATTGTATTTATGTATTTGTCAAAATGGTACAATGGTAAGCCTAAGGCTATAATGTATCTCTATTTCATTTCTTTAAATATTACAAAAGTTCCCTCATTTATATGAGTGTGTACAATTTCACCAAAAGGTGTGACTATTTAGTATGTAACTACTAACTAGTGCTTTTGTTAACAAACTGAAAGATAAGCAAATTTAACATCCCCACATGTTCTATGTATTTGTCATCTTTGTACATTACAATATCACTATTCATTCTCCTCATGTCGGTTTCTATCAAAAAATAATTAGAGAGAATGTAATTCACATAAGGTGACAAATCTTTGTCTCAATCCAATCCTACCACTGCTCGATCCTTGTCACTAACGAACTCTTGTTTCCACTGCTCCAGCGAAACTTGTTCACCATCACTGTAAAAAGAGGGCACCCTAGGGGTATTCCCATTGTCCAATCTTTGAAGCTCTTTTCTCAATCGATCTGTAAACTCATCATGTGACTTCAAGTAAGTCTCGGCTTCAACCCTCTCACCAGGAGTCATTAAACTGTCATCACTCATCATCTCCTGGAACCGCGATCTAAGCCTTTCATGCTCCCTCAAAGCTTTGGTTGTCCCAGTGTATGTCTTCCAATAGTTCTCTACGACCAGCATCACACTTCTGAATCTATGCTCAATGATTTCATGAACAAACCTAGCCACCTTTTGTTGCATCTTTTCTATTTGCCGAGATGACTTTTCTGCCTTGCTCCTCCAATAAATTACATCTGTCCAAGCATCCATAGCATCTTGGTCAATACCATATGACATCCTTGTTTCACTGGTGCCTGTCTCAATCTGTAGTAATCTTGCTTGCATCCTTTGCTTCTCTTCATCAGCCTTTTCATATAGGCTCTTGTATGTAGAGTTCTCTCTAACAAGAAACTCTATTTGATCTTGATTTAGCTTGGCCACATCCAAATTTAATTTGGCAGTGATTCTAGGATCAATCTTTCCAACTTGTTGTATCATCAAATGTCCAAAAGCTTCTTCTGTGTCAACCAGTGTGGGTCTCTTATCTTTAGGATAGATAGCCCATTGTAGAAGAGCTTTTTGATTTGGATCATATCCTGATCCCTTGAAGAGTTTATCAATTTCATCTAGCATCATTTGCTTATTTGGATCTTTTTTTTTGAGAAAGCTGTCAAATAACAAGGAAGACTTCATATCCCATCTAGAATACAATAGCATGCCAACCTCCTTAGGTAATTGTCTCCCTTTCTCAGATGTCATTTCCTTTATCATGAGATTCATTTCCTCTTGGAACTTTTGGACCTGCTGCTCTTCATTGCTTTCTTTCATGATGTTTCTGATCTACAGTCCTTTATGTTGATATAGGAATGTGGTGAACTCTTTGGAGGCAATGAAGTCACTATCAGCAATGAAGTCCTCATGTTCCATGAATCTAACATCAGCAACTTCTCGAACATTGAACTGTCTTGTTGTCAAATCCATCTATGTATCCCCTTCATAACTAGGAGGGTAGTCTTCTCTAGGAGTAAATGGAATAACACTAGATGTAGAAGCAAGGGACATATGAGCTAAAGGCTCTATACTTCTAATGGTATCAATATACTCCCCAAAGACATGAGGTGGAACTCCTTCAAGTATTTCCTATTCATGCTCCATAAGTTTGTTGTCCAACTCCAAAGGGTCCTCAATCTTTTGCAATACATTTTCATCCATTTTACCTCTGAAAAGTTTCCATTTGTAGGCTTGCGTCACCTTCTCAAATTTTACTCTTTTTGATCTGGCCTCTTCTCTATCAATGTTCTTAATGAGATCATCTAGTAGATATGACTTATGTTCTCCAGCCTTTAGCTTCTGTGATGACCAGGTTGTCCTTAGATATCCCTCAGGATCTAAATTTGGCCTTGGGTTCCCCATTGCCATGCCATAATAATCCAATTTTGTCTGCAGCAAGCCATAACTTTTGGAACTCTTCACAATAAAGTCTGGAAAGACTAACAATCCAAACACAATTGACTGTTTCCCATGGTTTGTCAGATGCTCTGCACTCACAATTGGCAATTGCCTCACAATTTCTAGGCAAGCCACTCTATTAGGCACTGTAAGTGGTAATAGATATGGTCTTCCTTCGAACCCATACACCCTTATTTGTGTGCAATCTAAAAAACAATACCAATCTCCCCAATTATGGTCAATCGAGGAATCTTCACCAAAATACTTAGGCCTCAAGAATCTCTAAATCTCTAGTGCAAAGGCATGGTCACATGGACAACCCAACAATCTGTACAATATTTTAACAAAGAAATCCTCAAAGTGCCAATACTAATTATTAGCATATCTTTGGTCCCATGAGGAAACCCATAATTGAACTGGTTTTCTCACTCCAGCCTTCTCATAGGCTCTGACACACAATTCTTCCGGCCACAATCCTTCATCTTAGCCAACATATAGCAGCATATGCATAAGAAGGGAATAATGCTTAAAGTGCACATTGATCACATCCCCTTTCAATTTCTCCAACCCATGATTCAGAGCTTCAACTAGGTAAGCAGTAAAATCAAAGAAGCGGGGGTCTCTAGGAAGTAAATCAGCACAAATAACCATGGCTGCAATATTCATTAAAGGATGGGCTTTTATCCCTAGAACCTGAGAAACACAGTAATAGGTGTATTTGAAGTAAGGGTGGAATGAGTTGACATCATAAGGGGCTTTGTCATTCTGGCCTAATGGCACTAAAGACCCTGCATTTCTAGGCTTGTGTATGGGGAGCCTCCATGTTTTGTAAATGTTTTCTAAGTTAAAGTATTCATTTGTTAATTTCTTGAGGTCAATTGGTTCCTCAAACCCCTAATCTAACTCAAACACAGTGTTGATAACCTCCCTTGTAATTAAAAGAAGCGGCTTACCCATATAGTTATATATGGTTCTGGTTTTAGGGTCATAGTTGCTTGTTAAGGCTTTCATGAGTTCTACATTTACAAAGACATTAGCCACAACCAATTTGCCTAGGTTTAATTGCCATAAATTATTTATAGGCTGAGGGGCAACTCTTCTATTGTATCCATATATGAACAACTCATATCCCCTTAACTCAGTCCATGTGTCTCCAAGATCCTCAAACCGATCCTCCGGACCTTCCTCATCTGTCTTAATCTTCTTAGACCTTAAACTGGATGATGGCCATTGGTCAATCAAATCTTGGGCCAAGGAATGCCCTTCCTTCTTTTGTCTTTGGGTTTTTTCCTCTGTGGTAAGAGGTTCCTTTCCCTTTCTATTTTTACTAGCCTTAGATGATGACTCCATTTGAATCTATAAAGGGGCTCTATGTATGGACAACTTACTTGAAATCTATGATCCTTCTCTGTGAATTTGCCCGATTTCTACTTCTGGTTCATTGCTTGTGAATTCCTCAATACTGTGTCCTTCGTTATCAATTCATCACTTATGGAAAATTAAGCAGTTAGTAATGGCAGTTCAACAACGGTCACTTAGATACATGTTTGAATTAAATGGTGATGTGACCTCCCCAATATTTGATTCTGATCTTTGCGGCAATCAATAATCACTTCGATGAAAACATGTCTTTCGATCACCAGTTTTTCAGTCCATAGATCCCTTTGTTTCCATCAAAAATGATTTTTCTTTGAATATCATGTCGATTAAATATTTTCTCCTTTTATCGAAATGTTGTATTCGATGAGAATATCTACCTTTTCACTGATACATATCCTATGTCAATCGGGTTCCATGTCGAAGAAACTTCAGGCTTCGATAACTCCCTCTATCTTTCCATCAAAACACATTTTCTATCGATGTCATTATACTCTCTCGATGAATGAGTATATTGTTTCATCGAAGCCCTTCTTTCTTCGATGACTTGCCTTCATCATCATCTCTCGTCGATAAACTCATTAATAATTTGGTTTGTTAAAGATTCCCTCTAAATTTATTAAAATCATTGACAAAAGTCAAAAAAGATTCCTTTGGTCAGGGGTTCAGGAAAAAAAAGAATCCATTTGGTTGCTTCGGAGAATGTCTGCAAGCCGAGGAGATATGTTGAATTGGGAATTAGAAGCATCAAAACCTTTAATAATGCTCTTTTGGCTAAACAGGTCTGGAGGTCTCATGACTGTAGAAGGGAATGGAACACCTTATGGCACAATAAATATCTTTCTAATGTTCATTCCTTGCAGGACCTTTTGAGTTCTTCTCATATCCCAGCTGGATCTCATTTTTGGAACAATATCCTCAAGGCTAGGGATGTGGCTAACTGAGAAGCCTATTGGAAGCTAGGGAATGGAAGAAAAATCCAGTTTGGGGATGATTGTTGGATTGGGAATCATTCACTTGCCTCTGATCCTACTTTGGGATCTTTAAGGGATCTTTGTGTAGCTTCTTTTGGCTCTATGGTGGCTGACTATTGGAAGGAGGCTAAGTGGTTAAATCTTCTTGTTATTAATCCTTCTTTCACCCATTTTGCAGATTTCCCTAAATTCTTTTGGTTTGGAGGAAGGTGTGTAAGATGAACTAATTTGGAAATTCAATCCCAATGGGAAGTTTTATGTGGCTTCTATGGATTTCTATAATGAGCCCCATGTGTCCTAGTGTTCTAAAGTATGGATTAAGGACCTTACTCCTAAGGTCAATATGTTTTTTTGGCTCCTCTTTCTTAGTAAAATATTAACTACTGACAATCTTGTTAGGAGAGGCTTTTCTATCCCAAATAGATGCTACTTGTTCTTGCAGGAGGCTGAATATGTGGACCATCTATTTTTACATTGCTCTTACACTTTTGAGATTTGGAGTCTGGTGCTTCAAAAATGGGATCTTTGTTGAACTTTACTGGGAATTGTTAAGGAGTTTTTTCACTAATGGAACCTGCCCTCAAGAAATATTTTCATAAAGAAGCTCTATTTTTTGTGTTTCCTCACATGGCGTGGGGTTTATAGAAAGAACATAATAATCGCATCTTCAGGGATATCCATCTTCCTTCTAATATAGTCTTCAAGAAAATTTCTAGAGCTATCTCTGATAACCTCTTGGTTGTTAGCCCCAATATTCTCTCTCATAGTAGTATTCTTAAGGAGTATGAAGCCAATGTTGTCAAGGTCTGGGATTTTGGTCATGATGTGGCTACACCTAAGGTCAACCCCAGGGACAACATTAGTTGGAACTTCCCACCCCAAGGATAGGTTAAAATCAATTTTGATGGTGTGGCTAGAGGGAACCCTGGTCAAGCTGGTTGTGGTGGGGTGATACGAGATCACTGTTGCAACTTCATTTCTTCTATTGCTCTCCCTCTTGGTAAATAGACTAATAATGTTGTTGAAGCCATAGGAGCTTATTATAGTTTAAAACTTGCTAAACAAAACAATTGTAAACTTGTTTGAGTAGAGGGGGACTCAAAGAACATTATCAACTACCTAAAGGGCAATTCTACTTCAGCTTGGAATGTTGGTATTTAGGTGAAAAAAGATAAGGATATTATTAAAAGCTTTGATAAATGCATTTTCGTCCATGTTTATAGACAAGCCAATGTGACTGATGACTTCCTTGCCAATAGGGGAGTGATGTGTAAAGCTCGGCTTTGTTGGACCCATGGTGACAGGTTGGACTTAGAATTTGCCAAGCATCTGCTCCACGAGCGAAGTCAGGGGAGTAAATTTAATGATTACTAGTCCCATAATGACTTTGGGTATTTCTAGAATTGCAAATACCTTCCTTTCTGAGACAGGTGGCTAGAGAGGACATGAGAATCAATACAAATTTATTTTGCATGCTTTGTGGGTGATTTAATACATTTAATATAGGCTTGCTTTAACCCTGGAAATTCTTTGTAGAGAGTATTAGAGAGAGCTTGATAAAATGGGTGGTGTGAGAAAAAAAATTGAGTTGCCTAGTTGTGTGTAGGTGAAGAATGAAAAGAAGCTATGGAAAATTCTAGAGAAAGGTGGGCTCACTCCATACAT